>NC_134455.1:330236146-330861146 GCF_047948215.1 Lycorma delicatula | reverse complement strand
ACCGGTTCTAAATTTCGAACAGTTTCCCATCTCCCGCCTTCAGAGGAGGCTTTACAGCCTCGAGATGGAAGCATGGCAGCAAGAATGGCACGCCACGACTATGGGAGGGTCCTTGTATAGATTTATACAGGATCTGGCAGGATGGTATGCCTCTTCTTCGTTTTTAAGGGCAACGGGAGTCCGAGATTTCTCCAACCGTGTAAATTTAAACCAATATTTGTTTCGGTTCCACCTGGCAGCTGATGAACTGTATGTCTGCGGGGAGATCCAGTTAAATGAGCATATGATGTTTGACTGCCCTGCTCTTGGGGGGGGGGGGGGACAGAGACCGTGCCTACCTAGAACTTAGAGGTCAAGGGGAAAATTGGCCGCTCGTAAACGGCGAGTCAGTGTGGCAAGAGCCGCATTGTCGGACCGTGTGGGAGTTCCTCGGTGAGATTGCGTTGTTCAACCGACATTGGTAGATTAGTTAAGGGTTAAGTACAATCACAGTTACCGTGCTGCTGTAGGAAGCTAATCCAGAGATAATGGCTGGCCACCAGCCAGATAAAGTTAGAAGCGCTTTAAATGGTGGACAGCGACTGAGGCATGACAGGAAATTACTGTCTTTTTAATATAATAACAAGGAGTGCGTCTCCCTGGTTTAATTTTATATTATGACAAGTGAGGGGTTGGGACACGTAAGCATGTGGTGTATGGTACCTCGCTTAGTCCGCTCACGCTGTTAGGTAAGCTCACTAGGAGCTATTAGATTATTGGTCGCTAAACTGTTTTTTAGATACAGTAGCCGTTTTTGGCACGGACATTTGGTCTATGCTCTAGAGCGACCGAATGGTGGCGGGAGAAATGCCAGTTAACCAAAACCGCCAAGGGGCTGACGGATAGTTATGTGTGAGTTCGTAAACGTACGACTGCATTTGAATTCACAATGCCATCCGTACGATAATCTACAGACTGATATAAATATGATGTATGAAATCTTTGTCAGCTTTCGCTCTGGTTATTACAACAAGCCAAAAGATGACTGCTTAAAACATGAACTATCCTGACAAAAGATGAACTGTCCTGCTTACAGATTAACAAACAAAGGAGGATGTGGCATCCTCCTAATCGATAATCCCAGCATGGCGCTGGGATTATCGGTTATTACTGGGAAGAGTTATAGAAAATTTGTCACTGGTTTAAATTTGTTTTTAATCGATTATTTAAATTATCTCGAGTACAAAAACACAATTGGCAAATTGTTTTAGTGGATACTAGAGTAGGGTAAACCTATTTATTTTGTGTGTGAGAAATATTATTTCGTATCGGACTAATTTTAGGACGGTTATAGTTTACAAGATAAAAAGACTTATTTGTTTTACAATTTTTTTTATTTATTGCCAAACTAGTTTGGTGTAGATAAGATTGCTCTAACGAATGCAAAGTCTTTATATGAAGGAAAAAATAATTTCGTATTATTTTTTTTCGATAAGTAAATCGTTAATGTGTTAATATGATGAAAGCACAACTCCCCTAACGATTAGATGGAGTTTACGGATGCTACAGTTGAACTATAACATAAGCATACTAAATCTACATGCTTATGTATTTGGTGGGCGGCTTTAACATGGCCGCTGACAGTCAAGGACATCTCAGGACACACTGATGCGGCGCCTCGTATCAGTTCAGTTTCAAGTAAAGAAAAAATCGCATTATAAAAACTATTTCATTATAAAATCGCATTATATGAATTGTAATAATAACAAGGAAGAGTCATAGAAGAAAGCTATCGAACGGAAGGAAGAGAACGCAATCCAATACATACCAATGAAATAGAGAACAACGTGAGAAAATTGAAACAGGATGTAACTCCTAATATCGTTCCATTAACGAAAAATTCTGGAAAATGTAGACAACTATGTTCGTAATTTACCTGTATCGAAGGAGTACGGTACCTCATGCGTCGTCAAAGAGAAGAATGCAATGACCCCGAACATCGATTACTTAGTAGAAGTATGCGGACGATTCGTTTTTCGATTGATATTCTTCATGCTGTAAATACTGGCGATGAGTTGAAAAGAAGATGCCGAAGACTTAACCGATACGCTAGAGGAACTACTATACGACTTGTTAAAACGGTGGAATTACTGTAAATACCGGTAACTATTATTTGATACGAATGATAGATACATTTTTAAATGAGGAAAATGACTGGCGATGGAAATTCTAACGCGTTGAGTAGTTGATTGTTTAGTCTACTGCTGTTTTTCATTTGTAGCTTACAACAAAATTTATGTTATTTTATCAACTTTTATAGTTATTATTATTAAAAAAATATGTTTGACAATTAAAGCAAATATTAATTAAAGGAATAAATAGAAATACGATCAAACGTGATTGCAATAAACCACTAAATGTGTAATCTTCCTTCCATTTATTTACAACTTTCCAGTGCGGCATTTGTATATTTAGTTATATCAAAAAAATAGTTGTGCAATGAATTAAACACAAAATGATATAGGGTGAGATTTCCTTCCCCCAAAAAAATTTTACCGGTTTAAGCCAGTCTGACTCACCCTATTCGTCTATAACGGTTTGGCAGTGCTATTTTCGTACTCGAGATAGCTTAAACAATCAACTGAAAACAATTAAACCGTACGAATTGGTCTGTATATCATCCCAATAATTTACCCGTCTTGTCATCCCTGAAACAATTTGGAATTTCCGTACTAAGGGGAGTCTGAAATAAGTCATGTGAAAAAATTATCCGGTATAATTTAAGGTAAAAAGTACTTAATTTTTTACGTGTTTGATCCCTCGTAAAATTCTTTATCCCCCCATCCGACAGTTTTTTCCAGAACTTTTTTCACTACTCTTCTCCGGTATTAAGATATGCGACAGCCAAATAGTAACAAATGAGAATCAAAAGTTTTCACCATATTTCTCGGCCAATTTTCATTAATTTCTAGTACAATTATTATAATCTGTGCCTAGACGAGTGGCAAATATAAAATCCCGAATAAGATACATACATCAGGAAGTAGCTTTAACTCAAATCTATAACGGAAAATGATCATTACTATTTATTCTGATTATTTTGTTAATCGTATTTATAATTGCGTTAAAGATGTCACTAGTTTTTATATTATTGTAATAAGTATAGAAGAATAAAACAGATAATGTCATCCGATAATACTCTATTATCCATTGACTTCTGATAGATTGAAATAAAATAATGAAGTCTATCCTTATTTAAATAAAAATTATTCGTGGACGGTGTACAAAAAAATGCAATATAGTTAAAATAATTAACTTGGAGTGTATATATTTTTATGAAGCTAGCAGGCATTTGAATTCGACTACTGAAAAAATGCGAGTTTATCTTCTAACGACGGCTTTTCTTCACTAGTAAAGTCATAATAGATATGTAATATTTCTTTTTTATTATCGGTAATCTTGCTAAATAGTAACAGCATTAATAAATGTAATCCCTCCGAAAGTTTAAAACAAATAATGAAAATTGCTGCATGTTTTCGATCAGAAGTAACTAATTTTTAGAACCGCTAACAGGAGTGAAGAACAAACAGATAACATCTGATTTGATGTAACAAGTTAAAATTAAAGTTTAATTTCAAATAAAACCTCAGTAATTTTATGAGAATGTATAAAATTAATATGGCTTACATATTGAATCTTAACTACAATTACTTTCGTTTTTTACCGTTTTCTTGTTTAGTAATTTGTTTTATATTATTAAAAAAGAAGTAAAATAATCAACGCAGGATATAAACATTCTTAGAATTTTTTTTGTATATTAATCTGCGTGATTATACGGAAAAAAATTTGTTTTCTACTGAAGATAGGGTTCAAGCGTATATATAGTAAATTCTTTTAGAACGAAGTTCTACGGTAACCCACATTCGCATTTTGCAGTTTAGATTTGTCATTTCCATAGCTTAAGAAGAAAGTCCTTGCTTCTTAAGACTCTTTTTCTCTTCTGTTACATCCTTTCCGACATACACGAAGAATACTCTTTTCTTAATCTGTTCTTGTAGGGGCAGAGCTCTACAAACCGCTTCTGAAGTGAACTGTATAATGAATGTAATATAAAGCGTCCAAGACGTTACCTGGGCGCTTTACTGTATAATAAACCGAGGATGGTAAGCCGAAAACCAAGTTCAACGTAAAAACATTTTTTGCGAGCGATTTTTGTCCTTTCCAGAATCAAACCAAATTTTTTATTAGCTGTGAGTACAGTCGGCTAACTAGCCGACACAAACAGTTACAAATCACATCTAACGTGAATCTTTTTTTATGATTAATTTATCGCATAATTTCGAAGCTTGTCGGTGGAGATTTCTTAACATACGAAATACGCCTTACTTGAATCGAGATTCGAACCAGATACCATCCAGACGAAAGGATGAAAAGCAACAATTCAACCACGCAGGTCGGCGTGAAACATTTATTTCCTTTCTTAATAGTTTCATTCGGTATAATTTGGCAATTCACACGCCATATTACGGTAGTTATATTACAGAAAAATATCTATATCATGAATTCATTTCCAATACGCCGCTATTTATCTTTAACTAAACCTCCTATATTATTTATATCTTGTATTTACTTGTACCACATATATATTTTTAATTTGTTTAACTGCGTAATACTAGTGAAAGTGTCCAAATTCTATTACAATTCAATATCAAATTATTTAAACTTATTACGTCGCTGCACTTAAAAAAATATTTATTTCTAATTGAAACGGGAGTAAAATAATAACCATTTTCCTCATCGTATTAGTTTCCTATTACAAAGGTGTTAAGTGACGCCTTAAATGTAAATTAATATTTTAAAAAGTTCATTTGTTAATTTCGTATATAACGAAATCTGATTTTCAAGTGATTTACTTATTACTCGAATACGTAATTAATTTATAAAACCCGTCAATAGAAGTAATAAGCTAAGAATTTCTACATACATGAACAAGATTAATTGATTTAAGGTAAAATAAAAAAAAAAAAAACGTAACGAAACATGAAGACACATAAACATAACCAATTTTCTGCGAATAGGTCTTTAACTAGTGGATATTAACGGCGTACAGATCAGCTAATTTAATAAACATAATCTTGCTTTCTTTATTTTTCTGTTCAGCCTCCAGAACCACCGTAGATATTACTTCAGAGGATGAATGAGGATGATATATACGAATGTAAATGAAGTGTACTCTTGCACAGTCTCAAGCTCGACCGTTCCTGAGATGTGCGGTTAATTGAAACCCAACCACTAAAGAACACCGGCATCCACGATCTAGTATTCAAAACCGTATAAAAGTAACCGCCTTTACTAGAATTTGAACTTTAGAACTCTCGATTTCGAAAATAAAGGTAATCTAGTCTTCACCATTTACGAGTATAATGTTGCGATATGATTTTATATCGGAGAATGTCCTTTCTTCAAAAGAAATACTCAGTTCGAAATTATACTTGTATATTAAGCTATAATTATGATATTAATTTTCAGGTTAGCGCTCTTTGAAGAAAAAATAAAAATAAAAAAACATAGTTAATTATTTTTCGATAAACCGTATCAAGGATAGATTAACTAACTTTAAATAATAAATTACGATATCTTCTAGATTTGTAGATATTAGGTTTTTAATATTATTAATGTTGTGTTCCTCAGATTAATTGTTCGTTTTATATGCGACTGTTTTATTGAATGTGATTGCTTCTAAAAAAATAAAAGAGTTTTAAGAGAAAATTCAATTTTTGAAAATTATTTAAATCGGATAATAAATATTTATATAACCTTGAACTTTAGAAGATACAAAGATAAAGGCTGTTTTTTATAGTAATAAATACTCAACAATTTGAATTAATTTATCTTAGCGGCTAGGTTCCTGACTTTTGTTAGTTGAAATAATATCCCCGAATTTGATTTTTGATACTTGACTTAAATTACGAGGCAAACAAACACGATTGATAATTAGATAAAATTATCTGTAAGAAAAACCTTTGTTCATTTCTAAACTAGTTATCTATGTTTAAAAGAAAAGTATATTGATATTAATAAATAAACAAAGGTTTAACATTTTAAAGAAAGAATGTTAAGGTAATTTTTTTTACACAATTTTCATAATAAAAGAACTTTATTCGTTTGAAAATCTGAATCGGAGATTATATTAAAACTAACATAAATAAACGAATGAAGTAATTTTAAATAAATTATTATTTAAAATAAAAATGTAAACCTGTCTTATTTAATTAATATTTTTAAACTCAGAAAAAAATAACACGTTGTTTAATGGAAAATAACCTTGGAAATCCTTATAAACTGTAAAAAAGCAAGCGATTATCGTAGTTTGTTTTTAACTTTATCTCAAAAATAAACTTCTGACCGTCGCACACTTCTGTGCAGACTAATCATTGAATCTGAAAATTATAAATGTATTTTATTCCTTAATCGTTTGTAAGACCTATACCGTCGATTTCAAGGTTGAAAAATTTCTTAAAGTTATTTTACTTTTATTTGAGTTTATCTCGTATGCACTGCGTCCCGCATTTAAGTATCCTCATCATTTTTTAACGTGTAGAGCACAGGAATCGCGGAGCGTCGCCGATGTTATAAGATTTACGACTATGAAACGAGCGCACCATGAAAAATATCTCGACTCGTAAATGTACGCTGATGAAAAATTATCTTCGACACCCGTGAGTGTCTCCTGTTTCTATTAGTAAGTACGGCAGTGTTTTCTGTTCAGCCGTACTCGTTCATCGTGTATATGTGTGTGTGGTGTATGTTATGCTGACCTCGTACCCCAAGGCGAGTGAAAGGTTGACCTTAAGTGTGTTGTATAGGAATGACGTCACTAATACCTATACTGGAAGCGAACTGGCCGGGTGCGCATTCGACACCGACCGCGAGCACGTACGCAGAAGCGTTTTCCAAATATCGTTCAATGATTTTTAATTTTCGTAATCTCCTTCACTTTTATTCAATAAAAATTGTAACTAGGTGATCGAAGAACGATAAGATTTTACACATGTGTTCGCAGGATATGAATCGCTTACATTTAAATCTTACGAGATAGTTTTTTCTGATTAATTTTACGTTAAACAATCTCCTAACGGAGTCAGATTGAAATTTTTTTCAATTGTTCCATAATATTTAAAGTTTTCATATCGTATAAAAATAAATTTTTATAACTATGAAAATAAGTTAATTTAGGCTATAAGGCATACATTATTCGTTTCGCAACCTAAAGAAAACGAATCGGTTATTTCCGCAGATATTTCAAAGAGTTACTCGACGATACTTCCATACAGAATACCGAGTACAACCCTATTTATATCATACGACACAGTTTAAAAAACTATTCTACTTCTGCCGTTTATTCCATTTGATTCACTGGTGATGTGATCGAGTATGGTGTTTCGATTCGATCCAGATATTTAAAGTAAACTCCGTTGTTTATTCTCATTAACGGTGTTGTGCATCGTCTGTCGTGATCGGTCGACATTGTAAAGAGACCCTAAAAAACTATAATTAATGGGTTTTAAAACTCCATATAACATTAAATTCATTTTCATTAAATCGTCTTTGCAGAAATGTAAGGGCCCTTAGGATTTACTGGTGTAAAGTAAAAAAATCTAGAAATTAGTCTTGGTCCTAGTTGTAATTTTATTATCAATTTTTTCTTCGAAGGCAATTTTAAAATAATTAAAATCATTAGATTTGTAGGGTTAATTATCGATTTACACTGCCGTATTCATTTTACATATATATTTATCTTATAATAAAATCACTAGTAATACTAGTTCATAGTTATTAAACTCATAACTTTAATACGTAACTTTAAGCCGAGGAATCCGGCGAATGATCGTATAAAAGTAGAACAAACAGTAGTTATATGGATACATATTTTGCAATAAAAAATTAGTAAATAAAATAAGGAAAAAAAGAAGCCATGTAAAAGCGCTGTTTGCATCGACACCTGATAATCATTCATTGTTATATTTTTCATTTTATAAAATATAATCTAATGAAATAACTTCACCGTATCTAAACATAAGCTGATTAACATATATACTTCTAAGAAATGAAAAAAAATTATCAAATCCACTTTTACATAATTCATATGTATCTTTATAAAGAAGAAAAACAGCCTTTTATTTTTCGTAGAACCGGTTACGAATAAACTAAATAGATCGATATAAAAGGTAAGTAGATGATAATCACTTATTTTCTGATGTTCACTTCCTTTCCCGATTTCAATAATTAGACATTAATAAAACAAATGTTTTTTTTTCTATTTAACTTAAAAATTAAACTAAGCGTTTTCCCTTGAAATTGTGAATTTTTTATTATTTAACCACTGATACAAAAAAAAACATGTTTATTAATTCTAAGTTACGGCAAATAATAGAGTATATTATTAAAAATAATCAAAAAGTAATAAAAATAAAAAATTACTGTAATTATTGTAAACTTAAAAAAAAATTTTAAAATCCAAAATAATTATTTTTTATATTTTTGAACTCGGCACAAAACGATTACATTTTTTTCTGTTGGGTTTACATTATGATGATTTTACAGGGGAAAACTAAATGTCGAAGAAATGAATGCTTAGTTTTGAATTTAGATTTTTTGGTTAGTTTAACATTTAATATTTTCGTAAAAAAGAGATGTAGCTGAACTGAAGTGTTTTATTATTTCAACTTATCTTTTTTCTTGATGTCAAGCCATGCTGAAAATCGTACCGATTACCATCGGTGAAAGGTTCATTGAGGGTATCGGTCCGTTTCGTTACCGATTGAACTATTTCAGTAAACTTATGGGGGAGTTCAGGGATCATTTTTAAAAACTTCAAAAACTAACTCTTATAACGTACTCTCATAACTCTCTTAACGTACAAAACAAAAAAGTATCTAATAAAACTATTTACTGGTATATTATCAAAAATTGTCTTTCATTGATGACAACCCAAAAGAGGTGCCACATAAAAATTAAAAAAAATAGGCTACTTCTTTTTGTACTGTTAGTCAGTGTAATAGCCCGGCTTGCTGGCTTTTGGAGCAGCTGATCTCGAATCCCGGGAAAATATTTGATCCCTGGCTAGGATCCCTGCATTTTTCATCCGTCTCATTTTTTTCGTTAAACTACACGGAGAAGCTTCTCCATTACGAGAGATTGTTATAATGAAATGGAAATAAATTAGGTAGACGTCTAATTACCTATTTATTAGATAGAAACTTACCACCTACCAATATGTATATTAATTTGGTTGACTTTATTTTAATCGAAAAGAAAATAATTTAATAGATAAATGGTGAAAATAGCTTTGTAAAAAAGAAAACTATTAATTTATTTTTTCGATAGCACTTATTTTTTTTTTTATTTAGGTATTTTATTATTTTTATTTCCTTGTACAAAGTAAAGGAAGTATTGTGATGGCGAAAAATTTCGGTTTTCAGATTTCAACAGAAATATCCATTTTGACCATCCCTGAATCCATTTTGATTAGTGTAGGCGTGACGATTGTACGTACGTATGTATGTATGTATGTACGTACGTATCTCGCATAACTCAAAAAACGATTATCCGTAAGATGTTGAGATTTTTGATTTAGGACTGTTGTAAAAACTACTTGTGCACTTCCCCTTTTGATTGCAATCGACTGAACCAAAAGTGCCCAAAATCCAAAAAAATTAGATTTCAGATCCAATACAATTATACCGATGCAGTAATAAGCCCTCAGAGCTTTTCAACGATGTATCATAAGTGGTAGTTATTTTCATTGATTCCAGAGTTATAGCCAAATGAAATGTTAATTAATGAAATATTTGGATCTTATAAGGGGAAGGCACATCGGTTCGAATCATACTTCATCTCCTTTTTTTAAATTTAAATATATTGATTTATTAATAATTAACCTCCGATTGTAAAAATAAAAGTAAAACAAATAATAATAATTGCAATAAATATATATATATATAATATATGAAAAAATATCAGAAGTTATTAATGAAATAAAATTTTAAGTACTCTTTATTTAACAAAAGAAATGTATATATGTAATTTAATAGGCCTACAAGTAGGTCAAGTGGTGTTCACATCAGATTTGGTGAACATCTGCTTATTCGATTTTGTTGATGGTTACACCATAATAAGGCACTTTCCCCCGTTCACACTTTCCCCCGTTCAGCCCTTCGGGGCCTCGGGAATTTCAAGGTTAACGGTATGTAACTTCGGTTACTACCAATTCTTGGAAAGTGCAGGCCAAAGAAGAATGAAGAGGTCTTCGGAAGAAGAAGATGGAGAAGAAGAAGAAGGAAGACCCACTACTCGTCTCAACATCACGGACTGGAGTCCGGAACAGAGCCCAGCAGAGATGCGTCCTGAAGGGCAGCCATAGCAGAAGCGGATGAAGAGCTTCTACATATCCCTTCCTCTAAAACTTAAAACTTACAATATAAATTAACACAAATCAGCAATGGCGACTCCTCCGGAAAAGGGGACGCATTGCTCCCTCCATAAAGTTAGTGCCCCGTTGTGGCGTATTCCTGCTAGCCTATGAAGCGTTAGCACCGAAAGGACTTCAGTAGACGGTCTGAAGGGGAATTACGTCGGGAGGACAGGCTTCATAAGTCTAGCCTTCCGCGGTCAGCCCATAAAATGGGTTCGATAACGCTGGTTCAACAACGGATTGGAATGCAACTAAATCCGTCTCAAAATCACTAAATAATAAACAAAACTTAAAAAAAATTAGACCCGCCATTTAAAATAACCCTTTTAAAAAACAAGCCCGATTAGAATCATCCAGCAGCAAGGGACTCTGTCCAGGTTCTGCGATAAGTATGGAGAAATAAACTCCCGCTAACTTTGCATTCCACACCATAATAACTTTAAAAAAACATAGTATTAGATAGATATAAGACACATTTATTTAAAGAGTAATAAAGTGACTTTTACTCTACCCTAATATTTCAGGTAATATTGTTGAATTAATAATTGTATAAATATTTAATGTTAAAAAAACTAATATTTTAGCAATTGTGTAACTGTCCACTTATTAAAGAACTGGAGCATCGTATCTCATCTCACTTTCAAATGAAATAAGTTTAAAAGAAGTGCAGCAAAAATGTGATATGTAATTTAATAGGCGTACAAGGAAGTCTTGTGGTGTCTACATCAGATTTTTTGTGTTGGGGATTCTTGAAATTATGTACTCGAGAATTTTATTTTAGCATAATGAAGACATCCACGTTTTTTAACAGCCGTTTGAAGATTCATGATAACATATACACTTCTATAGGGGACTGAACTTGGAAACTTCAATATATCCAGTGAAACGTTCTGACTGAGCTACAAATACGATTAAATAAGATAATTTAATTTATACAATATTAGTTTATTAATACAGTTTGAAGGTTATAACTGTTAATCGTTGCTAGCATATTGAAGTCAACTGGTATATTCTAGTTTAGGTACATTACACGGAATTTTCTAGACTCCGCGCTATGCCTTTGCTTATAAATAAACATTCAAAGACACTGATTAGAGATATTTAAGTATATGTGGTTCGTAAATCGCGTTATTTTGAATAATCACTAGCCAAAGTAATTCACTAAAATTGTCATACTTATGTTATAAAATTTACTTTGTAACTATTTTCATAAACGTAAAAATTCCATTACTTCAGGCGATATAATCATATACCATTTAAAAATAACTTTGTGATGATTTTTATCAAGTACGGGAAGAGTTCCGAAGAAAAAAATTAGTATGAATTATTTTTACCCGTTACAAAATGAAATGATCTTACAAAATTAAACAAGAAAAACTTACTAATAAATATTAAAATAGTAGAACTGCAAGATTTTAGAAAGATACGGATAATTTAGACCGTATTTTTACTTTTCATTTATGTATACGTTTCTATAATTAAGAAAGTGAAAAGGCAGATACACTCAATAAATGAAATGCGAACATTTTTGTGTGTATGTGTAAATCCTTAAATTAAAATTAATTTAAAAAATCAACAGAAAAATTACTATTCAAATAGGACATTAAAATTTTATGATCTATTCATTTCAGTTTCGTTACGATTCGAATAGCAGCTCAACAGTAATAAAAAGTTACTTAGCACAAATTTAGCTTTTTTAAGAAAAGTAATAATAATTATTATTTTATTAAAACGATCTTGTTCATTATAATAAAGGTAATTTTACAAATATTTAAATTCAATGTTGATCGTTTGCAAGATAAACTGAAATAGATTAGTTAACGTCGATTTGATTAAAAGATATACAAAAACAAAAAAGTAATGAAAATTTAAAACGTATGTCTCCTTAGTTGTTAAACACTATTTTTAAATCACTGAGTTTGGATAATGTAAAAACGAGCTTTAATATATTTAAAATAGTAGGATATATTATATAAAGTTAAATAAAAAATTCAAAAGTTAAATTTCTTTTTACACTCACTGCGTTAGTCGGGAGAGGTTTAGCAAAATTTTAAAAGTCGTTTGTACTTCTTGATGTCAACGCAATAGAGGGAAATTTTTAACGCGAATATAATTTAATACCAGACCGGGATTCGAAACAGGATTCTTTCGGATGAAAGACGGAGATACTATTACTCAGCTTGACTGTGAATTTGTGCGTGTTGAGAAATGACATCTTAATCGATAAAAGTGACAAATATGAAAAATGAAATTAAAAATTTTTTCGTTACTTTGATGATAATAGTAGCAGCTCTAGAGTGCATGAAAGTTCAGTCTACATAATAGTTATTTTGACTACGTTACTAAAATAAATTTATTTTAATATTCGTATTAAAACGGGTAAAAACGTGAAATTTATTTTATTTAAATTATCAGTACTTTCATCAATTAATAGTTTTCAAGGATTCAAACGAAACATAAACGTTACAAAAAGCTGTAATAAAAATAATTAAAACTGGGAGAATAATTAAAACGCCATTAGTCATCCGATTACACAGGTTTTGACGGTACCGACAGAATGTATCATTTGGCTTACAGACGTAATTTTGTACCGTACGGATACGTTAAAGTATTATAGAAAAAAAATATCGAAAAATTTTGTTATTTAACCGATATGTAAAATTTATATAAATATATTTTCTATTAATTAATAATGGCTATGTCAACAGTTTACTGGTTTTTCACTACCACACTAATAGTCTATGTCAACTGTCAGAAAGTTTTCATAAATTGTTTAAATAAATTCTTTCGTATTAAATAAACACCTCCAATAAAATTACAGAAACTGTCGCAGTGTGGCAGATTTTCGGTTTTAGTTTACCTTAAAAAGTATAAAAAAACTCCATTTTTTTGTCTCTAATTCCGGTTTCTACGAACCGATTTGCTTGATAATCAATGGGACTCTGTTCCAAATTGGTTTACATCACTCAAACAAATTTCATCAAAATCGGTTAACAGTTGCGACCGGTAGAGTTGATGAAAAAATCTTATACATACATATGTAAATAAACATAACTGAGCAGAGTAGCGATTTTCAAATTCTTTGAAAATCCGCTAAAAATTCACTGATAACGAGTAAAGATAAACAATAAAAAAATTTTAAATTATAAATAAAAATTAAATCGAGGTCCATCTCCTATAAAGTACAATTTTAACTTCAAAGGAATTTAAAAGACTTATGTAGAACAACGGGGTTATATTACAATGTTACACATATTGCAAATTGAACATTACATAATATTACGCTCATTACGAATTCAACCAGTAAGCTGTTGTACAAAAATTGATTACATTTCGGTAGTGCCTTTCAAAATAATTTAGTGTTATTTCAAAATTTGTCAAACTTTGTGTAGATTCAAAATTCATCTTCTCATCCTCATTAAAAGAAAATATATTAAGTATTTATAATCGAGGGTAGATCCATAATTTTCTTTTTATTTTTTAACCTCCGGGATAGGTATTAGGATTAGATAAATGACAATTTTTGTAGCGTGTAAAAATACCATGCCTGACCGGGATTTGAACCCGGGACCTCCGGTATCTCATCCTCTGAAGTAATACCTATCCCGGAGGTTAACAAAAAAGTCCATCGTTATTAAAAGTATAATCAGCTACATCCAAATGCACTTGTGACTAAAAACTACTATTATGAAAAGAGAAATAACAATTATAGCAGGGTAAAATTAGAAGTAATTAAAACTTACAAAATATTCTGAAAAGTTACTTACACATAAATACATATTTAACTATATTTTAAAGAAATACATGCACATGCTAAATGAACTAAAATTACATTCATGTAAAGGAGTATAAATCTGTGCGAATGTTGTTTGTAAAGAGACGTTTCTTTTTATCTAAACGAAACGGATTTTAACTGTATAATAATACCCGCAAAAATATCGATAAAATTTGCAATATGTTTCAAATTATTACTTATTAGTATGACATAAATATATACTCTTATCAATAAACAATAAATAATATTAATTATAAGTAATAATTAAAAAATACAAAAAAATTTGTAACACATTTGTTTTTCAAAAATCATGTGTAACGCATTTTTTCAAAAGTAAAAAGGTTCTCGATTTTATCGGAACGTGTTTTTTTCGTCTTATTCACGTCTAAATAACCGATTTCAATGATTATTTTCTTATTCAAAGCAAAACTTACTTCAGTGGTCCCGTAATAACTCTCTTCCGATCGATATCAGCTAAGAATGTTTTAAACAAGAAACTACACGGCCCGCGTACGATTTTAAGTAAATATTTACACAATATTTCATACTTCTGCTAAGATTATCATAACTGATTTGTGTGTCATTTTCTGCCCTTCATAGCATTGTCACTGGGTCATAGACGACGCGTTTCGGAGTACCTCCATTCTCAAAACTAGTTTTAGCACTAGGACAGAAAATAACACTCAAATCGATTTTAAGTAAATTTATATTTGTTAAATACCATTTATTAGCCGCCGCCTTCTACTGAAATGTTAGCGTACTTATCAACTATGTGATACATCATTATGATATTCAAAGTACTTTCTAGCGAAACTTAATAGAATTTATTCGGCATATATGGCAAAAAAAATTAATGTATTTTTCAGTATTCCAGACAATCTTTCATAATTCAATAAAATAGTTCTTTGCTCTTTATTCTGCATTTAAATATTTAAAAAAACCTTTTTATCAAGAAAAACGTTTTCTTTTTTCGGCGGTTTTTGTTTTGTTGTAAGCCTATCCTATCTAAAATAGAAATAAAAGTGTTAACGTTCTTATGAAATAAATTTCCTTAATCCTGACCAGTCATGATATCTTTCACAACTTGCGCAAGTTCACCTCATCCTCACTGTAGGGAAGTAAATGATTATAACCGGGGGCATCATCTATTATTGTAATAAAACAGCTTAAAAATAATAAATAAATAATGTTTATTAATGTATTATTATTATTCATTTATACAATACTCAGCTGTTGTTTTTAATTTCGTCTGTTTTTAAGTAGCAACTAAATTAAAAACTTAGCTAAATTTGATTTTTTTTGTTCGATTTCAAAGATTCGAAACTTATTGAATAATTTTTTTTATAGATGATTAGTTTATCACAAAAGTTCTACGCTCGTGCGTAAGAGTATGTTGTGTAAATACTTAATATTTTTATTTTGTTTTACATTTTATTGGAGTTTATGAAGTCTTATTAAAAAATAATAGTAATAATGACTGTACCGAAAAATGATTACTAAAAAAAGTGTCCGTCACTTTTTACTGTCAAATTCCTTAGTCGATTTTTAAGAGAGTAAAGGGTACAAAAAAGCAGTCTCATTTTCTAGATCGTTTCTTTATTCTGGTTACGGGTTTTTAATAAAAAGGACAACACGATCGAGTTTTAACCCTTCTTTCATTATAATTAATATTTTATTATTGGAACTAGTATCGTTAAACGGGTTCTTTACCGTATATGATAAACGTAGTGATTTTTGTATAGGTATATGAGCCGGAGTCTTGATTTGTGTAGTGGTTTCCCATAGGTGTCCAGTTTGTAAAAACTCGTTTCATTGTTTCACGCTGATACACCTCCCCCTTTCCCTTCAAATCCATTGCCGGCCGGTCGAGCCCGCTCTTTCTCTTTCAAATACATGTAAGTTACACACCTCCTTATTTTCTTCATCGAAAAAGTGAACCGCATGGGAGATTTAACTGGTTAGTTTGTTACGGTGTTGTAAAGTAATTTCCTTACTAAACACTTAAAGGAGGCCTGTTCGGCTAGTCGTTGTACGAGTGACCGGGATGCGTTCTCTCACGTCCCTTATTTCTCTCGGTCTGTCTATGAATATCGTTTCACGATGCGGTCGGGATTACAGCGCGAGTATAATCATCTAAAGTAAAACGAAAATAATTAAAATACAACACAACGCTGAACCGAATCCTACGTCAGTATTATTATTTGTAACAGTCTGCAAATAATAATAAATCGTTCCCGTTATTTGTAAACCGGGGTGGACAAAAATAGTTTATAACTCGGTAAGAAGATTGCTTATTCTTTTTTCAACCACCTTAAGGATTCTCTAAACTAATTTCTGTTGACATAATTTATCTTCTTTTTCCAAGGCAACCGGTCTGTTCTACGTCTCTGATATATTAGTCGTAGCACCACCAGTCTTCTAATTCTACACCACTACTACTCTTAACAGTCACTCGAACGTTTACTACAATTGATCACGAACGTATAAACTTATAAATATAGTTAATTCAAATAACAAAATATAACGGTTTAGCACAGCCGGTTTTAAAAAACTCTTTTGTACTACCAGTTACTGATTTCAATTTAGGAGATCAGGGGAAGTGTGAAACGTCCAGTATAGGAAAATAATGACGCTAGAAATAACTAGGACTAGTGTCCGGTCTAGTCTGCGATCTACAGAAGGGGACGCTTTAAGAAACTGGATTTACCCTTCTTATTGAATTTTAAGACCTATGAGAAAATACAACATCAGTTTATTAAATAAAATACGTGTTCTAATACCAACAGCTTGATGTTAATCGTGAGAATTAATAATAATTTTATTTATCCGTGGAATTAAGCCAAAAAAGAAAAAATTAGTAATGAGAATTACTAGTTAATAAATAAACCTACTTTTGATGTAAAAATGTAATTTGCCAGCATTTAAAAAAATATATAAAGAAAAGTGTCCCAAGAACAAAATATACATAGATAAAAGTTTTTATGAACTAGAAGATTATTTTAGGATGGTAAACTGTAACAGAACTGCGGTTTTTATCTCAAAATCAGTTTATTTTCATAGCATAATCAAAGAGTATTTTATATCTATGAAACAAATAACTTCCGGTTTTTCACAGAATTTCCTATTTTGTAATATTTTTGAAATGTTGTATTATTGTTAGAATATTCATTAAAAAAGTGGTTTAATTTCAATTTAAAAATTAGATATACATATCAAAATTCTGTAATTTTTTCTGTCGGTCTAATTACAGAAACCATCGTACATTAAATCTCAATAATATTATAAAAACGAAAAACGTATGTTTATATTTTTTTAATGAAATATAGTTGGATTAGGATTTGGCTCTGTTTCAGACTTAGGCTGTACAGCATTTAAAAAAGTATGCCATCAGATGTCGCCACCAAATTAAGTCAGAGCGGATGTTTACGATTTTCTTTCTATGTAATTTTGGCGAACTATTAAAAAGAAAATAATGCAATTTTAATAAAACTAAAAATTCTATATTTTTCCACTTAATGATGTTTTGTAAACGGTACAGATTACTTATAGACTTGCAATACTGACCGCCTTCGAAATAATGTTAACAAGTTTGTAGAAAGAATTAGAATTTATTTTGAAATAAGTGAAAATTTATTTAATTTCTTGAGGTGGGATTCTTATATCGATAAGGGCTTTACGAATTGTAAACAATAATTTTAACATTTTCTCAATTCTCCTCAACATGCTGTATATATATATATATATATCCAGTATCACTTAACGGATTGTGAACATAATATTATATAGCAAATATAAAATACTAAAAGTTTTAATAATTTTGTACAATCAATATCTTCTTTCATATTCGTTTACTTCATACTTTTTATTTTAAAATTATACGTGTTTCTTTGTTGCTTTTTTCATTACCGATTTAAAAATATTTTAAAGCGTTACAACAAAATTAATTTCCGTTTATTTCGAACTACGTGTTTCTATTCATCATTTGATTAACGAATGAAATGATCTTAAAATTTATATTAATAATGTTTGTTTATATTAATACGATTGTTAAATTGAATGATACAGCTAAATTTATCGTAACTATTTGAACGAAGGAACCGTATAATAAATAATACGAGTATAAGTATCTTTTAATGTTCTTTTATTTATAACCGATCCTATCTGAGGAGTTTCAATCAGTTTTGGTCGCTCAATCACTCTCACAATCGAGATACATGCGACACATTTTTCATAAAAATCGGGAAAGCCATTCTGGATCCCATAAACATGCATGTGATAAACGTAAACAAGTTTGTCACAAACATTTCTCTATTTCACTAATCGAATAAAATACGGTACACTGTTAGATTATCGGAGTCTTATTCTATCGGATTCCGTCTGTGGTAGGCTGTTATATAGGTCGTACTGAATTACTGTAGTCTATAGAATAAATGTATTTACAGATATAAAAATTAACTGTTCGTCTCTTAACTATGTGTCAGTTAGATCGTTCCTCCTTGCATGCGATTCACGTTTAAAAGGCGTGAGAAACCTACTGAAAAAAATTGTTATGACGTTAAACGTTAATTTTGCTACGTTTAATAAGAAAATCCTATGAATTTCATTTTATAGCGAACGACTGAGTTTGCGACAGGCATAAATATAATTTTTTTAAACATTAAAGCGAGGACAATCGAACTCATTTTATTGAAAAGTTCATAAATCTTTCCAAGAAAAATCCCGTTTACAAATGTTTCTTTTATATTTATCGCCCTCCGATATGTTTTCTATCTGTTTATTTCAAACTTAGATTACGAATAACATCCTTAATTACATGTTTACTACAGAACGCATTAAAATTGTAAGTGTGTATTTAATCATAAAAAAGTATTTCATAACAACTCTAGGCAATATTACTTTATTAGTTAAAAAAACCTACAGATGGTACTTTTTCAGAATTATCATTGTCTTTTTTTATAATTATAAATATGTATATCATACTACGACGAACAATAGAGTTTATTATAACCTTCAAACATTTCATTATATAGGCTGTAAGAGAAATAAATAACGTTATAAATAAATAATTTTAATTAAATATATACAATAACTTTATGTATTTCTTATATACGTTCAGCATTTTTAATGGCTTCTCAGCAGGATTTTTATCATTTAATTGGGTCCAAAGTTGATGTAATGTTATCATCAATTGACACATATTAACACGGGTGACTTGTGATGTTGATACAGAAATTTTTTATCTGTTAAAAAACAATGCTGTAATTAAAACACAGGCCAAACATAACTATGAAATTTTCTATACAGTTTAATTTTAATATTTATTACTACAATAGTCTATACTAATTTTTGTAGAAATGAGAATTATAAAATTACTGGTAAATATCAAGAAATACTAAAACGAAAACAATATAGCGGATTTTACAAGTTCTTCTTTAGTTATTTTTTATCATATAAACTATTAAGTTAAATGCGAGTACAATAATTAGATTACAAAAGATATTTAATTTCAACTCGCAGTAATTTTGAGAGTAAAAATATGAAAGTGAACATTGATTTAGCCATACGTATACGACTAAAAAACAAATACACACACAAAACATGCGATTCAGGATTTTAAAGAATTTACTGCTTCAGCTGATTCTTGGAAAAAGAAAAGTACTGAGGGGTAAAAAAGCAAATGAAAGAAACTAAATATTTCGGTAAGAATACAGGAAATAGATGATGGAATACATATTTAAAATGATTTAATGCAAAGAATAGCGGGTAAAGACATAAATGATGATATGTTTAAATACGCCTGTCATCTCCAACAGCCCAGTTAATGTAGATACATTCAAATAAAGATGAAGTACAGGAAGTGGAAGAGGAGAATACATTCTTTAATCACTAGACTGTAATAAGATTATAATTATAATAAATATAATGAAATAATATATATATATATATATATATATATATATATATATAAAATTAACTATATTAAATATTAAACCAAATGTTCATTATTAAAAGCTAGTGAAAGTTCCACAACCTCGAATCAACAAAAAAATTATTTACTCGTACACTTGAAAAAATATACGTTATTATCGCTGTAACAATGGTTTATCAAAGCAAACGGTTTTAAGAGAAACTTCTTCGTAAAGATCAGTAACTTCGTAAAGACGAAAAATCCCACAGTTTACTATTTTTATGTAATTCGCAAAATTAAAAATTAGCAACAGAACCTGTATTTTTGTTGAATTTAAAAATAGCTAATATTTTTCTTAAAATTTTATTAAATTGTAGCTTTTATTTTATTTTTTTGAAAAAAAATGGATTTTTTACTTTTGTAAAATTGTTGTTTAAAACCAAACAAAAAACCTGCTACTTTGAAAAAAAATTCAAACATTAACGTGCAAATTAATTATTAACGGAAATAATGTTTGGTTAAAAGACGAACCGAATTTAAAAAAAAAAAAAAATTAAATGAAAATACAAAGCCAACTACAAATTTTTAATTGTGAATACAAACACTTAAAATCATTTATGAACCTTTTGTTCGATTCAGATTATTACACATTATTTCCATACATTATTGCGTAGATTGAATTGTTATTTAAAAGAAAGCAAACATTACTGACCGCTCCTAAATTTTGTTAAATTAAGAATTCCATCAATATAATCATTATAAGAAAAGGAGTATAATTAATAACCAATATAATTTTTTTACATTAAAATTTAATTCTACTTACAGATCTACTGCAATTTAAAAATTGTTCTTACTATGCTAAACCACAAGTTGTAGAATTTTTTTTTAATTCTCTTGCTCTTCTCAATGCAACCGTAAATTCGTACATATCTGATGGAGAAAAACTGTATCAGCGATTTGATATCGCTGATAAAATTATGTTTCCTTTTCGAACAGCTTTAAGTTACCAGATTTTTCTAAGGCTTACGTAAAAAGAGTATTTCAAAAGTAAAATATGAAAAGCTTCATAAAAGAATGCTAAAAAAATAAATAAGAGTTATTTTCAAAAGCTGAATGACAATTTACCGAAATTTTATATTTAAAGGATTTAATCCACGACAATAACATTTACTAATATTTAAATTCTTACAAAATTTAATTTAATAGATCCAGCAAATCAATATTATTTTTCTTATGAGAAAATCGAGTTAAGTTTTTTATTTCGAACATAGCTTGGGTATGTTTAAAAATCTTCAAATTAAATCTAATTATGTAGTTGTAGATAAAATAGAGAAATAAATTTGAATTCCCGTAAATAAGACTGTAAACGCAAAAAAAAGAAGAATATTATTGAATATAAATTAAAAAACCGATCGTATTGTTGACCTTTCATAACATTTGTTTAGAGCTTAAAAATTTAACCCCTCCACAGTGATAAAAATAATTTTACTCTTATTTCCTTACGTTAAATTGAAAAAATATTCCAATTAATATTAACTGTTGATTCCGGATATAAACAAATAGATTCCTCACAGATATAAAAAGCGATTGGCCGAAGGAATAGACAACGTTTCTTGCCATGTACACTGTGTAAAAATTGATTTAAAAAAAAAAATCATAAAATATCTGCTCTCCAAAACTTACTTAAATATCTCATTTATAACTCTGTATACGAACAAGGCATCAGAGACCCATATATTTTACAATTATAAAATTGGAGGTATTTCATCTTCATGAAAAAGTATAGAAATTTATAAAATTAAGTCGGTAACTAAGATTCTGCAGACTCAAATTTATAAGAATAATGCTTCAAAATTTGAAATAATCTGGTTATGAAATTTGTAAGTTATATACAGTCAAAACAAAGTGTTCAGAATCAAATCTCTAAAATAGGTTCTTTTTTTGGAGTTCTAGAAAAAATACTCTTAAATAAAGTATCTGACAATTGATATAACCAAAAAACGTGAAACGCAACAAGTTAAATTTTTGGAACGGATAAACTTTGGAACTTATGACAGCCCATTTTCAAGGTACTGTTTCATCCCTGATTACGCCTAATAAAAAAAATTAAAACCGGAATAATCATGAATGAATTTTTCCGAATTATTACTAGTATTTTCAAAATAATAGGTTTTTACTAGCTAAAATTGTGCAAAATAGAAATCACTTTGACTTACAACACACTTTAGTATATGACGATCTGTATATTTATAAAACTGTGATAGAATTGCTTTTTAATATTAGCCTCCACATACAATTAATTCTATGTAAGATGACCGCAACGGTACCTGAGATACCCTGTGATGAAAAGAGACTCCAGCAGATAGAAGTGTTTGAATACGAAAACACAATTATGTAATCAAATTTTTTGCATTCTTGAACTCAGGACTCAAAAGTCCAGGAATACGTATAAAAATCTAATACGTATTTTTTCCTCCGTCATCACTAAAACAGAGGGAAAGTAAAAGTTCTAAATACATTTCGTTAAGAACAAAAGGTATCGTCGTTTTATATCCCATTAAAACACACAACAATAATAAAATAATTTTAAAAAGTTTTTTATATTTATTGTTATAGATAGATTAATATTTATTGCAATATTAGTAATAAAGCGACAAATAGAGATCAACAAGTTCATTTGAAAATGATATTGAAAATTTTTTGAACAAGTTCAAAAAATATATCAAACATAAAGTTAAGACTCTGTAAACTGGATTACGCATCTGATGTGAATCGGGGCTAAACTAAGTAGAAAAGCAACTCTTTACGAAGAATTTGAAATAAATGAGTGATGTGTTAAACGGTTTTCAGCTCTAAAATATAGCCTTTTTTTATATAAAATTACGTATTTATTATTAAATGGAATTACTACGGACTTTAATAAAGGGATACAACATTTAACAGGTGTATTTTTTTAATGTTTCTATGTTCGCTGATAACTCATTAATAACCATACTGAATTTTTATCTCAACACGGCTATACGGCCACCTTTTCTTTTTTTAAGGACCGTTCCACATCTATAAAACTTTTATTATTTTATTGGGCTGCGTCCCAAAGGGATACCAAAAAATTTTACTTCTACTTTACGTAACGGAAGCAGTTTATCTGAATTTATTTCTGATTTTCTAAAACAATTACGTGCATGATTGTAACTGAATTAAATTAAGAATAACCCGTTTGATAATTAAAATATTTTTTACTCTGTTTTTATTAGACAATCAAATTATTGAAGATCTAAGCACAAAAAACATGCTATTTAAAAATACATATTAAATATCTTTAACACTTAAATTTTTTTTATAAAACTACAGAGTTTGAATTTAAAATAATAAATATTAATTTCTTAATATGTAAATAATGGAAATAATTCTGTATTACAAGAACAACAAAACCCAAAAACTCGCGATTTAAATTAAAATATTTATATTTCTTTTTAATCTACTAGAGGTAACTAAAAATTTACTGTAACGCCAAAATAGCATATTGTCTAAAAAACAGACAGATGAAACTACCCACGCACTCGAATTCGTTTACCGTTAACGCCGTATAAATTATGCCTAGAATTGAACTATAGACCAGTTATAGAAAACCAGATTTTAGAGAACAACAAACTTAACGAATGTACGTAACAACGGTTAAAGGTCAGAAGGTTAATGAATGATAAAACGACAATCGATCGCGGTAAAATATTAATTTAAAATCGATCTACCGCTGAAGTGAAGGGAGTGGTTGTGTGTTGAAGTCTGTGCAAACGGCTGTGCTCACACGTGTACGTGCGTATAACATGCGATCGGTTGACTTATGTTATTGTAGTAGTATTTTACTGGTATTGTTATTTTATTTAACTGTATTTTAATCTTACCTAATATATAAGATCTTTCTCCAGATTGAATATCAATGTGGTCGTTCAAAGATGTTTGGGGGGCTTGCATACGGCACACTGCACAATCGACAAGAAAAATATTGTTTTAATTTATTTCATCTACATAACATACATAATTTAAATCGCGATTTAAAAATATTTTTTTTAAAATTACGAATAAATTAAAAGCCGAATTCTTTGTTAAATGAGTTTTTTAATTCAAACTATAAATTACAGTTTTCTGACCGTCTATTAGTCCTAAATATCTTGCGTCAAAGAAATGGCAGCCAAAGATCATTACTATAAAATTTCGTTGAAAAACTTCTAAGGCAATAATACAATAATGAAGTTCTAACAGCTTCATCTAATAAGTTACATTTATTATTATTATTTATTTTTATATCAAATTCAATGTAATGTTTTTGTTCGTCAGATCGAATAATGCATTCTGAATAAATGACTAAGATTAACTTAAACAACTTATAGCCAATTAAAATTTTCTGTAAAATTAAACGTATTCTAATCTAGGTTAAGAACCAAATTATAGATTACTCTTACGCTATTTACGGGCTAGACCAGCCCGTCACAAATCAGTTGTTTAACAGCTGATTTTCGAATTTGAAGGTTCTACTAAACTTCGAATCCTACTAAAAGCCAGTTTATTTTATACGGATTTGAATACTAGACAGTGAATGATTATGAATACTAGATTATGGCTGTGGTTCAATTAATCACACGTCTCAGGAATGATCGGCCTTAGTCTGTACAAGACACCTCATTTACATGTTATACACATCATCCTTATCTCATTGGTCCGTGGGGGTGTGGGTGGTTTGCTTATTATTTTTATTATTTACTAGTTGAACAGATTGCAACGTACACATTAGGAAAATAAAATAAAAAACTAAATGAAATTTACGGACTACAAAAATTATTTTCTATTAAAAACTGAAAAATGTTTATATTAATAAAGCACATAAAGTGGCAGCTCAAAATGATTTAAGTTCAGTAAATATAACCAAATTTATTAAATTTTTAGAATAGATTCACTTAATAAAACGTTTAATTAACTTTTAAAATTATATTTTTAAATTGTACCGGATTAATTTATAAGAATAAGAGCATAAAGAGCAATTACGCTAATCTAGTGTCGTGTAGTACTTTAATATTAATAAGTAAACTATAAAATTATGGGGAAAAATTGGTATGTTCCGTGTAATGTAAAATAATGAAAGAGTATGTAAAAAGATATAAAAAGATAACATGAGTTTTAAATTAACGATAAAATAATGTAAAGAAGGAACATATAACCTCAATATGTATTTCTTATATAATTTTACATTTATAAGTATTTTTTAATTACTTAAAAAATTCCAAACGATTAAGGTCTTAAAATAGCAAAAATAGCTACTTTACAGAAATAGGAAATCAATAATAAGGGAGTATTTACCAATTTAAAATAAACATTTTTTCTTTTGTTCATTTCAAATTTTTTTAAAAAATCCTTCATGTTTTACTTTTTATTTTAATAGTAAGATAAAAAAAAGGTTAAACTGCCGTGTATTATAATTATTTATCATCCAATAAAAAAATACAGAATCTTTAAAAAGCAAAAATATTATATTTTTTATATGTTTAATAAAAATAATGACTCTTCAGTATAAATTTTAACGGATAATTTTTTTTAGGCGTTTATAATATATTCGCCACATGCGCTTTAAGCTTGAAGGTTGGTCTTTGTGATTTAAAAATACAATTTATTTTTTTAGCCTATACAGCCGGGTTTCAAACCTTGCACCTTCAGCATGAAAGTCTAAGGTACAACACAAAAACTACCACTGTAAAATTATAATAATAACTCAAGTTAAAAAAAGCAACACGATAAGATAAACTTTTAACAAATTTAATTAAAACATTCTCCGTTTTGCCACAAAGTTTGCTGAAATATTTGATGACATTTTACTTTGTTTTATACAGCTTAAATTATAAATTTCAAGAGAAAATAAAACAATATACGTTATAGGAACATACGGAAAACTAGAAAATAACTCTTAATTGAAACTTTTCTAGAATAAAACTTTTTTTTATAACTTTACATCAAGTGATTGTTAAGTTTTTATGTTGTTCTTTCACGTCTCAGTAATGTTTATAAATTATCTCGGTGGATTTCGTATAAGGTAATTCTTGATTCTACTTTCTATAAAATTCTTATTTCCACAAACTTTTAAGAATTATTAATTTAGAGTTTTAGCCAAACGTTGAACTTTTCTATAACGAGTAATATTTAAATGTACAAGTAGCATAAAATACATGACAATTTCATCCGCTAAAAGTGAATTTTATAAATATTAAATCAAAACATAAAACACACTACACCGTTCTAGTTCACGTCGAAATTTTATTTTACAATCAAACGGGAAATAATTCGCATAAGCGAACGTTATTGTTTAAAAATTTGTATGTAAAATATTGTTTCTGTACCTTTGGTTGGGTTATTCTTAACCGCTGTAGCCTAAACGTAAATAAAAACAGCATATAAAAAATGTTTTTGCGTTATGAACTGATTTGATAATTTCGGAATAAAATTAAAACGTTAAGTTTTTATACTTTTTTTAAACGAGTAAAACGTTAAACATTTTAAAGAAATAAAAAATATAAAGGAATCCAAAAAACTTATAAACGAGTGATATTTAAGGTGGATTTCAGTCATCGGGGTCATTAATTTAAGTTGTAAATAAAAAATTCGTACGGGACAATAATCGATAGTTATACTGAATATTGTTGAGTAATAACTTAATCTGTACCGAAATAAAGAGTGTCATTTGAAAATAATACAGCCAGGATAATGTTTTAATCGAGTCATAGCGCGATCAATCGGTTAACAAAATCATAACAAATAAAATTAGTACTCCATAAAATTGGATATTTAGAAAAATTAAAAAATACCTACGACCAAATGTAATCATCAGATTCAATAATAATAACTTATAGAAACAGTCTGCCTGTAGTATAAAAACTATGATTTACAAGCAGGCGGCCGTGGAACATAAATAGTAACGAAACACTCAGCGATATTAAAACTACCTATTATCAATTTTTTCTCAGCAATTATCACACTCGGTGTGTAATTCTGTACATTACACGGATTCAGTAGAAACATATGTAATTAAATGTTATTCCTATCGGGATCACCATTATACAGTGCGACTAAACTCTAGAAATGTAATTCATCAGTTGTTTTTAAACTTAAGTGTATAATAGAAAACCCTTATTCTTTAATTAGATTCATAACCATATCGATCTTAATTCATTTCACTCTGTAGGCTTTCTGTAAAATAATTTTTATTGTTAAAAGTAGTTGATTTAAGAGATATAAAAAAATTACAAAACCTTAAAAATATTTTACGAATAAAAACGTTTAGTTAAAAAAACTACAGTGTAGTCGTTTGAAAAATATTGTTTACAAAATTGAAAGACAGAAAATAATAAATATTGGAATGGCGGTGATTTAAACAGGCGGTAAAGAAATAAGACTGTTGTTTAAAACAGAAGTGAATAAACGCTATACTTAAGAATTTATGTTTGTGAGTACGTTGAATTTATTTAATTTTTAAATCGACCTATTAAGGCTTATATTTTTCTCTTTTTGGCTTAAACTTAAGAAAAGAAAGTAACTTTTTTATTTCATAATAAATTATTTTACGGAATTCTTAAATACATTCATATTAATAATACTATGCTTTGATAGACCAAAAATTTGTACTCTTTTAGAATAAACCCAACTGCTGGTTTTGTCCCTTTGGTCAGTTTCGCTATCCATTAATAATTATAACATATTTAAAAAAAAAAATCATCTCTTCACATTTTCAGTTCAAAAGAGCATTTTGAAGAGATAGGAAACAGTCTATGCAGTAGTATTGTATCGAATTATATAAACAGAAAAGCTAAACATCGAGCGACTTTTAGGTATATTTTCAAGTAAATTTGGAAATTATAAAATTCAATTAACGTATATAATATTTGTAAAATATTTTCATTTCATCCCTTCTATTCAGATAAAGAATTTTTTTATTATTTTAAATAAAAATTAAAAGTTTAATAAGCGAGAAATATATGCGTTTAATTTTTACGAGTACAAAATGTAATTTTCTCAGAATTGTAAATTTTTACATTTATTTAATTAATATGAGGCATTAGGATGTTATGGACTTAGTTATTTATCTATTCAGTGCACATCGTGCATTAATTAAAAAAAGAAATAAGTTATAAACTAATACATGGTAGAACAAAAAACACTTATTTTGCGTTAACAAAGTTTAAAAAAAGCATGTGTAGCTTATGAATATGTATGTATGTGTGTGTGTGTGCGCGCGCGCCTGTATATTTATACAGGTCATTACGCTATAAGCAGCTTACTCGACCTGATCGCCAGGGGGGCTGAGATTACTGTAAAAAATGTAATGAGCTGAGCGGGAAAAGGGCTAAACAATAAGAGAGGTTAGTGTATTGTGTCGTGTCAGTTAAACAGACAGGTTCGGTATATACAGGTCGCGCTTACAAAAATACACAAACACATAGACGTGGCCACGGTGGATTAACCCGTAATAAAAAGGTCTCGTATATAGAGAGGGCTTTAAATACCATATAGGCTATAGAGTCGCAACTTGTAACCCTTGAACCTATAACGATGAATTTGATCTTTGTTTTGTCTTGCGTAACATAAATTATTATAAAAGGTACGTAAGTAGATTTTTCTTTTAAGGGGGGAGGTATTTTAAACTGATATCGTATATTTGTAAAATATTAAAGTTATTTTTCAGCTCTGTTGTATTTTTAAAATTTATTTTCCCTGAGTACAGTACAGACTATGACGGCTATTACGATGTTTGTGCTTATGACACGTATGTACGATAACGTACGTACACATATAAATGTGACTCATGATAGTTTCCAATAAATATATGGGAAATTACATCATATATATAATAACAACACGGCCTCCAAAAATAAATTTGACGGCTATAAAACGAGGAAATAGTTATTACTATCTACTTCTTTTTTTTGAATAAAACTCTGTTTTTTCTAATCGAACGTGGATTGTAATCCTAAATGGAATATGTAGCAGTTAAGAGACTTCATAAAATTAATCTTCTTTTACAGTGAATTAAATTAATATGGGGACTTGTAAATTAATATTTATTATAAGTTTAATTTTTTCACTCAAACTATAACACTACCTTGTGTTTTTATCAAAGTAGATTTTTTTAAATTAAATTTTCGAAATTAAAACCGGTTATTTTTTACCCCATTTACAAAAAGATACCTTTTTATAAAACTACGAGTAAGAATTTGTATGGAATTTACTATTATCTTAATAAAACTTTTATTGTGTTAATACCGTATTGACGGTAAGAAACCCCGTCTTTTAAATAAATCTAAATTACTGACTAAGAACTTTGATTCTGTATTAAATTTAAAAAATGAATTCCTTTCCTTACGTACACTTATTACCTAATACACAATATTTATTTTAGGTTAGGTAATCGGTTAATCTTAACCAAAACTACGTATTTATATGCATAGTAAAAAAAATTTCACACACACAAAGAGAGACAAAGAGAGAAAATATATCCACCATAGAATTTCTACGTATTCTTCAATATTTTATTGCAATAATATTGAAAATGTGTAAACAAAGCTGTTCTTGATAGTAAATGACATTAAAATTGACAAAAGATAAATATGCCGTTAAAATTAAGAAGAACAAGTAATATAGTTAATTATATTTAAATTTAATTATTCTTAATTTATTAATTTATGCTTATCTTGATGATATTAAAGAAAAATAAATTTTATTTATGATATCCGTTCAAAGAAACAATTTGAAAAACCTTGCTCAAGCTAAACAGATATATCTAAGCAGCTATATGTGTTTAACGCTCTGCTACGTAAGACAAATGTCGTTGGCGATTTCATCTAATATAAATGTAAATATGTATTTAAATAGACCCTTTATTATAGAAATATTAAAGATATTAACCAACACATATCATCCCGCAGCCTATACAGAACACATAACGCTCGCTAATAACATAAAAATATTTATTAAATTTTCTTATTTCTAGAATACGTAATAACTTTACAAATAGCCGGTAAACAATATAGCTCTCTCCCTCTCTCTCTCTCTCAAATATGTACATGTTATATAAATATATACGTGCAGCCACATATATCACATTGTATAATTTTGTACAAGCTCCTCATTAAAGAATTTATTAGAAAATTGTTAAAATAAATCTTCAGGAGAACCAAAAACTAAATGCAATATAGAAAAAAAAAGATCTAATTATAATTTTAAAATGACATGATTATATTTTTACAAGATTATAAATTTCTTCTTTCACAATAATACACATCAATTTTACCATCGTAGACCAAATTTAATAATAATAATAAAAGGTTGATTTATTTCTTACCTTCCCTTCTCATGCCCATTTTGAGGCACTTTTTCAATCGACAATATTGGCACTGATTTCTATGATGTTGATCTATAGGACAGGTCCTTGAACCTCGACACGAATACGTCAAGTTTCGACGAACACTCCTCTTAAAGAAGCTCTTGCAGCCTAGAAAAAACAAACCATAAGGGAAATTAAATTAAAATTAAAATATAGAAAAGCATACGTAAATAGAATTGAATACACTAAATACTAATCCCACAGTACCATTCACATCGTCTAACGCATAGCTATCGATTAAAAAGTAACAAAGAATGAAACTGTAAAATATTCGTTTAAAGTGGAAAGTTAAGCGTTAATTTATTTTCTACACTAAAATACGGAAAGACAATTGATACTAAATAGGTATGTTGTACTTTTAAGGAATGATTTGATTAAGTTTTCATTTAGGCTGATATGATATAAGAGTTAATTAAAATATCGCGAAAGTTTAGTAGCTTTTTTTTTACAAAGGAGTGCCCCATTATATTACAGTCTCATTAGTATAACAATCGTAAGCGATCGCGGGCTGGCCCGTAACTGTTTCAAGACTACAACACGGAACAAGATTCAGCCTGAGTGTAAATTGTAATCTAACAGTCGATCGACTTCAACTTGCAGGTCCACGTGTGAAATTACATTAAGTACCTAAAAATAAATTTTGTTCAGCCAGTATTTTACCGTGCCATGAATGAATCGGTGCGAAATTCTTAAACTTTCGTTAAAATGACAATCAGAATTTATTAATAACCAACTTTTTTGCAAAAAATGATTTTCAAAACATTATCAAACTAAGTTATAAGAGGAAATAAAACTGTTACCGTTCATATTACGGTAATAAAAATTATATTGTTTTTTAAGTTATAGGTTATATACGCTCTTTAAGTGTAAGAAAAATGTACGCTCTCGGATCGCTCGGGCCAAACAAAGCCTTTGATAAGAAACGTCTGTTGACACCCAACACTATATCGCTCTCAGTGAGAAAACACTCAATAAAAAGCTTTGTTTGGCGTGTGGTGATATGTGGCATAGAAACTTGTACACGCTGGATGTGTCGGAAGTTTCAAAGTACCATTAATGTGCGGGCTGACGCGAAGCCCTTCGCATACGTTGATCTATTAGGGTAACAAATGAAGATAGTAGAAGAAAACCGCATTTTTATTCAAGCGATAAACAAGAGACGAAGCGACTGGGTAGATAATGTTTTTGCTACGTTCATCTTGGTGATCTACTTACTTGAAGGAATGACAGAGAAAAAGGTAGGAAAAGGATCACCAGGAACAGCGTTTCTGAACTACGTAAAGAGTAACATCGACATTTTCAAACAGACATCTGGCTTAGGAGAGGAAATTCTTGGAGGATGCTCATCGTCCCGCCAACCTTAGGGTTAAAGAGAAGAAAAAGAAGAAAAGTACGTATAAATATATTTAATATTACATATGAATTCAAATTAAATTCGGCTCATATAAATATAAAAATAATAGCTCCTTTTACAGTTCTAACTCGTACAAAAATTTGCGAGGTACAAGTAAAAATTTTAATACATTTGTGGGTTCTCCCTTTTTTCAAACTTATTATAAGGAATGAATTCTTAATTAATTATGAAGGCTCTAAATAACAAAGGATGTAAAGTCTAATTAAAAGCTGATGTAATACTTTTATACTCTCTTTCAGCATAGTCTATCGATTAAAATGTTATAAGTGGAACTAAAAATCCTAGTGTTTGATAACCTGGTAGACCCGTTTACATTGCATCTCGTGATGAAATATTTTTATTAAAAGAATTGGCTAGACGATCATAAATATTTAAATGCGTATTCAATAAACGCGTATATTTTTCAAACAGAGTTTCTTAATTAATGAAATCTCAATAAATTTGTTTTTTCCTATTAGGATGCAATAATTGAGAAGATTGGTTGTAAACAAAAAGAATTTTCAGTGAAATCCGATATAAAGATATTTGCTAGAAAACAGCATGTTACTCTTGACTGCAGTTGACCGAGTCACGCGTCACGAATATATCTGCCTGTCATTCGCTCTAGGATGAAGCTCTTTAATTCTCTTTTGCACTTCTTTCCTCTTATTCACCTTTCTCCGTTCCGTTTTATACGAACTACGTAGAATTATCGTCAATAATCGGCTCGGTTAATTAACTATTTCTCCCAAGATTATTTTCTTCTCCCATTTTATCCCGTTATTGTTTGTTTTAATCTGATAAAAGTAACTTATATGTTGTTTTATCTCAGTAATTCAGGGACCAATAATTATTAGATAATAACCATCGAATCCATTTGAATTAAATTATTTCGTCTATTATAAAATAAATAAAAGTAAAACCGTAAAATAAATTTAAGCAAATGAATTAAACATATCTCATTCTCATTTACATCTCAGTAATTTAAGAATAATAAATATTAAAACTGCTCGTACATTATCTTTAAAAAATATAGAAAAGGATTAATTATTCTCTTTTAACTTTATATTTACTTTTCCTTCTATCAATTACTCTTCTCTATTTTGGTGTAGTAGGAAGATCAGGAATATCTGAATCGGGTCTCAGTAGAACTGCCATAAAAAAAAAGTTATATGATTAAAATTTGCATGACAATACTTCGAGAGCTGGTTTCGGAATAGTAACTTAAGCAAAAATAAACTCCTATAAACAAAAGAAATACGGTGTTCGAGAAAGGCAAGAAAAATATTTTATCTTGATTTTTGCTCCGAGGGTAAAATAAAGCCATAGAAAAGTTTCTGGGACTTGAATTTGATAATTCTGCAGGATTTTTTAAATGGAAAATTGAATAAAACTAATCCCAGATCTTTGGTAGTTTGGTAGAAAAATTACTAACATTTTCAACTTTTTCAAATTTATTTTTTTAAACTGATATATGTATTTTGAGATCAATAAGTACCATTTTTTGATACTTTTTTTAGGATTATAAAAATAATTTTTTTCCTTTTAAAATTGTACATTTTCTGCGCCTCATTTTGGTTTGAATTATTTGTAAAATCGAATTTCTAAAACTTATATTTCCATGCGTTTTCTTTATTGACATCAATATTCCTTCTTTAAAACAAATATGCATGCGTAAAGCTATCAATGGTTGAATGCAATTTGATTTCTGTTCACTTGTTTATTTTTTTATGTTGTGTATTGTTTGTATTTTGGTTGTAAAAACCATGGTAATGACTGGTTTAAAGTTTTAAATGCTTTTCTTGAAAAATATTTTCTTACACAGGGAAATTTAGTTGTGTTTATAGACTTCTCAGCGATTAACTTTTATATTATTATATTTAATTGCTTTTTATAGTTAAATGAGTATATGGATATATATATTGTATACTAGTTAACCCGGCAATGCTTTGCTATTCCTAGATTTGAGTATGTGTGTAGAGTAAATAAACACAAATGTAAGTTTGATAAAACAATAAAAAACTGAACATTACGGAACTTCAGAAAATTTAACCTTTCACTTTTCCCTCTTTCCCCCTTCCTTTCTTCCCTTTTTCGCAAGAATACTTCTTTTCACGTAACTAATATATATATATATATTCTGAATATGAGCCAAATCGGACCATAAATACTTTTTTTTTATATATCTTGACCCCAGCTCCACCTAGCGGGTCCATACTAATTCAGAAACTATCGCGGGCGTGCGCATAACAACTCACGATAGTTTCATCGCAATTGGATGAATGATATAGGAGCGCATACGGGACAAACAAACATTCATTTATGTATATATATATATATATATACATCTCGTTAAAGATTGTTTACATCATTATCATTATAGTACAACTTAATATATATATACTTCCTAACTTTTTACGAGTGCTTAACAAGCAGCTGGTATAATTTATGCAGCATTAAGAAAACTATCGCTTGTGATTTTTGTTTTCGTAAGAAAATATATCCGTTGGAAAAGCCACAATTATACTGTCGTGCTTTCTTCCGCACCTAGTACGAGTGTTATGGTATAACTTTTCTTTTTTTCTGTTAATGATCATCATCTTACGTACTATTCGTATTCAAATTTTTCGTTTTTGCGGAAATGTTTTTTAAATTGTTATGTGAAGAGGTTCTCCATTTAGTTCAATTTTTTTTACAATGATAAGAGTTAGAAAAGAAGATCTGCAACCTAATTGCAAAGACCATTTTTTTAAATAAAATACTATATTAAAAATATAGTTTTAAAATAAGTTTATTTATTATATAAAATATTTATATAATATATATAAAATACCCTCTACCCGGATATGAATATCTGTGAATAGAGATTGTTGAAATAAAATATAAATCAATTAGAATTATTTTAGAAGTAAAATTTTGTTTGCGGCTTTAAAGGTTACTCTTTAGTAAAAAAGTAGGCAATGAATATACGAACAAATGAGGAACAAACCGGCTACTGTTTTGATTTTTCTCACTTAGTGAGAAAAAATTTTAAGTAAATAGGTTTAAGAAAGCGAAATATATATAACGTTTTAAATGTAAAAATAATAATGTAAATAAGCCTTCCTATTTGCAGGATTCCTTTTAGTAATATAAAAAGATCAGTATAAAAATTAGAATGATCATTTTGAAATATGCTGGAAAAAAGGGAAACTTTATCTCATTTTAAAGAAAACAATTATTTCAGTCTTTTTCTTTCAGTTTTCTTCTTGTAGTAAAATATGCTTTGTACGCGTTGTGATTTTCCGTTAAGTTATTGCTTTTTATCGATATCAACTTATTGAGTTACTAGCAATTTCTATGAGAGATATAAACGGGTCTCCGCGGTGGAATGTAAACGTGAGCTGTACTATAATGAATTCTGAATTATATTAAGTATACTAACGTATGCTGTAAAAAAATAAAAATGTTTTTTTATCACTGAAACGGTTGCTATGACGCTGACGAGACTAGTTGTTAACAATGCAATCGGGCTGAATGCCTATTGTGATTTTATCCAATATTTAATTACTTAAAAATTCGAAAAATTTCATTAAAATAAGAATATACATGTATTAAAAATCATTTTCCACGATTTGATGTAAGTTTTTTTTTATGGTAAATTTAAATTGTTAACTTTTAATCATTTCCTACGGTAATTTTGTGGCCGGGTGCTAATAACGACATCTTGTTGTCACCCAGGAAGAAAAATTTACTTGCAACAAATACACTAATGTAAAATTAAACGTTAGAATATAATAAATTATCGACGTTTTCTCTCTTACACCGAATAAAGACTTAAAATGAAGAGTTTATCGTTCTACTGACCGAACAAAGCTCATCGGTTATTTGCGTTGTTGTTGTTATTATTCTAGTACGATAATTCCCACAATGAAGTAAAGTTCATTTGCAGTAGTCACTAGCCGGCGATAAAGTCAACCGCTTGTACCGAGCTACTTTCTAGAAGCATTATTGGAGAAATCAAGCAATATAATCAAACCGCACCGACTTGACCGGCGAGCGGTAAGCCTTACCATTGTAATAATGCTGCTTACCTTACTCGGTCTCTCTATCTTTCATTCTCTCTCACTTACTCAATTAAATACGAGAAAATACAACACGACAGCGTATCAAGTACTACGCTTCAGTCCATTTATTTATTATTATAAGAAAAACCTTTCTCTTTAAGTATAAAATTGTTTTGCCGATAACCTCCCGTGTTACACAGAAGAATTAGCTTATATTTTAAAATTAAAAAATAGCATAGCGTAGCCCAGAGCTTTCACATATCGAAAAAGATGTGACTGCCACGACTGCTTCGTATATTCTACGATAAAGTTTCATTAAATCTCGGAATCAACGGACGCTTATTTGAATAAATCTTTACAAAAATTGTTTTTTGTTTTACGTGAAATTTTTACATAGTTGCTTACTTTACATTACAATGTTGTGAAGTGCCAGATATGCGGGGTAATATTATATTACTGGCATTTCTTTATTATTTTCAACTCGCCTTGCACCTAATATAGATCGTTTGATATTCGGTGACAATTTGGTTAACCCTTAATTTACAGTCCCTTAAATCTAACTGCTCTCGTACGTGCGTAGTGTATTAGAAGAAAATCACGCCATTATTAGGCGATCGAGAAAGGGTGTTGGAGATCAGTGGTATTGCTTCTTCGCTAGGATTAGTGCAAAAATGAATAATTGTCGAACCGAATCTCAAACTGGAATTCACACAGTCACACGTCCTTCCTCGTATTCATTTCTACTATGAACGACATAATTTATTTAAAATATTTGCTTAAAAAGTAAATTCGGAAGTACAATAAAATAAGCTTAAAAAATTAAAACGGTTTCGAAACAAAAAAAAATTTTTAATTTCATCCTGCATAAAACTATTTTTATTTATATTTTTAAAGCCCACGTGAAATTATAAACAATTACTAATCTAATAACTTTTAACTTGGTGTCGACTTTACAAACTCAAAAAAATTTAAAGAATTTAAAAAAATATATGTATTTCATTTTTACTGTTCAATACGTTTTTTTGAAGTGCGTTTTATAATTTATTTCAAAAAAACTTATTTAACGTTTTTTTTTTTAATTTTTTTTTTTTAAGATGTAGGTAGCCTACAAAAAACCGTTATTCGTATGAAAAAGGCGTTTACCGTAAACGAAAATGCAAGAAAACTGAAGACAAAAAAAAAAGGAGTACATAAAGAGGGAACATAAGAAATTATTACTGAAAATGCGCTTAGGTGTTCTGAAATGCGAGATTACATTATGTTTCTAGCTTAAGTATTCACATTAATTTACTCTAATTTATGCTTGTAAATATTTTAAATATGACTATGACATATATCATTATGCTATAACTATTCTATAATTGAAAATTTAAAGAGAGAAATGGAAAGGATAAATGTAGATGTAGTAGGAATTAGCGAGGTTCGGTGGGAAGAGGGAAACGAGTTTTGGTCAGGTGATTTTAGAATAATTAACTCAGCTTCAAATAATGGGCAGGCAGGAGTAGGTTTCGTAATGAACAAGAAGATAGGGAAGAGAGTAAAGTATTTCAAAATGCATAGCGATAGAAACATTGTAATAAGGATAAAATCGAAACCTAAACCGATAACGATTGTTAACGTCTATATGCCTACAAGAGCCCATGATGACGATGAGGTAGAGTGTGTATACGAAGAGATTGATGAAGCAATTAAACACGTCAAAGGAGATGAAAATTTAATAATAGTTTGAGATTGGAATGCAAGCATTGGAAAAGGCAAGGAAGGAAATGTAGTGGGTGAATACGGGCTGGGCAAAAGGAATGAAATAGGGGACCGACTTATAGAGTTTTGCACGAAGTACAATTTAGTAATTGCCAACACCCAGTTTAAGAATCATAATAGAAGAATATACACGTGGAAAAATCCAGGTGATACTGCAAGGTATCAGATAGATTATATCATGGTTAAGCAAAGATTTAGAAATCAACTCGTCGACTGCGAAACTTACCCTGGATCAGATATTGATAGCGACCATAATTTAGTGATAATGAAATGTAGATTGGGGTTTAAAAACCTGAAGAAAAGATGTCAGATAAATCGGTGGAATTTAGAGAAGCTTGATGAAGATGAGGTAAAGAAGATTTTTGAGGAGGACATCGCAAGAGGTCTGAGTAAAAAAGATAAAGTAGAAAACGTAGAAGAAGAATGGAAAAATGTTAAAAAGGAAATTCTTAAATCTGCAGAATCGAACGTAGGCGGAACAAAGAGAACTGGTAGAAAACCTTGGATTTCAGACAATATATTGCAGCTGATGGATGAACGTAGAAAATATAAGAATGCTAGTGATGAAGAAAGTAAAAGAAACTATAGACAATTAAGAAATACTATAAACAGGAACTGTAAACTAGCGAAAGGAGAGTGAATTAAAGAAAAGTGTTCAGAAGTGGAAAGAGAAATGAACATTGGTAAAATAGAAGGAGCATACAGGAAGGTTAAGGAAAATTTTGGGGTACATAAATTAAAATCTAATAATGTGTTAAACAAAGATGGTACACCGATTTATAATACGAAAGGCAAAGTCGATAGGTGGGTGGAATATATTGAAAAGCTATACGGAGGAAATGAATTAGAAAATGGTGTTATAGAGGAAGAAGAGGAAGTCGAAGAGGATGAAAGGGGAGAAACAATACTGATATCTGAATTTAATAGAGCATTAAAAGATTTGAATAGCAGAAAGGCTCCTGGAATAGACGGAATACCTGTAGAATTATTGCGCAGTGCAGGTGAGGAAGCGATTGATAGATTATACAAACTGGCGTGTAATAATTATGAAAAAGGGGAAGTTCCGTCAGACTTCAAAAAGAGTGTTATAGTCATGATTCCAAAGAAAGTAGGAGTAGATAAATGTGAAGAATACAGAACAATTAGCTTAACTAGCCATGCATAAAAAATTTTAACTAGAATTCTGTACAGAAGAATTGAGAGGAGAGTGGAAGAAGTGTTGGGAGAAACCAATTTGGTTTCAGAAAAAGTATAGGGACAAGGGAAGGAATTTTAGGCCTCAGATTAATAGTAGAAGGAAGATTAAAGAAAAACAAACCAACATACTTAGCATTTATAGACCTAGAAAAGGCATTCGATAACGTAGACTGGAGTAAAAGGTTCAGCATTTAAAAAAAAGTAGGGTTCAAATACAGAGATAGAAGAACAATTGCTAACATTTACAGGAACCAAACAGCAACAGTAATAATTGAAGAACATAAGAAAGAAGCCGTAATAAGAAAGGGAGTCCGACAAGAATGTTCCCTATCACCGTTACTTTTTAATCATTACATAGAACTAGCAATTAATGATGTTAAAGAACAATTTAGATCCGGATTAACAATACAAGGTGAAAAGGTAAAGATGCTACGGTTTGCTGATGATATAGTAATTCTAGCCGAGAGTAAAAAGGATTTAGAAAAAACAATGAACGGCATGGATGAAGTCCTACGCAAGAAATACCGCATGAAAATAAACAAGAACAAAACGAAAGTAATAAAATGTAGTAGAAATAATGAAGATGGACCACTGAATGTGAAAACAGGAAGAGAAAAGATTATGGACGTAGAAGAATTTTGTTATTTGGGAAGTACTAAAGATGGACGAAGTAGGAATGATATAAAATGCTGAATCGCACATGCGAACCGAGCTTTCAGTCAGAAATATAATTTGTTTACATCAAAAATTAATTTAAACGTCAGTGAAAGATTTTTGAAAGTATACGTTTGGAGCGTCGCTTTATATGGAAGTGAAACTTGAACGATCGGAGTACCTGAGAAGAAAAGATTAGAAGATTTTGAAATGTGGTGCAATAGGAGAATGTTAAAAATCAGGTGGGTGGATAAAGTGACAACTGAAGAGCTGTTGCGGCAAATCGATGAAGAAAAAAGCATTTGTTAAAATATAGTTAAAAGAAGAGACACTTATAAGCCACATATTAAGGCATCCTGGAATAGTCGCTTTAATATTAGAGGGTCAGGTAGATGGAAAAAATTGTGCAGGCAGGCAACGTTTGGAATATGTAAAACAAATTGTTAGGGATGTAGGATGTAGGGGGTATGCCAAAATGAAATGACTAGCACTAGATAGGGAATCTTGGAGAGCTGCATAAACCAGTCAAATGACTGAAGACAAAAAAAAATTCTATAATTGATGAAATGAAAACATTCGAGAAAAATCAACTGGATTAACCATATCATTTTTCGTTTAAAAACCGTTAAATTTGGGACTTTGAAGAAAGATTTAAATACTAAATTTGGGACTTTGGATAAACTTTCTGAAGAAAACTAAAAATTAATCACCAAAATCAGAGAATTTGGTGAAGAATAACGCTTTAGCAACATAAAAGAAAAGTGGACAACCTCCTCCTTTTTTTTTGAAATTCGTAAAAATCTAAATACGTACGATGTTTTATTCTTAATTTCACGTTATTTTTCGATTTTTTAAGCCGATTTTATCCTGTAATACAACGATTTCCTACTTTTATTATGAATTGAGATAAGTAAAATTGTCTAAACATTTCGTCTTTATTCCGTATATCTTACATTTAGAAGTAACACGATTATAATTTAACAAAATTTAATCAACGTGTACTTTCTATGCCAAATATAATTAATTAAACAACTTGTCCTCATTGTCAGGAATTTTTAATTATTACCTGTACACTCATTAAACAAATAAGGGACGAAACTTCTTAGAGCACTGATTTAACAAAGCTACACAAGATACCCGGAGAAAATATTATACGAATCAATCAATAATAATCCTGTAAAAACCTTGTTTTATGAAAATATATTCATTCTATTTTTTTTCCTTTTTACTTATTACGCTTTAATTTTATTTTATTATTAATTGTCTTTGAATAAAAAGCTAGTCATTGATACAGAAGTCATTTTACGGAAGGTTTTTAAAATAATAGATTTTTTTAAGTTGATTTCAAATATTATAAACTTTCCTTTTTAAGCCCATTAAAAATGTTTGAAATTTACTCATCTAAGGAAAATTTGGTTGTTATTGACGCATTATAGTGTTAATAACAGCATAGGTAGCTTGTTTCACTGCACAAGATGTTCAGATCTTCATATAACCGACTAATAATTTCGTGAAAATGTAATTAAATTCCCAGTCCGCGTGTCATAACGTGAAAAAGATCTGACTTTACTATTCAGTAGGCCGATACTCTTCTCAGATAGACCGTTTGAATGTTATCTTTATAATTTTTTTGGGTAAAATTTCACTCGCCAGAAATATAAGAAAAGAAAAAGAAGTAAGCCGGACTCGGACGAGGGAGAATTTAGAATGTCGGCGAATTATTTGGTAGGTAAAAGGATAGAGGGTTATATGGAACGTGCGGTCACAAAGGCTCCTTGCAGTCTGCCTTGTGCGGTACTTACGCCAGCGAGAGAGCAAGACGATGGTCCACTCTTATCCATTATACACTGTGGGGATATAATGGTATATTGCACATAGAAACAATAGCCTCTCAGTATCTTGCCTAGTAATCACAATCTAATACGTTCCTTCTTTGTCTAACTTCGCCGTCGCACTCGTTCCACAACCTCCCCTGTCACCACCACATTTACTACGTACATAGGCGCTAGGCAGCTCCACGACCATAAACTGGCTACATTACCTAAAACTACTTACCCTCCTTTCATCTTTATACAGTACACTTGCACATTAAACACCGCTTATATTCACACACACACAAAATACTCTCGCACAAAACCCTTTCCTGTTTTCATACTATAAGAAATAACAACCCCACATCCTATCCGAATCAACGTCTGTTTAGGGCGCAGAACCGAGATGGTACTCTCCCTAAATATATCATCACGAAAGCGGTACACAGTACACCAGATACGACTACTTGAATCTTTTTCGTGGCATTATAACACCTAACCCCTTTCCTTTTACGAACAATAGAATAAACAAGATGATGTAGAATAAAACTCAATAAGCAACGCCAACAATACCGTGTTGTTACAATATCTACATTATTTTTTCTTATGTTTCTCAAAACAATTTATTTTAACGTATACGCGATAGGAAGATTTTTATGAATATTAAGTAATATTTAATATAATCAGTTACAACTTACTGAGTGACAAAAAACAGAAAAATAGTCTTGTTTGAAATTTCTCTCTCTCTTTCTCTCTCATTAATTAATGAAGAAGTTTGCATCACAAAAGCTCACTTATGAATAATCATAGTTTTCCGAGGAGAAAGCAAAGCTTTTTAACTTTTAAAATAATTTATCAAGAAGAAAGTAATCATCATATTTAACACAAAATCTCCACTTGTAACATTATAAATCATTCTTGTTCTATCGGGAAAATTTTCATTTAGTTATATTCGTATCGTTTATGAAGTTTAATTTATGCAAAGATAGAATAAAATGTAATAATCAAACAAAAATGTCGCTTAGCTTATAAGTTGAATATTAGAATAATCCTGAACTCATTCCTATACTCAAAGTATTTTCATTCGAAACTTCAATATTCAGCGGGTAAATTTCGTCAAGTAGGTAAACATGAGGTTAAAAAATATTACATAGCCTTACGTTCCAGACAAACTTCGTGTACTCACAAGACGACAGACTTATAAACGGCTTTAACTGCAGAGATGTATTTTTTGGTCTATCTACATTTTAAATAAAAATAAAACTACAAAATTTAAAAAAATTAACAAGTGATTTGAAAAATGCTTTAAAATAGAAGATAAAATTATAATTAAGTTATTTAAATAGCCCAACGGGCTGGTCTTCCTTTTTCCTGTTTAGCCTCCAGGAATTACCGTCAGTTATTACTTCAGAGGATGATTGAAGATGATATGTATCAGTGTAAGTGAAGTGTAGTCTTGTACAGTCTCAAGTCGACCATTTCTGAGATGTGTGGTTAATTTAAACCCAACCACCAAAGAACACCGGTATCCACAATCTAGTATTCAAATCCGTCTAAAATTAACTACCTTTATTAGTACTTGAACGCTGGAACTCTCGACTTCCAAATCAGCTGATTTGCGAAGAGACGCGTTCATCACTAGACCAACCCGGTGGGTTCCACTGGACCGGTCTAGCGATTAACTAGTCGTCGCAAATCAGTTGTTTAAGAGTTGAGTTTCAAAGTCGAAGATTCTGAGGTTTAAATCGTAAGTAGTTAAAATTGGATTGCTTTTATGTGGATTTGAATGCTGGACGGTGGATACCGGTGTACTTCCTTGGTTGGGGTTCAATTAAGTAGTGGTCGATCTGAGCTACGTAAAACTAAACCTCATTTACGTATCACACATATCCTCATTTTATTGTGACTTGTGAGGGAGGGGGGGTTGTTTATTGTTCACTAGACGAACAGATTGCAATGTACATACATTAGGAAAAAAATTGACTTTCTGAAGTCGACACCAAATTACTATAGCTAAATCATTGTTTGCGATTTGTTTTTAGTTTTGTGCCGCTGAAAAAAATCGAAATTTAAGGAATTGGATTTACATGTTGAATTGGGGGTCGGTTTTATTATTTTTTAAACAAGTCTATTTTTAAAAAAATTTAAAAATAGATCATTTGCTCAATTTATAGTCTGTACAGGCAGAATCTTATTTCAGAAAACTGCTGATCTTTCTTCAGGTGCGATTCATAACTGGTGCAATCGATGAATTCCAAGAAATTAGGGTTTTTATTTTCAGGAGTTTTTACTATTACATCCTTGTCTTCTCAGTGTAACTGTGTTGTTAACATTTTACATACATTTTATTAAAATGTCGCGTCGCACCACGTGATTAAAAAATTAACTCTCTCTACGCGCTATTCGATTTTTCCCTCCCATAAAAGATTCTGTCCAAAATTAATCTTACGTAATAGATCCGAATAATAAAAATTTTGACGATATAATCATAATTTGGCCCACTTCTACTGTTACTTCGTGCCCTCACAACTCTCGGGGTTGCGGCCTGCAGTTTAAAATCACGACTAATATTAAAAAAATAATTATATTCAAAAATTTAATTTAATTTAATCCTGTTAAAAGATTCACATTTATTTTAAAATAAGTTCAAAAGAGATGTACAGGAATGCTGTGTAACTTATTAAATTAAACTTTACTAGTGATCCTGAATAAAAAGAAAAAACAAGAAAAAGAGTTAGAAAGAAAAAAAAACGTGTACCGAGATAGGCAGAAAGATGTATGTATCATTTGTGACTTGCTTCCCTCACTCGTCAGTATGTTCCGCGTTCTTGTATCTCCCAGTCGCAGTGTGTGACCTTGTACGACTGCGGCACGCTCATACACGTACACTCGCCGCGCAGTGCAGCATTCGACATGATAGATTGGCCCTAATGAGCCGGTATAGGTGCTAGGAATGTTGTGTGTCGTGTATCGGACTGCTATAGATGCTATGTCCTCGCATCAGTCCGACTCTGCCACGTTATCTTGTATTAAAAAAAAGATCGTCAATCGATGGGCAAAATAATAATTAAGTTCTCGTATTCAATAATAGGATCGCATTACGGGATACGCAAACTCTACTGAACATAATAAGTCTATTAAGTTTAATGTTTGTAAATCCTACATGTTTTTGCCGAGATAAACAATCAAGTCGCGCCCAAGAAATTACATCCAATTCATTTTTTATATAGCACCTATAAATAGAAATTCACATCATTCATTTAATTAGAGTAGGCATGTAAAAAGAATTACATTTTTTATACAGTCACGAAGGATCTATACGTTTTAATTACCTATTAGATTACATAAACAAAAAATAATTTCAGAAACGAAATTATAATAGTTTGATTTCGATCTAGAACGATGACAAGTGATCAGTTAATCTGTTACTTTTTCATTTTTCAATGTACTATTTGTGGTCCTCGTTAACAAAAATAATTTCCGTTGCGATTAAAAGTATAAATTTTCAAGTATAACCTTTTTTAGATGTTCTTAAAGTTGCTGCGTTACAATTTTATGCAGGCGTAATTTCTATTCTTAGGACAACACCTTTTTATTTCATTCTCGTAAAAGAAATTAAATTCCGCAGAGTAGAAGTAGTATATTAATGCATCGTTGCACTGCAGAAAGAAATAATTAATCTGATGCTTTGTCTACCTGCCCGGTCGTTGTTATCAATTTAACGCGTATAAACCACCCGAGGAGAAAGAGGCGATAGAATTGCTTCCTTTCAAAGTAATGTTCTATATCGTAAGGTGATCAGTGTGGGTAGGTGCAACTTTTAAGGTGTTATAATGCGTTCGGGTCAGTGTAGAAAGCGACGAGAAATCGTTTCACTCCTCATTTCAATAAGCCTGATAGGGAATGCTTGTTATTTCTGAGAACGGATATACAATTTTTGTGAATGCCTAGTGTCTCATATGAGATTACATTTTAAGTTACTGCAGCCGGCATAAAATATAATTAAAAACAATTAAATGCACGATGAACATTTTAATACATTAAAAGTCTGTAAAGAAAATTTTACATCTACGACACGTTACAAAAAGCTTGCGTTAAAAAACAGTTATTTAATACAAAATTAAAACTGTTTTTATAGAAATATATTAATACTCGTACTTTAGCAAATATTAAAATTACTAAAAGGCAACAGTAACAAATAATAGCGTTTGAAAAGAGGATCCGGCAATAAGTCCCGCAGAAATGAAACTTAACATTCCCCGTTCCTTATATGAACGTAAAACCCTCGCTCTATATCTAAGTCGCAAGAACGCAACGTATCGGGTAGTTTTGGCGGGGGAAAGGCTGATACAGATAGGGGGTGATTAGTTCAAGGTGTACAAATGGCCCTCTGTAAATCTTCATCCAAATAGAAGGTGGAATAGGAGATTTACGACGCACTCCGCACAATACATCTCTCTTACTCTTACTCCTTAGTTCCCTCTCCTATTCTAAAACGATATATTCTCTCTTCTCGCTTCTACTCTCTGACAAACACTAAGTTATCCTTGATACATCTTATTTAACTAATGACCGTGAATCTATTTGTACGTATAGACTAATATCTAAATAACGGTTGATAAATAAGTACCGGCCTCAGAACGGAAGTTTATTTGACGAATCCAATTTCCAGTAAAGATTTGTACGAGTTTTTTTTTTTCATTAATTCATATGAAATAAAACAAAACGAAAGGATTTATTTAGTTTTTAATTAATTTAATCTTATTCGTGCGATATTTATGTAAATATAGTCATAAATTTAAAAAAACCGTGTTTATATGATGTTTTTTGTCGATATGTTGTAAGAGACTGAGATATTAAACAATAAGTAGATGTGGTTATCTTAAATTTATGTAAGCTGCACGTTACTTACATAATTTTTGGACGCAGAATAAAAATTAAGAATTTGATAGGCGCATTAATTCAACACATATGATTTAAATTTCTTTGAAATTTGACCGAATCAGTGATTAATCTTACAGAAAATTTTATTTTTATACTTAAACTGTAAACATCCAAATAAAAATTAATAAAAGGCCAAGAATATAACAGTGAGAAAGATCATCTGTCGCTACAGATATGCAATTAAACTAAATTCTGGGAACGACCTTGAGGAAAAATATGATAAACTTATAAGCTTTCAGCATTAGGTGAAGAATGATTTATTTTAATTCTATCTTTTATAGTCTGCACTATATCTGCTTCACCCTAAGAGTCCCTCTTTATCCCTCTCGTATTAATTTATAACATACCTCACGGTTACTTAACCCGTCGATTCAAAACATTAAAAAAAATTTTCGAAAAAATAAACCGATAAATGTTTATAAAATATACTTTGAAATTTTTTTACAAAACAAACTTAAATGCCGATGACTGAATTTAATAATTAAAAATCAGGTAATACTAGCATATAAAATACAGAGACGAGCTAAATTACTATTTCAGAAAAATATTAGATAAAATTTTCTAATTATTTATAAAGCCGGAATAACAATATTAGGCGAATAACAAAAATAATAATAATAATAGTAATAACGATAATAAAGTCGTGAGAAGATTGAAAGAGGGGAAAGGAAAGGGTTTATATCTTCGCTGCGTAAAGAAGGAGAGAAAACGAGATTATGAGGGTTTATGAGAGCGCAGTAGGGTTTGAGGAAAGAGAAGGTTTAGCGATACCGTTCCAGGTTAACAACAGAAACAATGAACGGTCACTATGACAACGGGAGTACAAACCGCATAACAATCTCTGTTGTCTTGCACGGCTTATGTCGGCCTGTTACACTTAATGTCCTGCTCTTTAACCTTTGCGATTGTAGCGATGGTGACTCCGACGGCGCTTCTCATTGCCTCGGTTTTGTTGCCCTTTGTGCTACGCGGTGGCAGGGTTAGGGAGCACCCTACGGAGCCTAACAGATTACAGGCCATATATAATATTTTCTATCCCGTTTTCCGGTACATTCCAACAATCGATCGTAAAATTTCAATAAATTTTTATCGAAATGGATTTTAGTTTTATACGTGATAATTACTGCCAAAATAATTCAATATCTGAAGATAATTATAAAATTCGTATAAGGGTAATTATTGTATCGCAAATAACTTTATGATTTATCTACAAATACGCGTTTTGAATACATCCCTATAATTATTGATTTGATGTTTAAAAATTGACTTAATTATTAAGAAAATTCCCTAAAAAAATTGTTTACGTCTTTCAAACGAAATGGAGAATTCGAATGTCGATTAGTCACAGCATTTTTCACATTCGATAGACTCTCATGTCGCATTCCCTCTTGTAGGTTGAAATCAGGAAGCGTATCTGGCCGTAAAAATACTGCCAAATTCAAATCACCTAATTTATTGGCGACAAATTTTAAAGAAATTTATAAGGAATTTATTGAGCTAAAAATTCACAATAATATGATTCCAAAAACGAGTTTGTATGTAACGTTTATACAAAAAATAATTTTATATTTCTATACTTCATCCTTCAGTATAAGCTCTTCCCCGAAATCTATTACTAGATTAGTAATAATACTCCATTAATAAGTATAAAGCCAAGTGGTAAGTCTATTACTCCATTAGTATAAAGCTTAGACTGCACTAGTACTACGTACTAGACCGAGTTTCGAGGCACAGGCCAATTCTTTGTTTGTCTAAGTAGACTAACTGCAGAAAAACCGGTGCATTATCACAAAAAAGCATTATACAGCCCAAAATCTAACATGAACTTGAATCACTGAACAATCAAACTCAGTAATAATTCGGATTCAGCCAAGAACATTATCTAATAAGGAAAATAATCATCTCTGCATTATTTGCTTGATAAATGCATAATATATTGTTTATCTATATATATATATATATAAAGATATACACAAGCGCGCGCGCTCGCACACAAACACAATACAGTATGTAATGCGTATATGAATTAGAATAATAAAAAATGAAATATCCTAATGTAAAAGTAAGATATGCCTAACAATTAACAAATTTTTTATAGTAAATAAAACATTAGTTGGATGATAAGACAACTAATTGCGTACAAGATAAAACTTAGTTACTAGTTTAAGCTTTACAGAAACGATTAATCGAAATCTTACCATCATGCCATTAAAATTGATGCATCTTTAAATATCAAACGATATTTTATTTGTCATTAAAAATTTTCAGTTTAGTAGGCCTTACATAAAACTTGAGTGCATCGTTATTTGTTTACCGTATACCATCGATTTAAATTATTAATTACAAAAGAAGGTGTAAAGCCTAATACTTTATCGACAGTAATTTTCTGTTAATTATCTGAATACAAATCAAATGTATAGGACATAATATTAGTTAATAAACATGCATTGTTTTACTGAATTAGTTGTCAGTAACAGATTAAAAATAGTAGCCTGTTGCGGTAACTCGGGTTTGTAAGCGCCTAGCATAGCGTACGTAGTATTATGATAAACGGTTGAATAATATGCTCGATATAAATTTAAAACAATTGTTAATTCTAAATTGTCTTTCGCAGATGTTACCGTTTAAATTACCGTAATAATATTGCGATCAGTTTTCCATAATAATATTTTTTCTTTTCTATCAAGGAGTGTTTCTATTGCATCAGATAATTTATATTTTTTTTGCTCAATAACAATTATAATTACAATCGGCTCTCCTGCGAAACCATAAGTAAGTTTCCTGGCAAAAGCACGTGATAAGAAGGTCCTTAAGGAACCCCCAAAATAAATAATACACAATAAACAGTTGCAAGTAAACTTAAAAATCAAATATGAAATTTCAAGCTCGGTCATAAATCACAAACCAATAATTTCAGCACTATATAGTCCACAAAACAAACATTAATAAAAAATAAAAAAGAAAAGTAACAAGAAATTAGATACGACTCCGCTAAACTTGACGGTATTAGATTCCAAACAGTTACGCCGACCCTAAGTCGAGTACATGGGTTCGTTTCAACCGTCGGACGTCTCTGCTGTTATCGAGTAGATTAATTGCAAAGTGGTTTACATGATTCTCAAGCCTCTACAGGTATTTGACAAACATTTTATTATTTTTCAAGCCTTTACAAATAATTTATATGTAATCCATATGTTTTACCTGTATTACAATTTTTTAAACTATTCCAACTAAAGACCAATACTCAATACATAATTTGGAAAAGGTTTTATCGTCCGATACAATGCCTACAAATAATTTATCGCGGAGTTCGTTAGAACTTCGTCGGTAAAGGGGACGAAGTCAACGAACTACGTTTACAGTTCTAAACGTGACCGTCCTAACGGTGAAATGAAAATGGGGGAAAAAATAAGCGTGAAAGCATTATATTTCAGTTCAGTTAGATCAGTAATAAAGAGCACTTTCAAAAAATACCTCGAATTTTGTTAGACAACGTTTTTTTTCCATTTGATGAACCGCGGATTCGAATATGTCATTTTATTCATTTTTTTAATGTACCTTTATGAATCGCGCCGCTAGATAGCAATACTTGGCAGTACTACCAAGTATTGGTAGTTTGGAGGTTTTTGGTAGTGTGGAAGTACAAAAACTTGATAATGTACTTGAAATAATAAAATTTAAAAGAAAATATACTACAGCTTGTTTTAGTAGTAAATGCTCTTATGTAAATGAAAGTACTGAAGATAAAACTATTTTCTTAATTTCCATCTCTTTAAAAAAAAATAACAGTATTAGTTTTATTAAAAAAGGAATAAATAAACCAGAAATAAATTCAATTGCTATAATCGGATTTAATTATAAAAATCGAGGGTTAAACTTACAAAGTAATAAGTACAATATTACATCTCGGATTTTCGATTTATAAAGGTCATTTATACATGGTAGGAAGTGAATGAATGATATGACTAAAAAAAAAAGAAATGGCTGTGAAATTCAATTTGTTTGTTCTAAGGTAATAAATTCATAAGATAACAATCAGTAATTCATAAAAAAAATAATAAAAGAATAATCTAACAAAACGCAGTGATATCAACAAAAAAAAATTACAATGAAATTGTAAACCGTACGACAATAGTCTCGCAGATATTTCTTCCGCTCAAAAAACAAAAATTTCTATAATATAAATAAAACTGTTTTCAACAAAACGATACTGCAATCAAAAAAGGTAAGACACTACATTTCTATTATCAAAATCTGTTATTAATTAAGAATTTTCTTTCAAAAAAATACACGTTAAATATATGACAATAGGTATACAATAATATATAATAAACAATAAACTATCTTTAAGCGTTCCATATAATAAGCAAAAAATAAAAAATAAAAAAATTGTTACAAAACTCTTACCGGCCCGATTTCATTTATATGCAATACACATCACATTTACATAAATAATACAATTCTTATGATTATTCGTTGTTTAATAAATGGAATCATATTATTAAAAACTGGTTTATTTATATTACAAATATTTTTGTTTTTTGAGCGGAAGAAATGATATCTGCAAGACTCTTCCCATATGGTTTACAATGTCACTGTAATTTTCTTGGATTAGAATTTAACTGTTATTTTTCCTATGCAACTTATCTGTTAATATTTTAATCAAACTTTTAACGAATATTTTTTTTACGGTGAAATTTTAAAATTTGCATTAAAAAGAAATACTTTAGAACTAGGTTAATTGCTGGAACATTTATTAATGAGTATAAATCGCTTTACAATTTTCTTCGGATGTTATACGCGGGCATAAATAATTCAGATATTGATATGAATTCTCTTTCCTTTGTTAAAAAAATTCAAAGTATTGCACCACACAAAAAATTCTTATTCAATTAATTAATTTACCTTATTTCACAGAAACCTTTTTTTTATTTTATACAAATATAATTATTATAAAATACGATAAACGTATAAAGGTATATTTGATAAACAAATAAACAATGATGCACTCAAATTTTATGTAAGGCCTACTAGAACTGAACATTTATTATGAGAAAATAAAGCAATATCGATTGAAGTTTAAAATGCATCAATTTTAATGGCAAATATTTAATATAAATTATTATAAAACTCGCATGTGTATGCTAAAACGGTTCGAGTATACGTTTGCTGAAACGGTTCCTCCTACCAAAGTTGGAAGAAACAGTATTCTTGAATGAGACTGCTGAACATTAAAATTTATTATTATATAAAAGTTTGCTGTGCCTTCATTTATCTCGGTTTTTCAACAAATTATGGTATTAAATACTCGTTTTCAGCGCATCAAATCTTTAACAGTTTGACCACTTGTTTTCTCCGTTTGATTAAACAAGACTGTAAAAATTCACTATTTAATCGTTTAGTTCAAGTAAGAAAAAGAATTCAATAATATTAATCGAATTACGACAAATATCTTATTTCTTTTATTATTATCTGCTCTGGAAAAGATTTCTAGATTATCTCTGTCAAACAGCGAAGATTTCAGTAAATATTAAAAATATATAGACTACATCGCTTTTACACTAAATCTTTTAACGATTAGAGGCAACATTGTGAAAATTTCAGAATCATATCAGTAAAAACCTCGTCTACATGTTCTTCATAGTTTTTGAATATATTTATTAAAAATAAAATTAAAAAAATCTGTTGTGGACACCACATGACTTCCTAGTACGCCAATTAAATTACATATACACATTCTTAAAAGTACATAAAATTTTATTTCATTAATAACTTCTGATATTTTTTCATATTTTTTCTTCTTTATTGTTATTACTGAATTATTTATTGTAAAAGTTTTTTTTACAATCAGATGTTAATAATTATTAATAAATCAATATATTTAAATTAAAAAAAAGTCGGATTTAAACCGATGTGCCTTCCCCTTTTAAGATCCAAATATTTCATTAATAAAAATTTTATTTGGCTATTACTCTGGAACCGATGAAAATAAGTACCACTTGTGATATATCGTTGAAAAGCTCTTAATGAGGGCTTATTACTCCAGTTAAGAAAAAATCCAAAATATAATGTTTTTTTTGGATTTTTAGGCTTTTTCGAACACTTTTGGTTCAGTCGATCGTAATAAAAAGGGGAGATGCACAACCAGATGGTGTGCACAGTCCTAAATCCAGAATTTCAACATCCTACGGCTAATCGTTTTTTAGTTATGCGAGATACATACGTACAGCTGACATGCCGAAACTTTTCTTTTTATTTTCCTGTTTAGCCTCCGGTAACTACCGTTTAGATAATACTTCAGAGGATGAATGTGGATGATATGTATGAGTGTAAACGAAGTGTAGTCTTGTACATTCTCAGTTCGACCATTCCTGAGATGTGTGGTTAATTGAAACCCAATCACCAAAGAACATCGGTATCCACGAAACTAGTCAAAATGGATTAAGGGATGGTGAAAATGGATATTTCCGTTGAAATCTGAAAACCGAAATTTTTCGCGATTATAATAATTCCTTTACTTCGTACAAGGAAATAATAATTTAGTAGCGGTAATTATATTAATGGTTTACAGAGTTTGTTTAGAACTTTTAAAAAAATATACGTCTATAAAAATATCTCGAAGTCAAAATTTAACGTTAAAATAAAAGAGAAAAACACTTTCCTTCGTCCACCGTAATTTTTAATGATTCCATTAATTAGTGTTTTTGATGGATTAACTCCAGATAAATTTTTATTTTTTCGTTTTCATGAATTTTTTTTTTCATAAATAAATCAAAAACAGGATAGATGATAAGATTTAAATTTGTAAAACCAAATATTTAATAAGCGTATATTAATTTGTTTGGAAGAGTGTAAAGATTTATTTAGTTCTACATTTAATGCGGAATATTTTCCCGTGAATAATATTTCGTAAAAGATCCATAGGTCAACAGATTTATTAACAAAACGTCACTCGTTTGTATGAAACTCATTTATAATCTGCTTTAGTGATAATTCAACGGAAGTTAAAAAAAAAATAATTACACATTTGGGAGATCGAATTACTTACAATTTAATTACAAAAGAATAACTTTACGGGATTTGTTTACGTTAATAAAGTAGGCGTTATTTTCATTATTGTTATACTGTATTTTGTCAACTTTTTTGGTGACTTCATAAAGGAATATGATATGCATTTTTTTTATAACCCTTATTAAATTTTTATTGTACTAGAGATGACTTGAAAGTTAAGAGGCCTATTATTGATCCCCTTCCGTATGATGTATTTAGGGGGCGGTAGCAGTAGGTAAGCCCTTACCAAGGGAAATCAAATATGACCTTTACAGATAGCCGGCAAGCAGTTCGCCAAAGGACCCTACACACTCAAACACACACAACACAGATATCTATATTAGTACAATCGCATTTCATAAAAACTAGACCTTCCCGTAGTCGATAAACCGCTATAATTTTAAGTTTTGATATCAATTCAAACGTTTACTTATTATTATCAAAATTCGGCCGAAAATAAGGTTCAGCATAATTCATATTCAATGAACATTCGCTAAAACAGTTTTTAGGAGAGGAGTTTTCCTATTTTTAAATTATTTTTGTGCTGTTAGCCCAAAATCCGGTTGCTTCGAATTACTTCATAAGTAGGCGATGATATTTTCTAATTTTAAAATATCTTGATTTAGTAGACTGTTCTGTAACAACAAAATATACTACGTCATATAATATTGTAGAATACAATAGAAAACAAAGTCGGAATCAAACATTTTTCAGTTCAAAACAAAACAAATGGATTTGTGTATCGTTCTTTGATTAACATTAATAGCGTGGGTAAAAAGTAGCAGCTTTTTTTTTAAATAATAAATTTAATATTAAGAAAAAAACAATTTTGAGTAAAACCTTTAAATCTTTCTCAGGTACTGAACCGGAAAATTTATTCTGTACTACATCGATACGTAAAGACATATTTCTGGACTACAAACATTTACCTTGTTCAACGTAATTTATTTTGGGCAAATTATAAACCTTATATTCGTATAATTTTTTACGCACGTCATATAACATACAGTTTCATTACTAAGATTTTTCGTCTTAATATTATTACTTGGTTTAAAAAATAAATTTTATAAAAATATTTCTCTTTATTCCGAACAGTAAATTCATGAATCAGGAGTCTGAATGAATTTAACAGGTTTTATAGTTTACACAGTAAACTTTAGGTGTATTCTCACAGTAATCTTTTGTTACAATCAAATGCGTTCTATTACTCAAAAACCTTTTCTTTTATAAAATATCAGGGTACATAAACAAAATTCTTGTGTATTAGATTAATAAATGTATTTATTAATGATCGCTAAGCAGAGTATTGAGTATAATCGTGAACAGCGAGGATAAGTTTACTAACTTACAATAGGCGTAAATATATCTTCATATTTAATCCTGGTAAAAATAGATTACTTATTTAAACGGGTTTTCAATCACTCTGTAAACTGGAAATGAGTTTTTTAAGGAAATATAAAAAAAAATAATTTGTTTAGTTTTAAAATAGTTTGAATCAGTTTTAGTTGAATTTGAATAAATTTTTAGAATAATATTAAATAAAACTGTGTAACGTAACATCCATATATGCGATTTGGAATATCAGTTTTATTGCTAAAATTATTCGTATTTTTAATAAATAATCACTAATAACAGTTTATATATCTTTAATATAATTGGTATGATCCGCGTATCTTTGGAAAGGGAATAAAAAAAAAAAAAAATGGTAACAGATTAATAAACATATTTGCTGTAATTAAAAAAAAAAAAATTGTAAAAAGCTGTGTATGACGGAAAATTACTCGGTCAAGCCTACAATTATATTATTTATAAATTGTTTAACAAAGAAGTAATTATTCTGGCACTGCGATCAAAATATTAATACGAGAAAAATATTAAAATAACAGAATTTATTTTTACAGGAAAACCATTAGCGGTATTTCTACTCTATTTCACAATTTCATTAAAAAATTCGCAGAATTATGGACATTAAACTATATATATTTAAAATTAGGATATATTATAATTCGAGTATAAAGTTTTATAATCCCATAAAAACCGACATTAACGACAATTTTTTTTTTTTATAACAGTGCAGATTGCCGTATATATTTTATTTAAAAATGTTACCTGACCTTATAACTGTTCTAACCGTTAAATCCACTTCACTAATAAAATATATACTCAGCTGTGCATTATTGTAATTATAATGACGATAATTCCGATAATATAATTATTATTACTATTATAGTTTCCTTAATAAATATTTATAACCGCAACAATAACCTTCGAGAACTTCCTTTTCGTTATTTCCTGTCTGAACTTTATTTTTTTAGCATTAGTTACTAACCTAAGGTGTTTTCTCTGTTAGCTACTTTTATTCACATAGATCAACGGTTACTTTGCTTACATAATTTCGACCGGTAATAAAAGAAGAGAACTGTACGGTAAATTAAACAAACTACCGGTAACTGTATCCGAATATAACAAAATGATTAAAAGTTGAATAAGTCTCGGTTTTAAATTGAAAGAAACATTTTCTTTAAGAAGGTCTTTCGGAGCCAATTAGAAGGACTTGGTATAGAAAATTTTTAATGTAAGAATTCGGACGAAGGCGTCGCTCAGTTTTTCCGGAAATATATTTTTCTGTGAAATTTTAAAGAGGTCGTCTAAACTTTTTAATAATTTAAAGTTATAACGGCGTTTTAACATGCCTTTCAACGATTCCAGATAAAAAATAATAAATCCACCGGTGAGTCTAGTGGTGAACGCGTCTTCGCAAATCAGCTGATTTGAAGCCGAGAGTTCCAACGTTCAAATCCTAGTAAAGGCGACTACCTTCAAATCCGTATAAAAGCAGTTACTTCTATACGGATCTGAAGACTAGATCGCGGATACAGGTGTTCTTTGGCGGCTGGGTTTCAATTAACCACACATCTCAGGAACGGTCGACCTGAGACTGTACAAGACTATACTTCATTTACACTCGTACATATCATCCTCTGAGTAATAACCTCACGGTGATTTCCGGAAGCTAAACAGGAAAAAAGATACAAAATAATACAACTGTGATGCGTTATTTACCAGTGTTACGCAACGTAGACTCTAAATGTTTAAACGGTTGAATATTTCTCATCTGCATGTAACCAACAATTTCCTAATTTAAATGCTTTAACTTTGAGATTTCAGTTAAAATCTTGAAAGAATGATGGGGTCAAATCATATTTTATTGCTGCTTTTAATCGTAAAAATCAATATGGAATAAATACGTAAATATTATATATAATGTTGGACAGTTTTGTAGGATAATATTTTATCGAATGATACCATTGCCTTTAAAGCTATTTTTTGTTGCCATTTTTGTGGACTTAATAAAATAATTTCAATTATCGGATGTCTACGAACAGGCGGCAACCTGCCAGAAGATAACAAATTCACGGTGTAGATAAACGAATGTTAGCTGTAGTCGATTTTTTAATTATACCTATTTTATTTATAATAATTTTGTTATGTTGAGGTAACGACTATTTTGATTCGGTTAATCCCGTTATAACCGTTCTCATTTATAATAATAATTTTTTTTTTGACTCGTGTAAAATTTATGAGAAATATTTTTGGAATAACTGAAATTGAACGGAATATAATCGAGATGTATAAAGGTGTGTAATCATGAGCTCGCATGTGGTGTACGACTAGTCTGTATTTTTATTTAAATTCGGTCTCCGTGGCGCGAGTGGTAGCGTCTCGGCCTTTCATCCGGAAGTCCCGGGTTCGAATACCTGGGTCACGCATGGCATTTTCATACGTTAAAAAACTGCCATTTCATCTCATCCTCTGAAGTAATACCTAACGGTGGTCCCGGACGCTAAAAAAAAATAAAAAACAATTTAATATGTTTTATAGAGATAAATGTGATCGATAAACGGTTTAATTTATTTATATCTGTGATTTATGCTGGTAATGATGTAATCGGACGATTGCTTAATTTATCGATGGCAACATGTGACAATATATCTAATGAAGAACGACCACCTTAACGATTTAATAGAGAAAATATTTATATCGGTTTACGAATAAATATATACTCGTGTAATCAATACTTCTGAAAACTTGAATTATGAAAAGTTTAGTTTATTGGATTATTGTGAGGAGAGAAAAACGCAAAAACAATTAAGAGCTGTAAAACTAAACTTATTCTATATTCATTTTACCTAAAAATTATTGATGACGGCTATGAAATCTTGAACACAATGTCAATATATTACATTACAAATAATACCAGAACCAGCTGAAAAAATACTTTCTTTTTCCTGTTTAGCCTCCGATAATTACCTCTCAGATAATACTTCAGTAGATGAATGAGGATGATATGTATGAGTGTAAATGAAGTGTAGACTTGCACAGTCTCAGTTCGACCGTTCCTGAGATGCGTGGTTAATTGAAACCAAAGAACACCGGTATCCACGATCTAGTATTCAAATCTGTGTAAAAATAACTGACTTTAACAGGACTTGAACTAGCTGAGAGAACTAGTACCAGAACTAGCCGAGAGAACTTACAGAAAACAGCTGAGAAACAACAATCAAAATAGTTAAAATTATACGCATTCGGGTAAATTAAAATTAAAGAAATTTAAATTAAAGTAAAAATATAACACATTATATACTCGAAAAAAAAAGAAATTCATATGCGGCTTGACTATAAAGACCCGAAAGTTTGACTTCCAAAAATGGGTGAGTGACAAGAGTAGCTTCTTAAAAACGAAGCGATTCTCAAGATATGTTACCGATAAACATATTAAAAATCTTAACTGATTTAAAATATAAAATCGTTAATGAATTCATTTTTTACACGAGTTATGGATAAGTAGATTTACAAAGAGCGTTTTCAGGATTCAAAAAATTAATTAAACGGACTAACGTTGAAATGAACCGGTACACGCAACTGTGATTATAAAATAGTCAAACGACTACAAACAGTTTTTCTTAAAAAATGTATAGTTAAAAAATCCGAGAAGTTTCGAAAACATTTTACCAAATGATTGATCATTAATACATTTTAATTTTAATATTTCAAAATTCATTCATTTAGTTCGCAACTTCATTTATTTTCTTCAGAAAACAATTACATTTAATTATTTTAAAAGAGTCTACTATTATAAAATCAAAAATAATTAAGCTACTCTTTTTATTTGTATATAGTCTTCAGTTAGGAGGTATACACCATACAAATAATAAAAAGGTGTGACAATTGTTTACAATGTAAAATTGAAATCAATGTTGCTGTTGGAAATGCACCCGCAGAGAAATCAGTCGGATAAAATATTACTGCTTCAAAATATTTATACAATCTTTCTATCAGCCTACACACGCGCGCGCACAAACACACATATACTGCAACATAGACAATTAGGCTAACTTACACAGACAATTACGTTAAGATTGTATACTACATACTAGTATGAATAAAAACTAGTATACATAAAGTAGAAGTCTGTTGAAGGTGTTTAGGCATCAGTCCAAGTACATTGTCAAGAGACTCTATTACAGTAAAGGCGGCTACGAATGTAGCCTATGGCACCGCATGCTAGCTTAGTAATGATAATCAGTCAAATGATTTGCACAATACCAACTACAACAATGATTGAAACAACAATAAACATACACAACGTTATAATTGAACCTTTCGTGTATTTTAATAAGCTCATTATATTATAAATACAAATTGATCATTATAAACGCGACTCTAAGTACAGACCTATCGACAAATACTCGTTCTTTTACATCGATCATTTTATTATGATGACATCGGTGTCGTCATCTGTGATTATAAATCAGGTTCTAATCGGATAAAATTTTAGTACGTAAGTTGACTAGCACAAAAAAAATTCGTTTAGTCTACCGAAAAGTTCCCTTCCTAACGGTCAACATTCTATACGCTCCGTACTACATCACTCTAACTTTCGGCAACTTTTCTACAGGTAACTTTTTAGAAGCGAGATAAAACTTAATTAAAACAAGGTAACGAAAACAAAAAATTAGAAATTGAAACAAAGTTTTTTTTTCAGTAAAAGGGTATAACATCAAAATCTCGTAATTACGTTACGGAAATACTTGTTACCAATATTTTATTTTTAACATTGTACGGGCGAGCTATATCTTTTCCCATGAGTTTGAAGCTTAATAACTCAATTCAAAACAATAAGGAAATCTTATTTTACTCTCCGGTTTCCTTTTTGTTAACATAGTAATCTGATTTTAGTACAGAATATTTTCTTCATAAATCTAAAAAACTATTAACCTAAGTTTTAGGGGAATTTTTAACGTAACTCTACATTATACGTTAACGAGTAAAACGGTTCTAAAAATTCAGATTAGTACACTCGATTTAGATTTTTGGTTTTACGATTTCTAAATTACGATTTTCAAAAAAATATCTTTTGCAATCAAGAAAAATCACTCATTTTGAAAAAAATTCCAGTAACGAAATTTAATCCCATAGAAATGCGATTGAAACAAGATTATCTTCGATATTTTACCTCGTCACAGAAGTTTAAAAACATAAAAAGCGTAAAGTATGAATATGTATTATAAACACATATATAGATATACATATATCTATATATACAAATACATATCTATTTTATGTATTTTTATCTATTATAAGTATTTCTATATCGGTCCGTGAAAACTTCAGTTACCATAGATTGTCTTTTGTAATTTAGTTTCTTTTTTGGGTTTCTATATACTTTAATTGTTATTTATTAGTATCATTCTCACAACTACGAGGGTAACGAACAATGCGGGGGTCTTGGGTAGACGAGAATAGTGAGCAAAGCGTGCTCTGTGGCTTCGGAAGAAGTGAGGGAACAGCTCTGGGGAGCTCTTGGGTTAGCCCCGGGCTAGCCTGCGCCGACCTGAGCCACGAATCCTGGCTAGAAGGTCGAGCAAGCGAAGCGAGCCCCGATCGTAGTATATATGTATATATATATATGTCTGTCTGTCTGTCTGTGTATGTGTGTGTGTGAAGTATAATAAATATTTAAATTTTCCTTGTTCGTTTCTCGGCAGACTTGCAACCAGGACTCTCTCTTTTTTGTCCTGTCTAAATAAATCCGCGTGACATGGATGGAGATTAGACTTTTGTGTTCAGCATCAAAATATTCATAGGTCTTTTCTGTCTGATGACTGCAATTTGACTGTTTATCACCGAATTCATATTTTTATTTTGGGTAAAATTAATACTTTATATTAATAATTATGTCATAAATACACGTTAACTGTTCTGGTTTCGATAGACATACGTAATCTCACATCTGATATTCCATTAAAAAATATATTAATAAAAGATTGCTCACGCGTTTTTTGCCAAAAAAACGGACTATACTTTTGATTTGGGCACCGGGCGAGATTCATAAGCATTTGTTACAGCAAAAGCATACACAATTGTAGTCATAATTTTAAAGCTAGTATTTTCATTAAAAACAGAAAGAAGAGGACAGAAAGAAGGAATGGAACAATTCTTTGTGTTTCTCGTAGTAGTTGAAGATGGCTGCAAGAGAATTGATAAGAAATACGTATATAATTGTTATTGAGATTGGATTAGCGTGCTGTGAGTGTACGTAACACGTTAAGAAAGTGCCTAACATCGCTTCCTTTAATATTATAATTATTATTATTTTTATTATTACTAGAAAAAAAGCGGGCCTATGGCCCGCCACAAAAATGTTACATGATTCGTATTTTATTATTCATGATTTTGTTAAATGTTTTTGCCAATTGTAACTACCATACAATATAATTTGCATTTTATATATACTAAATAACGTTCATGAATTTAGCATACTAACAACAAAAACGTTTACAACGAAAATTTTCAAAACATTTTTAGTGTTTCTTGAGTTGTAAATTTTTAACACAGCTCTAACCGCATTGTTTTCCTTTTTCATCCCCAGAATACAAATATAATTTTAAATAAATCGTTCGAAAAAATGAATCGTTCGTGCGCTGCGTGCAGCCGCCCGGCGCCACCATTGTCCCGCTCTGCGCCAATAGCAGCTAAAATAAAAATGTGAGCACATAAAACAAACAAACCTGTGCACCATACTTTTTTTATGGGATATGGGAAAAATTACTATTGGGGTTTTTGAATAAAAATTTAGTAAAAGAACTAATTTACAAAAATTATTGAATCTAATCATATCATAAATTTACATTTAAAATTACCTAAAATTTTTTTTAAATTTCAGTTTCGTATGTTAATGTAAAAAATTTGCCTCTTGAAAATACATATTTAGATCTACGTATACTCTATATGATTTCTGTATGTTCTGTATTATTTCTTGAAGCGCATTATCACTACAGTTACTTTCATTTTATCGATTTTCTAATCTTGTCTACTAAATTATCTAATTTTGTTTAATTTTTATCGTATTTGTAAGGTTTGACGATAAATTTAAAGATGTCTGTTAATTTTCTTCAGCAGTTAATTCAGTATAATCAATCGCTGCAATTTATATATATAGCATTTGTAAATTATTCGATTTCTATATTAGCGTTGTATTATGTACTACGTGCAAAACGAAAAATATGTTCCAGTTAATTTTATTCAACGATACTGCTTTCGATGTCACCGCTAATATATAGCCGTGGATAAAATATATTTACAAAAGATTTTGCTAAGTTGTTTGATGAACTGTGAGAAATAGACTATACGCGAAATTGCACGTTACATATAAAACGTTTAGTAAAAATTATAATAAACGACAATATTTTGTAATCTTTTTCTTTCTTATATAAACAAATTTCAGGATTTTCTAATTACAATAGATAAATTAACTTCTAATAAATATGCAACGCGTGATTCAACAAGTAAGATTCATTATAATTAGCAGTAAATATTGAAAATTAATAATTTAGTTAAACGATTGATTTTTATTAATTTCCGCTCTTACCAGCCCACAATATTTTTTCGGTTGTGTTTCCTCATATTAATATAAAATATATATTGCGATGAAAACATAAACCGTTAAAAAATCGGAAAGATTATTTCAATGAATAAATGCTTTCAAACCATCCTTATTGTTCCTTGATATAAAATCATCGTTTTTTCTGTTCTTCTTTTTAGATCTGTTTAAACGTAATAATGGTAATCTAAAATTAGTATTTCCTTTTGCTACAGTTTGGGTATTATCGTTTTTTACGAAACTTTTAATTTCAGAAACACTGGAAAGCAAAAGCGTCACAAAATATTAGGAATAGGTGTTTGCAAACAAAATCATGGCAATCATTTTTTTTTTTTCAATTTATATTTGTATATCTGTGAGATAAATTGCGTTTTATGGAACTTCCAAAATAGAAAACGCCGTTAAAATTATTATAAATTAAGATAAAATTTAACTTAGAATATTTACACTTAACTCACCATCTTAACAAAAAAGGATTTATTCTCTCCGAATACATTAAAAGAAAGAAGATTTAATCGTCATAACAATAAAAGATAATAGAATTATATAATTTAAATGTTCAAGATATGTTTAAAAAAAAAAAAATGAAAATATTTTCAGATCGCGATTTATTTTACAATTAGACCAATTTTAGGTAGATTTCATAAAAAGCTACGTATTTTCATAGGTACCATGATTCGAATTCCGGAGAATTTCAACATATCTTCGCGTTTCACATCCCCCAGATCCCAAAATCACCGTCAGCTCCAAAGTTCATATATTCATTTATATATATATTTCACTTTCTTGTGGTCACAATAACTGCCGTAATTTTGCGCCAATCACTTTCAAATTGTTCCTTAAAAATAACTCGTCCCAAAATCTCGGTCGAGTTCGTTAACGGCCAAAATCAGACCATGGGGATGGAAATGGGAGGGGTGCTTTTTCGAAAAAACAAAATATCATTACAACTTTTTTATTAAGTAAAATATCGAATTCGTTTAAAGTTCCTAATATCGAATTCGTTTAAAGTTCCTACTGTTATTTGGATAAGGGCCTAAAACGTATCTCTCAAAATTTTTTTTGATATCAGCAACCGTTGACCCAGAGGGTAGAAAAAATAGGTTATCGAATACAAAAAAGAATCATATCTTCCTTTAGGCACAGTATCAAGTCGGTTTAAAGTGGTCGTTAGTTCTCTAAACATAATCTAAAACGTTTGTCTGAAACAGGTTTTGATATGACCAACCCTTACGGAAGGGAAGACCAAAATATTGCTGGAATTGTAAGATGATGGGGCTTGTCGTATGTTAAACATGTGAATCGTTTTTTTTTCATGCAACCATTGTATTGAGTAAATTTGAAGTTTTTTTTAACTTTAAGGTGAAAATATTTTTTATCCCCTACTTAGCACTGGTGAAATCTACCTCCGCCTTCCGGCATGCCGAAAGGGATTTGTTTTTTATTAACACGCTCAGGATGCATTTATTTTTAAAAAATACTTTGCTGCAGCTAAAGCCCACAGAGCTTCAGAAAATATTTATATAAAAATATGTTTTAAACACAAAGGAGATATGTTACAAGAGGCGAAAATTCTCTTATGGGAATCCTTCGTTTCATAATAAATTTGTTTTTGTTGCAATCAGACGGGATTCATTTTAACAAGATTTTTCGTAGAGAAAAAATTAAAACAAATTTAATTTTTTAATACCGCGTTCTCTAAAAAAATTTCATAAGAATTGGATTATTATGAACTGATTATTAGAATAATCAGTTATACCTAATAATCATTTCATAGGGATAGAACAATTAATAAATGTTGTATAAACCTAAGAAACCGCCTGTGGTTATCTGATTTTCACCTGAAATGCCAAGGTCAAAGCGGATATGTACTGTAGGAAAACTGGTAGCTTTATTTTAAAATAAACTTTATTAATAAAGCTTCATAAAAAGTATTCTTAGATAATCAAGATTCATAAAAAATATTGGCATCATAAAATTTAGTGCGTAATAACTATTTTACATAGATTAACAAGTTTGGTTTAACTGTCGTTTAGGAAAAACGGTTAAAAAATTATTTGTCACGAAAACAAACACTCTACGTGCCCAAAAGTAGGCTACTATGTTGTTGTTTTTTTGTTTTACTTTTAAAGTATAATACGTTATAATAACCGATTAGATCGTAAATATATTAAATAACTCGATGATTCGTAACAAGAAACTATAATAAATTCATACGTAAAAAATTTTGTGTTTTAATGCGTGGACGTAACACAGGATTTCATCGTTAATTTATTTTATAATTCGTGTCGGTTTCAATTGTTCACTTTGGTCATAACTTCTCGTACACATTTGTACCGTCACAAGCTGTGTTAAAAGAGCCTACGGGTATCTCCTCCCTTTGCCGACATGAACCCGGAGTACAACGATATCAGGCCACAGGGCAACGAGCAGACCGCATAGCGTTCCGGTAGCCGTGCTGTTTTATCAAATTTGGATCCGATTGAGGGAGTCAAGAGACCGTGCTCTTTCTCTCTTTACCCACTACCACGTCGTACACCCTCGCGTCGCTTTCTCTCGCTCTTAAACAGACTCGTTCATTCGACGGCGTCTATGAATGGATGAATATGCATGATAGTGTTAATGAATCCCTGGACTTCGTTTCCACCCCCTTTCGCAAATGACATCCCTCATTTTGGGGTTCGGTGAATCGGCGAAGCGAGAAGGGCGGGCGACGACATCCGGCCCTGCGGACGCTATGGTCAACCTACATTTTTATCGTGTGGAACATTTTCACACCGACACACACAATCACAGGTTACACGCGTTGTGACCGCGTAATATTATACATTGTGCAGAAGCGGCTAAATCAGTCAACCCTTTTCTGCCGCTTTAAATAATACAATTAACACATTATTCACAAAATTTTACGGTCACCATCAGGGACACATTCACATAAAGTAGTAGTAAACGTGTCAAACTGGAAAAACTGAGCACGAGCGCGTTTTTTTTTTAGAATGAATTTAAGAGCGAAAGGAAAGAAGTAAAAATAAATAACAATTTAGATATGATAAAACTAAATTTTATTTAACTACTGGTAATTAAATATCGACGAGAAAAATAAATCATCTAGTTTTTATATTGAATTCATTAACAGCAGATAAAGAAAAAAATATTTTTTTTTTTATATAACATTTGTTGTAAAAATTTCAATTTATCAATTTTTTCGGTGGATTTTTTCGGCTCATAAAAATGAAAGCGTGCACACGCACACACTAATCCTAACGTTCACTGTGTTTCGAGAGATTAACAGAGAGAGCCACTGTGTGAGGGAGAGGGATAATAAACCAAATTATAAAATTATTTTACTAATAAAACTGAAATGCCATTTTGAAAAACAAGAATAATTTTTAAATTATAAAATCGTAGTTTGTTATGCGTCGGTGATGTTAGTAAATTAGAAATTGTTTAATAAACTTGCGGAATTGTACCTTGGAGAACTGACAGCTTTAAAGCGAGTTTCGGTGATTTTCTATCAGACTTATACTGAAGCAGTTACATAAACAACGGGTAGGTGCTAATAGTTGCTTTTCAAAGGTTGATCTGAATAAATTATATAAAATCACGCATGTGGAAACAATTACAACGCTTACTGCTCAAAAAATTTGGTGTTTATGAATTTTACTGTAATTTAAAACGAAGTTAATCATTTTATGTAAAAATGAATACGCTTCAGTATTTTTCAGTTCCTCGTTAACGGTTAATTTACGGTCAAGGAGCAACAAAATTTTTAATAACTGTTCTTACCTGACTTCAAACGAAAAAATTATAATGGATAGTTTACTGGAAAAAAAAGATAGAATAACAGCAAAAATACATAATAGCAACGTAATCAAAGGCCACTGAAGACAATGAATTGTTAAGTAATAAAAGAAAAAAAGAACAAAGGAGGCGGGTGTAAAACCGCGCTGTTTTGATAATTGATAGCCTTTATATCGTTACAAGACTAAAATAAGACCCAGGCGGTCTGGTTGAATCTTCTCAGTCTACATTGTTAGTCTATTACGGTTTTCTGATGAGTCACAAAAAGGGCAAGAGAGGATCATTCTACAAGGGTGATGTCGGATGAGAAATGAAAGATAAAAAGGGAGATATAGATGATGACATAGTGGGGGTATCGCTCATATTTTTTGTCTTTTTTTCATATAATGGTCGTGACCACGAGCGGTACTGTACGACACCGGTCCGCGACACCGTATCTTTTAAACATCGAAAGGGGAAGGAAGAACGAGCGGAAAAGGGGTTTTCAATGCAACAGCGGTATCATACACAATATAACAGGTCGGATGGAATTTCAGTGACAAAAAACTTCAAGCGTTTTCCACCCCCTATATTTTTATAGCGAACAATAGGCTAATAGCACGAGGCAATACTACAATATGTACGACCAAAGATGACCTGGATTTAAAACCACGTATCTCATAGGCGAAACAGAAAGTTATTTTATACGCATTTTGTTTTACAGCTTGTTCTTTACTAAATACACTATATACAAGTTACTCGGTTAATCCCTTTGTAGATGAAAAAACCTATTTTTGTTCTTTTTCGTGTAGATCGAAATTTTCCTTCGAAGGAGATATTTTCGTATATATTTTTAGTAGGGCGTAAATTGAAACGTTTACTAGAGGTTCAGGAAATTTCGAGGTTAAAATAAACGCTTATTTAAGGAAATAACGATTTAGCTACTCACTATTTGTATTTATATACGCACATAAATAAATACTTTAATATAATCGCTGTCATTCTTTCATTAATAAGAAGGCTATTAATAAAATGCGGAAAGATTTTTCAGCTCGTGAAGTGTAATTATTAGCAAATTATTAGTAAATTATGCAAGTGAAAACATTTTATAGAGCATGATAATGTATCGTTAGAAAATGTTTTCAGATTAAAGTACGAAGGTTCACAAGGAACGCAGATATGTTTATATTATACACTTCAGTGAGTTTTTGTGTTCTCTCTTATACATATTTCAGTAATAAAAACCGAATTGATTATCTTTCTTTCTCTCTAAAGAGAAAATCATCATGTAATTCTTTAATATTCGGTAAATATTTCGTTAAAAAGGATCAAGCAAATGCACTGTAGAATCAAAAGAAGTTATATTTTAAACTTTTATTCAGCGTACAATTGTTTGATAATCGAACTGTAAACATGTTGTTCATATTCTACGCAAGACGACACTTTCAAAAATTAATACGGAATTTCTAAAAATTTTTCTCAATATTTTGCATAAGATCATGGAAGATCCCTTACGATAATAAAAATATTTCCCCTACTAATTTTTAATTTTCACATGAATAAAAGGATGGTAATTGTAGATGATTCGCAGTGCAACCCGATAACAGAAAATAAATTATTTTTTCAAACACAAAAATATATTAAAAAGTGTATTCTGAGTTTTCCGAGATTTTTTTTCAATCAATTTTGGGAAATGTTTTCTTAAACTACTGTATAAAGTCGTTTGACTCATTTCTTCCAAATTTTATTAGCATCTTTATTAATGTAAGGATAGCAACATTTGGAATACTCTGCATGAACTCCAATAAATACTGAAACTTATAGAGATTTAAAAACGTAGAAAAAAATTTCCTTCGAAGAGTATCTAAATTATACGTGCAACATGCTTTCGGAGACTGTTAGAGGAAAAAATTGGTAACTCATTTAATCATGAATTTAGGAATTTTGTCTGAGGCTGTAAAATCGTTACTGAAGTCTATAATATCAGATACTAATAACAGAAAAGGATTTGCATGTAAGTTATCAATATTATGCGTCAATTTCAATGTAAAATATGATTTCTATTCATCATTCAATGCAGAAAATATTTATGAAGTGAATCAACATTTTGTTTACGGGATGTTATGTACCAGCAAAGGTCATGATGCTCGTAAGATTTGAATCTTTCAAGACCTCCCACCAAGTTATATAAATTTATAAAAATTATTTGTGATAAGGTTGAGGACCCCTGAAAAGGTTTTATTAAATGTATTACAGGATAAACTTAGAGAAAGAAAGTATTTTAAAAATAATAATTTCAGATTTTTATGAATCTGCACGTACGAGATACGAGGTTCATATCTCGGCTTCATAATTGTCTGTACATCATACCATGAATAAAAGAATTTTGTTTGAATCATCCTCCAAACAAACTCTAGTTTAACGTACATGTTTTCATCCGAGATAAAACTATTTATTTAATATTCAAAAGAAATAATTACATGGGTATCGTTTTATGTTGCCTGTATAGCGAAATTTTACTCGGCTAGATTTGACATTGTTTTATAAAATAGTGAACTATGAAATTACATTCTATTTTAGGTTATTAGTGGATTAAAAATACCTGTAACTGTTAACTTCTCTTCAATAAAAGTACAATAACAACTATAAAATTCACATACACGATGAAAAGTCACTAAACATAATCGATTTAATACAAACGAATACGTACGCTGCAGTTAATGAAATGAAATAACGATAAAGATAATACATGAAGTTAATCGAATGACTTTAGGGGCGTAATTTATATTATACGAAGAACTTATGCTCATTAAAAGGTTAAATAACCTTTTAAACGTTTTAATTCTTAGCTAATGATTTTATACGATAACCTCATTACTAGGCGATGATAAGAAACCATCAGTAAAATTGTTTACGAATACTTAGTATTAAAATTTAAGAAAACGACTGCGCTAAAGTTTATAAATTTACAAAATGATACATAGTAGTTTATAGAAGTAAGATTAATATAATCTGAAAAATGATTTCATCATAAAAGGACAGATGCCCGTATCCCCGTTCATAGTTGATTTATAGAAGAAAAAACCGTTAACAGTATATTTAAATAAACAAATAAAAACCTTCGTATTTTATTCATTAATCGTTAATTTATTGCTGAAAAGAAAGAATTTAGAATATGGTTAATTAGGCGACTATTTCACGGTAAATGGTAATCGCTGTGTAGATTAGTATTCTAATTATATTTGTTCAGTTTCAACAAGTCGTAACTGTTCATCGGTTTTAAGGCGGCTGAAGAACGACGAATCAGGATTTAAACGAATAATTTCACTCGTAAAAAATACACCCGTGAACACTTTATGTACAAATAAGTAAAATAAATTTCCTGAAATACGTTAGGAGCGGTAATCACTTTATAATCTAAACCCGGGGCGAAAGTTTGTCGATTGTCTTGTCCGGTTTAACACCGGCCGAACGTAATATAACATACCGTTAATTAAATTCCATCGATAAATGAAACAGATAAATTTGAAATCCCATTAAACACCGATTTAAATATTTCTTTAGCTGTTGCATCACCCGAACAGCTGTTCCAGGTAATCAGCGTACTATTTAAGTTACTAGAATAAACAGACCAACAAAAAGACGTTACTTAATTTTTCTTTACGATCAATTGATTCATCTCCTATCTACGAACATCATTAACCTACTAAGAGATTTAATTAAATGCTTATTATTGTTATTTAAACGTTATACAAAAAATTTTCCATCAAGACGAATGTAATGACATTGTATTTATTGAACAAATTAGTTCCGCGACCTTTAAAACGATTAGTTTTATATATCTTTTTTTAATATAAAAAAAACTATTCCTAAAGCTTCTGATTTTACTTGAATTTTAACAAATATAGCTTTCATAAAATCTTTATACACTGCGGTTGAATGATACCACAGTTATAACTACACGTCTAATTTCTTTTACCGTCTTCTAATAAGTCACTTTTAAACAAACTTCCAAAATCTTCCAAATTAATTAAAAATGTCTGATGTCGACACCACATGACTTCCTTGTACGCCTATTAAATTACATATACACATTTTTAAAAGTACGTAAAATTTTCATTCATTAATAACTTCTGATATTTTTTCATATATATATCATTTTTTTTTTTATTATTGAATTATTATTTATTGTAAAGATTTTTTTACAATCAGAGGTTAAAATAAATATGTTGATTAATAAATCAACATATTTAAATTTAAAAAAAAAAGTTAAAAAAAAGGAGATGACGTCTGATTCGAACTGATGTGCCTTTCTCTTACAAGATCCAAATATTTCAGTAATTAAAATTTTATTTAGCTGTAACTCCAGAACCAATGAAAATAAATACCACCTATAATATATCATTGAAAAGCTCTCAATGCAATTGCTGCAGTTAAGAAAAAGTCCAAATTTTTTGGATTTTGGGCTTTTTTGGACATTATTGGTCCAGTTGATCGCAATCAAAACGAGAGGTGCACAACTAGATGTTACAATAGTCCTAAATCAAAAATTTTAACATCCTACGGCTAATCGTTTTTAAGTTATGTACGTACGTACAGACGTCACGCCGAAACTAGTCAAAATGGATTCTGGGATGGTCTAAATGTATATTTCCGTTGAAATGTGAGAACCGAAATTTTTCGCGATCACAATACTTCCTTTACTTCGTACAAGGAAGTAATAAGACTAAAGAAATTTATGAATATTTTTTCATTTGGATCATAGATTATAAATTTTCGTAACTCAATTATAACAAAAAGAAAAAATCTTCCTTGTAAGTCTTGAATCGATTGATCGATTTTTAATGATTTTCTTCAATTTTGGGTCGCTATTTTCAATCAATTTGGTGGCTTGAACTCCGGTTGTGTGCCTCGATTGATGCAGGTAACAATTTTCACATCTAAAAAATAAGGCTTACAACTAAGAAGTTCACTAAAACACAGAAATAACAATAGCGATTAAAATTCTTATAATTTTATCAAACATGGCCCGTTGGTATGATTATATAATAAATAATTAAAATATAAAACTCACTTACCAGCAATCTTTTAATGCGTCCTAGCGCTTTCAAATACGAATTGCATCTTCAGGAACTTAAATTATTTTTTATTATTAACTAAAACATTGTCGTCATGAGTAGAATTGTTGTGTAAATGGTATAAAATATGTAAAAATGGTCGTCATGTGTTAAAATTACGTCGACTTATCGTCCTGTCATAATAAATGTCTCTACTATTATCATATAACGATGGAGACATTCATGATGACAGGACGTTAAGCCAACGCAGTTTTAACGCATGACGACCACCTTTATACATTTTACACAATACTTCTAGTCATGACGACAATGTTTTAGTTAATAAAAAAAATTAAGTTCCTGAAGATGGAATTCGTTTCCGAAAACGCTAGGACGCATTAAAAGATTGTTGGTGAGTTTTATATTTTAATTATTTATTAATTAAAATTCTACCGTTGTAATTGCATTAAAATGTGTCGTAATATTTTAATTTTACTATTAAATCAATAATATATTATAGCTTATTGTGACATCAATAATTTATGAAGGATATTAATGTGATAACATAAAAAAATTAGATATTTCTTACTAAAGCTATTTGTTATTCGAATTATGAGAATACATTGTCTAACATTTAAATAAGTCTAACTTAAACAAATTACTTTACTAAAAATCAATATTTTGATACAAAAAATTATAATAAACGTTTGAAATTAACAAAAAATCCTCAAATTTATAATAAAAGTTAAATGGAAAAAAATACTGCGCTCCTTTGGGATTTAATAATAATTATACTTTCCGAAGATCAGGTAGGCCAATAATTCTAGATTTGGAATCGACGGACTTACCAGATATTAAATCACCATACCAATCCGAAACTTTTTAAAATTTGTAGCATAATAATTAATAATAATAATAGAAGAGGATTTCTCCATAGTGATTATTGAGTTTACCGATTTATCTCCGAATATGGAATCAAAATCCTCATGGCAGATTCGTCCATAGTCGTTCAGATTAATAGTGAGTAAACTGTACTCTTATGTTTATCGTATATCCGAGTAAACTTGGATTAGAGAGCAAAATAAACTTACGCCAATGTAATGCAGCCTTAGAAATCAATTTTTATTATATAATAAGGAAATATTTTATTAGATCGGTGAACATTTCCCAAAAAACTGATAATTTTTTGACCGAAGTACGTATTTGAGAGCGTTTGACGTCGCGATAACTATCTTAGAAGAAAAATGCTAATTTTTTCGTAAAATTGAAGCGGTTGTTGATGCATCATGAATAGGAATTAAGTTTACAAGAAGTCTGTTTTGTTAAATGTCAACTGCGAAGTGTGCCGAGCACGAGGCACTAGTCAGTGAAAAAGGGTGAGATGTAGGGAATAAGAGAGATTACGTTTAGTGTGTGCGCGGTCGTAAACAAAAATCTGCTCCCTCTCTTAAAAAGGAGTCTGTAAAGTAGGGTACAATACGGTATATAGGTTTACAACATTTCAACCCGTCCTATTCATAAAAAAATCTAAAGGATTCAAACTCTCGATACACTGTTTTTTATTTTATTTTTTTTTTATAAACGCCTTCTTTGTTTCGTTGTTTAATACGGTATATATATTAATAAGATCTGTCTCTTCTAGATAGATGTATAAACCGGGCCGTACAAGAAAAGAATGCACCTTACCTTAACGTATTAAAAATCATTCAATCTTCTTTTGAATTAGATTTCTGGAAAATTAAAAAGTCGATCTCGCCCTATTACGTTTTGTAACCGTTGTTGCACACAAGATAAAAATTTAAACGTATGCTATTTATTTATAAATCGTTGAAGTAATGATACGATAAAAAAATAAATCGGCAATAAATAATTATTAAAATCAGTTAATATTATTAACTGATTTTAATCAATTAACTTATTTTATTGATACCTGTTACCGACCGATACGGTTTAAGATCGTTTTTGCCATTATTGGAAAAAGGGACGGTAGATACGGACGCGGGATTTTAAATAATTTCCTTAAAATTCAGAAGAATGTTAATAAGTAAATTAGTTTTATTTATTTAACGACGATCTTTAAAATTCATTTACTGACAATGTTAAAATAAAAATTAGACGGCTATAAACTACGCGTACACAACCGTGTAAATTATATAATGATTCACATTGTTGTCCGACTGAACCTCTATGTCTTTGTTCGGTTTTACGGTATGTACCAGTAACTACAATTAAATGTTAAAAAGTTTTTTGTCTGTGATAAATATTTGTATTGGCTGAATAAGTTCAATTTTGTTGCCCGTATGATTTTACTACGTTCTGTTCCAATTTATTTACTTTTTCTTACAACCTCACTTGTATGAAATATGTACACTGATGTTGTGAAATATAAGTTGTTACTTATTTTTCATTAATGTATTGGCTTAAGTAATGAAAATTAGATAACTAAATAAGTGATATATTAAAATCTAAATTTATTATAGTCAACCAAAAAAAAATGTGCCTTTTGTTTTAGAATAATACTTTATGCGAAGAATTAAGTGATTTTTTTTTTGTTGGAAATTAATAATCGGTTTTCGAAATATCTTATGAAAGATTTGCCAAAAATAGAAATATAATATGAGTTATACATCATATTAATTCGAGTAAAGTATATTAATTCTTCCATCATTATTTAAGGGTTTGTGTTGTCGTGCGAGAAGTGTTCACGGAAATTTACTTTTCGAATTCATGAAATATTAGAGAACTAACGTCACGTTACATAAAATCAAAGCTAATGCTCCATAAATATTTTTAAATGTCACGGCACAGTATTACCTTCTTTTTATATTCATTTTTCAATAAAACAAAAATTAGAAATCACAGAAGATTAATATTCACAATTCATGAAAATATAATTGATTTTTATTATATATATATATATATATTTTGGAAATAGAAATTATACGATGTAGCTATAAATCATGGAGAGCTCGGTTGCCGGATTATCAAGTAAATTTACAAAAATCTATTTATTAATCGGTTTGAATGAACCATTTATGTGTAAAATGAATTTCACAGGGCGTAGGTTATATCAACGAATATAATTTTGTTTTAATTTTAAAATATTTTAAACATTTTTAAGAAATTTTTTAAAAATCATTTTTAAAAAAATTATTTAGAATATATTATTTAATTAATTTATAAATAATTTTAGCAATTTTAAATGTGATCTTATGTTTATTTAATCTCAGTTATTATACAAATATGAAATTAATGCGTCGCAAATTAAAAAAATATATTTTCTGAAATTTTTAAATTCTACGAAAATTTTTGGAGTTCCAGGTAATTTGTGGACGGTTTGTTGGTGTAACCGTTAGGATCATCGCCAACATCTGATTGAAAATTTTTGCCAAAATTCATTTGATCCAGTACATTCAACTGCTGATCGAACACATAATTACGTAGTTAACAAAAGTTACACAGTGTTAATATGGTGAAAAATAGTACCTGAGACATATACCTGACGAGACAAAGTACAAAAAAATAGAAAATTCGAATAAAATAATGGAATCTAATATTCCTCGTCAGTATTTTTAGACATTATCTTACATTTTTTTAAAATGTCAACGTAGTTTTTTATACACGTACAACATTTCTTTAAATTATTTGTTATCGGAAAAATTAAATAATATTAAAACGAAACCGTTAAGATTATATTTTTGTTGGCATTTTCACCCGATTTAAATTTAAAAAAAATTAAATTAGGGTGTAGTATTCATTTTTTTACAACGGTTTATCACAAGAACACCTTTCGGATAAAAATAACTGTAAGAAATTATACGCAAGACGAAATAAAAAAAAAGATTAAGTTTGCTGTAAGCTACTGAAAAATTTCGGTAAATTTTTAATCGTTTACTTATAAAAGAAATTTCGAGAGAATTATCATATTTCCACAACAATAATACAGTAGGCATTATTGGAAAATTTGAAGCTTATCGAATTGCAAACTAACGTCTAATGGAGGAAGCAATCTGCTTATATTTTTCAGTGCGAATTCTAAATAATTTCTAATATTAGTTACAATAAATAATATTAAGTTTTAATCGCTAGCAAATTCTTTTTAATTCACCATAAAGCTCAGAGTACAAATAAACCGTGGAATAAAATACATAAGATCGTTTTTCATTGTAGATTTTGTTTAAATGACTGTCACTATGAGACACAAAATTACGTTACAAAAAACAAATAACAAAAATCGCAATGAGTTTTATAAGATCTTAGATTTTTGTAAGAAATTGTTTAAATACAATTAATTTAAAGAAATTAAATAATTTACGTTGTTAACAATAAGGAAATTTAAAATTGAAAAAATAAGATTGAAGAATTTTTTACGTAATAGTAAATTTGAAGAAAGCTTATTTTTATGAAGTAATAATTGTTATCAATTGTTATGTTACCACAACGAAAACTAAATAATTAACGTTAAGGTTGTTTTTTCTCTCTTTTTTTAAAAAAAATAATGATTTAATCATAATGGAATTTAAAATCATATAAAAAGCACAGAAAACACCAAACTCACTTTGTAAAATTTCATATTAAAACGTTTTAGTGACAAACAAGTAATTCAATTGATTAGTTCTTTCAATACAATTAATTATAAATTACAAATGTAAATAAATATTTTCCAATTTATCTTTTGTTAATCCGTATCACTAGAATTCATAATAATTATCCGATTTTGATCAAGCTTAAATATCGTATATAGAAATTTTAACAATTTTTACGAAAACCTTTTTATAAAAATTATTTTTTAAAAATTGCGGAATTTTATGTAGGCATTGCCATTTCAATTTAGTCAATAAATTAGGAAAACAATTATAATAAAATAATCTGTAACCACTTTTTTATTCCGTAATTAAACTCCTGGTAGGTTGAAAGGTAATACGTGGTATATTACATATAATATTAGTAATAATTACTTAACGGTAAAAAAAAAAAATATATATATATATAAATTGACCTCACTTATTTTATATCAAATTTTATAATTATTTAATATGAATTGCATTTCATGATATTTTACTAACATAATTTACGATACGCTTATGTATATCAAATTAAAAAGGAAATAAAAATTATTTTTGTAAAATTCAAATAAATAAAGCGTGATACAACGACTAACAAAAGCTCAAAAATAAAATATAACAGATGCTCAAAAAGAAAAACAAAATATAGTTTTGGAAATCGAGAATCTATGTGTAAATGGTAACCTTTTATAGATTAAAAATCGAACATTAAAACTTATAAATTTAATAGCGTATACAATCAGCTTTAAAAAAAAGAAAAACATTAACTCCTGTACAAACATAAAAGTTAACGGTTACGCCAGTTTCACGCTGAACATAAAAAGGGATTAAAAAGTTATTAATAACAGTATGTATATTTATTAAAAAAATAAATATTATATAGATAAAAGATTTAATCTAGAATCTAGAGAATAATTGAATAGCTTATGCGCTTAATGCATTTATAAAATGTTATCGATATCCATTCCGATTATTTTAAATTAAAAAACTGGTTTAGCTGTAATTATTTATTAGTTCGGCTGAAAGTTATTAATTTGATGTATTCCTTATTTTAACGAATTTCAGCTTTTTCCATAATATTAATAAATATTGAAATTACATTTACATAAAAAAAAAAGAAAAAAGAAACTGAAGCTCTATGCAAAGTCGCAGTAGACTTGTTAAACTGACGAAGTAATCTATTCTGTTTTACGATTAGTTTTTATGATTAGAACACATAAAAATACACTCAATTTCTGAAATCATCTATCTCATTAACTTTCCAATAAATCGTCTTTGATTTGACCACGTATAAGGGTTGTAAAGGCATACGTTATAAACAATTGTGATGTGTAATTTAGAAAACAATATTTTAGTTCAATTACTACTCGTTTTTAAAGATTAATGGCGTCATTTCTAGTAACAGTCGATAAAAACAAATTTTTCATAATTTCTTTCCATCAGACTATGAAAGAAATATTAAAAGAGACTATATTTTTGAAATAAAAATTACACAACATTAAAACAGCGCATAGTCTAGTAGACGGATCTACGTGTTGACTTTTCCAAATTTTGAGAAAGTTTAATTTTTTTATTAAGCCAAACAATGAAACGGATATCTTAGGCTGTAATTATTCAACACTAGACCGTCTCTAAATCGTCTAATCGTTCATAAATTTAAGTTCACAGTTAAAATCAAACATGTGGTGATAAATATTAGGAAGCGAAATATCAAACGTATTTTTTTTTTTTTTATACTTTTAGATAAATTGCATAAGAAAACTACCTATTGTAACGAGTACCATGATTCGACTTCTGGAAAATTTCGACATATCTTCGTGTTTTACATCCTGTAGACCCCAAAATCACCGTTAGCTCAAAAGTTTATATATATATATATTTCACTTTCTTGTGGACACGATAACTGCCGTAATTTTGCTCCAATCACTTTCAAATTGTTCCTTAAAAATAACTCGTCCCAAAATCTCGATCGAGTTCGTTAACGGGCAAAATCGGAGCTTGGGGTTGGAAATGGGGAGCTTTTTCGGAAAAACAAAATATCGCTATAACTTTCTTATTAAGTAAAATATCGAATTCGTTTTAAGTTACCACTATTCTTTGGATAAGGGCATACAACTTATTTAAGTAAATATTTTGATATCACCAACCATCGGCCCAGGGGATGTAAAAAATGGGGTTTGGAAGACAAAAAAATCATACTTCCCTTAATAGGCACAGTATCGAATCGGTTTAAAGCGGTCATTAGTCCTCTAAACATTACTTAAAACTTTTGTCTGAAACAATTTTTGATATGACCAACCCTTACGGCAAGGAAAGACCAAAATATTGCTCGAATTGTAAGAAGATGGGGCTTGTCGTACGCTAAACATGTGAAACCTTTTTCTGATGCAACCATTGTATTGAGTAAATTTGAAGTTTTTCTTAACTTTAAGGTGAAAATCTTTTTTATCCCCTACTTAGCACCGGTGCAATCTACTTCCGCCTTTGGCGTACCGAAAGGGATTTTTTTTGCATAAAGATAATTATGTGATTTTTGTTTTTTTTTGTAATCGAACAAGGAATTACACACAAATGTTTTATAGATAACAAATTACAGTTTTACAGAAATATTATTTTATTATCACTCAAAGTACAACTATAAAAATAATTCAAATCGATGTAAATTTTTCTCGCAACTAGTTGTTCTTATAGTTTATTAGTAAAAGAATACTGCCTTCATATCATAGTCCATAAAAGCAAACAATAAACGAGTAATAACCAATAAACAAGAAAACGGTTAAAAAAACAAACGATCAAGCGATAGATTCGTAACAATGTAGATATTGACAGGAACAATACGACTTATAACTATATACAAAAAAGTAAAGAAGAAAACAAAAATAACGTCGCTAGTTTTGGCGACGACAAACTGTCATTCAGTAGCCACATGTCAAACACATGGAGACGTATCAACCTTCGGACATGCTGACTGTTATCAAGCAGATTGATCGCTAGGTGGTGACGTGATCTTCTAAACGTTGGTGTTTAACACTGTACTGTCTCACAACTTCACGAACCGTCGTAAACGCCAGATATTCGTGAATCTCATCGTTCCGGGTGAACCGTGGCGCTCCACAACTGTCCCGTTACCAGTTTTTGCAAGCTTTGTGTGATATTTACATTACTGTTAAATGTTTTCCCCCACAACTCCACACCGCAAGTCCAGATCGGTCCAGGATGGCTTTGTATCAGAACTTTATTGGATAATGTTAAGGTGCAAGTTTCTCAGCAGCAACCGATGCAATTTCTTTTCGCTCTCACGTAATATTTCCAGATCAAACGCCGATCTAGGTGCAATCCTACGTACGTCACACTTTCTGTTTGTGGGATCTAGACATCGTCCACGTTCATAATAGGATAGTCACCCCTTCTCATGGCGAATGTGACCTGCTTCGATTTATCCCGATTAACATTTTTTCTGCCGTGCGTAGACAAGGTCTAATGACGTTTGCAGCTCCCGCAAAAGTTATGTTATGACAGTAAATATTAATTATTATTTAATAAATTCCTGTTTACGTTTACTATATGTAAATGTAATTAAGTCGTTTTAACCAAATTCATTATCATGAAATTGCGTTTTGTTTATTATTATTATGTCGCTGATTTTATGTCAGTAAAATAATTATTTATTTATATTATTAGGTGCCAATAATTTCCTGAAAAATTAATGTGGAATATAAAGATATCAAACTTTTTTTTAATAAAAGATTTAGTTAAATTACAAAAAAAAAATTATCTTAAATTATTTACAGTGGTTTACGAGGTGATCGTTAAATTTTTTTTTTTTAACTAATACAAATTCATAATAAAGTTGGTCACACATTCAAGAAATATAATTTCATCCTTGTCATATCGCAAGATAAAATAACAGGCAATTTAAAAAAAAAATATATTTTTTACCAAATTTAGTTTGACGAAAATTAGATGGAATTACTAAGAAAAAAAAAAGTAAACTAAAAGTAATTAACAGAAATTATATTTAGCATAGAACAGAATGATTCATAAATGGTTAGAAGGGGGAATTAACGATCAAAAGTTTTTTTTTTTGCTCAATAACAGTTATAATTAAATCGGCTCTCCTGCGGAGCCATAAGTAAGTTTCCTGATAAAAGCACGTGATAAGAAGGCCCTTAAGGAACCCCCAAAATAAATAATGCACAATAAAAAGTTGTAAGAAAACTTAAAATCAAATATGAAATTTCAAGCTCGGTCATAAATCACAAACCAATAATTTCAGCACCATATAATCCACAAAACAAACATTAATAACAAATAAAAAAGAGAAGTAACAAGAAATTAGATACGACACCACTAAACTTGACGGTGTTAGATTCCAATTCCAAACTGTTACGCAGACCCTAAGTCAAGTATATGGGTTCGTTTCAACCGTCGGACGTCTCTGCTGTTATCGAGTAGATTAAATTGCAAAGTGGTTTACACGATCAAAATTTGTTGGATTAATTTTGTTTTGGTTATTGATTGATCACAGTCGAAGTGGAAAAAACAGAAAGTTAAACGAATAAGTGTATTATTTGATAATAAATTTTAAAAAACTCAATAAATTAAAAAAAAAAAATTTAATATATATAAATTCACATTTAAAATTCTAATAAATGTACACGTATTTAATAAAGATTTTATAAATTAAAATAATTTCAATTTTTTTTTTTTTTTTACATTTTGATCCTACTTCCTGTTTTATTTAAACTATTTATATAGTCCACGATCGTATATTAAATATATAAATCTTGCGACTAAAACTAATAAAGTATACAAATGTTCAAGAAACACGAAGAGTATCCTCAAATAAAATTATTTTGGTCAAAAATATTTGCTTAAATTTATTTAATTCATTAAACAAATTAATTACATAATATTGCAATAATTTATAGTTCTTTCATTTAAAATAAAACACTTCTTAGTAGTTGCACTTTTTTAACTACTATCTCGGATATTTTTAACATATTTAAAAAATTGAGTAAATAAAGTAACGGAATAAAATTCTGCGTTCCCTTAAAAATCTGATTTCTCATAAATCAGTTTCGTGAAAATTTTATATTTTAATTCATATGAAAACTGAAAATTTGATCTAAAGTAAGTTCATAGATTGCTTTTCAAATTTCGTTATAAAGCGATAAAACAAATTTCCAATTAAGGTTTAGTACACCTAAACGCTGAACGTCTAATTTTAGTATTGTTTATTAAAAAATCTGATGTAATAATTTCTGACAAAATGATTTTCTCTTTTCACTAATGAAGAAAATCATTTCGATTGAAAAGTCGAAAAAAAATTACACTTTTGTTTTAACAATTATTTACACTTTAATCAATAAATAAGACAAAAAAAATGAAGAAGTTTTTTTAGAAAAAATCTTTATTAACGCTTTTAATCCTTCACTAGACGATAATACTTCTATTGAGAAAAAAAAAATTTCCTAGAATTTGAGATCCTCAGATTTAAGTTAAATTATGTTTATAAAAACTCAAAAAAGAATTTTAAAAAAATCTGTATGCGGTAGTATATTTTCTTGTCATATCTGAGAAAATAGGTTCGTTTTTTTTTACACAAAAATATGCGATATTAAATAATAATATAAATTCTATAAAAATGCATAAATTATATTATGTAAAAGGCATACAAACACTGCTTAAAATTAAAATCTTATAACGAAAATGATTTAACATATAACGAAACGAGCACGGCGAACAGTTTAAGTCCAAATTATTATTTGTTTAAATTTAAAAAAAAATTATATTCACTATCAAAATATTTAATTATAAAAATTGCACTACAAAATTATTTTTTTATCTCTTATCAACGCTAAGTATTCACCCTTTTTCTTGCGGACCCACTATTTTTAAAACACGAAAATATTTGTAACAGGATCGGTTAAATCCGATCCTATAAATTTTAGCAAATCGACCAGCTATGTTATCTTTTACGTTAATAAAAGATTTTATAATACATTTTCTCATAATATCCTCCTGAAGAACATTTTTCATTAATCGCCAATTGATTTATCTTAAAGAAAAATATGATTAATTGTGACGTAATTAACGTAAATTTTACTATTAAACAGTTTTTTTTTAATATACAATATTTATATATGATTATTAATATTGCTTTGATAGTGAACGTTCTGCTTATCATAATCCTTTAAGATTTAATAACTTTTTAACTCAGAACAAAGTAATTAGTCGATCGTATATCCTTATACCCTTTGCTGATTCCGTTTTTAAAAACAACATACTTTTTAAAATTATTTCTTACTATTATATACTCTTCATTATCTCATAATAACGTGGTGTATTAATCTCAGTCGTTTTAAATGTACGATCAGAATTCTATGAAAGGATTTAATCGATTTTTTTTGTTTTTGTTTTAATCACAGATTCCTTTTTTTAACTTAAAAATACTGTGGAAATCAGATCCTAACGATATTTTGCGAGGAATAAAAAAAGTTTTTAAATTAATACAATTTAGGATCCCGGTTTTGTAATCTGTTTAAAATTTTTAGTAACGATATTTCTTTTAATACAGCTATATTTAATCGCCTCGGCAAGGATATTTTAACCTACTATCAATAATCAAATTAGATTGAAGAAGCTAATTTTATTAATATTTTAATATCTTTTAGAAATAAAATTTCCGACTGAAAGCGCTACGGATTTCATTAAAGGATCACAGATTACATTTATTAATATTATTATCGTTTGATTAGGGTTAAAACTAATAATTTACTTATTTTACCCGATTTCATTAGAACGATAACGCGATATTTTTCTTCTTAGATTGTCGCTTAGTAAATCACAGGGAATTATTATGCGAGTTTTGCTTAACGATAATAATCTGAAAAAGTCGAAAAACCTGCCCGGACATTATCGAGCATCATACTGAATCGTTATAAATTAGATCTATTTCAAGAAAAAAAACATTTGTCTCGAGTTATGTATCTAGAAAAAATACGGACAATCTGATCGACGATTTAAGTCGCTAACGTTTCGTACTGCCGATTTATTTACGATAAAAGCATGTTATATCGATTTAAAACATACGGTAAGATGTTAACTTTGAAAGACGATCGAACAAGAAACAAAATTAATCTCTTAAAGAAAAATACGATTAAAAGTTAACCTACTTACAATGATTAAAATAAAATGATAACCATACCTTCGCAGGTGAATTGGCCGTAGTGTTTACCACTAGACTTGTCACCGCACACGACGCACTCAATATTTTGGTTTTTATCATTTGACTGCGTCGATCCTCCCGACTGCGAACTATTGGTACCCGGTGTCGTTAAGTCCCTAAGGGGCCCGGGAGCTGAGTCATCGGTATGAGGGCCCCCGAGGGGGAGCTGTATAGGTGGCGGGGGGTCCCTCCATGGGGGCGCTACAAGCGCCATGCTCCGTGAGAACCCCCCTAAATCCAGCTCGCCCCCTCCAGGGTAACGGCAAACACCGTGCGGTAGAATAATGGTCCTGTTTTTGGGCCCTTAAAGGGCCACGCCGCTTAAATAAACACACGCGCACACACTTTACGAGCGATAATCACATCGCTCTTTCACTAAGTATCCCGCACAAGTTTTACTATCATTTTAAAAATTTTCAAGTCATTTTTTTCCCGTGCACGATTCGGTAAAATTTTTAAAAGTACCGGTAAATTTCAGTACGGTTTAATTTTTTTATCGATCGATTACCCGAATCATCGCAAAACAAAAATATTAAATTAATTTTATGACGTCATAAGTTTGTACGTACACGTTAAAATAAGTTTTGATACGGATGACGGACACACGTAATCACGCACGCACAGGAGCGCGTAGTCTATCGATCGCAATACAGTTAGCTGCTACTGCTTACGGCAGGCCTATAACCCCTGCCCTGACCCACGCCGCTTCGTCGACTGACGCCGACTGAGCCCGTGATCTGACCTGACCCCCCACCCTTCCCCCCTACGGTTACCATGGCAACACTTGGCCTCTCCTCTCCCATTGGCTGCCCGACCTTTTGCCATCCGACACCAGACCGCAACATGTAGCGCTTATATTTCGCGCTGTACGCGATTATAAAAACCTTACACGTTACCGTACGTTCTGCATAAAATCCGACGACCGCATCTCACAACGAATAGCGCTTCTAATCACAGACTAAATTAACTTTCTAGATGTACATATAACGACCCGTTTTGCACTCTACAATGACCTGTATTCACACATGCACGGCCGACATCGTATATTAAAATGTTAGTTTTTATAACGATCGGGATAAAACAAATAATCTACATGTATACACCCTTCTGAAGTTTCGCAGGAAAAATAATTATTTAAATTATATAAAAATACAAATAGATTATAATAAAATAATACTTTAAAAAATATAAGAGCTTTCGATAAAAATATTAATTATTATTTTCGGTCTTTAACGACTATTTGAAAGTCTAAATATTTGACCCTGAATTAAGAACCCCCCCTAAAGTCTAAACTATTAATTTTGTAAGGTAATACGAGCAAAACGAATTTTTTGATAATTTTTGAGTAGTAATTTATTAAACCGCTACTTCACGTGACGCTATTTAAACTTTTCGGTTTACTAAAACCTATAACTGTATTCAAAGAGGAGTATTAATGATTTATAAAAATATGTTTTTTATTTTTATTCATTAAAGAAAATAGTTAATTTCAAAGCACTAGGCAGTTTATATATAAATTTATATAAGGGTTAAACCAAATTTTACCTAATACGAAAAATACTGACGAACTGAATATCAAATGTATAATTAAAAATGTAAAAAAATTTTCAAGCGTTAAGATTATCAAAATCGCTATGAATAATCAGCTTAATTTGTTAAGCTGATTATTTAATGAATTGATTAATTACTAATTTTTTTTTATTTTTTAGTAATGTGAACGTTGCAACCTGTTCAACTAGTGAACAATAATAAGCAACCCCCCCCCCCCCTCGCAATGTGATGATGGTGATATGTAAATAAAGTGTAGTCTTGTACAGACTCAGGCCGACCATTCCTGAGATGTAAGATTAATTAAACCCTAACCACTAAAGTACACCGGTACCCACTGACCATAGCAATTGTTAATCTCAACAAAAGTGGTCGATAACAATTTCTAGTTTAAATTAGTTAATTAATAAGTAGGTTGTAATAGTAAATGAATAAAAATATACAGGTAATTTATGTTTCTGTTTACTTCTTTTACTAGTTTAGTATAAAATAATGAAGTAACGAAGAAATAATCAAATATTATTTCGCAGGCAGGCAGGTGGGCTGCATTATAAAAACCAGGGTATCCATAATGGTAAAACCTATTTTTAATTTAATTTTTGAAATTAAATTAATTCTGTATTATTGAACAGAAAGATTGTTCTATAGGTTACTAATTACTATTTCATTTCTATCAAAATCGTATTTGTAACATTTCATTAACACGTTCAATCGGCTAATCGACCGGAGAATAATAAATGAGAAATAATTTCTACTTTCTATTTGTAGCTATAATGTTAATGTAAAAAATCCGATCGATTTTGAAGTGTATTCTTCTACTACACTCATTAACAAAAAACCTATTGCCGTAAGTATTAACGCAAACTAAGTAAAGAATAAGCAGAGGTTAGTTTAAGGGTAACACAAGGAGTTCAAATCAGAGTCGAGTTGTAAAGAAGTAGCTCATATTAGGCTTCCCAAATCCTGTTTGAGATACTACTTTGTAAGAGTTCTGTTCTTCTACCCTCGTCTTGTTCTTTATTCGATCTCATATTCTTTACCTTTCATTACCACCTGCTTAACTGTAATTCTATATCGCCAATAACACCCCTATCATCCCTTCATAATACAATATGTAATATTATAATAATGAACGGATGAACGGTGTAATTATTGTTATGTACATGTGAATAAATACAGGCGCGCACACGCGCTCGTATAATGTTTAAGAAAAATGTAAACGGGAGAGAAATACTGAGAACATAAGAATATTCAACCGACATTATTTGACTAAGAAGGGACGATCTATATCAACAATTTTTAATTAGAACCCTGAAAAGATTATATAGATACAACTCAAATTTTTTCACTGATTTTTATTGTTATATTTATAAGTAAATTTAATTTATTAAATCCTGATTCCAAATTAAAGAAGATACTTTTCCTAAATAATATTAGTAAAAATTTATTAATGAAACACTAACGGATATATTTTTAAATGCTTTTTATTAATCGAATATTCGCGTGAAATAAAATCATCGTGTTTACGAAATATTAACTTTTAAAATAATTATTGTTTACCTGTTTTTATTTTGGTCTAAGTGTTTTTATTTTTACCATTTATTTTGGTGTAATTTACATAATAAGTTTTTACTTCGATGGATACGACTTTAATAATCTGATAACGTTTAAGAAGGCTTGTTTTTTCACTAATTATAATTCCATGTTGTGTTATAAGTGTAGCGTAATTTTTCTTCATTTAATTAATATTTGAATTACCACCATTATTATCGAACATACAAAGCGGAGAGCTTTGTTTTCTTAACATTTAATTTTTAACGAAGAATTACAACTAACAAAATTAAATGAAAGTAAAACTAAATAAATAAATCCTTTAATTATATTTCAGTTAGGAAAAAAAAATCGATATTTTATTTACGTAACGGATAAAACTGATCCGATGATTAATTTTTTTCTTTCGTATAATACCTTAAAAATTTGAGTCGATCTCAGAGAAAGAGGGAGAAAATCTTTCATCGGAAATAATATTTGAAAGTAGCCCAGGTGAATATGAATATTCTCCTAAAAATTAGAAAATATTACATTTCATATTCGCTAATTTGTAGTTCGTGTATAAATATAAAAGAAAATATATTCCGGCTAAATCTCAGAATATTTTTCATTTAAAATAATCAATTAGACCCGAATCTCTCGTGTCAGATTTTCTTAAAATACGTGGAAAACACACCTAAAAAAAACAGTCTCTCCTCTCCTCAGTTCCATCCCGGAAAAGTGAAAGTACTACTAGAGAGTTCAAAAATGAATCTTATTCGTAAATTATACAACAGTTTGATTAAAGAGAAGATGACATTTGAAGGATTTGAATACAGTCTGTCATGCTGTTTATAAATTAAAATAAACTGTTAAAAAAGATCTGTATAAATATTAATGGTTCGAACTTAGAAAGCTGAAAGAATTGACCAAGTAACGATAAAATAATACCATTCAGAGCGTTCCAGTCTCGTTTAGGATGGATCTGGTTTATTATCTGTATAAATGATTTACGTAGCAGCGCTTAACGTAGAAATAAATATTCGGATTATCTCTAAAAAGTTAGATATTTGATGTATCAGTTTACAAAACTAGAATATGTGCACTAGAAGTAGATAAGTGTACAATCCAATTTATTTGTTGGCACAAAGTAAAAAAAAAAAAAAAACTGTAGCTGGACCTCGACCTAAACGTGAAACTATTTTCACAGATAAATTTACCGACCTGATATTTTTTTTAACATTTTCTAATTCATCGTACTTTATTGTTCACCTTAGTTCTGGAATATTAACATTTTTGTTCTCTTTTTCTGCTCATTGAGTAATTTTATCTATTATTCAATTTATTTATCCACATTTTTTAACATTATATTCTTATTCGTTTTCTCCTTATTCTATGTATGTACAAATTTGTTTTTATATTAAATGGTCATAACTTATTCTTCTGCTTTATAAACAGAGTTTTATTTTATGAATTTTGTTTTATTTTTCTGGTTTTCATTACGGTTCGAAGCGTTTGAATATGATTCTAAAAACGAGTGTTCTTCCTCTAAATTATCACGAAAAATAACTAACAATTTTTTCCAAGATTTTAGGGTTTTACCAGTATTTTTATTTCCTTCACTTAAAAAATAACTTTCTTTAAATGAACGGTCACTAATACCATAAATAACTGTTTTTTTTTTTTTTTTTTTGTTAGTTACTAGCTTGCAGTATTTTTGTACGGCAGGATGTGAGCCTTCACACGAGTTTAACTTACGTTTAAAGCCGGGCTTGAGTTTACAGTAATACAAGGGTTAGCCGCATTATTGTTTTATTTTGTTGTTTTTTGTTCTTTTAAATTACTAAAAATCATTCAGTAAATCCCTACGTCTAAAAGGTACATTTTTTCTAAAAATTTAATAAAATTACTCGTACTTTAATAAACAAATGTTGATTACTTTTGCAAAAAAATAAATGTGCAAACAATGTTAGTTTAAATAACAATTTTTTCTAGTCAATAAATTTCACTGAAGTTTAAGTAACGATTTACAAAAGAAAAGTAATTGTATACATTAATTCTTGTTTTAGTTAGATTGTTTTATAGTTTTCTGTCTAGTTTTAGTTTTAATTCAATTTTTCCTTGCATTTCGTACAAGAAAGTACTACAAACGCGAAAAATTTCGGTTTTCAGATTTCAATGCAAATATCCATTTTGACCATCCCTGAATCCATTTTGACTAGTTTCGGTGTGACGTATAATATATATTCATGTATGTATATATACATACCTACATACATACGTACGTATGTATCTCATGTAACTCAAAAAAGATTAGCCGTAGAATGTTGAGATTTTGGATTTAAAACTGTTGTAACATCTAGTTTTTATTGCAATCGACTGAACCAAAAGTGTCCAAAAATAGCTAAAAATTTGGATTTTGGAATTTTTCTTAACTGCAGTAATAAACTCTCATTGAGAGCTATTCAACGACATATCATAAGTGGTACTTACTTTCATTGGTTCTAGAGTAATAGCCCAATAAAATTTTAATAAATGAAATATTTTGTCTTACAAGGGAAAGTCACATCGGCGAGAACCCAACTTCAATTCCTTTTTTTTAACTTTTTTTTTTAATTTAAATATATTGATGTAAAAATTTACAATAAATAATAATTCGACAATAACAGAAAAAAAATAGAAAAAAAATATATGTAATTTAATAGGCGTACAAGGAAGTAATGTAGTGTCCACATCAGATTTTTTTTTTAAATATTGAAGTTACACTAATTAATGAATGTCATTGTTTAACCAGATATACTTATAAAATATTTAAACCAATTATTTAAGGGTTGAATTAATAGAATATTTTTAAAACAGCATTATGCAACCTTTTTACAACCTTATTATACAACCTTTTTGGGCCACCGTAATCCCTTCAATAAAAGGTAACAACAATGCTACGGCAAACAGCTGTTTATTACCCTTATAGCTTATCGTTAACACTTGTTTGAAGGTATTTCCCGATTTCAACTTTTCTCGATTTATTTATTTATTTTTCAGACATAAATATTCTTGTTGTTTTTTTTTTTATATAATTTTCAGAAATTCATATTCTGTATAAAATTTCAAATACACACATATCAAAAAATCATATGGTTGACAGTAAAAAAATTTTTAACTTTAATCGTTAATAACTAATTAACGCGATCCGATAAAATCTTTTTTCAAACGGGAGTTTTCTCTTCGCGATTTACTCTATACAACCGTTTTCTTCTCATTCTTAGAATTTTTTTTTTGTTCTACTGTGATATTATCGTTGGACATATATTATATAATATTAATTTCTCGTTTTTATGTAGTCCGTTAACTTTGATTAGTATTTTTCTTAAAAAATCGGTAAATTAATGTAAAATTTACTTTTCTCATGGTGATAAAACGTATCTATTAACAAAATATATAATAAAATACTATTATTATCATAACCAGCAAATGTATATTACCGTATAAGCGAGTTTATAGTTTCGCTGCCCTCACCCATATATATATATATATATATATATATATATATATATATATATATATATATATATTATCGTATGTTTAACTTGCGCGGAATCATTTTAGAATTCTGTAGTTGATAAAATTTAACAAAATTTATACATTTACTTTGAAAGTAAATTTAGTAAAACGGTGTTATATTTTAAGAAATAAATTTTTTTTCTTTAAATAGAAAATTGCGCACGATCCATCATACACGGTAATGACATAGTTTCAAGAAAAATCATGTTAACCGAATAACAGCTTCAGACACGTACAGGAGGTGATGGCAGCCAACCTTCCGATCAAGGGGCAGGAACCGAACATAACCTAACGTAACTTATTCCGAGTGCCAAGTCTATCAATAGAATTGAATATAGAGGGACAGAGTGAGCGACTCTCTCTCTCGATTTGTGTGTGTATGTTTGTGTGTTAGAGCGCGAGAGTAGAGGGAGAGAACGATTGAACGAAATGTCTGCCTGGTTCGATCAACACACATACACATACGTTCAACTAACGATCGGGTCATAGGTCAAAACCTAGGCACAGTACTGTGAGCTTTGCTCTTAGTCACCTTAAAGAAACTAATCCGATCCTAAACGGTAAACATAAATACATGTTGTTAATGGGTCTTGCCTAATAACAATAATAATAAATGCCGTTTCAGATAAAATAAAAATTTTTTATTGTTCCTGAAAATATCAGATCATAATGCCACACACTCACGCAGAATGCGATATTACGTAAACCATAAACACCCCTCCCTTTCATTTAATTAACGTACACACAATCGATTTGTAGATTGTTTTTATAATTTTTTTAATACATATCGGTGAAGTTTTATATGTATTTATATGCTAGATTACTCAAATTTAATGCGACAAAATTATGCGACCATTTTCGTTGGGGAAACATCCGGATGAATTACCCGTTTTGGCCGCTTGTTTTCCTTTAAAACAGAACTGCTGTTCAATCTGTAAACTACCTTTATTACTAATAAACTACCATTTAACGAGTAACCCTATACTGTCTGAAAATATTTTTGGAAACTGCTACCACTCTTATCGGTAGAATGATGCTTATTGCAAGCAGATAACATATTTATGGATTAAGCCGTCTCTAATTTTCTTTTTTCCGATTAACTACGCCTATTTTATTAGGTCAAAATATTCAAAACAATGTTTCTTAGACGAAGCTAAAATTTTACCGTAATGTATTTTGGTATTTTTGAAATGGAAAAAATTACAGTTTTTTCTGCACCTAGTTTATATAACTAGCCGGCTTCACACCGACGGTCAGCCGTCTCGGAAGCTGCAAGTTGTAGTATATAGAAAATAACTGGAGGAAACATTGAAGTGTCTCCCGGAGTAATTTTTTTTGAAGAAAGAATAAAGTATCGTCCGCTTAAATACCATATCTAAGTTAGTATTATCAAGGGAAGCGATTTAATTTATTCCTCCTTAAAGGAAGATGTAAAATCGATAATGATTAGAGAAAAACATAGTCGTTGAGAATGAGATACAGATGTAACAGTGTTCTTAACGAGATTGACATTAGGGATCAGTAGTAAATCTATTAGTAGCCTGACTGAGTAAATATTTACCTCTTAAGGACGCACTCAAGAAATGTCAGAATTCTCTGATCGGTCCCTTGACCAGATGCACTAATCCGTTCCCTACTGCGATGCTCAAATCTTTTTATATCTCCATCCTTACATTTTGTGTATGTTTGTATCGTGGCAGTTTTCTTAGCGTATGAACGATCGAGTGTCTTGGACATGGAGATTTTGGATCCCCCCTCTACCCTGATCTATTTTGATACCATTCTCTCGTTCGTTTCTTTTCCAACACCGACTTATTTTATTTTCATCAATTCGCTGATTGAATGCAAAACAAAAACGTTATATTTCTTATTTTTATTCTACATAAAATTCTTTTTAATTACTATGTCTTGATGAATAACATTCGTTTTTTACAATACACGTACTTAAATAACTCGAAATAAAAAAATAAAATAATTTATTCGGATTGATTATTGAAAATCCAAATATATATTTGCAAGTCAAATTCTTTATTTTTTAAAAAAATATAATTTATATTTATTAATTTGAGTTGGTTTCCGCTTCGTCTGAGTTTAAAAGAGATTAATTTTAAAAAACCAATATCAAGTAATTTTCATTATCGCCATGTTTTTAAACGTGTGCCTTTTAACTTACACGCATGTATGATTTATATGCAATTTTGACTTTTTTATAATTTTTATTGTTAATATTGCGAACTGTATTAACATTAGTCCATTCCTATTATCCTGGGAATGGGCAATCAGGATTTCAGCAGCATCTAACTACTATATATTAGTATTGTATTTTATTTATTACATTAGTTTTTTCTTTTATTAATCCATAAATTAAAAAAAAAAATGCATCACTTTAGGATAAAACGGGTTGGGAGTTTCTATGTAATTAAAGCTGGGTTTTATGGCTAAGAGGCACGTTAGATATTTTTGACGGAAATAGATCAACTACTTTGGATAATTATTTTTACTATAATACAGTGATTCCAAATTACAAGGAAATTTCTCCGGAGATGATTCTACTGCCTAAAATAAAAAAAAAAAGTTCATAAAAAATAAGTCAGAAAACGGTTCGTTAGCGGGTTTTAGTTAGCGAAACATTTAGCACTGCTTTCTGCTCCCCCTGTGAAATTAAACCGTACCAAAGTTTTTATAGTAAAAAACCGGGGAGGGGGGAGTGTAAATTCTATTTAACTATTTTGAGAATTTAATTCTTAGAAAATTGATGTAAATAACATCTATTAAAATTAAATACAAATTTGAGAAGTTTGGAGCAGAAATCAGGGCTAAATGTTTTGCGAGCCGAAACTCGCTAACAAACCGTTTTTTGACCTATGTTTATACGAACTATTTTTCTTATTTTTGTCTATAAAATCATCTCCCGATTTATTGCCATCAAATTTGAAATTACCCAGTATATTGAAATATTAAAAATTTTACTTAATTTTTTTACATATAATATTTTAATAATATTAAATATTTTATAATTTTTTTTTAACAAGAAGAGTAATTATAAATAAATATTTGCATAAAGGCATTATATAACTATAATACAGTATTACGAGCGAGATTTAATAATATCGAGGCAATATTGGGGTAAATTAAAAATAATTTGTCAAAGTGAATGCCAGTTCTGATTTCTTTGATTAATTTTGGGCTTGAAACTATCAATACTTCCTGTCTTAGACTTTTACTCCCGCGATTTGGTACCTCTATTTTACACTACCTTTCTTCAAAAATTTAAGGAGTATCCTACACTCTTGCGGTTCTAAGTTTCCCTCCTGTTAATCAACTTACTTTTTACGTTTACTCTACAACTTACAACCTTAATTCTTTTGTACAATTTTTATGAAAACTTAATTTCATCAGTTCGTCTTAAAGACGATGTCTAAAGAGTGACGAACATCTAAAGACGTTCGACACTGTATTCTGAATTTCAATTCATCAATAACACATCTAAATCGCTGGTTTTGTGTTATTACACGTGTTTTGTCACAATAAATTTTATTAGTTTAAAAAGATTAAAACGTAAATAATTTCTAAACTATTTTTTGTTAGTAGTAGGCTATTTATCAGAAAAAAATGTTATTTCTTCTGCCAGTCTGATTTACGTAAGTAGCCGTAGTCGTCAGCGAATAGCGGATAATTCTCACAGTCTTATTAAACGTTAGAAAATTACTCTAAAATCTTTGTTCCTGAAAAATTTAATATTTCTTTATACATTTTTATAGAAAACGCCTTTATTTCACTACATCTTAAAAATTAGTTTCAGTTTCAGCCAAAGAAGTAAGTTTTTATTTTTATTTTTCCTCCCCCGAATCCTTTTTTAAGCTGTTGCTTCTCAAAGGATATGCTCACTTATCGACTGCTCTATACCGATTCAAAGAGGATGACTTCCCATTCAAGAATGCAGTACTCGTATGCAAACAAACATTTATTTTTACTACACTTACTTCAAAATACTGCTTCAGTGTAAATAAAGAATCGTTTTTAAGTAGGGTATGTTTTTTGACAGCCGGATATTGTAATTTTAATGGATGAGCTTAGAGAAGTGAGATACATCAAATCGCTGAATTGAAAATAAACTTTCACGATTATTCTAGGTCGAAGTAAACACTCGTTGAAAACATTTTTTTTCGTTATAGATGTTAGTTTTCTTCACCTACTTTTATGAAATATATCATTCCGCATATTTCTGTAACATGATATATTATGTATAATATTACATTGTACATAGAAGATTCTAAATATACTCTTTTATACTAAAGCACACACACACAAAGATATATATTAATTTCGCTAACCAGGCCCGTTGGTATAAGTATATAATTAAAGTTAATAAAAAAAAACCGCTTACCAGCAATTGAATTCGAAGCGTTCAAGCGCTTTCACATGTAACTTATAAAAACTCGTGCGTGATATTTGCTTAAAATACAACAGTTGGTTGTCATATGTTATAAAATTATGTCAACATAAACGTCCTGTCAATTTCATGGTCTCAACTGTTGGAACAGTTGTAATGACCATCAAATTGACAGGACTTTTACGTTGACATAATTTTACATCATATGGCGACCAATTGTTATGTTTTAAGCAAATACCATGATTTTTTATAAGTTACACATGAATTTTTAATTATTGTTACAAATAGGACGAATATGAGATTTCCTGAAGATGGAATTTAATTCCGAAAGCACTTGAACGCGTCGAATTCAATTGCTGGTAAGCGGTTTTTTTTTAATTTCCTTTAACATAAATATATAAATAGTATGTTGTATGAACATTAAAAATCGAAGTCAGAACACGGCGAACTTTAGATGAGCTGTTAACCTGTTGAGAAATGGGGAAGTAAGATTGATAAGATGCTCTTTTTTCAGAATGAAAAATGTTTGATTGAAATTATCTAATATTAATGAGTTGCTTAACGCTGTTAAGAAACGAAAATATCTAGCGTTTCTTTATAATTTCTAGTCTACTTTCTGATGATTATTTGAAAGTGAAGGATATAATTTAATCTAATGCTTGTTAAAGTAGCAATCAACAAACAGGAATTTTCTGAATTTAATGAAACAACGCCGATCAAATTTTAATAATAATTTTCTTTTTATTGACTAACAGCAAAGGGAATTTTCTGATTTCTTTTTGCGTAGATTTAAAAATATATACATAAATCAATAGATAAACAAAAAATAAAAACTTTTTTATACTTCAACTGTATGCATAAGCAAAAATAACACTCAGAATTTTTAGAATTATTACATAAATTTGTAATAATGTACGCCAGCAACTTACGACGGACAATATTTACCAGATATCTTGTAATTTCTCTGCACCGGATTATAGGATAAATTAAATAATTTAATATTTCAATAATTATTACATAATAATTCATTAATTAAATCCGTTGAAAACATTAAACAAACCAATGAACCGGATCATTTTTTACTTTTTATTGTACGATTAGATAATAAATTTACCAGATGTTCTTATTTTGTTTGCGTAACTAGCAAAATAATAAAAATATTATTACGGTATCTATACATTGCTGTTCTTATGTCGGCTACAATTTCAACTATAATACGTTCCTCTGTATATATATATAATTTGTTTTTTAAATTAATTTTGTTTTTCTTTCGATTAATAAATACTTTAAAATAGAGAAATATCAAGGGAGTAAGAAACGATTGAAATTACAACTTTGTCAGGTACTGCATCGAGTTACACTGTAAACGTGGATTTCGTATATAACATTTTTAATTATATTAAAAGAAATAAAAAGTATTTCAAACCGTTCTAATACAGTTTTGTTTTGTAAATCGACGTTTACTTTTCCTAGCACGAGAAAAAATTTAAAACGGTAGCAGATAACACAGTGAAGAAGACGAGGAGGAAATGATTTCCCGAATAAATGGATCAAAGACCGAAGTACCTACCTCTTTTTAAAATGTATTTATTTATTTAAAAAAAGAAGAAAAACGGGAACAGTTTAATTATTAAAAATCATCCGGTCTAAATCTTACGGAAAACATTATTAACGCCATCTGAGAAACGGATAACGTACTGACATCGGTAGATACCGGTGGAAGTGTAAAGTAAGCGAACGAGAGTAGCGAAAGATAAAAGTAAAGAAATTAGAGCGAAAGAGGTTCAAGTGGATAAAGTGTGCGGTGGTAGGAGCGGCGATGCGGCGGTGTGAGAGAAGCAGTACCGCCAAGTTAAAACGCCGCTAATAGTGGGAGTGGCCAGGTTAGGTCGTCGGGGGCGTCGCGGCGCCCGGCATCGGGTCGCGCCCTGCACTCCACCCACCCGTTCACCCGATACACTAGTTCATCAACTGACTACCTCTACCCTCTGCACTTCTCACTACCTCTGAATGCGAATCCCGTATAACGCAAGGATTCTGTAATCGAGAGTTACCGGAATACAAGTTATGTTCTCGCCGATTATAGCTGTCGCTATAAAAAATTCAAAAATAGTTTTTACAAAACAAAAGTAGTCTTTCTATTCCACCTAGCCCTGATATTACTTCGTTTCGCTTAAAATAATTTATTACTCGGTCTCGTATTTAATTTTATCTTGTAATTTTCCTGTCCCGATAACTTCTTTCTTAAACAATCGAATAGTATTTTTCGTTGAAACTTAAACGTAAAGGTGCAAATAATTTTAATTCATCGCTCATTTAGCGATAACCGGTACTATTGTGTATTCGATTACATTTACGTCATCCGAACGACTTAAAACTTAATAAAATCGATTAATTTTCAATACCGCATGACAGGTTTGTAGTACTTAACTTCGTCAAAAATTATAGTCAAATGTCGTAATATGCTAAATTTTTTAAGTAATATTCCAAAAATCTTCAGTAATTTTAGGGATGTTCGGTATTAGTAACAATTTTACACGATTGAAATACATTAGATCGTATAATTTTATTATTTATCGTACTTTACAAAGTTTTAACAATTCGGGTGTTTATTCCAAATCGCGCGTAAAATTTAAATTCTACTAATATTATTTACCATTAAATTATTTGCCGTCAATCTTATAGTTCATTATTAAATTATTTTAATATCGAACGTGAACTTTACGCTTGTATCACATTTACTTTCCTTCCTCGGTAATCAAATGATATTTATTTTATACATAATTTCTTTGTATACTTTGTGTATTGAAGCCTGATAAATGATTACGAGTAAATATTATACCGATAAATGACTGTTCAAATTCTGTGCGAATCTATTATGAATTATAAAAGCGTATTTTTTAAGTTCAATTAAATGCGTTTAAGCAGATAACAGAAAAGAATACATTTATACGTTTTGTTTCCGATGAAGAATGTCCTTTCAAGAATCTAGCCGAAAAAAAATTTAGATCGTTCCTTAATATTAATAGTAATCGGATACCCGTCGAGATTTCTTTGTGCTAAAATTGATTTTTTTTTACCGATGAAGAGTATGGTGGAACACTATGTAATCTTAAACAGATGTAATCGATATTCGGTCAACGGATTTACTTTAAAACATAGTCTGGTAAGTGCAGTATATCAAAGTTTACAAATGCATTTTTACAAACAGATTAATCATCGGTTTCAGATGTTTTAGTTTATACGTTATTTAGTATAGCTAAATTTTAACAGTTACAAATGTTTGTTCTATTCCGTACTTCGCGAGCACTTCTGAGCCTCTCGCTCCCTGATGACTCGGTTCAAAAAATAAAATATAAAATATAAATTTATTATATTATGAATATTTATTTATCAGACAATGAAAATTAACACCGCAAATAAATTTTGAAAAATGTAGTTATTATCTTTGAATTTTCTACAAAGATATTTGGAGTCTGACATCTCAGTCGTATTTTATAATAACAAGAACGAAGAAGTCAGTTAAAATTAAAATAATCAATACATTTATCTTATTAGCGATAAGACTGATCGGGCTAATGAATGACAGACAGATGATGCATTTTATAAACCGATAGTTTTTGATGTCTAAAATTAAGGTTAAAAAAACAACAAACCTTTTTATTCGAACGAGATCGTAAAAATGAACGAATATCATATTTTACCATATATATATATATATAAGTGTGTGTGTGTTTAAAAAGTTTTTTTATTTACACGACATATGAGTTCACATTTATTTTATAAAAGTTATGTAGACGTTTTTAAAAGATATTTGCCAAGTTTTTTGTTGCTTTAATGATTTATTGATAAAGCGAAGTAAAAAATAAAATTAATTTGTTTCGAATACAGTTTTTTAAAAAATCGTTTCGCTCGGTGTTATAGATCAGACTCGGTGTTATTTTTCGTTAATTTAATACAATGCCTTTAGAAAATAAAAATGAATACAGAAATTCTCAATTTTTTTTGTAGAATCAGATATTGTAGCGATAAATAAAATCAAGAAACTGCATTTGTTCGGTCAGATGTTATAAATGAGATTTTTTCCTATTATATTCGATATATGATGATAAACCAAAATATTGAACAATGGAGAAGATTTTTAGAAAAACTGAAATTAAAATAGTAAGAGGATAAAACGAATGAAGATACCGGAAAGGCGAGAAACTTTAACTGCGTTTATTATTAATATGTTATTAAGACTTTCAGCATCATCTTTGTGGCATTGAAAGTAAAATTAAATTCTCCTAAAACCGTTTCAACCGCGTACAAAAGAAATAAGAATGCAATACGTCTCCTACGATTTGAAAGCTTCAACTGTAATCTTTCGAAGGTGGTATAACACGATCTTGCGTGAAAATCGGAAGATTTTCTCCGATTAAGAATTAAAGACGAAAAAAGAGAATATCTCTGGAGAGAAAAAGTTATCAAGAAAATCAAATGGAAGAATGATAAAATAGTATACTCATACGCAATATCGTATATCATAGAAAAACAAAGGTTTATCGAATTATAAAATGAAGGAAAATATAATCAAGTAGTTCTACAAAAAAATCGTTTTACACAAACATTGATATTCACACAGTCTTTTGAGTCTTAGGGTAAGTGGACTGTGTTTATAAAATTACTAACGATTAGTTTATATGTAAATGTTTAACATCACTACCGTTACTACGAATCCGATGATGAGAGTAGGTTTATTTCTTATTGTCTACGCTACTTCACCCGTTTTCAAAAAGTACACTCTACCTAAAGTTGTTAAATATATATTCCAAATTTCAAAGTTAAATAAAATCACTGGTTTGTTCTTTTGTAATCGTAGCATTTTTATATAACGAGCAGAAGATTCCTTTAAGTTGGATTTAAGTCTATAAAAACATAACAAAAAATTCTACGTTTTTGAACGTCAGATATAATAAAATAAAAATGTACACATTTAATAACTCCAACAAGAAAAATTAACGTTAATAAAATATTAAAAATCTACGAAAAAAGATCATTCTTTGTTTTTTGAAAAGTGACTAATAACTAGCAAATAAAATACTGAATAAAAATAAGAAATATTTAATAATAAAATAAGAGTTTAAACCGATTTTAAACGAATTCATGAACAGAAAAAAGACAAATACGTCGATATAAACTCAAAAAGACATGAAAGAATTAAAGAACTTCAAAAACAACATCACCAAAAGACAAAAGATCAGAAAACAAAGACCTAAGATTTCATAAAAAAAAGTCTCAGCCGAAAAGGGATCCATGATGCTGGAAGAAAGCCATCTCAGAAAGAATAAAGAATATTGAAAGAAGAGAAAAGAACAATACACAGAAATAACTTGATCTAACGTAATCCTAGGCGGGTGAATTCAAAAAACAAAAATCACGTCTTACAAAGCAGTAATACTATGAAGACTGGCTTAAAGAAACGTTATAAGATAAAGATGACAGAAAACAGACGCAGGTAAAACATTATAAATATGTCTTCTTTGGATTATACGAACAAATTTTACTATCCCCTCATTTGCAAAATAGTGTTCAGAACCGATACTCGTATCTCTAGCAATATACTCTTAGCTCGCTTATTTCAAAGTTCTGTAAATGTAGAAAGCTTGTAGATTGTTCAAAGTTTTTTTAAAAAAGTTCACATGACTTAAACTTTTCTGGAAACATATATTTATAGGCTTCTATCGTAATTACAAAAAAAAAAAAGTTGTACAATATACGTTAATTTAATTTATATTCAGTAAATTTTTAAAAACCTTTTTTACATTAATTCTGGAATATACTTCAGCTACCTTATTCAAAATTATTTATTATTAATTGTTTTATTTTACTACTTTTTAGATACAAATACGTAGAAAAAGTAAACCGGTAAAGTTTGATTTAATTATGGTGTAAATTATTTAATTTCTATATATTTATTTTTATTTTCCCACTCAAATTAAGTCATTTAAGTCATTCGGTTAGCTTTTGACTTATGTAAGTCAAAATTAAAGAAACTCTGTAATAATGTTTTATTTTATTAATAGATAATGTTCAGTAGAACATGTGATCATATTTGTATAAGTAAAAGATGAAATAGTTCAAATAATGTAAAATTAAGTTCTTGTATTTTGTTAAAAAGTTTCTAATTATAACAATATAAATATATTTTTTATTTATTAAAATTTTATAACCGAAAATTAGTGAAGTGATAATATTATAACAGGTTAACAAAATGATAAATTAACGAGACCCATCGTAATACCCATGCGCGCACACACGCACGCTTCCATTCACGAAATGATAAAAAAGAGAAAAAGAGGTAAAATAAATGAGAAAAAATTAATGGAAATAACCCAATGATTATATCAGATAAAAGAACAATAAATAAAAAAACAAACAGTTGTGGAGTACGTAGCCTAAAACGAATAGCAGTAATAGTCAGCGCTTGATTAAAAACATGAAAAAACTCCGCAGTTTTATTGCCGTATTTTATTTTTATTTGTTGATTATGAACTTAATACGATTAAAAAAATATATTAAAAAAGAATAATTATTTTGTGCATAAAAGACAAGTTAATATACCGTAAAGCTGTACTGAACTGCGATACTATATTGTTTTGTTTCTATATATGTACATGGTGATACTACGAATGAGTGAATGAATGAATGTGATGTGTTTCTGGACGGTTGCAAGTAGAAAAGAAGAAATAATTTATTACGTCCTGCTATTTTAATATTGATAGTCCCTGTAACACATCTACAACATCGGCCTTCTATGAATTAATTTTTTCCAGAATTTGATAGTTATCTAACTGCCAAATTCTGGATAAACGATTAAATTTACGACAAAGCAGAATTATATTTTATTGGTTTGTAACGTCAGATTAAGATGTAAATTGACCCTTATGGCGTACATGTGTAATATGGTTATAACTTAGATAACTGGTTTTAATGTTAAAATTAGCTGTCATATAAAACCGAAGCTGCGCTGCAGCACGGGGAAAGTTGTAGGCTTACTAAGCTAAGAGTATCTTTTACTTTTCAAATGCATTTTCTACCACATAATGAACGACTGGTACATGATTATGAAAAAGCTCCCTTAACAAAATTTACGGACAAACATCAAGTAAGCCGCAACAAATTCTCCTACTAATCAGCAGGAGCATGTTCAAAGATGCAGGACGTCACCACCTAGTAAATTTTTAGTCGAATGTAAATCGATTACAGTATTATTTATAAACATTTTATTTGATATCGTACATGAACAATATATAATAGTACATGATAATACAACTTATAATGTAGGTGAGGGAGTGTTTTTAAAACAAAATTAAGAGGAAGTCTAGATTTTTCAGATGGTCAGAACAAAAAATATATATTCTAGAATAATCAGATAACACAAATTATCTATACAAAATAAAATTTCTTATAACGAAAACATACTATCACAAATAATAATATACTGGTTTATTAACCAGAATGAAAATTAAAAATCATGAGGAAAGTAGTATAGGCTGTGCACTACTTCATGATTATCTTTAAAAGTATTTTTAGAGAACCAAATAAATCGATAAAGATTTTTTTTGTAACGTTTGCATTCTCCATATTATTTTTATATGTAGTACGTCACATAAATACCAATAAACCCGAAGCACCGAATTTACAATCTGAACGAGACAAGTCTCCGGGTTTGCCTGAATTACTAGACAAGTTTCAGTTATGGTGTATGAGGCTAATTAATACTTCCTTTGGTCAAAACCATTATAATTGATTTTTGATTGATCCATCGGATTTAAAAAATTTGTTTTCTTCTTCTCCCCCGGGCCGGATCCTGCAGTTAAGTATTACACAGCCCAGAGGAGTGTCCTTTACTCTAACGGGCCTCCACATCTCGGTCCGCCGGTCGGATCTCACTTTGCACCCGCCTCAAACCCCCAGAGTAGGCCCCACCAGACCCGCCTATGCCGTCCCTGGGTCCCCACTCCGGGAGCCGGGACTAGGTCTTTATGCCAATGCCTCTAACGGGGACACCCCGAGTGAGGCATCCCCGCCGGGACTAGGTCTTTTTCGCTCAGGGGTGCGAGAGTCCCCCGTGCCTGATCGCTACCGCCCACTCGTGCAAGCACGTGCCGTTCGGGACAGCTCTCTCCGGAGAGAGCTGTCCCTCATCCCCGAGCCCCCCGATCCTTCTCCTGAAGAACCCTCGCCACGAACCCTGCAATGGTATCAAAACTCTTGGGGCTCCGCAACATGGTGGCGATGATATTCTCCACGCTGTGCGGTCCGGTAATCGCCGAACAAGCTAGGCGGTAATCATCCCATTCCTTCATCGGATTAACACGAATTAACCTTAACTACATTATTAATCTTCACTGTACCCCGACAAAAAAACATTACTCATCCGAGTTGATAACAGTGAAACTATATTACAATATACTGTAAGGAATTTCACTTTAAGAGATATTGTATGCTATATTATACTATCCATCATATCTGAAAATGTGATACCAGGTCGTTCAATAAAGATTTATCTTATTATTTATTATATTCTACCCTAACAAACGCGTATGGAAAATATATTTTCATTTAATATATTCAAGTTATATAAACAGATATGTTAGACCTTAAACGGTTTTCTGCGTATGATACACCTTGTCGCTGATAAACACGACACAGGATAATCAAGTCAGACACGATAATCAAGGAACGAACACACGATAATCAAGTCACCAAATGGGCACACGGTAAGAATACTACATTTCAGTTTTTCATAGAAGACTCTACATTGCACAATGACACGACGATTCACGAAGCTTGAGATCACTACAATCTTCATTTTCTCTTTATCCACTTTCTCTAATTTTTTCTGTTTATTCTTTAATTTTTCTTATCTCCTCACTGGCTCTATTTGTTGATATAATCTTCTCCTTTCATTAATCGTATTGAGTTGCAACATTGACCGAAGTAACGGATCTGTTCATACTATGGATCGACATCGTCCAACTGGTTACTCATACCTCTCCTCCACATTGATAGCAGATAACTCCATCACCAGTACCACTGTAGAAAAATCCTGCCTTCCAAAGAGCATAAAATCTGACCTTTACAGAGATGAGTCGGTGTCCAAAAGTACGCAAGCGTTCCTTCTGCAAGATATACTTCAAAAATTTAGGCGGTACGTATACGACTTTTCCATCTGAGGAAATAGGATTTTATTCTTTTTGCGGTAGGAATGTATTTTCAATCCTGAAACAGATCGACACATACAGTTTGTTAAACTGCCTATAAGAATAGCTGTCTGTCTATGTACCTGTTTGTTTGTATAGCTGTCTATCTACCTGACTGTTTCAAATCAAGATACCAATAGATCTACAGGATAAATTGCAGGCTAGCGCTCAGGCTTTTCCGAAAGCGTGGAAGCTAGAAAGCAGGATATCTACAATTAACGGATCTCACAATAAAAAAACCTCCAAAAGCGCTTCGTTAACACTGCAAGGTATAAACTCTCTGGATTCTATCGATAAAATACCGCCAAAAAGCACTTCATTAAGACCGCATGGTATTCACCCTCACATTCACCTAAATAAAAGTTGTGCTGATGACGTAGTCTTGATCGTGCAGTAGATATAGCTCGCTTAATAGCCAAAAGAAGAATGCTTGCTCTCATCAAAAAACCGTTATCTATTTATATCGAAAAAATCTACTCCCCCACCATCGACACCCTCACCGTCATGACTCTTAACCTAACCATCGAAATCACCAGTGACCTATGGTCCTGAACTTTGAATTTTGACCTTTGAGGAGGAGTATCGTGGTGGAAATCAGACTGGGGAACTACTGGTAGGGGAAGGGCAGGCAGCCGTTTTCAGGAGGTGGCGGCTTGCTGAGGTGGAACGCACCCGATGAGTGATTGGGACCCTGGGGATCTTGGGTGTGGAGCCTGTGGCTTAGGTTGACTGTCTAGTACGGGGGAGTTAAGACCATGTCCCGGTAGTGGGTTCCTTGGGGGATTCACCGCTTGAGGCAAGGCATAAAAATCATAGTCCCGATTTGAACCCCTGGGGGGTCTTCGTTAGAGGCAGGATAATAGCAGACCACAGTTCCGATGGGGGGGGGGGGCTATTTTGGAGTTCCCGCTTGGGTTACTCTGTCGTTGACGGTATAACTTGGCGCGCCGGGGTGTCCTGATTGGTTAAGAGGCGAGGAACCCAGGACCGTATGATGCTTGATTGCAAGTCTAGTCATGGGAGACTAGAAAAAAAAGCGTGGAATTTAAGTTAAAAAAAATAAAATACAAACTGGAAAAGAAGAAAACGAGAATAGCATCTAATGAATAAATTATGCGATGATGGAAGTTATCAACTTGTCTGATGAATTTTACGGAAAGGATCAGTATATTTGAGTATCTAATTCAAACAGAATTGTTGTTTTCAGAACGAAAACTGTTATCCAAAATAGTTGTTTCGAATGAAAACTAAGGTCACGTTAAAGAAGATAATGTAAAGTAAGGATTTCATTTGTTACTCAAAATCTATTAATTAAATATAAAGTATTAAATGCTATTAAAATTTTATTAATCTGAAAATGAAATATTGACACTAAATAAAATAATTGTAGGAATTTACGACGTTCGGAAAAAGATTCTTATTTATTATATTACTCTTGAGAGATTTATCTCTTAAATCGACTAACTTAACATTAATTTCCTTTTTCCTTTCTTCTCATTTCCCTTTTTTCAGTTTTTTGCATTCTTATTCCACGGCTCATTTCAGTATGGTATACAAACTGATAATTTTTTTTAATGTGTTGTCCAATGACATATACGAGTATGTCAGACTACTTGGAAAAGCAAGCTTGTGTGGCATGATTCATCGCACTACCAAAATGGTAATAACAGTTAGATTTTAATTATAATAGTAATTATCAATTCTTCAATAATTTACAATTCTTTTACATCGTTTACACACGCACACACACACATTTTGTATAATTTATTATTATAAATATATTATTCTAATATGTTTGTTTGTTCAATGTATTTGTAGAATGTTTGTTTGTCTCGTATGCGTTCCTATACTATTCATCCAATTGCGATAAAACTTTGGTAAGTTGTTGTGAGCACGCTCGTAATGGATTCTGAATTAGTTTGGACCAGCTAGGTGGCGCTGGGATGGAAATATTTCGAAAAATTTTATTTATGGTCCGATTTGGCTCATATTCAAAATATATATTAGGTACGTCAAAAAAAAATATTTTTATTTGCAAATAATGGTCCCGCTATGTGGCGCCGGTGTCGAGATATTTACGAAACAAACAAACAAATATACAAACAGACTTTCTTCTTCTGTATATATATATATATATAAAAGGCAATGTTCGTATGTGTGTCCACTATAGATTCAAAAACTACTGGACGGACTTACGCGCGGGTTTTTGCAAATTGGTCCGCGTTGTCCGGAGAAGGTTTAAAGCTTCTGAAATTCATGATCTGATAAGTAGAAAGAAAGTTAAGGGTATTTTGAACCGACTACTGTGTTTGGAGAGTGGTTTGAATTAAATCCGATAGGTTGTGCTATTTTGAAGATAGGATTTATTTATATTCTGATCTTTATAAAGTGAAAGGTTAAATTTTGTAAAGTTCCGTAATGTTTTGTAAGTTTCTTAATGTTCAGTATTAATTGTGATGATCTTGCAGCCATATCAAGCTTTCAATTGTGTTCATTTAATCTATATACTCAAATCTAGCAACAGCGAATCATTGCCGGGTCTGCTAGTAATTCATTATTTTATTATATTTATATTATTTTAAAATAAATAATTAAATTATATTAGGAATTCAGAAAAAATAAATTTAAGTTTTGTTTATTAACTAGTGTAAGAAAATACGATAATTTGGATTTATATATTCAACACTTAAAAATTTCAATTCAGGATTATACCTTTTATAAACATTTAAAAACCACATTTTAGTACCCGTATATACCCATATTTTATACTTATATAAACTAAAGCTTTCATTTCCAAAATGCTCCATTTTTTAGATTTTTAATGTTGAAAAATTCGCTCCTGAATAGAAATATGTCAAAATTTATCTTTTTTTAACAATCCATTTTTATTATTTTTTTCTGAATCTATATTTTAACAAACCATTTAATTATTAGAATAACGTAGTAATTAAGAAAAGGAAATTTTTTCATTACTCAGAAATCGATGCGCCTATTTTTAACCAATATCAAAAGAATTAACTCTCTTTATCAAAGTTTAACAAGGTGCGCGATTTCCATGTGAAATGTTGTAGTATCAAATATAAAAATAATATTTATATAAATATGATAAATTTGGGAAAATATTTTCGAACTCACATACATAAACCTAAATGTTATAGGTTAGTACAATCTACATAATTGTTATACTTTACGTAGAGACTAATATCACCGGAGATGTACTGCATTTACCTCCGCAACATACTACATTTTTCTTGCACAAAGCGTAGCCTAAGTTTATTTCGTTAAAGAAACGGATGCCTCGTTTAACCCTTGTAGAATCAATGTATTTTAGAATAAATAAATATATACATTACATATTTACATGTCCAGATATTTACAAAACGAACAAACAAATATACAGACTTCCTTCTTTTATATATCTATATATATAAAGTTAAGTTCGTTTGTGTACGGCTTCAAAAACTCAAAATGTTCTGCACCGATTGAGCTCAAATTTTAGCACGATATATAACCCGCATCAAAGATTGTTTTCATCTATTTTTAATAAATCTATCTATCTATTTTTAATTTGTACAGTATTTTAGTAAATAAGAGGCTAATAAATGAGATGGAAATGTAAACAAAGGAAAACCAATCAGATCAATGCAAGATGGCCGCTGTCAAACACAACGACCGATCACAAAGAGCCCGTATGGCCGTTGCCAATGTAAACAAAATCACAACTGATTAAGTAACAAATTTCTTTGAATTATATTTAACAGCTAAAACATCTGTATTTTATTAAAAAAAAAAAAAAAAACACCAAAACAAAAAAAAGCCACCAACAAGGATGACTTACAGTAAAAAATTAAAACACCCAACTTTCTTATAGCCCAGATAGACTTAAGACTATGCAAACAAAAAAAGTCGAAATAACCAATTTTTTTTTTGTCTTCAGTCATTTGACTGGTTTGATGCAGCTCTCCAAGATTCCCTATCTAGTGCTAGTCGTTTCATTTCAGTATACGCTCTACATCCTGCATCTCTAACAATTTGTTTTACATATTCCAAACGTGGCCTGCCTACACAATTTTTCCCTTCTACCTGTCCTTCCAATATTAAAGCGACTATTCCAGGATGCCTTAGTATGTGGCCTATAAGTCTGTTTCTTCTTTTAACTATATTCTTCCAAATGCTTCTTTCTTCATCTATTTGCCGCATACCACTTCATTTGTCACTTTATCCACCAATCTGATTTTTAACATTCTCCTATAGCACCACATTTCAAAAGCTTCTAATCTTTTCTTCTCAGATACTCCGATCGTCCAAGTTTCACTTCCATATAAAGCGACACTCCAAACATACACTTTCAAAAATCTTTTCCTGACATTTAAATTAATTTTTGATGTAAACAAATTATATTTCTTACTGAAGGCTCGTTTAGCTTGTGCTATTCGGCATTTTATATCGCTCCTGCTTCGTCCATCTTTAGTAATTTTACTTCCCAAATAACAAAATTCTTCTACCTCCATAATCTTTTCTCCTCCTATTTTCACATTCAGTGGTCCATCTTTGTTATTTCTACTAAATTTCATTACTTTTGTTTTGTTCTTGTTTATTTTCATGCGATAGTTCTTGCGTAGGACTTCATCTATGCCGTTCATTGTTTCTTCTAAATCCTTTTTACTCTCGGCTAGAATTACTATATCATCAGCAAATCGTAGCATCTTTATCTTTTCACCTTGTACTGTTACTCCGAATCTAAATTGTTCTTTAACATCATTAACTGCTAGTTCCATGTAAAGATTAAAAAGTAACGGAGATAGGGAACATCCTTGTCGGACTCCCTTTCTTATTACTGCTTCTTTCTTATGCTCTTCAATTGTTACTGTTGCTGTTTGGTTCCTGTACATGTTAGCAATTGTTCTTCTATCTCTGTATTTGAACCCTAATTTTTTTAAAATGCTGAACATTCTATTCCAGTCTTGGTTATCGAATGCCTTTTCTAGGTCTATAAACGCCAAGTATGTTGGTTTGTTTTTCTTTAATCTTCCTTCTACTATTAATCTGAGGCCTAAAATTGTTTCCCTTGTCCCTATACTTTTCCTGAAGCCAAATTGGTCTTCTCCTAACACTTCCTCCACTCTCCTCTCAATTCTTCTGTATAGAATTCTAGTTAAGATTTTTGATGCATGACTAGTTAAACTAATTGTTCTGTATTCTTCACATTTATCTGCCCCTGCTTTCTTTGGTATCATTACTATAACACTTTTTTTGAAGTCTGACGGAAATTCCCCTTTTTCATAAATATTACACACCAGTTTGTATAATCTATCAATCCCTTCCTCACCTGCACCGCGCAGTAATTCTACAGGTATTCCGTCTATTCCAGGAGCCTTTCTGCCATTTAAATCTTTTAATGCTCTCTTAAATTCAGATCTCAGTATTGTTTCTCCCATTTCATCCTCTTCAACTTCCTCTTCTTCCTCTGTAACACCATTTTCTAATTCATTTCCTCCGTATAACTCTTCAATATATTCCACCCATCTATCGACTTTGCCTTTCGTATTATAAATCGGTGTACCATCTTTGTTTAACACATTATTAGATTTTAATTTATGTACCCCAAAATTTTCCTTAACTTTCCTGTATGCTCCGTCTATTTTACCAATGTTCATTTCTCTTTCCACTTCTGAACACTTTTCTTTAATTCACTCTCCTTTCGCTAGTTTACAGTTCCTGTTTATAGCATTTCTTAATTGCCGATAGTTCCTTTTACTTTCTTCATCACTAGCATTCTTACATCATTCATCAGCTGCAATATATCGTCTGAAACCCAAGGTTTTCTACCAGTTCTCTTTATTCCCCCTAAGTTTGCTTCTGCTGATTTAAGAATTTCCTTTTTAACATTCTCCCATTCTTCTTCTACATTTTCTACCTTATCTTTTTTACTCAGACCTCTTGCGATGTCCTCCTCAAAAATCTTCTTTACCTCCTCTTCCTCAAGCTTCTCTAAATTCCACCGATTCAACTGACACCTTTTCTTCAGGTTTTTAAACCCCAATCTACATTTCATTATCACCAAATTATGGTCGCTATCAATGTCTGCTCCAGGGTAAGTTTTGCAGTCAACGAGTTGATTTCTAAATCTTTGCTTAACCATGATATAATCTATCTGATATCTTGCAGTATCGCCTGGCTTTTTCCAAGTGTATATTCTTCTATTATGATTTTTAATAACCAAATGCACAGAAAATAACCAAATAACCAAAATACACAGAAATAACCAAATACACAGAAAATAATATCCCTACATAATGACCAAAAAATCCTTTGTTAGGTTATTTTTTTACATATATATGACCAAACAATCGTTTTTTGGTCATTTAGCGTTCTTTGCTATGTGAAAAGGTAAGGGTGCATAAATCGTAATTAAATTTAAGAAATTTAGAATTTTAATCTTATAAAAAATTAAAAGCGTATTTCAGGCGAATTAGGATATTTGATAAAAAATAATCAGAGTTATTTTAATTCATCTATATGATTCATTCGGGTTCAAAAAACGTACCCTTACATCTTTAGTTCACTGATTTATTAAGCCGATTTAAATATCTGAAAACAACAATAGAATTAAGATCTTTATTTATATATAACTGTCGAGTAACTTTTAATCCTGTAGCGCAAATTCAGAGTTTAATTGAATCACATATTTTTACGTCGGAAACTCGAGTTTAACGAACCGTTAAGATGATATCACCTCGATGACATTTTGTTGGCGATCATTATCCGCTTTAAACTATTTGTAAATCTATGAACCGTCTCTCAAAACTGGCAAAATATCAATAAACGCTGTAAATAAAAATCCATTTTACATAATAAATCACTGTTATTTAGTGTATTTACTACTTTTTTAAATATCATTTGTTTTTGTTGAAACATCTACTGATTTCTAACAGTTTGAAATTTAAAGTAACTAGAGTTATACTTTCATACAAACAAACCATCGCTTTTATTATTAAAGCTTAAGCGAAAAAGATTGAACTGTTGTAAAATATTATTTTACATTTTTCATAAGATCCTAAAACTACGCGCGATTTCCTTCAAAAATACTACTTTTAATTTTTAATTTCATAATTATTATGATTATTACATTAATAAATAATACAATATAAATATTTATTACAATTTTGCATTAATGTATTAATATTATAATTTAAATAATAAATATTTATTCCCAGTTATTATAGATTATTGAAGACTATTTTTTTTAATGAAACGTGCCTGAGTGTTAAAAATCAGATCGATACTTTAATTTAATTAAAAATTTTGATTGATTAAAAATTTTTTAATCGGAATGATTTTATGATGAATATGAAGAGTATAATTTTCTAAGAAACAATATTTTGAATCGTTATGAAGAATAGATTATCAGAGTGAAATACAATTTAGAAATTTAACATTTGTCCTGATAATTGAAACTTCAACCATTTATTTGCAATATACTTAAAACAATCGTTATTCTGTGAAAAGGAATTCTCATTCGATTGTTTACTTATTAAAGAACCCCATAATCACTTTAAAAAAAATAACGAAGAACTCTCCGTATATTAAAAGACGTAAAGATGCTACGAGCAAGGAGAACAAAACAGAATATCTTCCTTCGAGGAAGATACACCTCTTATCAAACGGCACTCCGTCTACTGGAGTGAAGCAGGAAGCGTTGTCGTGAAAAAAGAAATCTAGGGATCAACCGGCCGAGGTCGCTTCTTTCTCGCCATCATAATTAGTATGCAGAAGAATAAAAGAATGGAAAATTTGGTCATTCATCCTTTCTACAGTTGTGAGTATGATCGGGTGAATTTGAATAATACATCGTCACTCCGTAGAGGATTAGACACGTGCTTGTACAGCTTGTGTCAAGAGAGTTTCTCTTCTCCCGTCTTTAAAGGCCGGAGAACAACTAAACCACTCTTCACATCGCTTCACTGAGCGACCTGTTAAAGCGACATGGCGCACTGTTTTATTGTGCAGTAGATTTATTAAGGAATAGCCGTGCATCAGGCTATACAACATTTATTTACATTGATGAGCAACGGCATAAAGCGTCGTTTTTCTTTCATATCGTTTAATATATTAAAGCGACATAAACTTTGAGTGTTTCAATCTTACCACCAAAAATTTCTGTTAGAAACGTGATTTTAAAGATTTAGATATTTTTTTATTAGGTTTTTGGTCATAGACTGGTTTTGTGAATCAAAAAGGATAACGTTAATTTTTTAAGAAGAAATAATCGATGTTATTCTTTTAGGATGAAAAAATTTTCTTTTTTAATACTTTTTTCTTGTCAAACTAGAATTTTTTGAATTTTAAAAGTAATTTTAAGAACGCAGTTAAATCCAAACGCAAAAGGAAACCCTTTGTAAAATCGTGAAATATCTAATATTGCTTTTCTAAAGAGTAAACGAATCTGAAAGGCCATGTCTGTGAAAAATACTTATATACCTTTATACTTCTAGTTTAAAAACCTCTCTCTCTACCAGTATTTCATTGAATTTTTTTAGATTTATCCAAGTTAATCATGTGTTAGAAAAAAAAGATATTAAATTCAACGAGTTGATTTGTGTAGAATCATAGCCTACAAGATAATTTCCTCTGTCAAAAGATCTGAACTTTAAAGTCGGTTAAAACTGGTACGTCTGCAAATCGGCTGAATCCTAACTATTCACTAAACCAGAGAACATCTTCCGATAAAGAATAAAAATTTCTACAATCTATCGATCTTTCGAAAGTTTCATCTGAACTCACAACGTTAAATGGACAAATTTTTACAGGGAAACACACTTTATCAAAAGATTCGTTACAGATATTAATTAATATTTTACCTTTTATTTTAAAAACATTTTCACTTAAATACAAAAATTATAAAGTAAATTCTTGGAGTTAACCGATAATGATCGTGATTTTAGTGAAAAATGCTTTTATCTCATACTAAAAACAGACTAAAATGCGAAATTTCGTGTCCCCGTTGCAGTTTTGTTCTAATTAAATAAATTCTAGATGTGATGATGTAATTATTTAACAAACTACAGACGTATTCATAATACAAATAAAGTGATGCAGCTGCTTACGATCCTGAATCAATAAAACTGCATAATATATACGGAAATTTCCAGAGTGTCATATGAATATATCAGTCAAATATAATAATAGTAAATTTATAATTAAATCATTAATATATAAAACATATGAATTTTTATTTTTATGAAAAAAAAATTAATCAACAAACCCGTAAGTCTTGCGCTTATAGACCTCCCATTTTTATTTCTACAGGACAGACATTAGCGAAGATGAAAGTCGTTGAAATAACGAAGAGTCAGATCAACCCCTCTGACCGCGAACATAGGCTATGTAATAATTTTTTTCTTTTAATTAAGTGACGATGATAATTATTATCACCGTCACTTTCCCGGCTGAACGTAAGAATTACCGAGCAGAGACTTTAAACAATTTTATTTTATTTTAATGCAGTAAAATTTTTTAATTATCCAACGGTAATTCAACATACATAACAAACAAAAAACTGAATTACGTTATTAAAAATTTTGTCTCGAACCGGATTAAAAGAGAGGAACATAACAAAAGAGACTGGATTGATATCGAAGTAGGGTAAAGGAAGAAATAGATATACCGTATAGGAAGAGGGGGAATACAGAAAAATGTGTTGAAAATAGACGTGCCAGTCGACAAGCAGGCGCAGCCAACAGCAGCGACAGAAGGAACAGGAGCGAGAGCATAACCTTTAACCTATGAAACCCTGTCAAGAGTCAAGCCAAGTACGGTGGACCGACTGAGTTAGTACTCAAAACATCGGTATTCTTTCAGAGTCTAAAAAACCGAAAGATTATTTAAATGAGTTTGTAAAATCTGTTTTGAACCGGTAAAGTGGGAAAAGTAAGAAACAAACTTAAATAACAAAGCAGGTAAAAGTAAAATATTTGAAATAAGTAAAATTTTATTTATTAAAATACGGTAACAAAATAAACGATAATTCTAGCGTTTCGATTTCTTTATCTGACGGGAAAATATAATCATCAGGCTCTTTCTCTTGGTTTGAAAAAATAAAGAAATCTTACATTATAATTAAAGATCTACACTAACGATTGTAGAAATTGCAGTCTGGTATAAAGAGATTTACTTTAATTTTTTAATAGAGAATACAACCAGTACCATAATTAGTGAAAATTTCAGGTCTTAGTTTTCATATATGTATGAACTGTTTGAAAAATTGTGTCCAATATTTAAATACTAAGAACACATTCAGAATCATTATCATTCTTACAGGTTTCATATTACGATGAGCAATATGGAAAAATGAATTATAAATATGGAACCAATTATAATTATTATTGTCCTTAAAGTAAGAGGTGAACAAATATATAGAGGGAGTTACGAGAAATTGTTTTAAGGTCGGTAAAAACAAATCCCTCAATATGTCAAAACAAATATATTTCGTATTGCAATATCTTCTTTCGCAATAAGGAGAAAAAAGTATGAAAGCGACAATTTTTTAAGCGTATTATATCGCGATTAAAGTGTTAAATACTTTTAAATGTACAGTTTTAGCCTACTAAACCGTTATACTATTAACGACTAAGATTTTAGTTTTTCCTTTTTCTATTATTTTAGCTTTTATATTTTAAAGACTTCGTCTGTGATATTAGTTTTGAGTTTTATTTCACCTTTTTAACTTTTGTTTTATTATATATTTTAACTAAATTTTTTTATATAATTTATATTAGTTTTAAGCCTTATTTACTTTTATTATTTTAGTGTTATTTTATTTAAAAAAATTCCAGGCGATAATAACCCACTGGCGTTTTTCATCCCCCCCCCCAAAAAAAAACGACTAAGATCATTGTTGGAGCATTTATATTTTTACTCTGATGAACTGTAAATACATTTTAATGTCGGGAAATTATAATCAATTAAGTAGTCGATCTACCCGTATTGTAAAATTCATTTACAGTATGAACGACTCGAGTTTAGTCTTGAAATAATTGTAATTAAACAAATAAAAAATATTGGAATCTGAAAATTTCTATTTTAGAAATAAAAGTAGTTGGCAAACAAATAACGCTTGTTTACAACCGTCGACAAGCGACGGTTGATTAGAATTAGTAATTGAATCCTCACTTAATTAAACATTTAATGTCACCGCCTATCCTTCATCCACTAGGTCGATCTGTGCGAGTGTGAGGGCGTATATTATGTATTTACTCGGCGAGAGCGGTGTACCGGATGGAATAGCGCCCATCTGCACAATCAGTATAGTCGGTCTTCTGGGTGTGCTAGTGTGCTCCCAAATCATTGCACTTCCCTCCATTTTTCCATTCACTTGGACTCTCTTTGTCCTCTCTGACTGGATGATTAAAAAGGCATTTGCTTAAGGCTACAACAAGCAAGCGAACTATACATCTCCCCAAACCCACCCGCCCGCCCGTTCGGTTAACCACACAACAGCGTCAAAATCAATATTCCTCTCACTCGGCCCCGAACCAACTTATTCTGAACCCTCAACCGACTTACAACTCTCTAAAAAACTCTTCACCCTTTAAAATTCATCAACTTCGGTTTATTCTTTGTCCTCGCTTTTATCAATAAGAAGAGAACCCTCTATTATTTGACTTCAAGCTGCCTTCGTGGAGCACCAGTTTTGTCTGCTGAAGTATACTTAATTTTCCACTCCATTAATGCATTCATTTTTTTTTTTTTTGAATTACCGTCTTAAAACAAAGATATAACAATGCACATTGTTTATATTATATGAAACAAAAATAGAGAAATAAAGTAAAAGACATGTGATTCGTGGCTTATTTTTTATTTAGCCTACTATAATTAAAAGCAGTACATCAGGCCAAAGTTTTTGCACCGTATGTTTCGTAAAACTATTATTTACATGTGATCAGACTACTTTTCGTAGCCGTAGCCAGAATAATGTTATTTGAAATTATCAATCGAGCGTTAGAAATGTACAACAATATATATAAATACTATTTTTCAGACGTCTATGCACCTGTATTACAAAAAAATCGATTCCAGTAATTTTTTTGTAACAATATATTGCTTACGTGGCTGAAAACATGTTTATCCATAACATTTTTATAAAAAGAATTTCATAAAAAAGTAGATTTTTACAGTTTTACAACGGTGTGGACATATTAACGAGTAATTTTTCTCTGTACACCACGTGCCTACAGTATTCCCTCGCAGGCTAACATTAGAATCACGCGGAATAAAATTAAATCATTGCGGTAGACCTTCTCTGGATTTTTTCTGATTTGCTAACGATAAAATTAAAGAAATTTTATAATAATAAATTACATTATCGGTAGTGAATGTATAAAGAAAGATTTAAACGTTTTATTATCGGTCTTTGTAATCCAGTGATCAATCTCGTGCAAAAATTGTAATCGTGTAATAGATTAGTATTGTCAGATTAGTTAAAATAGCGCTTTGAAGTCTGGAGTTAATTTCGATAATTTTAAAATCAGTTAATGTTCTTATTCATGTTCGTGTTCTTTTACGGTTTAGAAATAGAGACTTTGTGTAATTTATCACTCACCACCTTCAAAAATTTTTTATGGCGAAATTGACATAAACAAGGCGTGACATTTACTCGTATTTCATATTTTTACACTCGCTGAAGCGACGATTTGTCACCGTTTAATATTTTCACGTACTATCATCCGTGCCCTTCTGTTCGTGTCTATATTTTTGTATTTTACTGAGACTGTAAGTTTAAATCAGTCGGTACAATAACGCTGTCAACCTGTCGTTCATAGAACAATAACCTCTCAATTACCAATTATTTTGATGCCGTGATTGACAGTAACCACTGTTAACGGTAAAGCCGTTTCTTTTTTTTAAACGATTTATGTTTTGTTATTATTTTTGGTTCCTCAAAACATTATGATTATAAACAATGTTTTTATTTTCATTTACTATAATTTTTTGGAAATTTGTAATTTAAGTCTATAAATTCGTGAGTGTTTTTGGTCTGTCGGTCAGTATTTCTACATCTATTTTTTTGAAGGTTTGTAGAACAATTTTACAATTGTAGAACAATTTTAATTTAGCTCATTGAGAAATTAAACCCGATGAAAATTGAAATAAAAATCAAACTCAACACTTTTATCTCTACACCATGTGTCTACCGTATTTTCTCGCAGATTAAATTAAAATCACGTCTAATTAGATTAAACACACTGAATGATCATACAGTGGTCAGTGTGTTTAACAGCTGAGTTATTATTACTGAATATATGTAAAAATATTTGTATATGATTGAAAAAGCATGTAAAAGATAATTATGTAATTCTATATTTTATTTATTAAATAATATTTTACTGCTTTAAAATTAATCTATTTCTTCAGTTTTGTGACTATAATTATTTATTAATTGAAGTTTAACCTTACGATATTTTAGTACAGTTGCCAAGATATATTTTACTACTTTGACATCCTTTTGCCTACCGGTTTAACATTGTCTAATATTTTTCTATAACTTCGCGTACGGTTACGTAATGAAGTGATTTAAACCAATTTATGTTTAAAACTTTTGTACTTATTTAAGGAACAGTTTTAAAACAAAACAAAAAAATTAGTTGTATGTAATTTTCAAAAAATTGTTTTTAAGACAAAACTAAAACGCTTCACCCTCATTATCGTTGCTCCAGCCTCTGGTGTCTTCGGACAGCGAATCTAAGAAATATATTTATTTTTGTGTGAAAACTAACCGCTTTGAAAAAGTATGATCCGATCTAGTAAAATGATAAGGCAGAAAATGTAAAAATAATTAAAAAATATACAACAAATTATTATTGAACTCGTTCAAGGAAGACTACAAAGTAAGAAGTAAATTGTTACGATAGTTGTGTAAATTACACAGCCTAAGTACTTCGTAGAAAACCCGTACAACCCGTGAGAGTAAAAAACACATAATAAATATAAAATAATATTTACAAATAATAAAGGCCTGGTAAGAGCTTACTTGGGCTGGGAAAATTAAATTTACAGTTTTTGTTCCGAGCAGTAACCTTGCAACGTAGGACAAATGAACAGCTGTGAGACGGTGGTCCGTCCGTTTATTTTGACGTTAATTAGTTCTAGGAATTACAAATAAGCTTCTATAAGCTCAATAGTGCAACACTTTTACTGTTCCAAGTTTAGGTTCTAGCTAAGATTAATATTAACGTATATAATACCCGGATCATCTCCCCGTCACCCGACATATGTATTAAAAGATGGAGAATTTCATTCCGTAACAATTATTGTCTGACTAATTATCTGATTCAAGTATACAATATACATTAATTAGATATATTGAGTTCATCAAGCACGGGCTACATGTCATAAACATGATGCCAAAATGAAGTAAATTTTTAATGTAGTTAATCTAGCTTGTATAATAAATTTCTTCACGCCTTTTAGCGTTTCTTTTTGGAAGAGGTTCTATAACCTATTTTCTTTTACTTGATTTAACGTTACTCCCTCAGTTGCGTGTTTGAACAGTTTTCTAATCGACAACTCACTTAGTACAATAGTTTTTTCTTTAACGAATCATCGCTACCGTGAAGCAGAATGGTCTTCTGTTTTTGTGGTTTATAGGGATTCTTTTTCGTAATCTTTCACCGAAGAAGATAATTCGACCGAAAATGAGTAAAAGGTTTACGTACATAATTTTATCGCCAGAATGTAATAAAATATTGATAATATTCCCTAAGGTTTCCGTTGATATGAAAGTATTTACGAACACAAAGACATTCTACAAAAATATAGCGTACTAAACTAAAGATCATACGATTTCCGATAGTTTTGATCTAAGATGAATATTTATTTCTTATCGGGGGCTTTCCTACTGGTAAATGAAGTTGGGTGAGGAGAAAATGCTAAGTCTTCAATTTCTCCTTTCCTCAATCAAAGCTGGTATAAAGGGTATTGCTTTTTTTTAAACCTGATTTGATAAAATTGGGGAAAAACGAGCGATACTGGTTACGTACATATTTATTTTAATCTTTTTTTTAATGATAAAACACTATCATCAATCACTTTTTTTGTTACTGGTTAGCCACCACCTGAAATTTTACAGTGTGTTGATAGCTACGCTCCTTATGATTAGTCGCTTCAGTTGAATTATTGTTGATAAAATGACATGTTTGTGAGAAATATCAGGAATTATTTCTCACACTGATAATTATCATATTTTGAATTATTTTTCGTATAAATTTAATAATAAAATAATCAGAAAAAAAAATCCTCAAGTCATTACACACTTTTGGAAAAATGGTGTCTCGAAGAGAATATCATTTGTTTATTTCTATCAACCGGCTACAGCTATAAGTACCATGGCCACTGACAATATTAAAAAAATCCCTTACGGCACGCCGGAAGGCGTAGGTAGACTTCACCGGTGCTAAATAGGGGATAAAAAAAGATTTCCACCTTAAAGTCAAGAAAAACTTAAAATTTACTCAATATGACAATGATTGTACGTGAAAAAAAGTTTCACATGTTTACCATAAGAAAGCCTCATCTTCATACAATTCCAGCAAATTTTGGTCGTCCCTTGCCGTAAGGGTTGGTCGTATCAAAAATGTTTTCAGACAAAAGGTTTAATTAATGTTTAGAAGACTAACGACCACTTTAAAGCGATTCGATACTGTGCCTATTAAGACATATTATTTTTCTTTGTCTTCGAAACCCCATTTTTTCCACTCTCTGGACCAATGGTTGGCGATATCAAAAACTTTCCTTAAATAAGTTTTAGGCTCTTATCCAAAGAATAATAGGAACTTTAAATGAATTCTATATGTTACTTAATAAGAAAGTTATAGCGACATTTTTTTCGAAAAAGCCCTCCCTCATTTCCACCCTCATGTTTTCGACCTATAACAAACTCGACCGAGATTTTGGATCGTTCTATTTTATGTATGAATTTGAAAGTGATTGGCGCAAAGTTACGGCAGTTATCGTGTCCACAAGAAAGTGAAATATAAACTTTTGAAATGACTGGTTTTTGGGTCTGGGGATGTGAAACGCGAAGATATGTCGAAATTTTCCGGAAGTCGAATCATGATACCCATTACATTAGGTAGCTTTCTTATGAAATCTACCTAAAATATTTATTTAAAAATAATTTTCTATAAGTTTGTGTATGTATTTTCAGCTCATTACAGTCAAATCACAATAGCATCTTTTTTGTAATGAAAATATACCGTGAGATGTCGGATTCTTTTATTCTTTTAAAAGGGTCGTCAATAAAGATTTAATTTGAAATATAAGAACCTTATTGTCAGAAACCATTTAGGAAAATAACAACAATATTAGTTTGAAGGAAAATTCAATTAATTTTTAACATTTTCTGAGGTATTTCTTTCTAGTTTACCCTTAAAAAAGAAGTTAAAACGTAAGAGGTAATACTCATGAATTTGTAAAGGAACTGTAAAACTTTCATTAAATGTTTGTATAATTTGTGATAACTTCTAAATATCTTTGAAAAATTACAGAAAAAAATTATTAAAAGTTATTCGTAATATTAAAAGATTATATTACGAATATTAAAACGATAAATCTAAAACTACGTGAGCAGTTATAAATAATGGAAGTTTGGAAAAAACAGATCAGATAACTTCCCCAAAAATACAAAATGACTCGACTTCCGTTACTTCACCCTATCCAAGTAGCAGAGGAATTTAATAAATTCTTTACCAATATTTCAAATAATTACATGATTGGCCCATTTAAAAAAGCCATTCATCTTGAATGGCTTTTTTGATGAATCAGTAGTTTTATTTCCCACTGATACTCAGGAAATTAAAATTTGTATTCTAAATATAAAGAGTAAATATTCTTTGTAAATTGATGAAATTACAGCCAGCATATTATATTAAAAGAAGTAGGAGATGACATTATTATCCCCTCTTACAAATCGAATTAAGAATTTTTCAACAACACAGTACTTCCAGCTGCTTTAAGTTTTCCATTAATACTCACTCCCCTCCTTAGGAAAGGCTCGCCATTTAATTTACACGATAATCGGCTAATTTAGTTGCTATCCATATTTTCTAAAGTAGCTAAAAAAATATAAAAAACTGTCTTTTAATTTGAAAAGCATAACATATTTTCAAACTTTCAGGGTGTTTTTAGGGAAAGAATTTCTACTGAAAGTATTGGGAAAATAATCGATTAAAGTTTCATCAATTATTAAACTAAGATATTCTATACTGTTCGCTCTTTCAATCAGAGCGCATCTATATCCCTCAGTTCCCTGACAAGAGCACAATTGGGGTGCAATTTAAGCTGCAAATTTTTATTTGGTTGTAAGAGTTCATTTGAAGAAAACGTTAGCATGTTTATTTTTGTGTTAAAGGTTAAAGAATTACAGACCACCATTTTTTAGTTGTAGAGAAACCGTCTGTAGCCGTCTCAAACACGTATTCCGAAGATTCCTAAAAAAGATTCAAAGTGGTAGAGTTTTTGCAAACCACAATAAGTTTGTCCTTGAAGGGTCTCCATAGAGTAAACGCAGTTTCGGTGGGAGTATGCATTCGTTCAGTTGCTTCTTCGTTGTTGTAATGTGTTTGTTACTGTGTCTGTGTGAGTGTATTATATATATATATATATATACATTAATCCTTCGGGATCACTGTTAAGTATTGCTTCAGAGGATGAATGAAATTTTTGTAGCGTGTGAAAATGACATGCCTGACCAGAGCATAGGGGGCTACACAACAAGATGACAGTACTGGGTCTTTTATCGAGACTGGATTGAGGGCGAACGAATATGCCTGTTCCCTGAAGTGTTCCGACGATATCAATGTTGCAACACAGTAACAAAGGCTGAATGAAGCTCGACACCCAAGGCTAGCCGCAGGGACAGAGGAGACATGAGCTACCAAGGGAGCTGATGGACCTCATTGCTACTAAGAGGAGGCACAGAAGGAGGTGGTATTTTGTCCCAGGAGGCTTGAGGACAGTACCTCTCTAAACAGGACTGCTCGCAATCTTAAACGTGACCTGAGATCTATTAAAAATGAGCCATTGAAAAACTCTAACTTGAGAGTCTATTCCCTTCACGAAAATGTAGTTATACCCTATTGAGGGCCACAAAGAATTTTCAACGGTCTTACTCGTATTTTCTCCTTTAAAGGTTTCGGATGGATCGTGGGCTCATAATGATGGAGGAAATTAAATTTGCTGCTTATCTGGTCAAAGTATTGTAACTGCTTGACGTGCGGGGTGCTGGAAAGGATAAAATCCTTGGATTTTTAGACAGCCCGCTTCCTTCGAGTTTTCCAGGCAGGCCTTTTTTTCTGCGAAAGAAATACTGCGAGTTATCACAAAGGAGGGAGATAACAAGAGATTGACTTATTCATTAATAAGTTGCTGCTCATGCTTCCTTCCAAAGCCATCCGGTACGTAACACATGTATTTAACGGTATACTACGGGTGACGTACTTTCCACTGGAATGGATGATCTCGCAAATAGTTATGATCCCAAAGACGGGCCTGTGTATGATGTATTATCGTTCAGGCCAGCAAGTCTATTACCTGTGTTGTCAGAGATATTTGAAAGAATGTTTCTTTTGAGGCTATGGCCTATTCCAGAGGAAGATTATGTCATTTCCGATCATCAGTTTGGCTTCCGCTGCGGCCAATTCACTGTTGAGCAGACGCATATACTGTTAACATCATAAGCAAGTTCCTTGAGCAGAAGAAGTACTGTTCGGCTGCCTTTCTGATTGTTCAGCAGGGCTTTGGTAAGGTATGGCTGCGTGGCCTACTATACAAGTTAGAAGTGCCTCCTTCAGTCATATTACCTCATTCAAAGTAGCCGAAGACTCAGTTATAAGATTTTTGCTGTACTCCATCTTCTACGTGTAACTTCCGACTGCGGACCCCATCACCATTGCTTTGATTGCTGACGATATAGCTATTATGTCTGTCGATGTGCACCAACTGTGGCCTCGGCTAATCTACAATCTAAATTCGATCGTGCCAACAGATCGCTGAGGAAATGGAGGTTAAGAGTTAACCAAGCGAAGTCTAGTCGTGTGACGTTCGCCATGAGGAGAGGAAACTGTCTGCGGGCGTTTTGATTCCGCATATCAACAGCGTGAAATACCTAGGCCTTTACTTGGATCGTCATCTGACATGGAAGTCCATGTTCGGGAAAAGAGGAAGCAATTAAACGTCAAGATTAAGGAAATATGCTGGTTGCTGGCGGAAGGTCTCAATAATTATCTAATACTGTTATTGCAGTCAGCAGTCCTAAAAGCGATTTGGGCTTATGGCGTTGAACTATGGAAACAAGCAAGAGCAAGTAGAGTTATTACAGTGGTTCCGGAAGAAGTTGGTAAAGTGTATCACAAAGGAGCCATGGTTTACAAAAAATATTGAAATCCATGAATATTTGGGTTTACGTTGTGTCCGGGAATAGATTAAACGCTTCAGTTCTAGATATGAACTATGCCAAGATATGAAGAGCCAATAACCTCTTGGTCAACGGTGGGTACGTTAAGAGGCTTAAAGACATCGACGAACTAGATCTTAGTGACTGTGTGATTTACAACGATTTGATTTACGATATGATTATGAAGTGATGATAACTATGATTTTGGCTGTATTATGATTATCTGATTTATGTGAATTATGTTAACGCACCCTGTTGAGTGCTCTACTTACATTTACTCTTCTCTATTTATGTTTTTTCGTTTAAATTGGATTCCATTTTTTCTTTCTCAATATTCATCTCTTTCTTCCTTTTTAGCCTTGCTGTTGTTTGGCCTGTCTTGTTATTAGACTTTACAGTGTATGAACTGTCCTTACAAGATTTTTATTTTTATTTTATTTTTTGCTTGATGATATCGCCTCTTAAGCTTGAAGCTTGTGCGTGGGATATGGATATATAGCGTATGAAAAATGTCATGCCTGACCGGAATTGGAACCCAGGACTTCCGGATGAAAGGCGGAGATGATACACTCGCGCCACAGAGGCCGGCAATGATTCTAGTTCTTATTATGTTTGATTCTAGTTTTTGTTATTGTGGAGTTTCGATGGAAAAGTCTTATCAAGTGTTTGGTGTGTGTAATCAGATTTAATAAAGGTTTCTCTACGATGTAACCGATTGTAAATAAAATTTGAAACTAGAAAAAAAACTCCCAACGACCTAAATCCCAGAATAACTAGGAAAACGGAAACAGATAAAAGTAAGTGATATTAAAATAATAATAATAATACTCAAGGTTTGCTTTAAAAGAAACAACAATAATAATAATAATAAGTTTTTAGCTCCAAGGAAATATACAGTCCGACATAACAACGTGGCGAAGATACTTCATCAGAGACTCGCTTTGGACCTGGATCAGGAAAAGATCACCTTCCTGATTGATGTCACAATCCCATTGTCCACCAACATAGTGAAGAAGTACAGGGAAAAACTAGTGAAGTATAGGGATCTTGCAGAACAAGCCAGGGAGATTTGGGACCAGGAGAACGTAACGGTGGTCCCAGTGGTTTTGGGCGCGATGGGAGAGATTCCACGTTCTCTGCATGGTTCATTAAGATCCGTTGGAGCACCAGCAAATCTGTTCCGACCAATGCAGAAGGCTCTGTTGCTGGATACATGCCGCTTGGTCCATCGGTACATCACAAGCTCGAGGGATAAGCTAACGCCTGTTCTTGAAGGGCCACCTGATCGTCATCAGATGGAGCTGCAGACGGGGGACAATGGCCGTTAACATCTGGCAGTTCATAAATTTTTATGTCTGGTATTTTGTGTTTCATTCATATATTTTACCCATAGTTTTCAATAGTTCATGTTACCATATACAATGCATGTCAGAACAATAGTTATAGCTCCTGCGCCTTGCCTATGGGCCGGCCAGGATGCTTTTTACTGGGTTTGCCCAAGAGAATAATAATAATTAATTTTTTTTTTAAATATAAAGGAATAAAAAATTACTTTCTTAATAATTGGTGCATTATTATAGAATATTTATACAGGCTGAAAATAATTTAATATTCTAAATTATGAGCGCAATTCATTTGTACGGATAAAAATAAAAGTCTGTCTGCTTGTTCGTCCACCTGTCTCTCTACCTCTTGACTAAATTTTGCGCCTTATTCAAACTTGAGATTGTAGCATTTCAAAAGGTATGCCTGGCAGAAACGGGTTTTCATTGCTTTAACATCACTTTAGTTTAAAAATAATAACAAAATCACTTATAAACTTTTGAACAAGTTTGTCTGCAATATTTTTCGATGTATTTTTCGGTTATTGCTATCCTTCTTAGTCAGGATGATGACTTCAAGGTGTTAACGAATGCTACAAAACTCAATACTTAGACAATTTTTCACCTGTGTTTTCATATGAAATAAAAAATTTTAGTTTATTATTAAAATAAAAAAATTTCAATTGTAAAATCTATATTATCTCTTATATTAATTATAGTTTATCGTCTTAAATCTACAGTTTTTTTAGTATTAACAGTAACGAAAGTCTTTTTGATAAATAATTTTTCTTGAAGAAGCTAGAAGTATAAGTATACATATTTTTTCTTAATCTGTATTTTGCAATCTGTTCAACTGGTGAACAATAATCAACCACGCCTTGCCCAGTGAGATAAGGATGACATGTATGATGTGTAAATGAGGTATAATCTTGTAAACTCAGGCTGACCATACCTGAGTTATGTGGTTAATTGAACTCCAACTATCAAAGTACACCGGTTCTAGTATTCCAATCCATGTAAAAGCAACTAACTTTTACTAGGATTTCGAATCTCAGAACGTTTAACTTCGAAAATCAGCTGTTAAACAACTGACTTTGCGACGACGAATTTTCCACTAAATCAGCCCGGTGGTTTATATATACATAATTTTTTTTAATTACATCATCCTCCACACACAATACCGTTATGGTAACATGTATTATTAACAATCTTATTTAATACCCATACAAATACCGGATCCAGTAATTTGTTTTATTTTTAACTTACCATACAGCGAAGTTAATACGCAAATACGTCATTTGCTTTGTAAAAATGGTATCTTTGTTCCCTATTTCATGAAAATCGATGCATCGTTCTGGAGTTACAATACCGCAATCCGATATATATATACATTACGCATACTTACTAGATTTTCAGATACACACAACTTTCCTTGTCGGCTAAAAAAAGTGCAGCCTTCCCAGATGTTTGCCTCTGGTGTGGTCAATAACGAATATCTATAAGCATATAACAATGAGTTGGATCTCTCAACCAATCTTCAGTCTCTTCTTGTATTGACGGCCGTGTTTGTTGAGTATACAGATTACGTAAATTTAATTTCATGAAAAACCTAACGTACTCCGATAAAAAAATTATTTTGGGCATTGAAGATTAAATAATTTGGCACCAAGTAAAAAGAATAATAAAATAGGGAATCGATTGGTAGAACATGAAAAGAAATAAATTGTGGTAATAGGATGATCGGTTCGTAAAATATCGTCTAATTTTTAACCGGTTGTTTGCCTTTCTGAACAAAAAAAGGCAAAGAAAAGTGACTGAGTTAAGACATTTTTCAAATTAAGCAGGGTGACAGTGGATGTGCAGCTAATGAAGAGAACTGGTAATGAGTGTGGAGAAGATATTAATAAGGCCGTGAAAAATGACGTCACTGCTTGTTATTTATTACGTCACTAGACTAATTAAGCAAGAAACTTGAGCGGTCCGTCAGCGCTGTGCTCCCGCCTTCACCCTTTATCCTGTCTCGATGTACAAGATAAAACCGGGTAGTATTCTTTGTATTTTAATTAAATTAATCATAGTAGGAAATGATTATAATTTCTACTGGAATTCAAATCGAGCAGAATTTTTTAATTCTTTAATCATTCGTGCAAAGAAAAAATTCTTTCATCTTATTCCAATTACTTCATATGAATCGTTTAATCAGCATCATCTCATCAAATGAACTTCTACTCTAATAATGAAATTTTCATAATCGTATGATATTATGGCCCTATCATATGTCATACAACTAATATACTATCTTTTTTTCCACATTGTAGTGTAAAATGTTTAGATACTGGTAATTTTTAAATCATGAAAAAAATATGTATACTATTTTTAGTTAAAACACTATCAGTCTGCTGATAAATTATCAGCATTATTAGTCAGACTCCTGTATATACGAAAGCCATGTACCTATTGTTTCATTTAAATATATATATATATTAGGTTCACTGAAATGAACCAAATTATGGGACATCAATCCAATAATCGTTACCACACCATCAAGTAACGTCGCTTTTGTTGTTGTTATTTTGTTCTTGTAAGGAAAAGGTTTGCACTGTTATTAACATTTTTGTATTTTCACTAATTTAAGAGAATTTATGCCAAACAAGTATAGTTTTGTCTACTCAAACGAAAATGCCTTAGACAGTAGGAAACGAAAAAGTTATTAGTGATCATAGCGTTGATAATTCCTCGATTATGTTTCTGAAAGATAAATAAGGTTATAGCATGTAAAAAGCATTATCGTTTTGTTGGAAAACATGATTGGCGATACTTTTGTGCTTGCTAAGTCATTGCCTTATGGATGAGCTGCATTTTGTGGTGGAAATGTTTGACTACCTTATGAAATATTAATTATCTACAAATGTAATTTTAACAGAGAAAATTTTACAAATTTAATTTTAATAAAGTGTAATTTTAACAGAGAAAGTCTAAATTGGACTAATGTTCTTTACCAATGTAGCCTATCTAGGCTGGTACGACAACCGATGGTTTATTATAAGAGTAAAAATCAAAATCATTATCGAAATTAAAAAAAAATCAAATCAAATTGATTAATACAATCATTAAACTTGTATATATTAATCAATCCATACAGAATTGTAATACAAATAGCTTGGTTTTGACTATGAGACTCCAAATCATATCTACGACATGACTCCAGACTTATCCGGAAATATCCTTCGCTCTTTTCTCACACATGGGTTATTCTAATTTCATTCAAAAAAGTTCTATCGATAATTTTGAGTCACTTTATGATCATTTTTCGTTGTGTCGGCGCAGTTCAGGACGTAAAAGTTTCGTGCACAGTAAAACTACATAATAAGTGAAAAGGTAGATTACATTCATTCACTTTCGGAGACAGGTTACGTGTTATTACGTACTCAAGGAATCGTGGAAGTTGTGCTACAGGCAGAAAAATTGATATGGCTGAGTATATTCGTGAATGGCGAAAGAAAGAAAACGAATTTTCCGTAAAAAATAAATACGGCAGAAAAACGTGAAATATTCGGAATCAGAAGAAAAACATGCAGCGCATATATAAAATGTCCGTCGGTGTAAATCAACAGAAATGTGTCAGAAGAAAGCCCTGGGAAATCGCCGACGGATTAAATATCGGAAGCGATTAATTTAAAGCTAGTTATATATATATACTCAGTTATATATATATATATATATATATATATATATATATATATATATATAACTGAGTACACCGATTTCTTTATTGATAGTTTTTCTATTCCATGAAGGAGAAAAATAGAACAGCGGCTGCCAGAATCATACGAAGATAAACTGACAGAGTTTCAAAAATTAGTCGTAAATTTACGAAAAACAAACAGTTATTCACTAGATCAAATCTGGAATTCGTGCTTTTCGAAATGTCATCGATAACAAATGAAAGTATAGGTGCAAAGAGTGTTATGATACGAACAGCGCTGGTTAAAAAAAAAATTTTGCTCGATGATACTGATACTACTTTCAGACGGGGAAAAAATTACTTCCGTATCTAAGTTTTAAACGAAAACATCTACCGAAAGGTGAAAAATTTCCACGCGATATTGTTGTACGAGTACAAGAAAAAAGATAAATGAATAATGATTTATTAATAGGCTAAATTTAATTAGTATAGATTGGAATGAATGCTGTCTAGGCTCTTTATTACTAAAACCATCCATACTTGTAAGGAAGTTTTAGGAGTCATACGACCGATAATGAAAAGCGAAGACTGATTGATGGTAAATGCGATCAGGTGGAACGACATCTATTCTTCAACCTCTAGCTATCTCCTTAAACCGTTCATTTAAAACCAAATTCCAAAATACTATACAAAACGAATGGCCAATACTACACATAAGACTACATCATCTGGTAAAATTAAGAAACCGTCTTTGATAAATAATTGTGAATGGACCAATGAGGCTAGGCCAGTAATACCGGATGATTTTATTAAACGTCGTTCAAGAAATATCTATTTCGAACGCTCTTGATGGAAATGAGAGCGATTATTTGTAATTAAATGATTATTTATGAAGATAATTCGAATCTATTTTAAAGATATAATAGATACTCGAGCACTGATGACAGCAATTAAAGTAAATACTTACTGTAATTTTTAGTTTTTAATTAAATATATACAGTTTAGATTGATTTACTGGCATTATGTGAACAACAAACACATTCTATGGTAATTTTGTAATGAAGTGCGAAAAAATAATAATATCTTTTCTCTTTTTCCAATTTTTACAAATCTGGGTGCGCACAGTACGTAGGTGTATACGATACATAATGCAAATACAGACTTTTATGATGCGATCCTATGTAGTACTTTTAATATAATCGAAAGCCATTACAAACATCACACTTCCAAAAAAAATCTTTGTGCTGAAAATAATAAAAATAAAACAGGTTTAAAAAAGACCATTTAAAAAAAAAATTCATATATATAGGCAAAAATTTCAGTTTGTAAATAAATTTAAAAAAAAAGTAGTGAAAGGTCACAGAGAAGAGGATAATGAAGAATTAAATATTAACCTAGGGATGCAATATATTAGAATAGGGAGAACTGTGTTGTTTAGGTAGTAAAATAACAAAGGATGGACGAAATAATGCAGACAAAAAAGTAGATTGGCACAAGGGAGAGCTTTCTTGCAAAAATGATATTTACCTGTTATAAATGATGATAAACCTGTTATAATGATATTTACCTGATATTTATCTGTTGTAAATTTAAGGAAAGAATTCTTGAAAATATTTAAGCGGAGTGAAGAGTTTTACGGTAGCAGACCACGATCAACAGAAACGAAAATAATAAATGCGGATTTTAAAATACTGAATTTATTTCAGAATGAATAGATCTAAGACGAAGAGAACAGTAGATAAATTTGTGGACGTATCTTTTAGAGCGAGATGAACTAGGTCTACGGGTCATGAAACAAACCATCGAGATTATATTAATTTAGAGTGATAAAGGGACATGTAGAAGGTAAAATTTGTGATGACAACGCTTGGTATGTAGGTACAGATAATAGAGGATATAGGTTGTATCTGTTCACGTTAAAAGGAGAAAAAGGAAGGAATCGAACAGAAAGAAATGGAGATAACACACCGGTCAACTAAGAAAATTTATAAATATACACCAAGATCTTACGTTAATAATTACTACTCTGTTCTGAAAATAAGTCTTTAAATATCATATTTTCATTCTCATCGGATACGTTTATTGTGCGAATGAATGAATGATTAAATTATGGAATTTTTCAGTTGCGATTAATTTGGCCTAACATAAATGTTACGTTAGTCTTCTAGATCTTTGCATCAAATATTGATGCTCTTTAGAAATCAGTAGCAATAGGCTGATCAGTAAGAAAACAGCATTCTTTGTATTTATAGATATAATAGAATGCTTTATAACATCCTGTAAAATATTATTAACGGTCATAGAAATAAACGTCATTAGGCTCGTGAAAGCTAATTGTTAGGCCGCTTGGTAATTGAGCGTGTAAATAATTTACGGTTAGAATAAATCTAATTGCTATTACACTTCCGGTAGTTTCTCACAGATAAAGATGTTATCTTCCAACCTTATTTTTTTATACTTGGTTTTAAGTCGTATATAAAACTTACAATTTAATTCGATTTATGAAAATACGGCGTTAAATTCTGGGATTAACAAATATATAATAATTCTTTTTTTAAATCCTTATAAATATTTTTCTCGTAGATTACCCTTTATCAAGTCATAATTTTTTTTTAGTCTTAATTTTTGTGTCAGTTTTTCTGGGTGTAGGTCAGATTTTTAGGGCCAGATTTTCATTCTAAAATAATGTAATAGATACTACCACAATTTTAAGATGTAAATTAAAGATCAATTTATTATCGAACGGTGCATTACTTAAATTGGATGATGATGTGGAATAAAGAGTTACCGTTAGAGAGAAAAAGAAAGTAAGCAAATGTTCTACGATTTTACATAAAATTAAAAGCACGAATAAGTCTTAAAATTTTAATTTCATAAAAACTTCTTTTTTTCATGAATCTAAAAAAATAGTTTTAAATGCTCAAATAGAAATTTCGTAAGATTTTAAGTTTAGGTTTATTGTAAAATCTTTTTGTAAATATTTCCACGACTAAATAAATTACTTCACTAAGTGGTAATGAAATCTTGATGAATATATTTAACTGATTATAAGGAAGGTAGTAAAAAACAAAAATTACAAAAGTAATTATTTAAGATTTTTACATTTAGAGCGATAATAATTTTTGAATCTAATAATTTTTTATTTAAAATAATTTGCTCTTAATCTTGTATCATTTCGTTATTCTTCAACTTTTGGAAAACATCATCAACGACTCATAAGTCTTCTTTTTACTTATTATTTTGTTACAGTAGCTATTCTTGGAGATTCAATAAATCCTGCTATTATTTATGTAATTAATAAATAATTTTACTATTTCTTATATAAAGTATTACAAAATTTTTAACTAAATATTCATTGTTATTGCTTAACCGGTCTAAATTGCTCGGTCTGAGAATCACAATAAATTATATTAATTTCTTCCTTACAAACCCTAAACCTTAGAATCAAGAATAGTTAAACCAGCTGTACTTGATTAATTTCTGAAAAATCATTATGACTAATGTCACGATTATTTCATGCATTTAAAGAATATTGATGATCCTAATGAATAATCCAAATTACAGAAGAAAGGTTTTTGTTTACGCTTTGAAAATCACTCTTAATTAAAATTATATATATATTTTTTTGTTTTTTTAATTTACTTGACCACCTACCACAACAATTAAAGTTTTTTTTTCTTTTTCCGTTTAACCTTTGGAACTATCGTAAGGTATTACTTCAGAAGAAGAATGAGGATGACATGTATGAGTGTAAATGAAGTGTAGGCTTGTACGGTCTCAGGTCGACCATTTCTGAAATGTGTGGCTAATTGAAATCCAACCGCCAAAGAACAACCGGTATCCACGATTTAGTGTTCAAATCCGTATAAAAGTAACTGCCTTTACTAGGACTTGAACGCTGGAACTCACGACTTCGAAGTCAGCTGATTTGCGAAGACTGTTCACCACTAGATCAACCCAGTGGGTAGCAATTAAAGTCTACGGTGTTAAAAGGATGCTCAATAAAATAAGAACTGATCATTTTGGAACGAGTGAAAGAATCTGAAAGCTTTCGGATCGATAATGCTGTAATTACGACTTCTGATATTTTCTGATCGTTTAAAGAATTTTACGAGGTCCAAATTTTTTCTGTTGAAAATATTTCTGAATATTTTAATTTGTAGGTAAGGGAATCGAGTTATCGGAAAAACACTAGAAACTTTTTTTTTAAACTAGAAACTAATATGTAAAAGCTGATTTTTATTTATAGATCTATTAATTAGAAAGATAAATAAAATTTCTGTAAAAAATTTTTTTTAAGTTAATTGTGTTAATTTAGTTAATTAAGTTAATTATGTAGTTATCTAGTTTTACCGAAAATCTTTTTAACAATATATATTGTATTGCATAGTTACGCGATAAAATGTCATTTTCCGTTAATTATATTTAGAAACGTTCTACCATTCGTTGCGATTCATGAAAGATTCTTTTAATTGCGGTACTAATAATTTTATTAAAAGTTTTCTTCTCTCATTTATCTCGTAAACGGCGCCACTGTGTTTTTCAGTAGATTTTTTTAAACTTTAACTAAGACGTTTTATGCAGATACAGTTTTCAAAATACTGTGCCCGTTCCTTTACCATCAAATTAAACAAGAGTTCTATGAGTTTAATTACCAATCAAATTGCTCTCTTTAGCATCAGTTGTTCTGTGATAATGCTGTACCATATTCAAAACGAGTTGTTACTTACTAGATCTGATCATCGATTTTATGATTTACTTTGACGGCTGGAGTTCAATTATTTATGGCACCTGTCAGAAGTTAGTCTAAAACTAAACAACAGCCTTTACCAAACGATTTCATTATTATTCATTTGTTAAGAATTATTGTCGTTGTTATTCCAATAATTTTATTGCTTAGGTCTAATAAAATGCGAGCCAAATCGCTCTTTTTCAATTCTAAATGGTCTATTTTCCTTTTGCTGGATGATCCAAAACATTTTAGGTAAATTTCATAAGAAAGCTGTAATGGGTGCTATGATTTGACTTCCGGAAAATTTCGACATATCTTCGCGTTTCACATCTCCCCAAAACCACCGTCAGTTCAGAAGTTTATATATATATATATATATATATATATATATATATATATATATATATATATTTCACTTTATTGTGCACACGATAACTGCCGTAATTTTGCGCCAATCACTTTCAAATTGATACGTAAAATATAACGACCCAAAATCTCAGTCGAGTTCTTTAATGGGCAAAATCGGACCTTGGGGGTGGAAATGGGAGGGGTGCTTTTTCGAAAAAACAATATATCACTATAACTTTCTTATTAAGTAAAATATCGAATTCGTTTAAAGTTCCTACTGTTATTTGGATAAGGGCCTAAAACGTATCTAAGTAAAGTTTTTTAATATCACCAACCACTGGCCCAGGGATGGAAAAAATGGGGTTTCGAAGAAAAAAAGAAATCATACTTCTCTTAATAGGCACAGTATCGAATCGGTTTAAATTGGTTGTTAGTCCTCTAAACATTACCTACAACTTTTGTCTGAAACAACTTTTGATATGACCAACCGTTACGGCAAGGGGTGGCCAAAATGTTGCTGGAATTGTAAGAAGATGGGACTTGTATGATAACATGTAAAACTTTTTTCACATGCAACCATTGTCGTATTGAGTAAATTTGAAGTTTTTCTTAACTTTAAGGTGGAATATTTTTTATCCCCTACTTATCACCGATGAAATCTACCTCCGCTCTTTCGGCGTGCCGAAAGGAATTTTTTTTTTTAAATAAAATATTTTACAACGTTTTTAAATAATGTTTGAAAAATAATAAAGATATTATATATATTTTCCTTTTAAAAATTTTACAAAAGTAATTATAGCGAATAAATCACAAACAATATTTTTTTCCTTTGTTAATAAGCAAAATTTCCCTAAACTTCGAAACATCAAAGGAAATCTCTTAGTTTCTACGATGTCTTTTGCTGTATTACTACAACAAATTTTAGAACGTGTTTGTTGTACAAATGTTTGAATTATACATATTTGAGAACTACGTATAATTAACTTCTTTGTTTAGCATATATATATAGATAATTGTGGCATGTTAATTTATTAAAATATGGGTATGTTCGCACGCGTACGTAAGTCCGTTACATTTATTTATTGGATGAACAGTGGAGGGGATTGTTAAGTGAATGCATCACGTGACTGTTGTAGTTTGAGATACCCTATGATAACCTTTTTAGTCTTCAGACTTATCTCGGTTGGTCGTTATCTTTTCTTCAGCGTTCTATAATAATCTCATTAAAAATATATTATGTATTTAATTATTATTCAGTTTTATTTGTTTAGAATATTTTTAATATGTTTTTCCTGTAGGATAATTGCTTAAGAAGGCATTATTTAGAACAATGTGTCATTCTGTTGTCTTTTAAGCCCGTTTTTCCATATTTTCCTGGGTTTAAGGGAAAGGAATTCGGTAGAATTATTTCACCATAATCTTCTCCCTGATGTCAAGTACTGTAGGATGGTATCAGAACATGAGGTTTATGCATATCATTTTTTTTTTAGTCTTCAGTCATTTGGCTGGTTTGATGCAGCTCTCCAAGATTCCCTATCTAGTTTTAGTCGTTTCATGTCGGTATATCCCGTACATCTTGCATCCATAACAATTTTTTTTACATATTCCATACGTTGCCTACCTGCACAATTTTTCCCTTCTATCTGTCCATCCAATATCAAAGCGACTATTCCAAATGCCATAATATGTGGCCTATACGTCTGTCTCTTCTTTTAAATATATTTTTCCAGATGCTTCTTTCTTCATCAATTTGCCGCAGCACCTCTTCTTTTGTCACTTTATCCATCCATCTGTTTTTTAACATTTTCCTGTACACCACATTTCAAAAGCTTCTAATATTTTCTTCTCAGGTACTCCGATTGTCCAAGTTTCACTTCCATATAAAGCTACCTCCAAACATATACTTTCAAAAATATTTTCCTGACGTTTAAATTAATTCATGATGTAAGCAAATTATATTTCTGACTGAAGGCTCGTTTCGCTTGTGCTATTCGACATTTTATATCGCCCCTGCTTCGTCCATCTTTAGTAATTCTACTTCCCAAATAACAAAATTCTTCATAATCTTTTACCTTCCTATCTTAGCGTCTTTATCTTTTCACCCTGTACTGTTACTCCGGATCTAAATTGTTCTTTAACATCATTAACTGTTCTATGTAAAGATTAAAAAGTAACGGGGATAGGGAACATACTTGTTGGACTCCGATTCATATTACGGCTTCTTTCTTATGTTCTTCAATTATTACTGTTGCTGTTTGGTTCCTGTAAATGTTGGCAATTGTTCTTCTATCTCTGTATTTGAACCCTAATTTTTTTTAAATGCTGAACATTTTATTCCAGTCTACGTTATGGAATGCCTTTTCTAGGTCTATGAATGCAAAGTATATTGGTTTGTTTTTCTTTACTCTTCCTTCTACTATTAATCTGAGCGCTGAAATTGCTTCCCTTGTCCCCATATTTTTCCTGAAACCAAATTGGCCTTCTCCTAACACTTCTTCCACTCTCCTCTCAATTCTTCTGTACAGAAATCTAGCTATGATTTTTGATGCATGGCTAGTTATGCTAATTGTTCTGTGTTATTCACATTTATCTGCTCCTGCTTACAGCTGCTCAATACTCGGAAGATTGCGTGCTGTTGATATGGCCGTTTAAGTCGTCCTGACCTACGCCCTTAACAACTACTGAAAGAGCTGCTGCTCTCTTTGAGGAATAATTCCTTAGTCTATAAAAACGCAACCCATCAATCACTCATCCTTGAAATTTCAAAAGTCAAGCTTACTCCCCTGCTCGTTACTGAAATGGACTCGTCCTACATCTGAACATCGCGGCGACGCAGTAGAACACTACCGATAGTAACAACAATGCAATCATAACGTTCAATGTATTGCTAGAGACAAGATGGTGTTTTCGCTAGATGAACGTGTTTTCATTGTTGAGTCGTACTTCAGTACGAAATCAGTGGTTGCAGTTCAAGGTTTGTTTCGCCATAAGTAGCCAGATAAACCGGTTCCTAACAAAGCATTAGTATTAAGGTTAGTCGCATAATTTAGAGAGACCGGTTCTGTTAATAACAAGGAACACAAAAGATCTGCGTCAGTGTTCAATTCAGATATAGTCTCTGAAATCAAAGACCGATTACTCGCCTCGCCAAATAAATCGATCAGACGTTTGTCTGCTGAAATTAATTTGTCTAAATCGACTGTTCATCGGGCGACCAAACGATTACAATTACGAGCTTATCGCATTCAAACGATTCATCGACTTCTTGAGCCCGACAAAGAAAAACGGCTACAATATTGTTAACGGTTCCGTCGATTTCTGCGTGAGGGAATTAATGTTATGGATTCGTTATTTTTCACAGATGAAGCACGGTTTCATTCGTAAATAGCCAAAACAGTAGAATTTGGAGTGCTGAAAATCCCCACGTTTATCACGAAAAACAATTACACCCGCAGAAGTCGGGCGTGTGGTGCGCGATATCGCGGAAGAAAATAATCGGTCCTATTTTTTTCGAGTATACCATTAATGCAGAACGATATCAGGATATTTTATTTCAGTTCATCGCACTCTTGGAAAAGGAAGACAGACACTTCCGGCTACAACATGACGGTGCGACATCGCATTACGCAGGTTCAACTTCTGATTTCGTCGAGGAATTCTTTGGTAGTCGTGTTATCGGTCGAGGATTGTGGCCACCAAGATCTCCAGATTTGACTGCGGCGGATTTTTTTCTACGAGGTTACCTCAAAGAAAAAGCCTACAGCAACAAACCACGAACACTTGAACGATTGAAAGTCAATATTGAACAAGCTGTATTAAATATCCGGCCAAAAACTTTGAAAAGTTGCAAGAGACGCTGTAAAAAGAATTTAAGCTTGTATTCAAGAAGATGGCGGCCACTTCCAACATTTACTCTAAATATAAGGTAATGGATGGTAATAATAAAAATTACATTTACATATGCCTTTTTATTATTTCAATACCTACCAATATAAGGTTGGGTTGCGTTTTATATGGGACACCTGTAGTATGAAGGATTCGGTCTGTTGATATACTCTGCTTAAAGAAACTAATATTCTCGCGTTGCCATTTTACATTTTTACTATACTTAGGCAAAATTCCAAAAAAAACTGTAGTTGAAAAAACATAAATATATAACACAATCCTATATATATAAATAAGGACATTATAACATTTAAAGTATAAGCGGTCAAAAAAGTTTCAGATATTAAAGTTTTGAATAAAAGAACAATGTACACCGATCTGTACTTATAATTTGCAATGAAAAATTACGCAGTATATTACGTCTTGTAAATTAATTCACACTGCTGTGTTCTACCTCTGCTTCCAATCTCTTGTCAGAAATTTATTCTACCGCTGTACATTTTTTATTAAGAACTGTATTTGAAAATAAACAATATTACACGTTTACAAACTTTTATAAACGTACAAAATAAATATCTAGGACTATACCCCACACTTAAAATTTATTTTTTTCAGTTGTAAGTAAGTTTTAACAAAAAAAAAAAAACAGATCGCTATATTATTAACTTATGTAGTCAAGGTAAATAAACTACGAAGTGACAAAAGTTGTGTTTGATTTTTAATGTTAGTTTGCAGTTAACCAGAACGACCCGGTCGACTAGGCGGCAATATCGGTTGGGAATTCAACAAGAGCCACCTGACCAAACGGAGAGTCCAACAGACAGACAGACAGAGGGGAGTTTTGAGTTTTGATTAATTGCTTTGGAAGGGCAGCTACCCCCTCCGACTCATAACCATAAAAGCGCAGCAGTGTTCAGAGTCCACATTATGCTAGGTCTCTAGCCCCGCCAGACAACATTCACACGGTATTCCTTCTACCACTACACTAACACCGACTCTACTAAACACTGCATTCCTAAGCGGCTTATCTTGCCACAAATTGGGAATGAAAGACATAACCGCATTTGCATGAGAGAGGGGAAACGAACGATGAAGGGAAGGGAAAACGACCGAAATACTTTAGTGTATAACTGTAAACATGTGCATTGTATTCCGAGGGTGATTACCGGTATTTAAAAAGGTTATCCGTTTGATCTGCAATACGTATGAATTAGTTAAGTCATGATCTCCACTTCAAGTCTGATTTATAATGTATGTTTGTACATTTTCGTAGGAAAAAAACAATTGGATCGACTTTTAATGTCTGAACATGTGTTACAAAGTCTTATCCTACTTTGAAAAATTCACTTGGAAACGAATAAAAAACCTTACTCTTTTATTCCCAACTTATTTCAAGGCTTTTAATTTTTAAAACAGGCTAAATAGAAAAGATAAATCGTATTACAATATTTAATTAAATGACTTATGACATGTAGACAATTTTAGATAATTATTTTATAATTATCGCGTAGGAATAATATATATATATATATACACACTTTTTTTAATTACATTTTTATCGTTATTTTATATATATATAAAATGTGTATTTAAAAAACAATCTTTAAATAAATAGATATAAACCTTAATCATCAGACAAAAATACGTAACGTCTAATTAATAGTTACATAAATTTCGGAATTCCATGCGGTTTGATCTCAGAACCGCCTTCAATGTCCTTATAGATTCAAAATTCAATACATCAGGTAATAAAGTGGAAAACAAAAAGCGGGACTATATATAAAAACAGCTTGAAATCATGTTTATCTTATCTATAAATAATAACAAAAGGGTCATTGCTATTTCTATAAATAGAATTTATATTTATTTCACATTTAAATTTAAAATAAGTTTCTATAATTATTATAAAATATGGAGTACTACTCTTATACAAACTTATGTTAAAGATTCCATATCATTAGATTATTTTTAAAATTTGATGTTTATGTTAAAACTATTCCATTTAAATAACACTAGCATTTTCCTGATTCAGAATCATATTTAATAATCGCTTCAAAAACTGCAAAGTAAATCTACTTCAAAATATTGTTTGGAAGTTAATAATAAATTTTGTGTAAAACCGAACGTGATAATTACATAAAGTTTAGTTTTTCTTCTCGATTAAAAAGCTTATAAAAATCATTCTTAACTATTTATGTCTATTTTTAACAATAAGTCAATTACAATTTTTCAACTTACTTTGGACAATTAAAGTTTTGCATTATCAGAAGTAATTTGGTATTAACATTCATTTATGGAAATGTGACACGCAGCATTAACGTTTTAATATGATTTATAAAACCGTTAGCGTGCATCCAACATAATAAAAATATTCTCCATCGTAATGTTTTAAACAATTCAATCTGTTTTTGTTGAACATCAAATCAATACATTTTACAGTTTTTAATTTTTATAATACTACTGAATATTAAAACCAACGGTCTTACGATTAGAAATAAATATGACAATATTCTCAAAGAACCGAAAAATTTTAGTGATCTTATATAAAATTAGAAATAATACATGCACTAATTAAAAATTCATTTAGGATCCAAAATGAATTTGTGCACTCTTGATTTAATAATTTTTTTTTTCATCTTTATGTTCTTACAGATTCTAAATCAAGAACAATTCCTAAGGTTAGAAATAATTACACCATGATAGTAATAGACCATCTTATGAATGGTCGATCTAAGACTGTATAAGACTACACTTCATTTACATTCATACATATCATTCTCACTTATCCTCTGAAGTAATACCTTACGGTGGTTCAGGAGGCTAAACAGAAAAAACAGACAGAAGATAGGACTAGAATATCTACTCCACTTTGAATTATTAAGCAACACAGAGTAAAAATAAAACCACAAATTCCTTAGAAAAGTCAATGAATAGAATTAAAATATGATTCTGAAAATCATATATTATTATTTAATTTTTTAATAGTTTAAAATGCTTTCTAAAAGATATTTATTATCTAAGAAGTAGATCCTCATACAACAGAACTTCATCATATTGTACACCTTTCAACCCTCCATCTCTTAAAGGTGGGCAAAAACCTTCGAAATTTTTAGGAAATAAAGAGCTATCTGAAACTATACGATCGCTCAGATTTAGAGAATTTTTTCTATTTTAATACTTTTTCCGACCTAACCCATATTTACCTTTAATTATACGAACATACTATAAACAGAAATATCCTAATAAACATAAATATAATTAATCAACTTAACTTGAAATAATTACGATTACGTGTGTAATACATTTTTGCCAATTTTTCTAATTGATAAATGCGATGAAATTGATACAATTTTTAAATTTATTTTCCAATTCAAAATCTGAAAATTTTCCTAATTTAGCTTGAAACTGACATAGTTTTTATTTACAGATAACTGTTCAATGGTATGCTTGCCACATTACGCCTGTAATGCGATAAATATTAAGCATAAAGGAAAGTAAAAAGAAATTTAATTATTTTCCCGAAAAATAAATGTTTATTTAAAATCTTTTTAAATTCATTAGAACGTGGAAGATGAGATGAAGTTAGAATGTATTTTTGACAATTAAATAAAATAAAAAAAAGAACGGTTTTCAAATCTGTTTCCCGGCTAGGTAGGTAGGATCTGGAAGTTTTTCACATATCATGTAATGATATGCCCGTCAGATGTTGAATTTTTCCGCTTAAAGTTCCTCATTAAAACAACTTCAAAAATATGTTTGTCTGAACTCTTAAGAATATATACTACGATTCATTTTAGATTAAGGTAAAAGTCTTAAAACTTTACCTAAAATTGAGTTTGCTTTTGTTTTAAATCTTACATTTTAACGGTATTTGATGGCATAATTTTAACGGATAAATTATTTATTAAATCATTTTTTTAACTGTTTAATGTTGTTAATTAACGAACTGATTATTTCTAAGAAGTATTCGATTTTTTGTGAATCATTCGGTAGGCAACGTCAGATTTATTTCAGAGTATTATATACTGTACTGATATGATTTATAATAGAGTCAGTAGAGCCTCTGATCTACCTAACTCGGAGTTTTACCCTATGTTAGAAACATATCTTCATTCCAAATTACCATAACTAAATCAAAAAAAATGATTCATATTTTTTAATTGACGAGTTTTTAAAAGATTAGAATTTTAAAATTAAAACCTTTCGCAATTAATATCTGTATTAATTTTATACAGCATTATCAATTCATATTGTTAATTTTTATTTCAATTTTTCACTGAAAAATTTAAGAACGATTGTTCTTCTGATCTAACAGCTCGTGTTAAAGCAAATGTATGAAAAACATGACATTGACTTTTTATCAATAATTTAAATATAAAAGTTTAAAAGAATTACACTCCAACAGGTTATATTATTTACTAAAGTTGACGTAATTAGAGAACAAAAATCGAAAAAGTAATTTTTTTAATCAGTATCTGCAAAAAAAATTTCGTGAAAGAGACATTCATATAGCCTAATAATCTACCAAACATATCGGCTTTAAAAGTAAGCCAATGATGTGCTTAATTTTCTGTTAAATTAAATAGAAGTTCCAATATTACGCAGTTAATAAGAAATCTTCTTTGATTTGTTGATATTGTCAAAAAACTCAAGTTCAAATTCAGGTTTTCTATACTTTTTACTTCCGTGTACGAAGTAAAGGAAGTACTACTGATCGCGCAAAAATTTCGGTTTTCAGATTTCAACGGAAATATCCATTTTGACCATCCCTGAATCGATTTTGGCTAGTTTCGGCGAGACGTCTGTACGTAGGTATACATGTAAGTTTGTACCTATGTATCTCGCATAACTCAAAAAAGATTAGCCGTAGGATGTTGAAATTTTGGATTTAGGACTGTTGTAACTTCTAATTTTACACCTCCCCTTTTGATTGCAATCGACTGGACCAAAAGTGTCCGAAAAAGCACAAAATTCCCAAAAGGTTTTATTTTGGACTTTTTCTTAACTGCAGTAATAAGCCCTCTTATAGAGCTTTTCAACGATATATCTTATCTTCGTTGGTTCTACAATTATAGTCAAATAAAAACTTTAATTAACGAAATATTTGGATCTTAAAACGGAATGCACATCGGTTTGAATCCGACAATATCTCCTTCTTTTAATTTTTTTTAAATTTGTAATTTAAATATATTGATTTATTAATAATTATTAGCCTCTGATTGTAAAAAAAAATTACGATAATAATAATTCAATAATAACAATAAAAAAATTATGAAAAAATATTAGAAATTATTAATGAAATAAAATTTTATGTACTTTTCATTTTAAAAAATATGTATATAAAATTTAATAGGAGTAAGTCATGTGGTGTCCACATCACATTTTTTATAATTTTAAACTCCCACTTCCTCTTCGGATTTGTTTTTATTTATCTATTTGATGCGTTGGAGTGAAAAATTTCAAACGATAAAAATGAAACAAAATAGAAATTTTAATTTCAAACTGGTGCTTCATTTCCCTCTGGCGAACAGATTCACCCGGGAATGAATTTTAATTAAAAATTCAAGTGGGCAAAAAATTATACAGAATAAACATTGAAACGTTTTTTTTTACATTTAAGTTTTTTGGAATATTGATCATAGATTTTTTCTCTGAAGTATACAACTAGAAATACCCGGAGAAACGCCAGCTAATTTGATTACTCGTAGTTTAAATAAATATAGCATGACAGTTCTATAAAGATATTCCTAAATTAAGAATGAAATAATTTCATTGATTTTTTTTGTCGGCTATGATAAAGATTAGAGGGAATATGAATATTAATGACTGATTTAGCGTAATTATTGAAGAGAATCGGCTGTAGCATACGAATATTACTTCTGAATTTATTTTAGGAAGTTAAGTGAGAAGCCTTCAAACACTGAGTTCTTTTACTGTTATTCTTTCACCTTTTATTAACAAGTCATTTTAAGAAGTCGACATAATTATGGATTAAATTATTAATTTACACAAGTTCTAAGTTTAAAAGTAAGAAAATTCATTGTTTATTTGAAAATAAACAATAAAAAACGGTTGTATTGTAAATGAATTTTATTTAGATCTTGTATGTACCTATACTTGTTTATATGCTATCATAAAATAATTAAATTAAAAAATAAAGGAATCTGGATTTAAAACTATTTTCAGATATATTTTAAATTTCCAGTAATGTAGAGATTTAAAAGATGTTTTATGTTTTCCAGACATCTTATATAACTGCTTTATTATTCCATTACTAATTTATATCACTGAAATTTTACTAAACTTTGTTTTGCCTTTAAAAATTAAAAAAAAATAATCTATGATGTTATTTTAGATATGGTAAATGTACGAGATTATTTTTATTTTTTGAAGGAAAGACCCTATGAAAGAAAATAAAAATATTTTCAGAAATTAATTACGATTTTTGATCGTACAAACAGATAGCGACAATATATTACATTATCAGTAGGCTAGAGAAACCGTGTAGCAATAGGGGATCGGTAAACGAAATAACAACGGACAAAAGGTACTGCCAAACTCTTCCCTGTATTATCGTCACGGCGGTATTCAGTGTTCGAAAAAGGGAACCCCACTGCGGTCTTCTGCCCTTTGTCCCGCCTAGAATGGGACAACGACCTCGTCATAACTTCTGCCGACCAGTTTTACGCAAACCGTATGCACTGTCCTTTTCTACCGCATCATTATGATAATCTTAAGTTCCCACAGGGCAATCAGCCAAGCGATAAACTCTGGAAATCCAAAAATCGGAAGAAGAGGATCACAATACAATGAACCTATTCACCGTAAAAGCGAATCAAATAAAACCTGTACAATAGCGAACCGACAAATAAAATTAACATAACCGCTGTACAGTCGTAATAGGTAGAATTACGTTTAAATATTGGGCACCATGGGGATAACAAGCATTTCGGGCAAAGATACATAACTGAACATTAATGTTTTCCTTTGCGTTTCAATGATGTCGTTACTGTTAGGAACGTTATTTGTGTACTAAGTAGATATTTTTTATCAGACACGATTATTGATACAAATAACTTTGTTCTCTTGCCTCGGTAACGTTGTTTTTTCAGATTAATAATTATTTTGTATTCCAACAAGTTACATTTCAGCATGGACAGTAGTACATCCGAATACGTGAGAAAAAACCCTCTTAACGAAAATTATTTTTCATTATTCCTTTTTCACAAGAAGTTACCGTATTGCAGAAAGCTTTTTTTAACAAAAATAATCTGTTTATTTATTTTTTAATAAAGAGGATTCTAAAAATAGCTTTAATTATGGAATAGAGCAATAATAATTAAGATTATTTTAATTATGAATCATTAGTAGGAACGGCGAATAACATTAAACTAGTCGATTGATCGATGACCGTAAGATATTTACAGATAAAAATGCATGAAAGTCATATAGGTTTACTGTTAAAATTTATTTAAAACTGGCCATTCATTATCCATTTACTTAGGTATAAAGTCATCGGATTTAAATAATTAAGAAATGTAACTACACTAGTAGTAATAGTACTACACTACACTATAATAGTGTAACTGTACTGCTTAATTATATCTAACATTCCCAAAAAATAAAACTGACCGAAAAACGTAAATAAAAAATAAAAATATAATTTAAAATAAAATATGTAAATAATTTTACAGTTTTTTACGCATGCCATCTCCAATCAAATATTATTCCTGCCATTCGATCGACTTCCATTCATCATACACATTTTATCATATTTGGTAAAGATTTTTACAAATAAACCGATTCCAAAATGTAGATTCTGTAAATAAAAATATAATAATAGTAGACTAGACTATAAAGAAAATTTCTGAAGGTGGCGAAATTTTTTGTCTACCGTGTTTACGAAGTTTTTTTTACTTGTAAGTTTTATAACGTAATCTTAGTCTATGTTAATATTTATCAGAAATTTTATATTATTTCTAAATAGCCCAGTGCGGAATAAAGTTAACAAAGTCTGATTAATGAAAATAGGAAAATATTATGATTAGTAGAAAATATGTCAATGAATTAATTGTAATTTTTTACGTAAAAGCAAAATATGTACACATAAACAGATAAAATTTAGTTGGAATCAATGACAGATAATAGTCAAGAAAATTATAATCGATTGTAAGCTAGGTCCTTTTTAATATTTCCATTGAGTATTAGAAAAAAAATCGATATTTTTAGGCTTTTAAGCCAAGACATCGAATAAAAATTATTTTGCTAGTTAATTCAGTAAAACTTACTTCAGAAAAAATGTCGTTTAATTTTATGAACTTTTTGTGCACGTGTTACGAGGCGATGTGTGTAAAGAATATTATTTTTTATATTATCCTGAAGAATGTCTGCTTTGTACAGTGTCCTTTTTATGATGCGAATAGAGTAGATACAAAGTTACAGGTGTCACTATGTACCAGCAATATAATTTTATAACATTGTAAAGTAATGTGTTGCTTACATCCAGCTCTTTTAGAACTTTCACTTTTTGTCATCTATTTTGGTCGGGCACTGAGTTTGTGTGTGTGTGTTTGCGAGCTGTCCTAACAGGGTTGGATGTTGGTACGGTGAGGGGTGCAAATGGAACCCTAACCGAATTAGTGGCCTAAGATTGAGTAGTAGCATCAACCACCACGTCCAACATCACCAGCAGCGGTTAGAGGGAGGAAACGGTTTGGCAAAGAGATTTGCTAGGGGAAGAGGTGAAGGGTGAAATCACAGTGGAATATTCATTGAAATATATTGGATAGTGACGTCATCAACTTATAATTATTAATACAGAATAAATAATTACCTCTACGAATAAATTTAATGCCATCGAAATGTAAAGGCACAAATAAAAATAGCGTAATAGTTTAGCAAAAAGTTTTTTGAATCCGTAATTCCCCAAATTTAAAATTTAAAGATTAAGTAATGTGTACTTGTTGTCAGTATTGATAACGCCGGCGTGTAACTTGCTAGTTTCTTTTTTCAAATTAAAATATTAACGGAGCGCCTGGATTTGCTGCATATTCAGTATAACCTAATTTTCGAAATCTGTTATTTCTCGCCCCGCCTTTCGACCCCTCCCCGTTAATTTCTTGGTAACTGGAATCGTGCGATGGATGAATTAGGGTGATGGTAACGAAATTTTGTGCCTGTCGTCCTTGTTAATCGGTTTATTTCTTGAAGCTCTGTGTTACTCCATTTAAAGTCTCCGAACGAGAAGACCAACAGCGGTATGGCGTAAGCAATAATAGTTATCGCTTTGTCCCTCCCGCTTAGTTCCGTCTTACGGATTTGTTTCAATCGCTAGGCATATTTATTGCGCAGTTCCTGTTTGATTGAACCACGATCCAGTTTTATCGACTGTTGGTATCCTTTTTTTCCTTACCGCTGAGGTTAGTCCTGCTTTTAAAGCATTGCGCAGCCTCAGTGGGTGCCTTCCCTCAAACCTTTCGAGACCCCATGAGATCCGACAAAGTCGTGCCCCACGGGGGTCGTTAACCCGGCAGGTCGGGACTCGGTCTTCACTTTGCCATGCTTCTAACCAGGGCCCACTAAAGGAGGCTCCGGCTGGGACTGCGGTCTTTTAGTACCCAAGCATGAGGGGTTCCCGGTCACTCATCGAGAGCGGCCCACCTAAGCGAGCCACAATCTCATGAGCGGGGCTGCCCTCAAAAATCCCTTCCCGAATCCTTACGCCCCGTCCCAGTCCTGGAATCCTTCTCTTTTGTACCAATTATTCTGGTCGCCAAAATCACAACCAGATTCGATTCGCGTCTGCCTGCCAACATAAATGGCATCGTCTATTCTGGCGTAAGTCTTTGTAGCCCGAGATTTCTTCGGGTCTTATCCCACCTATAACAGTAGTGTGTTCGACAGATTCGTTCTCACCACAATATCTACATAATGGCGAAGCTCTTTTTCCGAATCGGTGGAGGTAGGCCTCAAACTCACCATGTCCGTTGAGCAACTGGGTCAAGTAGAAGCCCATCTCACCAAATTTCCTTAAAACCCATCCGTCTACACGTGGGATGATTGTCCTCGTCCAGCTGCCTGTGCGGGATTCACCCACTCTGGATTCTTCTAATATGGATTTTCTAGCCTCAGTCCTAGGCATGCCGTTGAAAACCCTCCATATTAATATAAGAAGTAGTACGCCTGCAATAATCTCCGTTGTACTCCTCGATACAGTTTTATAAGGGGAAGTTATTCTGATGGCCATTCTTCTTTGTATCGCAGCTATTTTGTTCACATTTTTTCTTTTTATCAAAGGCCATCACCCATGCTGACACCGTACAAAAAATTATGGATGTTACCATTGTCAATATGAATCTTCTTCTGGATGATCTCCTGCCCTTATGGTTCCTCACTAATCTGCTCAGTTTGCTGATTGTCCCGTCATCGCGTTCGATAACTGAATTAAGATGTGAATTAAACAGCCTGTTATGCTCCAAATGCACGCCCAGATATTTTACACTTCTAGATGTGAGAACAAATGGGTCTCCAATGCGAACTCTAATGGCCCTAAATCTCTTTCTCCCGGTGACTGCAACAGCTGAAGACTTATCAACTCAAGGTGCAAGTCCCTCTCGCCAACCATCTCCTAATTTTTTCAATCACAGCCATCGCTGTTTCTTCTACTTCTTGCTCGGTATACCCAGCAACTAAAAGAGCCAAATCGTCAGCATAGGCTATTGGACTGTTGGTATCCCAGGTATTTATAAGTTTCTTCGTTAGCACGTGCTCGATCGGTTTTAGTTTCAGGCTCAAAAAATTTAATTTTTATCTAGTTTTAGATTTTTTTTTTTTTTGAGAGATTGTTTGTTCCGGGCAATAATAAGCTGACGGCGTATACGTAAATAAATAAATACATATATATATATATATATATATATATATATATATTAATAATTTTATGGCGAAACAATAACATTTTCTATTAGACTCTAATATCTCGAGAACATTTTAAATTTGATACGAGAAAAATGCCAAAAGAAAATTAATCCGATTTTTAAATTTAATTCGCGGGAACCATTTACTTATTTCATACACAATGTGACTCAGCTATGCAAAAAACTATTACATGCAAAGAAACGTGGAAGAAGAACCGTCTCGGTGTATGCTTACTGATCACCGCGATAATGAAGCTATTTTGATAAGCCTGGAACCTTTATAAAATAAAGTAACACAGAAAATCTGTAGCTACCCTCAAAAACTCAAGCCGAACACTAATTGTTTGTAGTAGGCCGTATATAAAGCCAAGACTTTGTGTAAATGTTTCCTTAGAGATTTACAAATAGCTGTTGCTCTAGGAAACTTCTGGCAGCGTTTGATACTGAGAGAATAATACATTTTTCGTTTTAACCAACTGATGTAGGTAAACACCTTCTTCAATTCTTCGTAAGCTTTCTATAATGGTCGATTAGTGGCATTGATGGGCTGAAATAATTTTTCAGGGTGCTATAATCTGTATCTAAATTAGTATTTAATTTGTTGTAAATTACAATAGCTACTTATTGTGAACTGCTGAAGATATTTATTTTTTTTCATTAAAAAAAAAAAATAATAATAATTCTGTAAATAAGTGTAATCTACTTCATTAGGATTCTAACAATTTTTTTTTTTTTTGGATAAGAAAAACATAAATTACACAGTGTACGACTTAGTCATTAATAATAATACGGCAACTTCCTTACCTCTAACGCATAAACCGGTATAAAACAGCACACACTTCAGCTTTCATAAGCCAAGAAGTGCTTTCTAATCTAATCTGTTTAAGAGAAAAAGTGGCAGGCGTCCTCTTTATTTGTTACTCATCTCTTGTAACGGTCTAAAGCCACTTCAAAAACTACCAACAGTGAGCTCCGGCACACGCCATTTAACGCCAGAACATACGTAGACTACAAGAAAATAAAAATACAACACGCAAGAGAAAGTGGCAGAAGAAGGGGATTATTCCATTACTCACTCCTGATTTTTTTAAATCATAAGCGTTTTGGATAAAAAAATTTAAGTGGTTCGGTAATATAAGAGAACTTCAAAAAAAGAGGTATACTTAGAATTTCAAAAGATAATAACTAATTGTCCAAAATTGTATTTTTACAGATTTCTCCCAATTTAAATTTTATTTGTTTATTATTTTAACTTCCCTTTCATACGTTAACTTAGTAATTATTTATATGTAATAGAAAAATAATTTAGTTCAAAAAACATTAATAAATTAAATTACAATTATTAAAACATTCAGTATTTTACATTTATCTTCTTATTCTAAGACAAGTAGCGGTAAACTTCCCTGCTAGATCCTTAACTGTCCTTTTCTTGAAAATCAAATAACTGTAACGGTGACATATGCTGTAACCCGCATCAAGTAATAAATTCTTTTCAGCTTTAATACTGAAAAAATATGTCTGGACAAATATGTGCACCGATCAGCATTATTGACTCAAATCGCATATTTTTTTCGCTATTCTACTTTTATTTTTTCTTTACGAAACAAAATTCATGTTGTACAATCAGCTATCACTGAAATTTAATAGCGTTCCTTCCCAATATTTATTGTGATTACCAATACTTATAACCGCTTAACATTTCATTATTCGAAAGAATAATAAATAGATTATTATTTTCTACCTCTTACACGTCGACAAAGCAACGAGGATTGTAATAAGGTAAATAAAAAAATTAAAATTAAAGTCCATTCATGTAGCATGAACCGGTGAAGCGATCGATAAAAGTCGACTTCCTAGTTATTCTTAGATTCTTCAAAGGTGGCCTACGCATAACAATAAGACCTGAATTCGTTCGCTAAAAAATAAAATAAAATAAATGAATAGAACAAAAGTATTTAAAAACATAAACATGTTTTTAGTTTAAAGATATTCTTCTCAATTTTCACCGCTTGTCGATCAATTGAATCAAATTACATTTTAACGTTTCATTTAGCAAGTTTTCTTTTGTGTTGCTTACGAAACAAATTTTTTTACCTATGCATATTAATTAATACGCACGATACGTAAAAGCAACAACATTATAAGAAAATTTGTATGTAACATTTAGAAGCAACGAGTTATTTTCTTAATTTAATAAAAAGGTTTTTGATCTCTTTTTATGTAAAAGTAGCTGATAATTTTAAATTTTAGTTTTACCATATTTATTTTAAAGAATTAAAAAAAAAAACGCATTGTGATTAATAGTAGTAAGGAGATTACAGGCATATTTTCTACTATTATTTCTGATAGATGTACATTTTTCGTGATTTTCGAAAAAATCGATATTCATCATCGACTAATATCTGCAACATTTATAACGGAAAAATGTTACGATCAACCGATAAAGCTGCATGACTAATTAGTGTCGGATAAATAATTCATTTTGTTCCTGGTCCTGATTTTATTATTGGCATTAGAATTAAGTTATCAGTGTTAGATGCCGATAATCTTAAGCAGATTATTCCTGAACTGGAGATGCTATAACTTCCGATTACTAAACAAACTAATCAGTTTCGGAATCCTCAATAATTAATATTATTATAAAAAAAATATATAATGAATGTACGAGCTACATTTATATTATATTGAAATTAAATAACTTCTATCCGCTTAATAGTAATAATAACATTATCTATTACTATTATTGAGAGGAGAGTGGAAGAAGTGTTACGAGAAGACCAATTTGGTTTCAGGAAAAGTATAGGGACAAGGGAAGCAATTTCAGCGCTCAGATTAATAGTAGAAGGAAGATTAAAGAAAAACAAACCGACCTAGTTGGCTTTATAGACCTAGATGAGGCATTCGATAACGTAGACTGGAATAAAATGTTCAGCATTTAAAAAAAATTATAGTTCAAATACAGAGATAGAAGAACAATTGCCAACATTTACAGGAACCAAACAGCAACAGTAATAATTGAAGAACATAAGAAAGAAGCCGTAATAAGAAAGGGAGTCCAACAAGGATGTTCCCTATCCCCGTTACTTTTTAATCTTTACATAGAACTAGCAGTTAATGATGTTAAAGAACAATTTAGATTTGGAGTAACATACAAGGTGAAAAGATAAAGACGCTAAGATTTGCTGATGATATAGTAATTCTAGCCGAGAGTAAAAAAGATTTAGAAGAAACAGCAAATGGCATGGATGAAGTCCTACGCAAGAACTGCCGCATGAAAATAAACAAGAACAAAACAAAAGTAATGAAATGTAGTAGAAATAACAAAGATGGACCACTGAATGTGAAAATAGGAGGAGAAAAGATTATGGACGTAGAAGAATTTTGTTATTTGGGAAGTAGAATTACTAAAGATGGACGAAGCAGGAGTGACATAAAATGCCGAACAGAACTGGCCTTCAGTCAGAAATATAATTTGTTTACATCAAAAATTAATTTAAATGTCAGGAATAGATGAAAGTATCCGCATCTCGTGATGTCATCGCCTCAGATCCGGTCATTTATGAACATGTTTACTCCAACGACTTCTAATAAACAGATCATATGGTATCAAATTACAAAAAATACAACTGTTTTCATCAAATAAATTAAAAAAAGTATAAATGTAAATGATACAATCATAAAAACAAGGTAAAAAACATGAACTGATCATGTTACAAACATAAACGATCATTAATCAAACACAAAACTAATATAAACGAACATGAAACGATCATAAACGTACACGATATAAACATAAACGAACATGAGTCAAACATAAACGTTCATGAAACAAACATAAAAACATCGTAAATCATCATAAAAAAAATGAAACTACATAAAATCGACGTAAACGAACATAAAACGATCATAGAAGGAACATAAACGATTGTGATACGAGTGCAAACATGAAACGACTATGGTTCGAACATGAAATATCATGAAAGGAACATAAAAGAACGTGATACAAACATAAAATGAACATGAAAACAACGTAATCGATCATGAAATGGACATAACCAAACATGATTCGTACATGAAAACAATATAAACGATATGATACGATTAAAAACGTGCATAAAACGATAAAAAACAAACATCACCGATCATAAAATAAACGTAAAAACATCGTAAACATCATGAACGAACATGAAACAACGTAAACGTCTATTAAAAAAACATGATAAAAACGTAAACGAACGTTAAAAAAATATGAAAAAATTAAAAAATATAAATTTACATGAAACAAACATAGACGTTCATGATACGAACATATCTACATAAACGATTATGATACAAACATAAAAACATCGGAAATCATCATAAAAAAAATATGAGACGACATAAAATTAACGTAAATGATCATGAAACGAACAAAAATGATCATAAAACGAATATGAATGGTTAATAAAGGAATATAAACAAACATGAAACAAACAAAAAAGGAACATAAAATCAACGTAAACGATCATGAAACGTACATCATATGAATATAAAACGAACATCGATTAGTCGTTTGAGGTTAGTTTTCCATCCACACACCCAGTTGAATATGAAAGAACTCAAGTCGCTGCTCCCTTTAAAGTCTGACAACTAGATCTTTAAGATGTCAACTTCAGGCCATTTCTTTAGTCCTGCATTAGATTTCATGAGATTAAGTCACATGAGTGTTTGTCTTCTGTTCTAACCAACGTTAGATTTACTTAAGCATTCAACTTTGTAAGTCACATGAGTTTGGAAATTGATTTACGCCTACCAAATCATAACTGTTAGTCTAATCCCGCTTCTGGACAGATTCCGTTAAAACCAAATTCTAAAGAACGCTTAAATTTGGAGTGGGGTAAGGATTTGTCCTTCTATTAGCCTGTTAGTTAAACTGCTTTTAACTCGTTAAAATAAAACTTCTAACAGGTGGCTAAGCCGTCTGTTTGGTATATATATATATATATATATATATATATATATATATTATATACAGGTTCATTAATCAACCACAATTTAATTCATGATTTTTGTTATTGCAGGAATATGTCTACAGAGATTCAATACAAGAGAGCAAGACTCGCCGTAGTCGATCAAGTTGATCGAATCACCCTTGTGCACAATGCTTTCAACTGCAACCTGAGCATTTACAATTATAAGAACGACAACCAGGTGTACAAGTATATTCATCCGCTTTTAGATTCAATGAAGATTGCAATCGGATCGTTACTGGCGGAATAATTATTTCGTTATGAAGCCATAAAATACAACATATTAATCGAGCTTTCGTACGAAAAACCGCTAATCGGAGAATACGGGGGCGTCTGATTAAAAAAAAAAAACTCTGCGGTCATGAACGTGAACGATATCAGCAGTTCGATAGAAGACGCAATTGAATCATTGCTCCAAGAAAAGTCGAATTTTGAAGGGTGGTGAGGGGCTTGGCGCTTCTGAATATCGATGGGGTCTTGGTTCGCACAAATCGTTATCGACCACTTAAAAGTTCATATTCCATTCCGCTTCCTAAATCCATCCCAGGCAAACACGCTATCGTCACACGCTTTCGTAAGTTCGATCCTGTGCAAGTACGTGCAAGAACGTAATCGTGATGGTATAAATAAGAGATACGACGTTCTATTAAACAAATACAATTTTCTTCCTTTATCTTTCCAACACTTAAGTAATTTTTACAGTTCGCAAAAATGAACTATGAGGTTTCCGTGAACGTTTTCTCGGTAGATGAGAAAGAAAACATTGTCCCCATTAAGCCTATTCTGCTGAAAAACATGATCATTTCGATCTTTGGTTGCCAGTCGACGGCGACCGCTATCATTTCTGTTTCATTCCCGACTTCGAAAGGTTGATCACTTCCCAGCTTGCAAAGAATGGAAATAGAATAGAGATTTGTAAGAGCTGTTTCACATACGACAAAAATGATAAAGACTGCGCGAGAAAGACGGCAGAACACATGGAAATGTGCAGTAGCAAATATCCTGCAAGAGTTGTTCTCCCTGAAATGCAGGAAGATGTCTCAAACCTATACTTGAATTCAAGAATTTTCATCATACGTTTCCAGTTCCTATAGTATGTTACGCTGACTTTGAGTGCATCTTAAAACCGGTCACAACATCCTATTCCAACCCTAAAAGTCCATGCACCGTTTCTACTGATTAAGACATCACCTTGAGTTATTGCGCGTATTTTTTAGTTCATCTTTCCACGCCGGAGGTCGTTCGAAACGTGATTCCATCAGATCTTATCCTTTGGAGAGGAAAAGAAGCGCGGCGTTCGTTTATGGAACTCCTCCATGACATAGCAAACGATGTTGGTGAAATCCTAAAATTGAACAAAGTAATGGAATTTTCCAAAGAAGACAGACTCGCCTTCGAATTAACCGCCAAGTATCACATGTGAAACAAAATTCATTACAGTAGTTTGACCGGTCAGAGACTACTACGACATCACAGGAAAATACTGCACAGCTCTATGTTCCAAATGCAATCTGAAACGAGTAAGTCGGAGATTCATCCCCGTCTTCATACACAACAGTTCTAAGTATGATTTTAATTTTATCATCAAAGAACTAGGATATGACCAAAACCGAACCACTGTGATTCCGAACGCTACCGAAAAATACATCTCCTTCTCGAAGAGTATCAACGACCGTATTTCAGTTCGTTTCACCGGTACCTAGCGATTCATGGCTTCCACCCTAGATGACCTCGTGTAAACCCTTTTCACTGATAAATTCATCCGTAGCGAAAAGTTTATCAATCAGTCTGATATGGCGCTTATGACCACAAAAGGAGTCTTCGCATACGAGTACACTACTTCGTGGGAAACGCTAGAAGAAATGCTTTCTTCAATAGAGAAATGCTATAGCAGTCTGACGGGATCAGGTATATCTGAAGAGGACTATGATCATGCGAAAACAGTGTAGGAACATTTCAAAATAAACACACTCGGTCAATATAGCAATCTTTCTTTTTCTCCATTTTCCCTATCTCCCTTTCCCTTTCACGCACTTTCCCCTTTCCTCCCTCTTTTCCTTTCGCTCCCCCATTTCTCTTTCCCTTATTTCACTTTCCCCTTCCCCTTCCTCTTTCCTGTTATTCCTATCTCCCTTTTCCCCATTTTCTTTTTTCTGTTTTCCCCTTCTTCGCTTTTTGCCTTCTTCCTTTTTCCCTATTTCCCTTTTCGGATTTTTCCCTTTTTCCCCACGCGTAAATCGGTCCAGTGGTTTTTTTAGTCTATAGTGGACACACATTTCGGAAACACTGAAATGGAATCGTATTTGTACAGCGTATATTGCTTTTATATCCAACAGACATCGCTGTTTTTAAAAAAAGCATGTTTTTACCTGTCACAGGTGTGAAGTCTTAGATATATAAGTGGTAGGACATAAAAACACGCGCGTATTCGAATTCAACGTTGTGTCAAATTTTCAAAGTAATCGGTGAAGAATTTTCGGAGATTTAAGATTTTGATCAAATTTATTTTTTTATTTATATAGATATTATGAAATTATATTCCAAAATGTTTACTTCACGTTGTAAATTAAAAATAACTATTTTACGACTTGCTACAATGTAAATGAAACAGATAGAGAATCTATTAAACTAACTTAAAAAGTAGTGTTGTAAGCTAGATAATTAGCGGAATTAATTATGTCAATAAAGAGGAAAGATTTAAAGAATAAAGATAAAACCTGAATTAAATGGAAATAGAAAAAAGAAGTAAGCAAGAGATGGATATTGACAGAATTATTAAAAATTATGAGGGTTGATGGGTGTTAATATTTTCAAGTCTGGTTGTAGATTCTAGTGGCATCTGTTGTCGATTAGGCGCATGATTATTTTGCTATTAACTGTAATATTAGCATTATATTCTAATTACCTAAAACTTGAATATAATAAAATACACATCTTTTTTCTTATTTACCATACAAGAAAACTGTCGCAACCGTTACGTCTACAGAATAAATATCATCACCCTAATTTTACTTCTCTATTTACCCCTCAACACGTTAAAAGGTAAGGAGAATTTTTTGTGTGTATCCTTTTTGTAAGGTACTAAAAATATCAATGATATTCGTACAGATAAGAACATACAGAAGAGTAATAATTCTTGTAAACGAAAACATTTTTAATCGCGAAAAAATAAAACCGCCTTAAAATGTGTAATCAATACATTATATTTTACATAACATTTATTTACATTTTTTCTAACCTTTCACTGTTTATCAGATTCCAGAGGGTTTTTCGCATGTGCTTTCTTAACTGGATATATGAGAATAAAAATAAGTTAGAAAAATATCTTAAAAAATAGGAAAACAAAATAAATTTGCTAAATAAAAAAATATTTAAATTCTAAAAACTAGTCCTCTTTAGGAGACTATTTTTAAAAAATGAAATTTTTTTACCCACTTCATCTACCGTTTATTTTAAATTCCTGGAATCATTACTAATCCAACGTTTCAAAGAGATTTTTTAGATAAATTAAATTATTATAATATTTAATATTTTAGATTCTCCTTGAGCTTCAAAATTGTTTTTTTTTTCTAGAAATTCGAAATCTAATGCGTCATTACGAATCAGATAGTATCATTCTGTTTTACATAGAGAGAACAGAACAAAATCTGCTTTGCTATGTATTACGATACATCGCCCATTGCAAATTGAAAGAGGTTTTAAAGGAGATCGTTCTGATAATCTTTAAATTGTGAAATGAATTTTACTCAGTCATAAGATAATTGGGATTTGTTGTTAACGCAGTTGGTAATAAATAAAAAATACATTCAAAATAAATGTACAAACTTCTAAGAATTTTGAGAGGTGTAATTTAACAAGCGAGTCGTTCATTCTCTTGTAAAATTCGTTGGATCATGTTTCATATTGTAGAAATTAAAATTGACTATCAAATTCACGATAAGTTCACTGAAACGTGATAAATTAAATAAATAATCTGAAAAAGAGAGTTCTATTGAAAACCTTATGGACTAAATTAAGCAAATGATGTGTGAAAAAATTATGAAATAAAATGCTTCTATTAAAAAAATGAAGTTTATAATTAAAACTTAAAAGACTAGACTTTGTCCGTGAAATCACATTCCCGAAACATCAATTTCCCAGTTGAATAGAACTATCACAAGGTAGACGATATACGTTTATGTTTTTACCGTAATTGTAGTAGCCCATGTCTATTTTAATCCCTCCGATAAAAAAACTTCCCTTTTATACCTATCGTGAGTAAAGTGACAGATTATTTAGTGTTATTAGTAAAATTAAATTATTCCCTGAACTAAAACTCTCTCGCATGTAAAGATGTACGAGTGAGCTTTTTCGACTAACTCATGTCAAAAATAAACGTTGCAGTAAGAGTTTGACGTTCAAGCACCATATCCGGTTGCTTTTAACTTACCTTAGGCTGAATATGAGGTATATGTAACGGACGGATTGACTAGAGATGTTTAATAGACTATTCAAGAGATTTTTACCTCGTTAAACATCGTTCAAACAGACATACTTCAGATTAGAAAGACAGATTAGAAAGAATCAGTATTTAAACAGTTTATACGAATTTTTTCTTCTCTTAAAGTGTGTAGGCTTAACGTAAATAAAAATAGGTGCCTTAAAGTAGTACCTCAGACGTTTGCAAATTACTCTTAACTGGATTTCGTGCATGCAAGCATGTAGATATGAATTTCGAGTACACATTTTTCGTAATCTTTTTAAGTGTACGTGTCTTTGTATAGTTTTTTATATAACGAAGATATGAATGCAGATAAACGAATAAATTGTCTTATTTAAGAATATAACGTTATCATGCGTAACTGTTGTACATAGCGGTAGATGGCAGTAAAACGATAACTATCTTCACGTCATGAATTCGGTACAAGTCGCACATTACGCACCGTAGACTATAAACGTTTGTTATATGAATAGAAAACCTAACCGTTGAATAGAGTTAAATATAAACTTCTATCGTACAAGTATAACATTCAATAACATTCAATTTTAAAGTTTTCCAGTTTCTTAGGCGATTTCCTTGTTCTACGATGACTCTTTACTTCTTTTATTAAAAATTTTCTAAAAAAGTATTCTTTAAAATACGTAGCTGAAAAAAATTTCGATTAAATTTCACACTTATATCACTTTAAATACTTTCATTAATTCCAGAAAAAAATTAAGGATAAATTTAAACAATTTTGTATGAATATCGCCACAAACATACAAAAGGAAAATTGATTAAAAATATTTACAAACTAAAAATTTGTGTATTCAATCAGTTTAATTATCGTAGACAAGCATTTAGTGAACCGTAAAAGAAAATTAAATATAAAAATAGAATACGTACCCATTATAATAGTCTATGATACTTTTCAATTAATCATGTTTTTCTTTAAATGTATTTCAAAACTGAAAATACTGGACAAAAAGAAATAAAAATATTGCATTAAGAGAAATTTTGAAATAATTTCAAGAAACATAAATTTCTGAACATTTAAAGTATTTGAGTAGGACAAATATGGCTTTAGTTTTATTCGCATAATACAGGTAATAATAATAATAATAACAATAATAATACTTCATTATAATTCACACAAACCTTTTCGGTATGTTGTCACATGAAGTAGCATACTTCAAATAAACAAAACCAATGGTAGTATTATAGATTCATTTTTTTCGGGGGGCGAAAAACGCTTTCACGTTATTATCCCCCGGGTCAAAACAATAATAAAAGGCACCGCCTCAGATATTAAAATATTTGTAAAATAGGATTAAATCTATGATGAAAACTAATATAATAATACAAATAAAATTGAAATAGTAAAAGAAACGCAGAAATTAGAATTATGCATTTAACGCGAATAACAAAATAATATCAAAATTTATGACGTGTTAAATCTTATTAAGTAAATACCTTTTCTTAGAAGTAACAGTATCCGGTCTAGCACATTCTTGTAATTTCGTAGGATGTGCCGTATGTCCCTCGGGAATTTAAATTTGCGACGTAAGGCCGCATAACATACGCAGTCCTCAAGGATGTGGTGCACAGTCAAGCCGCAGTTGAATCGGACACACAGTGATGCGCTCTCCGCTGACATCAGGTATCCGAGAGTAGCTCCGGTATGTTCTAATCGCAATCGGAACAGGACCACTGCATCTGTGGCGGTTCTGACACAAAATTCCGGTGTGAGACAAGGTCAGGGGTCAGGGTAGCGTGCAGGCTTTTGTAAAGCGTACAGGCTAGTAGGCAGGCTTTTCAAAAGCAGACTAGCAAGTTCGCTAGCGGGTCCGCTAACTAATAAATGTTGCTTACAAGAAAATGCTTCTTAAGCGCTTGATTAACACCGCCAAATATCTACGCTCACATTCCCCTTGATGAATGTTATCTACACGACGTTCACTCCTGTAATAGCGCGTTTACTTTCCAAGCGAAGAATGTATGCTTTTGCCAACAAACTGCTACCTATTTATATCAAATATCAGCTCTCTCCACCGCATACTCCCTCGTTCTTAACTAACCCATGGCCTTTAACCTAATCCTTGACCTTTAAAATGGACCTTGACCTTTGGCCTGATCTTTGACTTGAATTCTGACCTGGCCCTTGACCATTGACCAGACCTTTTTAGGATAGGCCATGTCAGTTGAGGTAAGGTCGAGATAGTTAGATTCCTAGATTAGGTTAGATTCCTGACCCCTAACCTTTAGCCCTTTATCCTGATCCCGGACCTTGTGCCAGAAACACCTACTTTTATACTACTCTTGATTACAAAATTATTATTACTAATTATATTCCGAATGCTATGTGATCATTTAAATATGAAAAACCATCGATCAGATGATTGAAATCTATACTCGATCGGTAAGAGTCCTTCAATCTCTGAAGTTTTTTTAATTGTTTCTAACAGTCATCGGATTATTAGCTTTGAACTTTACTAAAGCTATTATCAATTGCTACAAAAAGCCTAAGCAGTGTTAGAGAGTGTATCAGGCTAGTAATAAAATTCGGTTTCTTTCCTATCGGAAGTGTATACTCTTAACTGATGATTAATGGATTAGCCGATCAAAAACATACGCTACAAGATAAATTTACTTTTTCCATGATCGACTATTAACCATCAGTCGACCAGCTTCACCACTAGAATAAATAATTATGAAAGTGAATTAATTAAAATTTGTTTATTCTACAGGTCAAAGAGAAAGTAATAACTAGGGTTATTATTAGTATTTTACATACTATATATAAAAAAGCTTTCATTAACGGGTTTAATTTTGTAATCCAAAAGTATGCAGAGCCTTTACATTTTTTTTTTTTTTTTTATTAATTATTCAGGGTGAACCCTATAACAGGACTGCTATTTAGATTAAAAGGCAAAATGAGCAGGACGAAGCGGTTTTCAAAAAAAAAAAAAAAGTAAAGAACGATGCTGACACACATCGGTCGAATCGTCATTGAATTTACTTTCATTACCACCACAATATAGACCCATGTACATCATTTCATATTATCAGTGACATTATCTTTTTACATGCGTGCGTGCGTGGTGTAGTTCGACAGAGTGCTGACAGATCAAGAGGGGATTTGAAAGGTGGGGGAGAAATGGTGATGAAGGAAGCCGTTCGTTGTTATCCAGTCAATCAATAGACGGACATATAGACAGGCAGACGGTCAGACATGTATAGACAACAGAAGAACCGATCTCGTATGGGATCGTTTAGGCGGTAGGGATGCACTACGATCGGGTGTACGCAAACACGCGCGAGCGCGTGCATGTAGATACACAAACAAAGATGGAAAGAGAGAAAAAGAGTATGAGAGAGAGGGATGGAGAGTGCATAGCTTTTTATCAATCATTTCCCCCTCTTTCCCCCTATCATCTTTCTCTTTTGATATCCCTAGTGTATTGTGCGGTCACGATGAATTGAAATTTGACTTCCCCCCGCTATCCTAATACAAGCAGCCCACCCGCACCAGCTGGCTCTGTCTTAAAAAAAATTCTCTTTGCGACTTCGGTATTTATTGTAAACTACTTCTCGTCGAAAAATCTTTCCCAACAGACACCTCTTTATCTACGCTTGCGATCTAGTCAGGTGAACTTAAGAATTATTAGATGTAAACATCGACAAAAAATTATTAACAATGTAGTGGATTTTTTATTCGTATTTTTGAAAAATCAAAATAGATTTGTGCGAATACTTTGTACATTTGTGTTCAATTTTCTGATAATTTTCAAAGGAAAGAACCGACAGAACAGAACTGCTATCGTTTATCGAACCTTAAAACAGGTATCTTCCTTCAGGGACGAAATGGTGGAGAGAGTAAATTCCCTGATTGAATTTGATTTATGTATATTTTTTCCAGTTAATTAATTTACATTAAAAATAAACGATAACTTTCTTTTGGAAGAAAATTTTCAACAGAAATCTTTTCGGATAACACAAGTTTAGAGAATATGAACAAGAGAAAAAACTTTATTCAACCAGTATATGCTCTAACGAAGTAATTTTTTTTACAAATGTCGTCAGACATGTTTATAAGGGTGTATTTTAACGAGAAAGATTAGATGATTGATATGTGAGGGATAAAAAATGTCAATCGTTTACTGCTAATCAAACCACTGTACATATACCAGCGCCCGTTTTATTAATTAAATGACTAACGGCCGAGGTTGCTTGTAGTTGTTGAACCGCCCTCTGCGGGATAAAAATGTGCTGATATTTTTTTTTGAGGATATGACCTAACTAACTCCGACCTTATAACAAAATAAAACGTTTACCCGATTCTCTATCTTCTATACTTTTTCTACGCAATTTACCATTAATTGTTTTTTTATTAACCAAAACTTTATTACATTTAGATGTACGAGTAGTCAAACTTAAATTTAGATATCTGTAAGGATATTAATTAGGCACGAAGTAAGGAGATGTAAAGTCACATTCTCTTTACCTTAATCTATAAAAAATTAAGCTACGAATATTATTCGGTTTGGGAGTGGGGGAAATCAACATTGGCGTCAACTTGTAACTTATTTTTGTTAATAGATGGATCATTAAGTTACTCGAGACGATAACCATGACGACAACAAGACCACGGTGCTGGCTGTGTCTGTGTTTTGAATAACTATCGGTCGGATTGTCGGGCGTTTAGTTACTTTTAATTGATATTGAAATGAATTGAATTGGTTGTTAACGAAAGACAAGTCAGCTGCGGTGATGGTGGTGAATGTCAAACCGCGTCATCCTTTTCTAAGCCTTCCTTTTCATTACTACACGGAGTTAGTACGACATAATAAAATATTAATGTAATGTAATATAGATTAATGCTATGTAATGCGGGTAGGAATAATTATTAGCATTCCGAACACCCGACAGAAGCATCGCACAGCACGCAGCAGTCCCTTCGTAATTTATACAATTGAGTAGTGTTACCCCTTTCCTTAAAAAGTCGCTTCTTTCATAATTCATTCCTTCTTTAATTTAATAACGCTTTTAGTTCATCGATGAACAAAGTATTTCAATTTATATAATGTAATAACGCTCTGACAAATTTTTTAACAATAGTCAACGAAGACTGCTCAACTTCCTTTAATTCCTAGAAGTAAACTTGTTTAAATACTTTAAAAGAGTTTTCAAGAATATAAATTTAGTTTTAAAATGTAAGCCGGTAAGCGAATAAAAAACAATAGAACGAAATAAATTTTATATACGATCTAATTTATTTTATAATTTTATATTTTGATAAGAACGTGTTATTTTAAATACTAAGCTTAAAAAAACATTTTTTTTTCATATATATTTTCCCTAATTAATCTTTAAAATGTTGCAGAATTTCATTTTTATTATAAACGAGGATTAGAATACACAAATTGGTTAATGGAATTTTTGGTACGGTTTTTTAAAAACCTTTAAACCTAACATTTTCTTCAAATAAAACCTTTCACATCCAACAAATCAAATATAATGATAAAAATACGCCACTGGACATCCATTTAAAAATAACAATAATAATAATAAATAATACATTCTTTTATACGAGTAAAAGTATGTTTTTGTGAACAAGTTAAGGCGAATGAAATGATAGATGATAAAATATCAGATCCGTTAGAATCGAACCCGAGACCGACAGATGATAAGGAGTTATTTATTACAAAGCATCTAGTAAAATGTTGCATGTAGACCTCAGATTTTAGATTTATCTAAGGAAACTAACCGATAAGAAGACGGGTGCGTAACTGATTCTAAACGTAGTCTACACATTTTCTTCCTAATTAACCCATTTTATACAAATTTTCTGCACCATTATCAAGGAGATTTAAAATGCCGATAGATATTAAAATATGGAGAGATAATTATTTCCGACATTGGTTTTTCTCTTCTCGAGACTCGTTCAGAATGTCATAAAGGATTTTCTAACTACAGGCTTAGTACCATTCTACAAAAAATACACTCACAAATCTATTATTCAATAAGTTTAACGATGTTGTAAATTTAATTTTTGAAACGATATATACTATATTTATTAATTTTTGCCGTTTTATAATAAGAGATATATATATATAAGTTATAATATTATAGATAGTTATAGATATAAGTTGCAATATTAAATTTGCTACGAAAGTTTTTTTTGAGCTTAAATTATAAAAGAGTATGCACAAGAAATATAACTATATAAGAGAACATTAATCAACTGAAATTTTCTTTCTTTAAATTTTCAAAACGTCTTTAAAATATTTGAAAGACGTCTATGAAAGTAAAAATGGAAAAAGTAATTTCATTATAAATTTGAGAAAATAGTTGAGTTTGGAGTACCAACATTTAAAAATAATTGTAGTAATTAAATAATACCGATTAAATTTTAATACAATTACAATTACAATCGGTCTTAAACTCTTACACCGCAGCTGAAAACAAAATTTAAATTTTTGATTTTTCTTATTTTCAAATATGTAGGAGTAATTTCTAATTAAATTTCATTAGTTAAATTATTTATACATTAAAAATACACATAATACGCTGTGAATTAAGGACGGTACATTCACGCATTGTCATCTTATTATTAAAAACAATAAGATGAAATCTGTACCATATTAAAGCAACAGTAATGGTTTTTGTTCGTTTTTTCATTGTATTGTATTGTAAGTTCAGTCGCATTACGGTCATTGTTCTGTCACCGTATTGTCATCTATTTCAGTTGTCAGTCGGTAGGCTGTGGCATAATAATGAGCTGGAGCGTAATAAGAATTGTGAGCTTCTGTTCGTACGTCTTTTCTATTTTCGATGGATTCTTCCTAGGACCGAGAGAAAGGACATCGCTCTTCGTTCAGGATACTTCTACTGCTATAGGGCAATTAGCAGTCGCAGAGGTGGTACTGATAATGGTTAAAGGGGAGGTGAATTAAAAGGGGGTAGTAGTCTTTGAATGGAACAAAGCAGCGTGTGTCTGTGTGTAAGAGAGGGAAAGAGAGGGAGTGAGAAAGCGTAACAGAAAGTGTGGGAGAAAGCGTTGCGGCGTTGATGCTACTTGAGCACCGCTCGCTTGGCTCCCGTTCATCTGGAAAATAATCCATTACCGCAATCTCCTCTCCGCCCGTTGTCCCGTACGTACTTCAATCATCAATATACCGTCCCTCCTACCGATCAAATGGTAAACTTTGCCTCGACATCCGATGATCGGATCAGACGTTATTTTAAATCTTGAATAAGGAGTTGAACGTATGACTTTTTTTAAATAAGGTAAAAAAACAATTTCAACTTTATTTTCGGTAATTGCTCAAGAGCAGACAGAAATGAAGCGCTTATCCGGAGTAAAATATTATATTTGTAAATAAATAAACATTTTTTACGAGAAAGGAAACTACTTAAATTTTTCTTAATAATGGCCTAATAAGAATATTCAATATATAAATGATATAACAAAAAGAAGCATAAACAGAATAACGGTAACACCTAGAGCAACAGTAACCAGCAGCTGGTTGCATAACTTTCCCGGCTTTGCCCTTGACAGATTTTATTTCAAATACGACATAGGCTTCTTAATTATTAATGACTAATATCTATTTTTATAGATATTACATTCGAATAAAGTATGCAAGGTAATTTTTGTATGCGGATGAACAACCAAGTAGAATTTCTATCACAGGAAAACAATATTTTCACTAAAGCATTTTTTAAATAATTACTAAAAAAGGACATTTTACAAAAGTTTAGTAGTTAACCAAATACATCAAATGTGCAGGCAAAAAAAACATTCTTTATTTTGATCAGAAAATAGAGGTCAGACCAATATAATTAACAAAAAGTTATTATGATCTAACAAAAAAAATTACTGTTCAGAAATTTTTTGATGAATATATTAAAAAAAGAAAGTGCAATGAAGAGTGGTATAACTTTCACGGCTTTAACCTTAACAGAATTTTATTTCAAATACGCCATAGACTTTTTAATTATTAATGACTAAATTGTATAATATTAAGAGTAGAATTACGAAAAATCAAAATGTTCAGTAAAAAGATTTCGGTCGTATTTGATTCCTCTTGCTCGAGAGTTACCTCATATAGTATTTTTAATGACAGTCATCGACATAAAGAACAGATATATTATCGGAAATAATAAAAAAAGTTTTTAAATTCTTAAGTCTGGACCTATGGAAACCTCTTATTTAAAACGTCCTGTGTCATCTACATTAATACGATTCGGGCTTGGACTTCGGGGCTCAGACCAACTTTGCCCGATTTCATTTAAGCGTTTACTCATAAAACAGTCACAAACAAAAATCTAAGGCAGCTACTCAAACCACTATACCAAACAACTGCCCCTCCTTCACACAACTTTGATCTAAATAAAGCCAAGTTTAATAACTTTTTCTCGATATTAAAGTATATCCTCACGGCTGAAAGAAACTTTTCCCTGAATGATACCTAACTATTACATAAAAATCATTCCCAAAAACCGACTGAATCTCTGAGATCTCAACTTCGACGACAAACTCAGGACTTTCACTGTAACGATGATACAGTCGGATCTTCAAACTTGAAAATTAAAATGTTAAAAAAATGTATATTTTAAGTAGGGTCATATTCAGCATCCTTGTTTTTTGGAGTAGAAAATTTTTGTTTACTCGACTTATTTATTCCAGTAAGTTAAAAGTTCATTCAGAATGAAAAAAGTACGGGTACTCTAATGTATCCTTGTCCGACGGGGTCTAAAATCTCTCTTCCTCTCTTTCTCTCTGTCTCTATTAAAGACTAAAAGTAAAACTCAGCAATGTACCACAGTACAGAATCTGTTGTATTTTCTTGTATTTTCCTCATCGTCGGTCGATCAAAAAGTTAAAAACTTTAAAATTTCACGTTAAAAGATTAAACGTTAAGAAATTAAAATTATCGCGTATATAGTGTAAAACATTCAGTCAAAAATTAAAATTAAATATTAATAATTAAACATTCTTAATAACATTTTTTTTTTTTTTTTAATTTCCTATACATGCCTGTGGCCAGTCACTACATACAGTACTCAACGCTACTGAGTAGAGAGTAGAGTACAGTGCTGTGGTGGATTGCTGAGTTTAGTCTTTAATGTAATTAGTACAAAGGAAGATATGGACAACAATAAAAAAAAGAATTGAGTTTACTAAATTAATATATATATATATATATATATATATATATATACACCAAATTTATCCAATACATATACATATAGACACAGAAAAATATTTGTGACAAACAAATTTTTTTGGGCACGAAATATTTTTTTAATATCCCCTACCCCTAAATCGGATTGAATTAAAAATCCAGAATTTGAAATAACTTATCGATGATTTTCATCGTACTAAAATAGAATATTCTATCACCATTAAATTATAAATTATAACTAATATTAAATTCTTCTTTGACTTTTTTAAAACAAAAAAAAAGTAAAAAATTCAAAATGGCAAATAGTATCTCTCCATCATTTTTTAATTTTGTTCAAAATTTAATGCCATTAATGTTCTTATATAGACATTTTTGAACTATCTTCTAAAAATTTATGATCAGCTAGCGTGGAGATATTAATGAAAATGAAGCCAAAACCCAAACGTATATAGATCTTCCGAAAGTCTATAATTTTTTTGGTTTTTTTTTTTGTTTCAAGGCAGTTTCGTAACATTGAAATTATTTAAAAGCCGCATACCCAAAAATTTGGCAGATCTCTGCACTTTCACTTTATATCTATGTTTTACAAAAGCAATAAAGTTATAGCAGGGAAAGTAAAATATTTAAGTAATATCGGTTGTGTTTGTTTCACATTACAAAATAAATTGTGTAAATTTCACGCATTTCATCACTTTTTTTTATTTATGAATTTTACTAATTTAGTAGTGAGAAAATAGACATTTATTGTCTCTTAAAGAACTTTTCAGCAAAAAGGTTTAAAGCGGCTATACTTATTTGGGTCAAATGAAACGTTATTCTAAATTTTAGTTTATTTACAAAAAAAATATGTTTTTATTTTTACGATGTGGGTAAAGGAAAAAACTCAGAAAACAAAAAACATAAAACAATCAAATACGTAAATATAATTTTTTAAAGAATAATAAATAAAATATATAGCTTTTAATTTTCTTCGAAGTATTTAAAAAAAATTATATCAAGTACTGTGTGTTGACACAAGCTAGTTTTATTTGCCAAAAATATATTGTAAATTTATTTTAATTAAAAAAATGTTTCCTGGATGTCGTATTTCTTCTTTTTTTATTATTATTAATCTATGAGGTTAAAAAAGCTGTAAAGGATAAAAAACATACAGCCATTATAATTAGTTAATTTTTAAAATAAACAAAAGTAGCATCTAGCGATTGCAGAAAAACTGCTCTAGAAATTATAAAGAGATTCTAATAAAAAACATTAATAAAGTAATTTAATATTTTTCCTGTTCGTTACTGCACAAGTTTTTTTTAAACAACGCCCATCATCGGCTTCACAATTAAAGACATTCACGGATATTCTTTTTAAATTCCCAGCTGCTCGCATCGTTCTAATCGTAATGAACAATTATTATTATTATTATTTGTACAACTAGGAACTCGTCTGAATTACTGTATAGACTAGTACTAGGCTATTTCAGTCTAGATAACTTTATAGTCCATACTCGCAATTAACTTCTTAATTAATATTGTACTCTACGCCCACATGAAAGAATCGAGTGACCAAGAATCATATCACGCAGCTCTGCAAGCTATCACAGTTGTATTAATAACAACTTTTTTTTAATTTATCACGTCGTCTCAGTATTATTTAGTACATTACGGAGTTCTTTCATCGATCGGGATGATGAAATTTGATTAAAGAAAAATTAAACGGTAGCTTTACTTATTCACTTTTTAAGCCGGCTGATTTTTTTTTAAGAGTAGGCCTCATGTAACATTGCTTGGAACAAAATGAATTGTTCTATTATTTGTTCTGTATATGATTCGACGTTTTTTTTTTTTTATTTCTCACCTTAACGACTTCCCTACTATTATAAAGTCTGTTATGGAAATAAAATCGAATGATCGAAAACTTACTTCTTTATAATTACACTTTCAAGTCGAACTATTCCAGTCGGGTATTTTAAAAATATTTTAGAATACATTTAAAAGAATTATTTGTACGTTAAGACTTGTCTGCCAATACAACTAAATTTCTAACGCGCATGAAAAAAATAAAATAAATAATTAGCCAACTGCAAATAACATTTATTTAAATATTTTACTATCTTAAATTTTTCTATACAAAAATGTTTTTATGGAAATAACAAAACCGGGATGTTTCTAATTAGTGAAAATAATTTTGACTTAGATATGAAAAAAAGAGGTATTCCAATGTAGGATCATAAAAGTACGACTTTTTGTCTAAAGGTTTATTTTAAATTAAAAAGAAAAAATATATATAATTAAAATTATAAAACAAAGGCCGTAAGTGAAAACGTTTACTCAGAATCACGACAGAGTCCCGTTGGTGTTGCCATCACTTTTAAAATTACTAAAGAATTCCCTTGAAACAGTTAAAAATCACTAGCGTCCAGATCAGAGTCTGCAAGAAAAGAATATTTGACTTTGCATTGTTTTGAAGAAGTTCATGAATGATGCTAGATGTTGATTAGCATTTACTTTTAATAATTCTATGAGAGATTCACGTTTAACAAAGCGATTAATAAATTTATCGCCATCTTGCTTATTCGACCAAAAGATATCTTGGCATTTGCTATTCGCTTTTTCTTGTCTTTTTTCAAAAAGAAATGGAGGAACCCGTCTGAAATAAATCTTTTGTATCGAAGATGTTCACCGGCGATTTCATATAAGATTGAACGTGAAATCTCAGAAAATGAGCTATATATTCTATCAATTGTGTATCAGACAACTTATACATTTCACTGTCAATTTTAAATTGCCATTCTTCAGTCGCACAAAAGAGGACAGTCCAGGTTGATTTCCGTCTTGATTATCGATCTTCTTTCATTTAACCCGATGTGTAATTTTCTCACACTATCAAGTTTAATTCTTAACCTCATCACCTTTATTTCATATCTTTCCTATACTTACCCGTAAATGTTTACAGGATATGTTTTTGAATTTCAAAACTGTATCGTACTTTGAATTTCACATTCAGCGGAAGTTGATTATACTTTCACCTATATATATATATGTGTGTGTGTGTGTGTGTGTGTGTGTGTGTGTGTGTGTGTGTACATATAATAAAAAAGATGTTTACATTTATTTCTTCTCCTTTTTTGTTTCCGGTAATACTTTGCAAGAATTTCTACTTCTGCAGGATTTCTTTCTTTTATAATAAATTAAGCGAAAATATAATTCAATTCTTTATATATACAGATAAATATATACGAGGGTAAGTCAAAAACTAAAGGGAAATTTTGATTTCCCTCTCAATCTCATGTACGGCAACAATGACTGTTCTGCTATAACTCATAACCTCTATCGGCTGTTTATTGCCTAAGTATTGTTTTATTGTTAGCTATTTGTGATTGTGTTTAAAAATCTGTTTAAAATTAGTGTTCCTTTGCCTGATTGCACCAAGAGGAAAAAAGCGAGCAGTGATACGTTTCCTCAGTTCAGAAGGGGTGAAACTAGCAGAGATTATTTTTACAATGCAGCAGCAATACGGAGAGAGTTGTTTGAGTGGAAACAAGATCTACGAACAGATTAATTGCTTTAAAAATGGTAGGATTTCTCTCTTGTGATGAACAGCGGCAAGGTAAGCCTTCCACTTCAAACACTACGACAATATTGAAACGGTTAAACAAATGATTCTCCATAATCAATAAATTACAGTTGAAGACATTGCAAGTGTAATATAAGCCATGGCTCAGGATTTTTTAATCAACCGTGATTCTTTCAACTTTAAAAAAGTCTGTGCTCGCTAGATTCCACGTCAATTGATCAGCATATACAAAGAGAATCGTTTGAAAAATTTTCAGAAGCTTTTGAAACGTTACGAATATGAAGGAGACCCATTTGCTAACCGAATAATAACCGTTGATGAGACATGTGTCCATCACTTTGAACCTGAGTGTAAGCGACAAAGTTTAGTGTGGAAAAATCCTTCATCTTCCACAGCAAAAAAGTTCAAAACTCGGAGGTCTGCAGGAAAACTGATGACGGTAATCTGGGATATGGAAGGTCACTTTTGGTTTTCTTCACACCTAAAGATCAACCAGTAAACAGTGACAACTACTCTGAGCTACTGCGTTTACTGAAGCAAAAAACTAAATCCTAAAGACGTGATAAACTTTCTAAAGGCGTGATTTTTCTTCAGGATAACGCCTGACCTTATACGGCTAAAAAATAGTCCTTTGCCTTCAAGATTTCGGTTTTGAGCTGCTGGACCACCCTCCATACAGTCCGGACCTGGCTCAAGCGATTTTCATCTTTTTGGACCGTTCAAAGAAGAGTTGCGAGGGAATCATTATCGATCTGATGAAGATCGATAATGATTCCATAGAAGCCATAGAAGCGGTGAAAAATTTTCTGCACACCAGACCGAACACCTTCTTCCAAAAAGGAATTCAAAAGTTCGTTAAAAGATCGACTAAGTGCATAGAAGTAGGAGGGAATTATGTTGAAAAATAATGCATGTATTATTTATGTAAGTGCAAATAAATATATTTTTGAATTTCACTTTACTTTTTGACTTTCCCTCGTGTATATATATATATATTTTTTTGTCTTCAGTCATTTGACTGGTTTGATGCAGCTCTCCAAGATTCCCTATCTAATGCTAGTCGTTTCATTTCAGTATACCCACTACATCCTACATCCCTAACAATTTGTTTTACATATTCCAAACGTGGCCTGCCTACACAATTTTTCCCTATACCTGTCCTTCCAATATTAAAGCGACTATTCCAGGATGCCTTAGTATGTGGCTATAAGTCTGTCTCTTCTTTAAACTATATTTTTCCAAATGCTTCTTTCTTCATCTATTTGCCGCAATACCTCTTCATTTGTCACTTTATCCACCCATCTGATTTTTAACATTCTCCTATAGCACCACATTTCAAAAGCTTCTAATCTTTTCTTCTCAGATACTCCGATTGTCCAAGTTTCACTTCCATATAAAGCGACACTCCAAACATACACTTTCAAAAATCTTTTCCTGACATTTAAATTAATTTTTGATGTAAACAAATTATATTTCTTACTGAAGGCTCGTTTAGCTTGTGCTATTCGGCATTTTATATCGCTCCTGCTTCGTCCATCTTTAGTAATTTTACTTCCCAAATAACAAAATTCTTCTACCTCCATAATCTTTTCTCCTCCTATTTTCACATTCAGTGGTCCATCTTTGTTATTTCTACTACATTTCATTACTTTTGTTTTGTTCTTGTTTATTTTCATGCGATAGTTTTTGCGTAGGACTTCATCTATACCGTTCATTGTTTCTTCTAAATCCTTTTTACTCTCGGCTAGAATTACTATATCATCAGCAAATCGTAGCATCTTTATCTTTTCACCTTGTACTGTTACTCCGAATCTAAATTGTTCTTTAACATCATTAACTGCTAGTTCCATGTAAAGATTAAAAAGTAACGGCGATAGGGAACATCCTTGTCGGACTCCCTTTCTTATTAGGGCTTCTTTCTTATGTTCTTCAATTGTTATTGTTGCTGTTTGGTTCCTGTACATGTTAGCAATTGTTCTTCTAATTTTTGATGTAAACAAATTATATTTCTTACTGAAGGCTCGTTTAGCTTGTGCTATTCGGCATTTTATATCGCTCCTGCTTCGTCCATCTTTAGTAATTCTACTTCCCAAATAACAAAATTCTTCTACCTCTATAATCTTTTCTCCTCCTATTTTCACATTCAGTGGTCCATCTTTGTTATTTCTACTACATTTCATTACTTTTGTTTTGTTCTTGTTTATTTTCATGCGATAGTTCTTGCGTAGGACTTCATCTATGCCGTTCATTGTTTCTTCTAAATCCTTTTTACTCTCGGCTAGAATTACTATATCATCAGCAAATCGTAGCATCTTTATCTTTTCACCTTGTACTGTTACTCCGAATCTAAATTGTTCTTTAACATCATTAACTGCTAGTTCCATGTAAAGATTAAAAAGTAACGGCGATAGGGAACATCCTTGTCGGACTCCCTTTCTTATTAGGGCTTCTTTCTTATGTTCTTCAATTGTTATTGTTGCTGTTTGGTTCCTGTACATGTTAGCAATTGTTCTTCTAATTTTTGATGTAAACAAATTATATTTCTTACTGAAGGCTCGTTTAGCTTGTGCTATTCGGCATTTTATATCGCTCCTGCTTCGTCCATCTTTAGTAATTCTACTTCCCAAATAACAAAATTCTTCTACCTCTATAATCTTTTCTCCTCCTATTTTCACATTCAGTGGTCCATCTTTGTTATTTCTACTACATTTCATTACTTTTGTTTTGTTCTTGTTTATTTTCATGCGATAGTTCTTGCGTAGGACTTCATCTATGCCGTTCATTGTTTCTTCTAAATCCATTTTACTCTCGGCTAGAATTACTATATCATATATATATATATATATATATATATATATAGGTACCACAATTATTCAAAAATAAAATAAACACAATGGAGGTCTGCAAAAGCAAACCTAAAATTAGTTTTAGACAAACTCAGTTTATATTGTACTATCAATTTATACAGTCTTCCGAATCTTTCATGGTGTACAATTAAAAACAACGGACTTAAAATTAGGATAAAATTGAGAATGGACATATATTAACAATAATCTATGTAAATATAGTGACACAGTCATCAAAAAGTCATGCCTACAGAAAACACATAACACGCGCTCGTATGCGTGAATGAATGCGCTGACGTATTATTCTCTCTGTTTTTTTTTTATTTCTTGAGAGATGAACAGAGTGAAAAAGAAAGAGGCTGGGTGAACAGATAAAAGAAAGAGAAAGAGGCGAAGACCCCGCCTGACAAGAGGTAAGATTAATGGCGTGACGTACCAGAGATGTGAAGAAGAAAAATAAGAATAAGTAGAGGTGTGTCCTTGAGAGAGACAAAAAATCTATCGATAAATCATAAATAGTTTAATTGTGTGAGTAATAGCCCCATCGCCCATCGAAACATCTCACAGCACGATGCGGCAGACCTGCTGCGTTGCGTCGTTCATGTTCTCTAGTGATGATCCACACATATTTTGTATACTGATCTCGTATGTTCAAACGTAGCTTCATTACGAATAAATAATGCACAAAGAATACATAGATGTATAAAATTCTAATACTTATCCGCAAATATGACCTAATCCACGATATTCAAACAATTAACGATACGATCTAAGATTTAATGTGGTGGTGGTTTATGATGGTGTTAAAAATTCGTAAACAATAAACATTCGTAAGTTAATAATAGTAATATCGTCAAAATACTGTTCCTTCAGTTTCCAACATATAAATAATTTAATTCGTCAATGTCCGATTGACTGGCTGACACACAGTCACAGTTTTTATTTTATAATATATATATTATTTCTCTACATCTATTTTTCAGTCAACAATAAGAAAAAAATAAGTAAAATATTGTATAAAGAAGATTTATAAATAAACTTTTATATCTGGAACCGTTATTTCAGACAAACATACCATTGTTTTTGACATCGGAATGAATTTCATTTAATTTAAGTTTACTGAGAATACGTCCCGTCCAACCATTTGTTAACTGGACACACAAAAATTTATGCTTGCGAAGACGATTGAGGTTTAACGCTTCATACATATGATATATATACGAAATTTACATAGATCAGGAAGAAGAGATACGAGAGGGACATACATTTACGCAAAATATACACTCAACTCTCTGTTTATTGGACGTAGATTACTCTGTTACACGGGTTCTTCAATACATTCGTGCTTTTACATACACAAAAATATAGGGTGGTGTAAAAGGATGAGTTTTTGCCCATCTGCGCCATTGTTTCGTAAATTTCGCAGTTTATGAATAGATAGTTTTCCCGTATATTTCGACAATGGAAAAAAGAAAAATGTGTAAAAACATAAAAAAGACAGGCTCACTTATCTGTATTTTGCATAGAGATTGATAGGGTTTACGTTAAGTTGTTTACACAGAATTACATAAAAGCGCCCATATAGGAGGATTTTGTTCGTAATTTACACGTGTATACAAGAATTGTTAAATACTGCACCGGTAGGAATAGATAGATTAGCGAAACTCAAAAACTAAACGTGGCCTTTTAAAAGTTTTCTTATGATAATATTCATATATAATTTTCTTTATAAAAAGAAGTAAATGCATAATTATTAATAACGCAATTACACGTATGAGCTGATGTTTTTTAAAAATAAATAATAGTAAGTTATATATAATATTATAAATTTATATATAAATTTAATATAATGTAATTAATTAAGTTATATATATTTTTTTTTGAGGTATTTTTAATTTAAAAAATTTTCTTTAACAATCAAAATCGATTTATTATAAGATTATTAACGCCATTAAATTAAATTACGGCAAAATTAGCTTGAAAGATAAACGTACAACTTTACTTTTTTTTTACTTTAACTGGATTTTTTTTAAAGTTACAAATAAAAAGGTCTGGTCATTATTACGAAATATTATTAAAAAATATTATTAATATAATATAATATTAATAATATTATAATAATATTTATTTATAATATTATTATGTAAATGTTTAACCCTCCGGATTGGTCTAGGGGTGAACGCGTCTTCCCAAGTCAGTGGATTTGGAAGTCAAGAGCTCCATCGTTCAAGTCCTAGTAAAGGCTTTCATACCTTTATACAGATTTCAATACTAGATCGTAGATACCGTGTTCTTTGGTGGTTGGGTTTCAATTAACCACACACCTCAGGAATGGTCGAACTGAGACTGTACAAGACTACATACACTTCGTCTACACTCATACATATCATCCTCATTCATTCTCTGAAGTAATACCGGAACGGTACTTCCCAGAGGCTAAGCAGGAAAAAGGAAATAGATGTAAATGTATTAAATAATGATTTTTATTCAAAATAAGCATTAAATTTTTTTTTTTGAATAGCAAAATATTTATCTGAATAAAAAATAAAAGCGAAAAGGCACGCGTACCTATTAGCATGAAGAAGAGTTAACATTTTATTTTATAAAATCGTTCGGCATTCACTTTTTTTATGATGATTTTTTTTAAGTATTAAGATAATTTTTAACGATGAGCGACCTGTGCTTAAATTTTTAATTGCCTTAATACTAGTTTTATTTTGATAGGTGAAAAGAAAATTATTTCGTAATTGTTTAATGCCTTTTCAATAAATAAGTCCTTAACAAAACTTCCATTTTTTTTAGATCTGTGGTAATATATCTATGTTTCAGCTATCACTTATGATCCTACATAATCACATTTCCAATCTTTAGTAGTTAAAACGATTTTTTAACCACCCTAATCTACGAAGATTCTCACTTCGAATCTATGTTTTTTTTTTTGTGAGTGTGTTTAATTCTATTTCTTTTTTTCCGATAATCCTTCATTTATTTTTAAGAAGAATTTCTTTTTATGATCCCATTGTGAGTTTTTCCAGTTACATCTTAGATGAAAGATTCTTTTAACGAAAAATGATATTGTTTTCATAGAAATTTTGAGATAATATAGTTATTTTGAGATAACTTTTCGTTGTAGTTATTAAAATTGGGTTTTACAGCAAAATTGTTAAAAATCATGTTTTTGCGCTTGAATTAAAAACAGGCAATAAGAAAACTAGGGAAAAAGACACGAGTAATTCATATCCTGCAGAGAGCTATAGTTCAAGTTCAACCTTACTTCGTATAGCAGTCTCTTTCCGGCGTTTTTCTTCATTACATTTCTTATTTTTATGATAATGTAAGATCCTTAAGCAATCCTTTTTATGGATAATCCCGGCTTTAAAAAAATGCAATACAAATAAAAAATAATAGTTAAAAATCTTCCTTTAATTTGGCTCTTAATCGGTTCAAAATTAAGAATTGATCATTTATTGCTTGATTTACATTTAATGTGACACTGACTTAAAAATGTCGAACTTATTATTTTTTTATAAATCTGATTTAATGTTATTTTTAATTTAATTAATAATTTTGTAGTGTGAAAATACCATTTATGATTGGGATTCGAACCCGGGACATTCGGATGAAAGCTGAGACGCTATCACTCGCACCACGGAGGTTACCTTGCATATGTTACCTGATGGTTATCGAACTGGTACCTTTCTTTTTTCTGTTTAGCCTCTGGTAACTACCGTTTAGATAATACTTCAGAGGATGAATGAGGATGATATGTATGAGTGTAAATGAAGTGTACATTCTTGTAAATTCTCAGTTCGACTATTCATGAGATGTGTGATTAATTGAAACCCAACCACCAAAGAACACCGGTATCCACGATCTAGTATTCAAGTCCGTGTAAAAAATAGATGGCTTTACTAGGACTTGAACGCTGGAACTCTCGACTTCCAAATCAGCTGATTTGGGAAGACGCGTTCACCACTAGACCAACCCGGTGGGTCAACGAATTGGTACCTGACAGAGAGAATTATTACTAATTGATACATCTATTGATGTATAAAATTAACAGTTATGTACACATTCATAAAATCTCTCCTATAAAGACTACTCTATTTAGTTTGTTATTACTATTTTCAATGTATTACTGTTTAAAGTTCTTAATATGTGAGATTTTTGTCTTTTTTTTTAATTTTGTTTCTCATGTCAAGTAATCTATAATAATTTTATGTTTTACTTCGATAAGTTAACCTTATTTATTTAAATAAATAAACAGTTAGTTGCCATTGTTACACTAGACTCAATACTTTACGTTTCTAGGATTGATCTGAAATAGAACAATGGAGATCCTATCATACAAAGTAAAAGAAGAAATAGTCCTGAACACAAGATTATTTCTGTAAAACGTATCGAAAATGTACCAAGTAATTTATTTGCAGTTTCTGTAAATTCTGATAGTGTGAAAGGAAATAACAAAACTTCTGAGATCGGAATAAACTATAAAAAAGTAAAATACCGCCACTTGTGACTCGTCAACGTAGATTTCAAATCTTATGTTTCTTCATTTTGGAGACTATTATTTTATCTGATTATTATTATTACTATTATTCACATAACATCAACCTAAATTTCTATCCTTATAATTGTGTGAACTAATCTATATCCTTTGTATTTTGTGAACTAAACCACAAGATACGATCTATGAGATATTTGAAGTACGTATATACGCTTCTGCACATCAAGATTAACGTTGAACCGAGAAAGAAGAGATTAATTGTTCACGTATCAAATATCATCAGTATAACCAACAATATTAAATGTAGTAAAGCACATGATTCGACTGCATACATGAAACGCCCTGAAGAGACCAACCAGTGGATGAAGCAATCTAAGCGTACTGTAAAGGGAAACATTCTAGCATTTACAGAGGGTGTAATGTGTACAAGCAATTCCAAAATCTGAAGCGATCTAACTCCCATCGACATCCTAATGCAAGCAGTAAACTTCCTTCGAAAATTTGCAAATTAGAGTAGGATGTGTACTTAAAGAAAACATTATTTAGAAAAATAAAAATTTTACTAATAATTTTAAAAAAAATTACACTATATATTCGACTTTCAGAAAGTAATATTTGAACTGATATCATTAACGATAATACTAACATAAATATTTTATTCATACTTTGCAAATTATATAATTTCAAATCACCTCAATTTAAGTCGTTTAGACTTAAATTAGTTAAAAAATGATTTCATCGTTTTTTAACTAGGAGGCTGCTCTGCCATTAACATTGTCTCACTTCTAATTCTATATAAGTTTTCCTTCGTTTCACGATTAATACAGTTTTCAAACACTATCAAATGAACGTGGATATTAACTTACCGATGGCTGACTTTCTTGTCTTTTTATTTTGACCCCAAACGGACCAACAAAACACAAAACAGAATTCCAGATTTTAAAAACGAAACTACATGATCAGCAATATTAATCTCATATCTGATCTCGATATGAGCAATATTATCTCGATATGATCTCATATCGCTTCACGATTACACACACACGTGAATATAATTCAACTTGAAATGCAAAATTTTCTAAACTGATTTACCTCGTCTTTTAGCCCTTAATGGATACGTGGTTTTTCGTATTAATAGTTTCCGCATTTCATAAAATTTTTTTACAAGCCACATCATTTGTTAAGTTTTCAGTGCAATAATTTATACCTGAATCTAGCGATTAACCGCCCATCCACAATTGGAATTAATTCTTATATAGTCACTAGTCATTCGACTATTTATTATCTAGCTTTTAAATATTAACACAAATTTCGTTTATGAACTGACTTTGATCAGTTACATAAATTACTTTCATTAATTTCCCTCTATTCAAGTAACTTCGCGAACTTCTCTAACCTGTGCCCACCAAGGCGTGATTATTTTAGAAAACAAATAAATAAAAACCTTAAAGTAACATTAAAATTTAAAGTGAAATAGAGGAATGTTGTAAAACAATTCATAATTACGGTTTAGCAAACCACATGATCTTCTTCGACCTCCACTCAAAGCAAATTTCCACAGCTCTCTTGTTAACCGCATTACATCCTCTGTTAAGTATAAAGAGAACAGCTTGTAAAACGAGGTAGCCCTGCAGACGATCCTGTGAAAAGTTTTACGATAACTGTAAAAAATTACGATATCTGTAAAAAATTCAAAAACTGATATTAAAATTATGAGAAATTTTTATTTGAGTATAAAATTTCTAAATACTGATGACCATTTTTAAAAAAATTAAAACTACAAAATCTTTTCTAAATAATTCTACCCTTCTTATCCGTACAGAATACATGATGGTACTTCTTGGTTCTGGTTAAAAATAAAGTCAATTTATTAGGTAATTTGTCATCTAAAGGTAAGAGTCAAATAATTTTTTTGTTGAAGTTAGTCATGTTTATTTTGAGTGATTTTTAATTATATTCGGACTTCGGTCACAATTATCTTTAGGTTAGAAAATGGATCCTATGCCAACTGATACGATTGGTAGACTTCAATTTGTGAAGGTTATTTGCTATCATTTCGAAAGCGTTGTCCACTGACGTCGACAAATAGAAACTCGAGGAGGTTAGCTCGCAGAAAATTAATCAGAGATTACATAGCAAACAATTTACCGGGGAATTAAAGTGATAACGACAGAGAGTACGGCTATGAAACTCCAACCTAGGTCCTACTACTACTTTCGTACTTTTCTTTTTCCTGTTTAGCCTCCGGTAACTACCGTTTAGATAATTCTTCAGAGGATGAATGAGGATGATATGTATGAGTGTAAATGAAGTGTAGTCTTGTACATTCTCAGTTCGACCATTCCTGAGATGTGTGGTTAATTGAAACCCAACCACCAAAGAACACCGTTATCCACGATCTAGTATTCCAATCCGTGTAAAAATAATTGGCTTTACTAGGACTTGAACGCTGGAACTCTCGACTTCCTAATCAGCTGATTTGGGAAGACGCGTTCACCACTAGACAACCCGGTGGATCCAACCTAGGTCCTGTCTATGGTAAGCCATAAGTATGCCGAGAAAGCCAAATACAAGTCAGACTCCTATTAGTGGAGGGTTATCATTATGAAATAGATTTAGGACCCTTTCGTTAGAGGACACGAACGGAACCCGTCAAGCCTCCACCTACTTTACGGGGTAAATGATGTGCTTCGATTATACGAACTGATGAAAACAGTCGTCGGGAGATTACAATATACGACTTGTAGAGGGAAATAACTTAGAATAATTAGAATAATTTCTAAAGACGTAGAGGTATACAAGAAGTTCATAAATCTAGTTCGTGAACAGAAATTAATAGGTCATATCTCCACTACAAAAGACCAACGAGCAGTTCGTATGGTGATTAGAAATCTGCATCACTCGATCCTACGATCCTATTGGAGATGATCAAGGAAGTAATCGAAAGATACGGGCTTAGGGCGACGAACATAATAAATGCATGCCACAGAATAACCAAAGCCAAAGCAACATTTTTTGTGAACCTGGCAAGAGAACGATACATTTAAGTTAAAATACATAGCCAATTACAGCGTTTCATTCTAAACCTACAGGCCTCGTGCAGTGCATGAGATATAAAGAGTACGGACACACCAAAAAATTTTCATGAGGTCCTTCCGCTGTGTGAAGTGGTGGGGAAGACCGCAGAAAAACAGATTGTTCCAGGAAGGACAGAAACAGTCCTACAACCTGTGCTTTATGCCAATACACCATCCGTCAAGCTATTGGGGTTTCAGAGTGTACACAAAGATATTGGAGAGAAAACAAAGGCAAAAGGCGACTCGAAGCTCACAGCTTACTTCACGAGTATCAATTCCACCGGCCATAGAGCATTCGGTCTCACTTTTTGTCATAGCAATTTCCCACGTTAGGACATGGAGCACCTGGAAACGTTGGAATGAAGTCTGAATCTCTCTGCCAAACATATGCCACGGCGGCTGGGCGTAGTGGTGAGAATAGTGTGGACAAATTACAGAAGCTTTCTTCAAATATAGATTTCCTTGTTCAAGAGATAAAAAGTCCAATAAGCTTACTTACTTAGATACCTCGTAGAATTGATAATAATAAGGTTTCTCCGTACCGTTGCATGGAACATACACGACCTAATTTCTGGGTGGGAGAACTGGAAACTATGAAAATTACCGATACCCAGGACATGATACTGATATCAGAGACACACTTCACAGACAGTGTACATGACAAATCACCCACATCGCTCATGGGCGAACTGCTGTGCTTGCGTAAGGAGTTCTCTACGACATCTCCACTTCCCTGGTTTTACAATAACCAGATTAAAGCGACCTTGGTGTAGGTTACACACTAGTTGGAACCTATAAAACTACTCGAAGTGTTTTGTCTTCCACGACTCAGTATAACGAACAAGTTATTTTCCGAATACTTTCCAACATTAGGCTACAGGTTTATCGCTGGATGGGACTGGAACGCGAAACATCCATTACAGGGTTTTCGGTTGACAATAAACTTGGAAAGACGTTGTGGAGCTGTATTCTAAATCTAAACCTGAACGTCGTTTAAGGATTTCAACGAACATACTGGCCTACGGAACTAACGAAGATACACGATTTATTTAACTTTTATATCACTTCGGGTATATATATATATAAATATATATATCATTTATATACACTTTGATAGAAGACAGCTATGACTCGATCCGATTTATTTACGTTACGTAAGACGGTTGAGGAAAAAAGGAAGCCTATGCTCCATACCAAAAGAACGGATTGGGATTCTTATCAAGAATGGATCGAGGAGAAACTGATTGACATTCCCACTTCATATCACACAGAATATTGACTGTACAACATACGTTTTAACCTCAGTCATGCAGGAAGGTGCAAGGTGATCTACACCTGAGAAAGTATATTCGACCAGAGACAGTAAATATCAGAGAGAGCGGATAGATCTAACTGCCTCAAAAAGGTGTCTCAGACCAAAGTAGTAGCGGTTCAGGAGACCGGAAGACAGAACACTTTTTAATAAGGCTATGAGGATCAGGCTATAAGGCTAGGAAAACTACCACAAACAAAATATTCAAGGATTATATTGGAAATCTTTCTAACCTGAAAAGGGACGGATGCACCCCACTGAAGGCTACGAAGGGGTTTCGACGGCCCACACCCACGCTACTTGCATTACAGGGGCAAAATGGATCATACCTAGGCGAAATATTCAACCAAATGATAAAGAGGACATAATAATCCTAATGCCAATCAGCTTCCGATTAAACCAATCTCAACAAGGGGCGTTTAATCGACCTGAGAATGCGATTGAAGAAAGCCCCAGGTTTTGATTTAGTAACACACAAAATGCTGGTTATGCTCCCGCTTAAACTAATCACGGATAATAAACACCTCTTTAAAACTGTCCTCTGAACGTCTAACTTCCCAGAAAAATGAAAGGTATCTCAGGTGGTAATAATCTTAAATCCAGGGAGACCTGCACACGAGGTTTCTTCTTACAGACCAATTAGCCTTTTACCGGTCAGATCTAAGATATTTGAGAAGATATTAGTTTATAGGCTTAGGCAGGTTTGAAAGCGTGAGGAAGTCACTCCGGTTCCGCAATTTTTATTCAGGTAAGACCACTCCACCATCGAACAATCTCATAGAGTCGTCGAGATCATCAGTGGATATGTGGAGGAAAGAAAATTCTGCTCGGCAGCATTCTTAGATATCCAACAGGCCTATGGCAAGGTAATTTGCTCTATCAATTAAAATCAAAACTCCCTCAACCCCTACTACCTAGTGTTACGGAATTATCATGAGGGACGTTTCTCCCAAATCAGATATACTGATGAATTATTGAGATTCTTCGACATCAGGCGGGTGTTTCTCACGGTTCAGTGCTGGGTCCTGTACTGTATTCAGTATTCACGGCGGACTTTTCAGTCCTGGAAATTTTCCCCGTCACCTCATTCGCCGATGACACAGCTATTCTTGCTGTTGACGAGGACCCTGGACTAGTATCTAGGAGTCTGCAATCGACATTAAACCTTATATGCGCATAACTAAAGAAGCGGAGGATGAAGGTTAATCAGAATAAATCGAAGGACATCACATTCGCTACGATAAAAGGTTCAACTGCCCCAGTTGAACCAGGAAGGTGTTTTGATCCCAAAATCAGAGCGTGTACCGTACCTTGGATTGCACCTATATCGGTGTTTGACCTGGAATATCACGTGCAGGAGAAAATAAAACAACTGAACGAGAATTACTATCGGTTATTGAGAAGACAATCACACCTCGCATCGTCTAATAAAATTTTGATATACAAAAATGTCCTACGACCAATCTGGACTTATGGCGTGGAGTTTTGGGGAACAAGTAATAGTAACGTCGACGACATACATCTCCCCAAAACAAGGTAACGAGGACAATTGTGGAGGCGCCATTATTCAAACGGAACGATGAGATTCACTAATACCCAGAGCTTCAGTCTGTTCGTGAGTTGTGAAGCAGTACAATATTAAATACTAACAGCTTAGAAAACCACGTTTTCAAACAGTTTAAAAAATGAATACAAACAGTTTAGAAAATCACGTCAACCACCTAGTAATCAATCTACTTGATAACAGCGAGGACATCCGAAGGTTGAAACGTCTCCACGTGCTAGACTTGGGAAATACTGGATGACAGATTGTTATTATTATCTCAAATATTATTATTATTATTTTTGTTTACTTCTTTACTCTTTCGATGTTACTTGTTACATTTTTCTTTTCACTGTTCATTTTCTTGTTTACATTGTTATATCTTTCGTCTTACTAACGGCAGTTGTTGAGGTTTCGGCTTATGTAGGAGTGTTTATTCTTATTTATTTGATTATTTATTTATTTGTTTATTGTTTATTTTTGCGAACCATGAAGTGAACATAGATATATTTCTGTACTACGGATTTTAGGAACTTCGCTTATTGATAACTTTAGTTGTTTTTTTTTGTTTTTTTTTTATTATTCTAAGAATTGATTGAATTATTAGGGGAGTTTATTAACAACTCCGTATCATACTATTATACGATTTACTTATGGTCCCACTACAGAAACCGATGCTAGGTAATATTAATTGTGGAACAAAAAAAATTTTCTTCTGTCCTCTGTCTTTTTCCACGCCCTAATAAACTCTGATTAATATTTTTAAATGATTAATCTCCATTCTTTTTCCCTTAGAACTTTATCCTAACCACGTTAAACAATAACCGTAGCCAGCTGCGTCCCTTTTTCGTGCAGCAAGAGTACCTGTAAAGTGTTATATTCTTGGATCACAAGCCCGAGATGTGTTGTTAATCAGAATCTATAAAAAAAGGTGATTGTACCCAATATCGAGGAGCTTTCAGCCTCAAGTATAACTCTATCCTTTAATTACCTCTAATTACTTTACCTTCTGAACTGAAAGGCCAACAGTTGCGCCACTCCGATTCATAACCGATGGAGCAAACATAGAAACTAAAATTTTACGCATATTAGATTTTATTAAATCACTTTTCCTTCACTATGTTGGAATAACACCGTTTAGTGCCTTCTAAGTGTTCCCCGTTATTTAGATTTATTTAATACTATATTCACAGTGTTAAAAAATTTTATGGTTAAAAAAGTTCAAAATTAACGATAATTAAAAAAGTTTTTTTTAATTTTCTCACTCATGTTATTTATGTCATCTGTAATATATTCACATAAGCTTATTCCCTGCTTATTAAAGTAGCCTTACAAATTGAGTTTAAATTTTTTTGAACATTCTAAGATAACTCGGGTGTGCGAATTTGGGTGTAGGATTAATTTACAATATTTGAATGCAACAGATTTCGCATCTAGAATGGTGAAACAAAACGTAATTAAATATTTGTTTTATATACGATATTTTAGTTTTATAAATCTTTTCTTTTTTATGTTGGTATGTGTATATTTTTTATGCAAAAGGAAAAGTATAAAGACATAATTTATTACTAAATACTTGACAGATAAAATGTTACACTGTATTTGTATCGTATTATATCTATATTTAGAAAGCATGTTTTTACATTCCGTAACCGCAGCAGTTTTAGATAGTGACATGAGACATAAGTGACTCCCAAAAATGGCATTACTTTTATCGTGAACAAGAAAGCCTTACGTTATTAAAAAAGATTACTTTTGTAAATTACATCGTTGTATTCCCAAAACTACTTGTTCATTTCCAATATTTTATTTACAAAATACTGTCTACGATGATAAAGAAAATTATATTGTTTCTAAGATCAGCCATCAAATTTGAGTTCATATGGTATATTATAATCGTATGAAATTCACCACTTATAATTTAAATAATTTACGTTATTTCTTTAATTTTACAACTTTGTACGATTGTTTCAAGGTATTTATGTACATCAAGAAAGTTACCTCTACGGTAACGGAAAGCCAAACATAGTATTGAAATCGATTCCACGATTCTGCGTGTATAACGATCTTAAATTGAGAGCGCTGCTTGTCTAAATTGTAAACTAAAAGTAGGAAATATTCATTAAATATTTATAAAATTGCATTTTTTAAGATGTAGGTAGTGAAATGTACATGTTATACTAACTAGATACTATTCTTAAGGTAACGAAATTGTTTCTTCTAGCAAGTCTGAGTACGTCTTAGATATCTTTTTGAACATATCAAGGGCATTTAATAATTTGTGGTTCTCTGCCATCTGCCCTGTTTCAGTTGTAGAAGCGTGATTGTAAGCAGAATGAGCTGAACGTGTTATGTAGCTATTCAGCAATCGAGAAGTTGCTTTTCCAAACGGCGTTACAGAAGTAGATAAAACGCTACCTAAAGGTTATCCGCAGGATAGTGTTTTATGACCCCTGTTCTGTGTTGTTAAATTCAATTCTTTGATGCGGTTGAATTTACCCAAATTTACCCAATGCGGTTGAATTTGCGGATGATAGGCTTTTTCTGGTTAGAAAAGATTCGAGGAATGAGATCGAATTCTTCAGGACAGTTCAGGTTGAAAGATACTCTAGTGGTGTTTGCGATATAAGATGATGTTTAGCCCAGAGAAAACAACGATGATGTTTCTCAGGGACAAACTAGCTGTTACGCAACGACCTCCTGCATCAATGGCGGGTCATACAATTAGTTATGTTCCGCTGCAGAAGTATCTAGGTATTATCCTTATTGAGACTCTTCATTCAAGGAGAACTTTCAATAAGCAGTAAAAAAAGCTTCTTCTGCTTTCTTCGGTGTTCGGAGAGCAGTTCACCCCGATTGGAAGATTAATTTCAGAACCGTGCGTGTAATAAAGTGTAAGTGAAGCTACAATACTGTATGCTACAACTGTCTGGGCTTTTCGAATAAGGTACAAATGTTGTAGGAATATTTTGTTGAGAGCCCAGAGTCTCCTATTTTTTATCTGTGATTGGTACCAATAGAACTGTCTCTCCATAGGCGGTCCTTGTTATTAATAGTATTAAGGCCATTGATATCTTGCGACTTTGCGCCAATTACGTTATGATGCGAAGAAGGTAGGCCAACGAACCTCTGGGCGCATAAAGGAAATAGAAGACCAAAGTTTCCATTTGTGGCAGGTCAGTCGAACTGAATCATACATGCACGGTATTTTTCCTGATGTGAGAAGTATACAGGTAATTAGGTTAATTTCCTCCAATCGGCATGTTACACAATTGCTTTCTGAATATGGTGCTTTTCGAGCTAGGTTGATCAGATTTGGTTTGATTAATTCAGGCTTGTGTCCGGAGTGTACGACCACTTATAATGTGTATTATATATCTGCCCCAGATACGAAGCTGAACGTACCAAAGTATCTAGAGAGCTTGCGAGGATCCATTCTGCAAGTTAATCGCATAACTGAAAGGGAATAGAACATAGTTGCCGAATTCCTTAGATTCTTAGTCCTGTGGAGGATAGCTGAGGGGGTCTTATGCTATTATAGGTGTATAGATAGAACAGCAACTCGGGTGGCTGGAGATCCGCTGATAATAGCTGTTAGGATAAGAATGGATGTGTGGATAACTCTATAAAGAAGCTGCGGTATGGGAGGGTGTAGGTATTGACCTCGCTCCCGAAAGCGGACTAGAACAGAGAGAGATAGGATATATTTCCATTATTAAATTTGTGAATCTGTTTCTTGATTTTTAAATAAATCAAGAAGAGTTTTAGTAAATTGAATTGGAGGGCAAAATTTTCGTTTTTGCGATCAACACTTTGTTTTGTTAGTATAAGAATAATATCTTTGGTGTTTAAAGAATCAATCAAGTAATGATCTGCGTACTATATTTATCTTACTTCTCATCTACGTGTGTCCCTCTTATCATCAAATTAAAAAAAATTGAATGTCAGGATACATGACCCGCCAGCTCAGTACGTCTTTTTACAAGATTCTTCTACGAACTTCCCTACATTTATTCCTCTTCCTTTTGTATTTTATATTTTATTTAATTGTCGATATCCTGCTGCAAAACCGCATTTCAGAGTTTCTATTTTTCTCCTATCTGTTTTTTTACAATCCACGTTTCGCTACCCTAAAGTGTTACTGTACATTCCATACAAATATTTTTTAAGAAAACTTTACTAATTCTTTGAGAAATTTTATTTAAATTGTGTTTTTGAATACTAGAAGGCTTCACTTCCGCATAAAAGCTGTTCTAATTCAAGTCAGTCTGCTTTTGATCTTTTCCTTTCTTCACCAATCTTTTATAATTATGTATTATTATTGTAATATGCTTCACATGAAATTTCCTAAATGTTTAAGCCGTTTAATGTAGATAATTATTTAAAATATATGATTACTTTGTTTTAGCATTGTAAACATATTTATTACTTATGTAGTAGAAAAAACTATAAAAAGATTGAAAATGAAGAAAGTAACAAAGAAATTTTACTAAATATTGCTATATATGGTACGTGAATAAGCTTTGTCACCTGGTAGAGAAGCAATGTTACAACAAATAGGGTCTTTATTATATATAAATGCAGATTTTAAAAAATGGTGGATTTTAAGTTTTTGGTGGATAATAAATGGTGGATTTAAAAAAATTCTAATCGTAAGAGTGTTTGTTTACGTTATTAAAAATAATAGCGCCGCAAATAATATTAGAAATAATAACATTGAAAATAAAAAATAACAATAATTTGACGAAGAAGAGTTATTCAAAAGTGAAACTTCTTAACTCTCTATAATAATATCTATCTTACTCTCAACCTAATAGCCTATCTCATTATACGTAGATAGAATAATTATAATTCAAAGTAACACGAAAAAATTATCTTATACAGTCTATCATTCTTATAAAATGTAATAATTAATTTCAGCTTAAATTTTAAGCTCAAATCTTAAATTACCTAAAATAATTGACTAAAAATCGCGAAGTATAGTATTCTATTCGAATCTGCGGTATGGTAATTACTTGATTTTTTCTCCCCAAAAACTTCCTAAAGAACAAAAGTGTGTTTTGAACTGAGGCCGGGAAAATACGCTTTTATAATACAGAGAGAGAGAGAGATGTGATGAAGCAGCACCGGTAAATTTCATTATGTCCTGTATCTGTATTATGTATAAGACTTAAACGAAACGATGATACAAATGTTACACGAGTAGAGAAAGTTACCTTTTAATGAATTAGAATATGAAAAGATTAACAGAGTAGGGGAATAACTGTTGTCAAAAATATTTTTAAAGACTGTTGAATTTGATGGTATTTTGTTTCCATAAGGCTCTTTAGCATGACTATTATATTGAACAAAGGCACTTTGTGCTCACTAAGAAAGCACGAAAAAAATTCATTATTTTTTTATATTTGGATAAAAAAATAATGTTCATATTTGTGACTACTTTTACGAAAATACATCAAATTGAAGAAAACTTGCAACAACTTCAGTAATCCGTTTTTATTTTTAAAATAGAAAATTTGAGAGGTATTTTTAAATGATACACGATAATAAATTTTTAAAAAATGTGTAGTGTAGAATTAGAAAATTTGAAAACTAAGTATCAAGACTTACGGTTTCAGTCTTGATTTAGATTCGCCTAATATTGTTTCTAAATTGGTAATTGAAGAATTAGAAATCCAAAATTTACTTCGCAAAAAAAAGTGAATCGTTTATCAGCAATTCCCATAAGGTATGATAAAAAAACCTTACGATAACTAGTATTTTTTATATTTTATTGTGAGAACTAAACTATATGATTTTGTGATCTAATTGTTAATGGTTAAAATAGATAAGCGTTTTTAAAATTAAAAAGAGTAATAGTTTTTCCTCTACTCCTTAAAAATATGTAAACTAGCGAGACTTGATGAAAAGTTAATTTGATTTATTAATTCTTTTTCTTGTATTATTCTTTTATTTTATTTTATTTTCCTTACCCTGCTATATAGTTATACTTTATACTATATAAAAGGAAAAGTACGCTAATCGAGTTAAACTTTGTATTCGTGCCCTTTTTTCATTTCTGAACTCAAAGTCACATTCTTGTACTAATTAGATTATTTCATTACAGAGTATGCACGCTTATTTTGTTTCGAGTAATTTCAGTCAGGGGTGGAGAATAATAAGCCTAATTTTTCCGGCTTTTTCGTTTGTTATAGCTTTGTTTGTAGTTTGTTGTAGAGGTGTCTCTATGATAAGTTACGGGAATGAAGAATGACTTATACAGTTGCATAAAGATTCCTATCGTATTATTCATAAATTACATTAATTTTATCGTTCTATAACAGGAGTTTTCCCAGATTTTTTTAAGTACAGCAAATAAAAGCAAGGATTCAAAAGAAGTTGTTCTATTTATTTCAATAATTAATACTCATTTCAATCCCTGTTTTAATCAAATACATTTGAAAGAACTGCTTACGATTAATTAACAGAAGTTTTCTTTTAACAGAAATAACAGCTTGAATAACAACCAATTTTTTTTTTTTGCCCTGAGGTAGGTAATCCCCACGTCCAGTACACAACATCTACGTTCCACGTCCAGGGCTGCAACAGCTGTACTTATGTACAATACACATAGCTGGCTAACGGGGTTCCGAGTAAATTCCTCGGTTATGCTTTATTACGTTTGATCTGTTTCCAACTTCAGGTCACTAAACGGACTGGATTTTTCGGTTACCTGCAAGAAATGGAATAATAAACGATTTTGGAAATGGACTCATACCACTTTTAGAACTGGCGATGTGGCGGCCAGGGTCAATGTTATTGCAGGTGTAGCGGAGACCCTTCCGTTGTCCACATGCCCCCTGCGATGGCAAGCATGTAGCAATGGTGCCCATGTTTGTAGGTGCATGGGAGCTCTGAAAGCTTCGGTGAGTAGAAGCCTGGAGTCAGTGCAGAGATTGCGCATCCGCTCTCTGCCAGGACATATGCCGGTTCCACCGGAGTACCGGATCGGACCTCCAAGGTTAGTAGCCCTGGAGTAGGGGTGTACCCCGACGGCTAGCCTTGCTACAGAAGGGATAAATGTTCATGAATATTGAACAAACTAACGTGGCAGAGGGTGCACGTAAACACCCTCGTTTAGAAACCTCCGATTCACCACAAGCGAAGAGGAAAGAGAGCAAGGAGTCAGATAAAATCAAGAGAGATGCTGACAAAATCAGAAGGGAATTGAGAAAGTCGTTGTTTGGAAACATTGCTCCCAAACCAAGATTTTTATTATTACAAAGGAGAATGGAAACTTTCAAAAAGTTAGTCCATTCTTAATCGCTAGAGAGATTACTAATTGTGCTGGTGGTCCTGTCAAGGAAATTCGTATAACCTTTAATGGATTGCATGTCGAAACCATCAACGACATGCAAAGCCAGAAAGTTCAGGCGTTGAAGAAGATCGGTGAATTTGCTGTTCCTATCCAACCGCATAGCACTCATCCAGAGGAGTTGTTGTTTGTCGCGATCTTCTTAATTGTACAGAAGAAGAAATTGTACAAGAAATGTCGAGTCAGGGAGTGATTCAGTGTCGCAGACTTACCATGCGAAGAAATGGTGAAGTTGTTCCTTCGGCCTCGCATGTTTTAACATTTAATAGGTCGAACCTTTCTCAAAAGGTACGAGCTGGCACCCATCGGCTTGATGTACGGGCATTCATTCCGCAGCCGATGAGATGTTTTAAGTGTCAACGATTCGGACACACAGCAGCTAGATGTGAAGCGCAGGAAACATGTATATGTGGAGAGAAAACACATGAGGGTGACCCATGTAAAGACCCTCCAATCTGCGTTAACTGTAAAGGGCACCACAACTGTCGATCTAGGAACTGCCCAGTATACAAATTAGAAACAGCCATTCAGGAAGTTAAAACGCTTCAAAAGGTCAGTTATCCTGAAGCGAAAAAAATTGTTAAACAGCGTACACCTCGACCATCGACTTCTTATGCAGAAGCAGCGGTTGCCCCTACCACATCTAAAATTTATGTGGAGCAGTTGCTTAACACGATGGCACCAAGTCTTGCGACAATGATTGAAAGAATCAGTGATTCAAAGATTGAGTCGACTCATCAGAGAAAACAAAGTAAAGATGAGAAGGCTCATTCCCGGACTGACGCCGTTGACATGAGAGACGCACCAGCGCAGTTTAAAAAACCAGCCAAACCTGCGATTGAAAAGCTACCAACTGACGTAAAAATTAAAAATCTTGACTTATCTGATAAAGAGAAACAGATCACTCCGTCGTGTAGTCACAAACCTAAAGAAATTGTGACAAGAAAATCCGAGTCTACCGAAATGGAGGTGCAAGTTATTATTGAAAAAGCACCAGACGCAGATGATATAAAAACTGCAACAATGGAGCCTCCAAAAGCTCCATTTACAGATTCAGAAGAACAGTTTCAGCGAGAGCATCTATTTCAGCTGGACCCAGCACTGCAGTAGAGATAGAATCCAGCTCATCAGCCGACGAAAGTGCATAGCTTGCTAGTTTAGATTCCATAGCAACGATGCTAACAGCACCAATGAAGCTTTCATCACCTGATGTGGCGAACGTCATTGGCATCAGAAAGAGAAGACGATGCCATGTCCGAGGCCTCAGACACACTGTCATCGGAAGTTGAGGCCATTCGCAGAATGGAAAAACGCAAGAAAGGATGGCTGAAAGGAAAGCCTAGGCGGATTTGAAATTATAGAAGAATGTTAAATTTTGAACATTTTTTGATTCATGAGAATGTGAATTATTGAACCTTTTTTTTTTCTTTTTTTTGAAGTGGGATGGGGCTAATGACCAAAGTAGTCGATGCCCCTTAAAAACTCAACAAAAAAAAAACAACCAATTTTAATTTATAAATAATAAAAAACAGTAATAGGGAAATTAATAAATTTCTATGGCGATTATGAACGCTCTTATGGGATCAAGATCAAAATCTGAACTTGATTTTTGAAAACTTTCAAAGATTGTGTAGTACTTTTCTTGAAAAGTCCCACTTCTACATAACTATATTATTCCAAAAAGATAAGGCTTTTTAGACACGATAATGGGGAATTAATTTAGCTGGAAATTTGCTAGTTCCTCTTTATCCTTCAATGATAACGGCTAAGCATCCGCTCCCAAGACGAATTCTGGGGCGGAACGACCTAGCGGCGCAGCCTTCAGTCGCATCGTTTGGTGGTGACACTAGTAAAGTGGTCCTCCACTAATATTTAGCTACTATCATTTTTACAGAAGATAATAATTACTTTAAGTAAAGTAAATATAAAATAAATAAATAAAAAAAGAATGACGTAATGAATACTTGTGAGGATAATAACAAAAATAATTTCTTAAATAAAAAAAATAACTTTGATTTTTATAATAGTTCTATATCCATTTTTGTTTTAAGTCCACAACGCCATTAAAATTATAATTTTCCCTTTTCATATAAATAAATGTGCTTTTTTTATGTTTGCTTAAAATTCAGGGACCTCGGCCCGATCTGAAAAAACCACTACTGCTGCTGATTGACCCTGGCATTGACTTATTGGGTATTGAAGGTGGAGTTAGGTGTAAATTCATCTAGACAGCTTCATTACTAAGTTAATAAAAATAATAAAGTTCATTACTCAGTACTAAAGTTTAAACAGAAAGAATGTCCACCGACATTTCATGTTTACAATATTTACACTAACTAAATCACGTTCTGTAGAAAGAGCTACATTATTCCCGGTAGTAGAATTTAGAAAAAAATATGAATTCTATCCTGGGCATTCGTATCCTGATAAGAATCGCTACTGATAGAATTTTATTCAATAGATAGTGTTCTTTGCAAAGGGCAATGGTTTTTACTGAAAATCTGATTAAAGATATATGATTTTTTTTTTTGTCTTCAGTCATTTGACTGGTTTGATGCAGCTCTCCAAGATTCCCTATCTAGTGCTAGTCGTTTCATTTCAGTATACCCTCCACATCCTACATCCCTAACAATTTGTTTTACATATTCCAAACGTGGCCTGCCTACACAATTTTTTCCTTCTACCTGTCCTTCCAATATTAAAGCGACTATTCCAGGATGCCTTAGTATGTGGCCTATAAGTCTGTCTCTTCTTTTAACTATATTTTTCCAAATGCTTCTTTCTTCATCTATTTGCCGCAATACCTCTTCATTTGTCACTTTATCCACCCATCTGATTTTTAACATTCTCCTGTAGCACCACATTTTAAAAGCTTCTAATCTTTTTTTCTCAGATACTCCGATTGTCCAAGTTTCACTTCCATATAAAGCGACACTCCAAACATACACTTTCAAAAATCTTTTCCTGACATTTAAATTAATTTTTGATGTAAACAAATTATATTTCTTACTGAAGGCTCGTTTAGCTTGTGCTATTCGGCATTTTATATCGCTCCTGCTTCGTCCATCTTTAGTAATTCTACTTCCCAAATAACAAAATTCTTCTACCTCCATAATCTTTTCTCCTCCTATTTTCACATTCAGTGGTCCATCTTTGTTATTTCTACTACATTTCATTACTTTTGTTTTGTTCTTGTTTATTTTCATGCGATAGTTCTTGCGTAGGACTTCATCTATGCCGTTCATTGTTTCCTCTAAATCCTTTTTACTCTCGGCTAGAATTACTATATCATCAGCAAATCGTAGCATCTTTATCTTTTCACCTTGTACTGTTACTCCGAATCTAAATTGTTCTTTAACATCATTTACTGCTAGTTCCATGTAAAGATTAAAAAGTAACGGAGATAGGGAACATCCTTGTCGGACTCCCTATCTTATTACGGCTTCTTTCTTATGTTCTTCAATTGTTATATGATTGCTATATGATAACCATAATAAAATCTAATTGACTATGTGTTTCAGAGTTAATACAATATGATTAAAACATACATTTGAAGAAGTTAATGCAATGTGTTCGTTGAGACCAAAGGGGTTAGTACCGAATTGGAAGAAAAACGGAAAGAAAACTGAAAAATAAAATTAAAAAAATATCAGTTTGCTTAAATATAAGAAGTTTAATAAGATGAAGGAATTAAAGAATACTTTCGTTCAAAGAGAGATTTAAGAAATGAATGAATTAACAAGATATTTTTCAAGAGGAACATTTCAATTTCATTCGGAACGTTGCTATTCTCTAACAATTGCCTTACAAAGTAATTTAAGAACTTTGTCAGCGATTTGTTTTTCTCTGGAAGAAACAGACGTTGATTCAATTCATCTTCTTTATTATCTGTCAGTTCTAGAGAATTACCCATGATGTTTAAAAAACCTTTTTCTACACCCTCACGTTTTAGGAATGCCAAACCAGTACACATCCTGATAAATTGACGAATCTCAGTAGCCTGTTGGTAGTGTGTAACAGAACCGTATTCTTGGACGTCTAGGGCGAAATGAAATAGCACCCATGAATGTGAGCAGTAGAGCAGATTTTTTTCAGAGCTGATATGGCAGCCGTTTCAGTCAATATTAACTTTTTCAGGGTTCTAATCAGGAACTTCAGATTTAATTGAACAAACCATTCTCTCGTATACTGGTAGCAATAGAAAAGACAAGTGTCTAGACAGGAGAATTTCCAGACAAAAATAAAAATTTCAACTTTAGGGTTGAAATTTTTATTTTCAAGTTTTTGAGCAATAGAATTCTCAACAACAATATTTCAGTTGTGTTCTGTTCTGGGAGGTATACTATTATTATAATAGTGTACGCATATTGGACTACCTTTTTTTTTTTGTACACAAACTGGAATCGGAATTTGCTGTAATTAAAAAAAAAGAATGTACGCAAAGTGGGTATATACGTAGATAGGGTGGTACCGACCCAAGGGCTCGCATGAGATTCTCCCGGCGTCACGGGGCCGACCCCGGGGCAGCAGAGCTTGTCATTCCCGTCAAGCCAGGACTCCGCAGTGTTCATTATCCTCATGGTTGTGAGAATAATACTGATAAATACAATTAAAGTATTCAGGCTCTTAAAGTATTCAGGTCCCTCGGGGCATCTGCATCGGTGGCATCTCTGCGGGGCCTGGACTGAAAGCTGTGTGGCACAATCAGTTTGAGGGCGAGAAGATGTCCTCCGTTAAAGCCACTACTGGCTAGGAACGGAGGGGGTGGTGTAGCGACCGGACACGCTACGAGGGGGGGGAACCGATCTTCTCCCCTCGGGGGGGAATCGAGATGTACATACATATGTATATATGATGCACGTATATAACTCAAAAACGATTAGCCGTAGGATGTTGAAATTTTAGGACTGTTACAACATCTAATTGTACAACTCTTCTTTTGATTGCAATCGACTGAACTAAAACTGTCCAAAAAAGCCCAAAATTAAAAAAAAATTTGAATTTTGGACTTTTTTATAATTGTGGTAATAAACCCTCATTGAGATATTTTCAACGATATACCGTAAGTGGTACTTATTTTCATTGGTTTCACAGTTATAGCAAAATAGAATTTTAATTAATGAAATATTTGGATCTTACAAGGGGAAGGCACATCGGTTCTAATCTGACTTCATCTCCTTTCTTTAACTTTTTTTTTTTTAATTTATATATATTGATTTATTAATAATTATTAACCTCCAATTGTAAAAAAAAAATTTGCAGTATATAATAATTCAATAATAACAAAAAATGAAACAATATCAAATGTTATTAATGAAATAAAATTATATGTACTTTTAATTTAAAAAATATGTGAATATGTAATTTAATAGGCGTACAAGGAATTCATGTGCTGTCCACATCAGATTTTTTTCTCTAGGTCATTCCAGCTTCACAGAATTTTATTTTTAGTGGTAGATTATGGGTGGCTAAAAGGGGAAATGTGGAGGCCATAACAATTATTATTATGTGGTTTACAAATTATGCAATTCAGTAATTAATATACATTTATCTTTAAAAAAAATTATATTAAAAAAATTCAATACTGCGGTCGAATTTTTTTACTGTCAAGAAAACTAATTATTTGATTTGTGAATTTTTTTCAATTTTAATCTGACTAATCAGGTGATTTAAGCTTATGACTTTTTTCGAGCTCCCTGCGTGTAAACTTTGTGATTAATTAATCTACGGTTAAATCTGTTTTATCTGCCATAACAATTACAATATGAAAATATTGATTCCTACGAAGAAGTCTAAATTGTCATTTTTTGTTCCACAAAAACCGGAATAGCTTTCAAGGTGTGGATTTTATTGAAACTTACTACAAAAACAATTTCTATCGGTCTAGTAAAAAAAAATACATTTCTAGTTTGTTTAGTATAACTAAAGAAAAAAGTTAAAACCAAAATTCAAAGAAATTTGGAATTATTAATCTACTTTACGTTTTCAGAACCAGTAAAAAGAATGAAATAATTTTTATTTTAAATTATCATAAATTAAAATGAAAAATATGCCTCATTCGGAACCTACATATTATCCTACCGTAATATAAATCTGTACCGATTGAGATATTGAGCGTCTCCTGGTTGTCACAAAAAATTTATTTACATTTCATAGAAGTTCTTAAATAAGTTCTCTATTATATTATCATAATTAACTAATGGATTCCATTGTATAATCGTCCGATAGATAATAAAATAGGTTTAAAAAATATATATATATTTAGTATAAATACAATTTCTGAGCTGATAAAAATTTAATCTTGCTTATTAATTACAGCGTTTCAATTCGATAACATAAGATAGCACGTTATGAAAAAACGGCTTTATTTATATACCCGGTAAAATTAGCTTTTAACGATACTTGAATTTTTAACGTAATCTTCTGTGTATTTATTTTTATTGAGTGCAGAGAACATGTGATTTGCCGCTCATATTTACTACGGAATACGATCGTTTAACCAATATACTTATGACTATCTATTCGTACCAGTAAACAATTCTATTGTTAATAATTTAACGTCGCATATCATTTCATTTTCATCATCGCTATCATTATCACGCGATAATAATGTGGAATGCTAATTTAAAACTCCACCAATTGATGAATAAAAGCGGCAACAGCCGTACGGCTAATGACAAGACTCCATAAATCAATCCTTGTAGTATACAGTACGTACATTACAGCGTGTCCAGATGGTCCTAGTTATAACCAGTTAAATAATTCTCAGTACCAGCGAGCAGTTAAGATTGTAAGAATGTGTAGAATTGTAAAGAATAATAAAGAACTGAGTAGTATAAAACTAAAGTAGGTAATAACTGGGCAAAACCGAGTATAAAGCGATAAACAAGAATCGCAAAATAGAATTTAAGACCGTAATAATTTTTAATAATAATAGGAAAGATAAATGAAATAAATGTTTAATAAAGCCTTAAGATTGAGTAAAATGAAAAGTTTTATGGATTTCTTTCGGTACACTAGTAATTCTTTTATTTATAATACTCAATTGAATTTTATAATTTAAAATTTGCGTTATGTTGTTTTAAAATAAGTTCCTTTAGAAATAAATACCATAAAATTAATTTTTTTTTAGCAAAGTCAGGTTATTAATTTCTATATTGTTAAATCAGCTAGTCAGAAGGTAGGGAAATATTAATCATGTGGGTTTAATTCAGACAGTTAAGTGCTGATTTTTTTGTTTGTTTGAATATATTTATATGCGCGCGCGCGCGCGCGCGTGTGTGTGTGTACGCACCAAAATTATTTTATGACTGGAATTTTTCTGAAAATATTTTAAGACTTTTTTAAAAATTACAAAAAACAAATTTTATAGATCATAAAAACAATCGTAAATGGACTAAATAGATCTATAGGCAAAAATTGTACCTCAAAGACTGTTACAAAATTATTCAAAAAATAAATAAATAAATTTAACTCGCTTTGATTGTGTCGAAATCCTGTTCCTAGAACATCTTTTGGGACTTAATATTTATTATTCATTCTTGAGTTACAAGTTGCAGAATACCAACTGCAACTTCACTGATGAAGGAACTGCTTAATAGCTCACCCTTTTAGAAGTACAATTAATCAGAAGACCAGTAGCTCTAATTTCATTTTTTTTAAAGACATTTATTTACGTTTTGTCGTGTATTACTCTAGACCATTGATTCTCAAACTTTTTCAGCCACCGCCGCCCACATAAAGAATCAAAACTTTTCTAGCTCCCCAAAATTTTTAAACTTACCATCTGTTAAAAATAATAATTGCAATTGCTGTTTTTAAGATGCGCTCTTAAAAACAGCAATTGCATCTAAATAGTTGTATGAAAACAATAGTTATAGCATATTCAATATAACAATACAATAATTAAAACAAAGCTTCCAATTGACAATTTTTTTGTACTTGTGTGGTAGGTATTTAATTTTAGTTCGAAATATCAGGAAAACATAATCTTTGCCTTTTTTTTAATCAGCCATCGCCTTCCTTGATCACCTGAACGCCCCCAATTTTCTGTGGGCCTTCTACCGCCCCCTGAAGGCCTTCAGCGCCCACTTGGGCTTTATTGCCCGCTTTGAGAACGAATGCTTTAGACTATGTCTTATTCGATAATAATAATGTTCCATTTTAATTCTAAATATATATTCTGAATATTACAAGATACTGGTCACGTGCGTTTCATAAAATTGGAGATGAGAATTACATATTTAAGTCTATGGCGTCACAGCACGCGTAAGTGTAGGGTGAATATGTTTACGCGGGTGTTTGCGCGTGTGTTCACGAATCAGTTATTCTTACTTCATGAGTGACTGATTCTGTTGAATAAATTTTTTTCCGTATAGGGTCAAGACGGGGGTTGAGATTGAAGTCGTATTAATACGACAGTAAATGATGGTAAGTCGAAAATTGGATTAAAAATCAAGAGATGGATTAAAGAAGGGACGAGGAATAAGAAATGCAACATAAATTCACACGATCGAAAGAATAATATATATACTCTCTTAATATAGAGAAAAAATGTGGAGAAAAAAAAATTACGTTTGATTTGTCGCGTTAATAAATGATTCTGTATTCTACTTTAATATTTTTTGTTAAAATTTTTTTTCCTTTTAATTAACAAATTTCTTTTATGAAGACTATACATAAGCCAATTGCAGGAGTTATTGGTGACTGCGTAAGCGGGTCCTTTAGTTTCGATTTACAGTTTTAATTAAATTATAGTTCTGGTGTTATAATTTTGGTTAGTTTTAAAAAAGTAATTAAAATTTGTTAGTCATGTAAAATATAAAAAGGAGTTTTTCGATATATAAAGTACGCATTCACAATCATCTATACTTAAAAATGACCACAACAAAGTTGCTGAACATCCTGATAATTGTATTAAGATTAAATTAAACAAACCTATCTTCCAGATGTGAAGCTGAATTTGTTTTTATGACGTTTCTTATTTTCTATTATTTGAACTTATTTTATTAGACAAACAAAATCATAAAAATTCGTTTATAAACTGATTTATAAACTGAACCGTAAGAGAATTGTTTTTTTTTTTCGGTAACATTACTTTACTTTCCGTCTAGATAGCGCTATAACAGAACTATAGCTCTAGAAGTGAAAGTATTGTAATCGGACCAATTTCGGCATATGCGATTTTCACCCGATCTTGGCTTTTTGACACCTAAGGAACCCAAAAAACCGGATGTTAATATTCGTATGTGCGTATGTGTGTTCGGTGTCGGCCCTTAAAATCACCTTATATCTCCAGAACTACTGGATAGATTTTGACCAAACTTGGTCAGATTTCTTCTATATATGGGGCGTTGATGCCATTAAATTTTCAACTTAAAAGGCCGTACAGCCAGGTCACCCTCAGTATCTCGAGATTTCGCCTAATTAAGGTCATATTTTTCTTTGGCACATTTGTTAACAATTAAAAAATAACAATATCTGTACAAAAAATATTTGCAAAACGCACCCCTATTCCAAAAAAATGCTCTAACTACTGCTATGTTGTGATGTCACAAGTTAGTGGTAAATTAAATAAATGAATATTTAAAGTGTAAAAAAGTAACTCGGTCTGACCGGGTCTGAACTCGATCGCCCGGTTGACTCGGTATCTGGTGCGTTAAGCCTCGTGGCTACACCAATCTGCCGACCGAACAAGCGAAATTTGTTCTATGTAAGTACTGAAATTACAATGGTTTAGTTAGTGCCGACCGTCGCCACTAGTATAGCCACATCCGCGCGAATTAAATACTGTATGCGGGCGCGCTTTAGTTAAAATCATTGAATTAAATAAACGAAAAAAATTATATTTAAATAAAATGATAAATATTTTTAATTATATTGATCTTAATTTGAAATATTAGATGTGTGTGTAAATATTATATATGTGTGTAAGCAGTGCTTCAGAAAAAATCCACAGTTGTAGGACTTTCCCGGAACGTGGCTTTAGCTTTGTCACGGAAAAATCCTAAAACTGTTGTCAACTTTTTTAAATAACTTATATTGAAAAACACATTTCTTTACTATTAATCTTTTATCTTTATCTATTTATTAATCTTATTTCTCTTGTGAAGATTCTTTGAACTGATCATATAGACCTCTCTCACTCTCTCTCTCGCTCTCTCTCTCTCTCTCTCTCTATATATATATATATATATATATATATATTTGTAAAACCGTAAACTTTTAAAATACCATGTTATGCGAATTTTATAAAAACAATGTGAAGAATAAGATAAGTCAAAACATTCTCAGTCGCCCTTGGGACCGTATTCAGTGATTCAAATTTTAATGAATTTTCAATGACTCATTCTTCGCTAACTTCATAGAAAACGAGCCAAAGGGAAAATGAAAACGTTTTAAAGATAATCATTACATCTGTAAAATTTGGTACGGTTTATCATTTCAAAAGTTCATACTTATAAATACTCGTACTTTTATCTCAGTCTTTGCTGTATAAAAAAGTAGTTGTTTTTATTTTTACTTAATTTTGTATGAAATGGGATTTTAAGACCTTTATTTTTCTTTTTTTACAATTTTACAGTTTTTTTACAGTTAAGCTCTCATTCGAACTGGCGGGACGGATTTTAAGACCTAGCACGAGAATAAATAAAACTATCAACATTTTCTTATCTTGGATTCTTCATCGGATATTTAAAAAAAGAATTAATAGACTCAATTTCTTCATGCCAAAGCTCCTACAACAAATCTCATGAATATGCGTTAAACCATTTCTGACATACAAACCGAAACAGGTACTAAAAAATCGTATGTATGTCAGTACTATATCCAAAATCATTGTGAAATCGACCTGAAAAGAGCTACAAATCACTCCTGAACTGGCTATTCGATCTCGATGTCGCGATCATCCAATACCAGGTTCTAAGAAAAGTTAGGAACAAACTCGTTTTCCGTCGTCTTCTTTACCGAGTAAACCATACTGTTGAACAATGGCATGTCAAGCCCATCGAATTGTAGATATTCAATTCTGCAAGTGATGCACTTTTCGTCAGTGAAACCTATAATAATAACACCATTAATATAGAGAAAGCAAATATAATCATGACTTTCTTGCGTATCTTAGGTTCTTAGCATGCGTCACCGACAGAAAAAAGATCGAAACAGACAGTGTAATACAAACAAATTATTATAACTTCTCATTTTTTTTAACTGATGGGGGCCTCAAAACGTTTAGAAATACTTATTGGTAATAGATATTTGTAAATGTAATGATTTTCTCTAAGAGCAATAATATGCACGACGTGGCTAAGTCCTAAGGTAAACACTGATAGGCCTCCCGAATATTACCTGTTCACGAGTGTTCTCGGCATGCGATGTATTGCATGCTGTAACGGAAAGTAGAAACTTTCCGTTATTAACATGGTGTGCAGTGCTTGTTAAACTTGAAACATCACCATTTTCAGGAGCGACTTCACTATTTTACATACGGATTCCTTCAACTGTTTGCTTATGGCACCGTAACTGATAGATGTGACTTAAAGTAAAACACCGACATAAGGTTATTTCTGACAATAATAGACGTAACCTTCTCATTCAAATGGTTACCGATCTCTTTATTAAATATGGCCAGATTGTCAAAAAAACTTATTACACTTCTTTTAGTTTATTATTATTATTATTATTATTTACTCAGCGATTTCAGTCGAACAATTGCATTTGATTTAACTTGATCGATAAGTTTTATTTTCTCTATAATTTACGAGGGTAAGTCAATTAATATCCGTAATGTAGTTATAAATTTTATTGCAATACAAATAGGAAACTTACATGTACATAATTTTTCAACATAGTCCCTTTGCATTTCACGTACTTGGTTCATCGTTGCGCAAGCTTCCTGATGCCCACATAAAAGAAGGTTTTCAGTTGAGCTGCGAGCCAGGAATGCAGCGCTACTTTCACTGTTTCGTCCGAGGTAAATCGACGGCCCCTTAATGCCTCTTTGAGTGGACCAAACAAGCGGTAGTCAGAAGGGGCAAGATCAGAAGTATACGGAGAATGAGCCAGTACTTCAAAGTTGAATTTCTGGAGCGTTTAAGTAATGTGGGCAGCAGTATGTGGACGGGTATTGTCGTGGAACAACACAACACCTTTCGACAGCAGTCCTCGGCGTTTGCTTCGAATTACAGGTTTCAGCATGGCAGTAAGCATCTCACTGTAACGCGCACTGTTTATTGTCGTGCCCCTTTCCTCATAATGCTCCGGTACTGGGCCTTGTGAGTCCCTAAAACCCGTAAGCACCAGTTTTCCTGCGGACGGTTGGGTCTTGAACCTTTTTTGCAGGGCAAATTTGGATGTTTCCATTCCATACTCTGCCGTTTACTCTCCGGCTCGTAGTGATGGATTCATGTTTCGTCACCGGTGATGATTCTGTCTAAAAAGATGTCCAAGCGCGTTTGTTTATGCAACTGTGTGAGTTGTTTTGGGACCCATCTTGCACAGACTTTATGAAACCCAAGTCTGTTGTGGATGATTTCGTAGCAGAACTGTGACTAAGCCACTTCATCGACAGTTACTCGTTTTCCTCATTTGTGGCGGTAAACGGTCGTCCGGCTCCTTCGTCGTGCGTAACACTTGTGCGACCGTTTTTGAATTTTTGAATCCATTCGTAGACACTCCGTTGCGGCAACACACTGTATCTGTACTGTACCAAAAGTTTTCGATGAATTTCGGCCCCTGATACGCCTTCCGACCACAAAAAACGGATCGCTGAACGTTGCTCTTCTTTGGTGCAAACAAAACGCGGAGCAGCCGCGTAGTTAACGGCAGGGCAGCGATAATGGAACTAACCTAGCAGCATCAAACCTGCACAGACATAACAACAATTAAATCACGTATGCGTCATCTGCGCAACACGACAGTACTACCAACATAAACAAAAATATAACTAAATTGCGGATAATAATTGACCCTCGTATAATCTAATTAATCTGAAAAGCATTATTTTTTTCGGCTAAGTTTCACCAACTTTGCGATATTGTTACGATATATTTCTGAAGTAGATTCTATAAAAAATTCTGAGAAGAAGGATCCTGAAAAAAGAAACTTTACCCAATCCCTTCGATCAAGTCGAATTTATGTTCCAGTTTCTGTTAAAAAATGACGCGATATATGCAATCCCTTTATACAGTAGGGAATACCGCAACTAAAAACGGTATTGAAATTGGTTATTAAACTTTACTTTTAAGCTGCAAAATTTAAGTAGTTCCCTTTTTATCATTACAAGTATAAACACCAAAATATTTTTAAAATATGCAAGAAAATTGTTTAAAGCAAACTTTTCTGTTTAAACGAGATAAATAATATTTTCTAGCATAATTTTTCTTCGTGTAATTTTTTAGAGCTTTTTCTACCCTCTTAAAGATACATTACGATAAATCTAAATTTATAGAAGCACTTAAATAATATTAACAACTATTATTATATTAAAAATAAAAGAAAAACAGAATTGAAGAGTCCTTTAAAAAAAGTACCGTAAGTACTCCTTTGATCTACTCAAACAATAGTGTTTCAACGATTCTTTTAATTCACGAAAGGGTATTTAATCATTTCTCTAAAGAACACATTTTCTTAATTAAAATCTAAAAACACCTACACGGTCTTTGTTAATTTATATAAATAGTGGTCTTATCTTCTATTTAAACTTACTTTTCAGTCTTCCTTCAAAAACATTACGACAAATATATATTTTTTTTAATTTAAATTTTAGTATTAATTACTTAACTATTTTAGGGGTAGCCGGGGTTATTGGCTAACTAACACTACCGTTAAAACTTTCCTATTGCAACATTTTTTCTTTGCATGTTCTTCCAATTACAATATGCATTATAACTAAACTATGAACAGTTGTTTTGAGTAGTCCTTCCTTGAATTTTTATTTCCAACATCTTATTTTATATTTATTTTTCAGTAAAATTGTTTTGACAACAATGATTGGTAGTTTTACCCGCATAATCACAAATAGAAATGTTACATTTGATATCATAGAGGATCGAAATCTTTATCTTCTACTACTTATTTTTATTTATATTCTTTTTTAACCATGAACCCAGTTCAAATGTATAGAATTAATTAATCAAAGTTCTATTGTAGGATAGTTTTAATACTATCTTTGTCTTATCTTAGGCTTAAAATAATGGGAACATTTTTTAAAGAGATTTAAAAACCAACCTTTTGAAAAATAAATTTGAATTTTAAAAAAGCCTTTAATAATTTCTTCGAGACTTATGCAATTAATTACGTGTTGGATATATTATACGCAAATATCTACCGTGTCCCACGAAGAGGGATACGTATTTGATTTAGTATCTCTCGCTCATTCCCCCACCGATTCTATTGAAACATTATAAACTTTTTAAAATGATTAAAAACAGATGATATAACTAGAATAATTAAAAACAATTAAGTAATTAGTCACGTTTATGACTAATTATTAACTTGTTTTATTCAATTTGAAGAGTATTTAACAGAACATCATCTTGTTGCAATGCTTTTGACTATCTATTTTGTAATGAATAAAAAATGTGGTTTATCGGAAATTAATGTTTTTATTTGAAAGCCGCCGTTCTGTTTCTATAAATCTTACAAGGAAGAGATTTTTCAACCTTCGTTAAAAGGTTTATAGTTTCAATAGGGGAATGAGCGAGAGATACTAAATCAAAAACGTATTCATTTTCGAGGAACACACGTGTATATGTATTAATAAAATTAATATTATATTTGTATTAATATATAAATATTACATATCTTTAACTAGCAAAGAATACAGACTTAGTGAAAGGAAAACGATCAGGTTTCAGATTTAAAACAGGAAAGGGCCTTTTGACCGCTGAACAAGCACAAATGTATATGGAATAAAATTAAAATTCCAAGAGCAAGTCAAATATTTAAAAATATTATTATTTTTTGAATTATCTAAATTTTATTTAACATAATTCGTACCATACACACTAAATATTACAAAACCATGTCGTCTTTATTTTCGATCGCTGACTGCAGCGATCAACTATTTCAAACAGAGAGAGATTAACATCGAATACAGTAGAAAAAGATTAAGAAATGTTTCCTAGATTAGAAAGGTAGTATGTATATTTTTTAAACTTGGTTTTTATATGACGTGAATAAAAAAAGAATTTCTAATTTTACCCAAATTCATCTTTTTTAATGTATACTCAAGCCCTATTCTTAATCAAATGGATCGATTTCAACAGTTATTATTTTTATTTTATGCAGGAAGTGTCTGGTGGTACAGCTAAAAAATGTTTCTACATAACTTGGTGAGAGATTTCTTAAATAAAAAATTACATCGCTTACATACACAATTTGAAGACATTTTCATTTTTTGTTATATTTATAATTTAGAATTGAATTATTTTAGAGTAATGATATATACATTAATGTAATTTTATATTCAAATTATTTTTAAGCAAAACTTTAAGAAAGTTTCTTGGAAAACTTGGCCTAAAATAATTCATATTACGGCATTGTAGAGAGGCCTTAGCTCAATCTGCAAAGCGTGATCCAAGGCCCCTTGACGTCATTTCCCTGCATTTTTTTTTCTTAATTTTTTTGTTATGAAGGAACGTGAATCAACAGCTATGGTCATTAGCATGGTGAAAAATTGATAATGTATGGAAAGATGGCACGCCTGACAGGGATTTAAACTCGGGACTTCCGCACTAAATGCCGGGACGCTACCGACTCAGCCACAGAGGTCGGCTATTTTCTTACTATTAATAAAACAAATATTTACATTATTTCTCTGCATTTATCTTATATTTTTATCAATTAACAGATTTTTCACATTTGAATTTCTGTGGTTTTCTTTGCAGGGTTTTCTGTTTTCCTAAACTCGTTAAAAAAATATATATATAATAAACCGGAAAAATATATTTAAAAACAGGTTTCAAAATAAAAAGACTGAAGACGTATTACTTTTCATCCTTGATTAAATTTTGTCATTAGTAATGTTCAAATTTTACCCTGATTTTTTAAAGCCAAAAATATCAGTGATGATTTGAATAAGTATAACACTATTAGGTATTATATAAGGGTACAGTGTTGATTGTAGGTTATATAACAGCTTAATTCTGAAGTCGATTTTATTATTTTTTTGAATTAAAAATATTTTATGAGACAGAAAAAACAAAACAGTTTTTTTAGTTACAATGGCCTAAGATGCGTTACCATAGTAATAAATTTGACAGTTGGTAGAACTGCATAAAAGACCGGCCGAGAAGAAAAAGAATAAGAATTAGGGGAGAAAGGACAAAACTTCTGCATAATTCACAACTCCGGGGAAATGGACCTTTACGGTAGCGGACATGAAGAAGAAGTCTAGCGGTATAACTTACATTCAGAAACTGCATAAAAAACTAGTTAAACCGAAAGAACTTTCTGAATAAATCTGTAATAAATCCGGATTTCTTTTCGAGATGTGTGAAACTGAAAGTTAAGGTTTGCTTTGTGATTTAACACAAAGTCATTATAACAAAATTCTCGAGTTATACAAAGTATTTCATAATATGAAATATTTATTATAAAAATTAATAAATAATACTTCATTCAGATCGATTTATCATAAAAAAATGACTCGTATATAGATAACCTCTAGATCGGAAGGTACGATACACGACGGATTACAAAATAAAGATATTTTCTTAATGTTTGCCTACAACGATTAAGGAAAACGGTGGAAAAACTTTTATCAACTTAAAATCCACTTTAACATATTTATTTATTCGGAGAGAACTACGTGTATATACATTATAATTTATAAAAATATAAGTCCTTTTTTTCCACTTGTCTGCCTCCTACTATTATATAAATTTAATAAATAAAATTAAACTAAAGCAGAATATTTGCTTAAAACTGTGAGCTTATTTCCATACTTACAGCTAAAATAAATCAATATTTTTTTTCTATTAACTTACATTGATTCTGATTTTAACCCTTTTTTAAAATTATTTTTAAATATTTTTTTAAACCCTTTATTTACTTCTTTTTGTATTTCATTTCCGTTAAAATTTTTCCTTATTTGTGTTATTAACTGATTTATACAGATTCAGCATTCATACATATATATATAGCTCATCTTGTCAGTTTCTGTGACAAGATGATTGCTGTTTAATATACTTCAGGTATATTAAACAGGTATTGATTGTCAGACCTCAGTACGTGTCTGACGTATGATTTATATTTTTTATTTTTGATTGCAGTCTTGACTGCGTCGATACAAAATATTTTTTTAATATTATATAATTGAGCTGATTGATACAGTTACTCAGAAGGGAATCTCCGATTACAAAATAATTTTTTTTAAATTATTTTATGAAGTACATTTAATATGTTTGTAGAACTTTCTCTAGTTGTCCCCCAAGCAATTATTCCATATTGTATTATTGATTGTACAAGCCCAAAGTAAATCTGATATCTGTTTTTTTATTGAGGAATTCCCTTAGTTTAACAAACAGAAATGACATTATTTTAATTAAACATTGGCTTTTGCAATATGTTGATTCCAACGCATATGAGAATCAAATGTAACGCCAAAATACTTAGCACAATCGTATAATCGTATAAAATAATAATAATCAGAATTGCGATGCAAATATGTAGATACATACGTATGTTATTTGTTTTAAATATATGTAGTGTGTATAATCGTAGTGTGTGTAGGCAACGTGACACGAATCGCTCCCAAAAATTACATAGCCATTCCCAAATAGAATAATAAGCACCCTTACTAGGCTTACTAAGGAAATTGAGGGGTTAAGTAATTTCCCGTTAAATTTTTTACTGAGGAAAATATATATTAGCAGGCCCAACTCACCAGAATGAAGGTGATATTCATATTCAGCTCTACAAGTGATACGTTCACTTTGTTCATCGAAGGGACTGTATTTTTTCTTTCTTTTTTTTCTGTTTAGGGGCAAAAAACGCCTGTGCATTATCATGGCCCGGAATTTTCTTTAATAAAAAGGTAAAATAATACTAAAATAATAAAACTAAGTAAGGTTTAAAACTAATATAAATTATATAATAAAAAATTTATTAAAACAAAAGTTAAAAAAGTAAAATAAAACTCAAAACTAATATCGCAGACGGAGTCTTTTAAATATAAAAGCTAAAATAATAGAAAACGGAAACTATATAAAACTTAACTAATTCCGATAGGGAGTGCAAAAGGCTCTCTACTCGGATAATAAAATTAAAGACATAGAACCAAAAAAATCAAAATTGAAAGTAAGGGAAAAAATTATCAAAAACTCTTCTAGCATAAAAAATGTATATGACAATATTAAATTTTTTGCAGTAACCTAGTACTACGCAAAAACAGAAACATCCGGTTCAAAATTTCATTATCATTGTACAAGATACCACGGATGTTTCTGGGTAGATTAAATTTACGACGCAACACCGCATGACATATGCAGTCTACGAGAATGTGATGCACAGTCATGCAGCAGTTGCATCGTGTGCATAAGGGTTCTTGTTCTCCTGACATTAGGTACTCGTGTGTAATCCTCGTATATCCTATCCGCAATCGGCAGACGACCACTTCCTCACGACGAGTTTTTCTCCAAGAGGAGTCCCATGACAACACAGAATCTTTAATCCGTCGGAGTTTATTATCGACGGTAGTCGTCCGTCACTTTGCCACCTTACTCTCAGTGATTGTTTTACACGATTAATAAAATCAGAGGTAGTAACTCGGGTGGTGAAAGGAGGTTGAATACACGCTTCTTTGGCAGCATAATCTGCTTGTTCGTTACCTGGAATCCCTACGTGGCTAGGGACCCAGCAAAAACTTACTTCTGTGTTGCGACTACTCAACTCAGCGATTGCATTGTAAATTTGAGTGACGACAGGATGTTTGGAATAAAAGTTTTCTAACGCCTGGAGAGCACTACACGAGTCACTGCAAACAAGAATGTTTCTATATTTAGGGTTAATGATATTTAGAGCCTTTTTTATAGCGAGTAGTTCAGCGGTGAACACACTTGTAATACCGGGTAAGCCAAACAAGTAAGTTCTTTCATTGACAACAAAAGCACAACCAACGGTATCGTCTTGTTTCGATCCATCAGTGTATACCACAGCGTCTGGGTTCGTCTTGGTGACATTTGCCGGAAAACAGTAGGTAGTGTTGATTGTTTATCGTATGTCGTAAGGTCAAAAGTAAAATTTACAAGGTCTATTCTCCACGGAGGATATGAGCACGGATATGATGGAAAGAACAACGGAGTGTCAACATTTATATGCTGCAGCAGACGTCGGGTACGGATACCTACAGGTGCAGTACAGCGTGAACGGTCCTCATACTTTCTTAAATTAGGATTTCTAAGAGCTGAGTCAAAAGCCGGGTGATTTCGTTGTCCTTTGAGACGGGCAAATAAGATAACAAAAGCTGGATTCGTCTATCCCAAAGTGATGGCTCACCACAATCTACAAGTAAGCTTGCGACGAGTATCATCATTTCTCGCGGAGTAAGATACTCCGACTCGTGCCTCTTGTACCTCAGATGCTGACATGAATCATAGCTACAAGAAACGCCGAGAAAATAATGTAAAACAGTAAATTTATGTGTTCCTATTTATCTTGAAACAATTCTTTATATATTGTTTGATCTCGGCAGGGGAAATATTAAGATAATAATAAATAAATAAAATCATTATAAAAATAATTTTGAAGACTTCAATAGGAAAGTGTTCATATTATTTATTAAACGAAGATTTTTTGTAAAAATAAGGGGATTTTTCCCAAATGTCGAAGTAATATGCTCCACGGAATACTGACATAATAGTTATAAATAAGCAATGAAAATATTAGTAACAGAGCTTGAAAAAAATAATTAGATCTATTGGAATTTCAACTCTGAAATCTATTTTTACTGTATGAAAGTAGTTTTCAATGTTCATTACAAAATGTGATAACGGAAATAATTTAATTAATACAGTACAATTTTTGCATTATTCAAAAGAATTTTTGGGACTTAATACACTTCTTCATTATAGCCGTATTTACACATCGATCGACTCTTTTTAACAGACGGGTGTCCATCTAGAGTCGCCGAACTCTTGTTTCATGACAAATTCACTAAAGGGTAAACTTTAAACAAAGAAGATTTACAGTTTTTTTGGTGAATGGCTTTCAGTTAACCGCACATCTCAGGAACGTTCAACCTGAGACTGTACAAGAATACACTTCATTTACATTCATACGTATCATTCTCATTCATCCTCTGAAGTAATACCTTACGGTGGTTCCAGAGGTTAAACAGAAAGAGAGAGAGAGAGAGAGAGAGAGAGATAATTTACAGTTTAATTTAAAACGAATTACTTTCTTTACGTTTTGTTATTACTCTGTAATTTTTTTTAATATAATTTTTTATCATTAAAAAAAATTACTTGTTTATTAAAAGAATTATTATTCTTAATATTTATTTCTTATTGGAATTATTTATATGCGATTCAAAATTGAATGCTAACATTTTATTTTAATCTCTTTACTACTCGAAAAAAAAGTTAAATTAAAAAATCATAAATATTCTCCTATTTCACCCTTAAATATAATTTTACGGGAATAATATTGATATTCAATATAAATGAATAAAAAGAATAATATATAATAATAAAACAGTAATATCAAACCTTATATATTTTCTAGTATATAAATTTAGTCTTTTAATAGACATTTAAAAAGAATAAATCCTCTCAAATCCGTATTCACTTTTTATAGCCTTAGAAGAACAAGGGAAGTCTGAAAAAGAAATGTCTGCTTTATGATTATGTGTGTGTGTGTTTTTGTGTGTCTACGTTTGGTAATGTTATCAGAGGTCGGCTATAGAGAGGGAATGTCTACCCATAAACCCTACAGGGTTGCTGTCCCTTCCCCTTTTCGTGAGTACCACTCTTCGGTCCAGATTCAGATTCAGACTGCATAATCCAAGAATAACTTATAGCTTGGACTAAAGGGACGGACACACCTTACCGACAATACTACACCCGTGAAATATACACGCACTAACACATTTACTAATGTACCGGCTACAATAAAAACTGAAAAACATTTAAACTGTTGTTGTTATTATTATATTATTGTTCTTATAATGCGGTTAAGCGTTTATAAGAACGGAAGTAAATTATAACAGAAATTTATTATTCCATAAAAACAAGGAAAAACTTTAAAAAAATGAAGTCGATGAATAATATGAATTAACAGTTTTAACTAAAAACACGATCTTTATTAAATTAATGTAATTTATGTATATGCAGGTATAGTAGTAATACATTTATATTTAAAGAGCGGAATGACACTCGAAAGACAAGTCGATTCTTCCGTAGACATTAAAACAATAAAGTCGACATTTTATTGCAACTACTGCTTCCGGTACAATATAAATAAAATGACACACGTGCAAATAAGACGCCAGGAAAGGGCTTTAATTCGATCATCAATAACCTTCAAATACAAAATTTAATAGACGTAAATGTAACTTTCTCACAGTCAGCCCGTCCACTATAAATAATGTTTGTCATGTACGATATATAAAATATTCTTTTTTTTTAATAACTATATGAGTAATATACCTTATTAATTCGACTACATTTATAAATATTTATTAAGTAGAAAAACCAAATGAAGGGAAATGACATCGACTAAATGCTAAACAAGCACTGTATGAATCCAAGACGCTCTTATGAACAATACTGACCGATATCAAGAGCTTTGCAAGTTAAATTTAAGCATAAATTATTATTCTTCTTCAAAAAATAAAGAAATTTTCCCAGAATTTTTGATTTAAATTAAATCTAACCGTTTCTTTATTTAACTTTTTTCGAAACAGATTTTTGAAAATTGTATAATTAACTGTATTTTCAGCGATTCACAACCTTATCATCATAATTTAAAACAACAATAGTCTTACTCAAAAAACGATTTGTATGATTTTTCAATTTACGTTTAATTTACAACATAAATACTCTATTTAAGAAACATAAGAAGAACTAAAAATCAAATCTAATTCCGTTATTACTTGAAAAGTGTTGGAAAAGGGATAGAATTTTCTGGCTTTTTTTATATAAAAGAAAATCCTTTTATGTTTTATATATATATATATATATATATATAATAATTTATATATTTATAATAATATATTGTAATATATATATTCCTCAGTTACCGGTAGAAGAGTATAATAATTAATAATACCTTTATTGATTCTATCTTTCCCACTGAAATATATAAAATCATTAATGATTTTAAAAATATCATTTAAATACAGTAGTTTGTAACAATAAAAGTTATGGGTATCTGGTTACAATAAATTTCTTCTAAAATTAAAACTAACTCGTCGGAGTAATATTTACACTTAAAGCGAATAAATAAACTTTAAGTTAGATTAATTTGCGGCTCAGATCAGAAGAATTAAAAATTATTTTTATAAAGTCATTAAATTAAGAAAGAAGGGTTTTGTCTTTTAATTATTTCTCAAATTTGCAGAAAAGAATTTAAAAATTCATTGGAACGATAGTCATAATATTTATTTTTTTTACTTTATATTTTATGTTTCCTTCCAAGTTTACCTATGAACCAGTCGAGAGAGGTAGGTAATTTATTTGTAAGTCGATCGGTTCTAATTAGAAGTGTAATCAAGAAAATAAAATAATACGAGTTATACAAACAGCTAAAAAATGAATAAATGCAAAACAAAGGGTGCGGGTGGGGAATTGTTATTTAGGAAGAGAAAAGGTTAAGGAAATGCTATAATGCAACAATATATTAAGATATAAATGTAATGGGCTATAAAGCGATATCTCGCCACCGCCAGCTGAGAAGGGCACAACAAGCAGTCTTAAAACAATTGTAAATTATGAAGTGGTACGTTGTTTGTTACTTGCGGTCGTTGAGGCTTCTGCGGTGTTGCAGGAAAGAGGGGGAGTAAAATACTGAGTAGAATAATAATAATAATTAGGTCCACGTAAATAAGAAAGGAAGAGAGACAGAGTCAGTAAGGAAGGGTTGCCGAGATAAGGGTGCTTTATTGCCCTTGATATCGCCCCGTCCTTAGCCTTTAACAACCGGCATCAACTTCCAACTCACCCTAAATTCGTACTCTTCCTAGTTCCTTTTTACTAAACATCAAGAGTACTAAACATCCATCATAGCGTCTATCGTGAGATGTTTCTGTGCGATGCAGAGTAAATATTTAATAGGAACGTTTAAGAAAAAAATCTACGTAAATTTTCTTTATTTATTTCGTAGTCCACTCTAAAAAGCTTGTATTAACAATCCAATTTCCCTTATTTTACGCTTAATAAATCATATCTCGTGGTTCCTGTAACTCACCGGCCATACGTATTACGGCAAAAATTTTTTAAATCACGCGTTAACGTCTGCTTAATCACAAGGAGCAATCGAAGTGATACTGCATTTAGAATACCAGACTGCTTATTTAAAAAATAGTATATTTTATATAAGAATCAATTAGTCCTTTTTTAACTTTTATGAACCAAATTTATCGGGAGAAGACTTTTTTTACACGGGTCAATTAAAATGATCAAAGAACAATTGTTATATATGTTATATAAATAACTACAACTTAATTATTAGCATACCTAAATCCTGAATCGAGTTCGAGTTTCCTAAAAAAATATATTAAAATAAGCAAATTTCAAGAACCCAAAATAGAATTTAAATCTACGCAATTCTTTTAAAAAATAAAAATCTCATCGAACGTTAATATAAAATAAAGAAAAAGGATTATCAGAATTCCTTACATGCATATGATTAATTTTTCATCTGTTTTATTTGCATTTAAGGTTATCGGGATACCTAATTTACTTTAGAAATTATATGCTAACACATCTTACGGTGTTTGTTAAGATGAAAATAAAACTGGAATTCCAGAACGAGATTTTAATCCAAAAGCCCTATGGAGAATAATAGTGAGGCGACCTATATAGCCTTAGATAGTCGATAGAGTAACACAAAAATATGTAACATCTGTTGAACTTTCAATGAAACTGGTTTTTATTGAGGATTACTTGCTAAATCCATTTCCGTAAAGGAAATCAAAATTTTAGGAGTCAAACATGAAACATTTTAAACAAAAAGTAGTTTTTCATATCTTTGTCTTTCTACAGCAAATAATAATAAATACAGTATTATTTCAAATATAACAAAACACTCGAAGGTTTTATTGTATATTTTCGTCAACTTTTAGTTTTTAATAATCACAAGTTTTGTTGCACGTTTTTCTACTAACGCTGATGATTCTAAAATGAAACAAAGTCCTAAATTAACTCTTTATTTAGTTCCTAATAGTACTAAAAATAAGAATAAGATACACAATAAGCAATGGTTTCAATGATTTTTTTTTTTTTTTTTTTTAGTTCTGGGTACTAACTTGTCATCTGAAAGGAAAGAATGCCAGTAAATAATAGTTTAAAAACAGAAAGACAAAGAGAAATTTTTGTATCAAGTTAAAAATTAGTTTTGAAAGAAACATAATCACGGATATATGTATATATCCGTGATATACATATATATATATATATGAGTAATTTCATGCCATTTTCTAATGTAACTTTTTAAACCGAATCTACAGAATGCATTAAACCTTTACTACACAGTTAGAAATAATTCAAAGAAAATTTATGATTAATATTATTTTTAATTAAATTTATAATAAATTACATCGACCTAATTTATTTTAATTGAACGTGTTAATATTCCAAAACTTTATTCCAAAATAAAAGAAATAATTTTGAAATAATTTCAAAATAAAGCAGAACATAACATTTGTTTTTTTTCTCTCATTAGTATAAAGAGCTGGATCCAAAGTTAAGTATAACGCAGCTCAGGGATGTCCTTTAACTCTAACGGGCTTACCGCCTAACAGCTGAACATCCGGCAAGGCGGGTCGGCCCGCCGATTGGATCTTTTACTTTATCCCTGCCTCTAACCCCCAGCGAGGAGACTCCAAATCCAGCAACGCCGGCCCAACCCAAGGGGCTAGGTGTTGCCTAGCTCCTGGGGTGCCTTATGCCTCAATTGGGAAGTTCCCAAGGAAATCCCCCACCAGGACTCTAGTCTTGACTCCCCCATAAAAGACGGCAGATCCAGATGATCGTTGTCACAGCAGAAAGCGTCACATATCGTACGTGGAGTCCCTAGCTGATCATCGGACCCAGCTCACCAGGGCATACCGGCCCTCACAGCTAGGGCTGTCCAACAACTCCCGCTAGAAACCCCTCCTCCATTACTCATCATCTTTGGCTCGAAGTACCGCCCGGGGAAAGAAGCTGAACGCACCCCATCAAGCTGCAGAAGCGATGACGTAAGGTAGCAGGAACGCAGGTGACAAGCCAGTAACCCACCGGGTTGATCTAGTGGTGAACGCGTCTTCCCAAATCAGCTGATTTGGAAGCCGAGAGTTCCAGCCTTCAAGTCCTAGTAAAGCCAGTTATTTTTACATGGATTTGAATGCTAGATCGTAGATACCGGTGTTCTTTGGTGGTTGGGTTTCAATTAACCACACATCTCAGGATTGGTCGAACTGAGAATGTACAAGACTACACTTCATTTAAACTCATACATATCATCCTCTGAATTATTATCTAAACGGTAGTTACCGGAGGCTAAACAGGAAAAAGAAAGAAAGAAAGAAAGAAAGGTGACAAGCCAGTAATCCCCACAGAGCCCTTTGTTCTTCCCACTCAGGGCACAGAAATAGGGTGTGTTCGAAGGTGTCACATTCCGTGCAGTACATACAATTGGGGGTGTCACGCCTCCCAATACGATGAAGAGATGAAGATATCTGCCAAAATTGCTGTCGCCTGTGAGCATTTGCGTATGTAATAGTCAAGGTCACCGTGTTTTATTAAACACCACGATCGCAGGACCTGTGTTAAAACTTTCCACCAGGCTGCCGTTTCCCAGGCCAGCCACAAATATTTCCGTATGTTAAAAGTCGAGTCCTGTGCCAGTGCAGCCGATATCCTGGCGTACCTGTTCGTCCGTTCCTTTACCAATAGATCGATCGAGGGAACACTCGTAAGCACGCAGGCAGCATCATATGAGGTGGTCCTATATGCGGCAATGATCCCCAGGAACGAACGTCTGTGCACACTCCGAAGCCTGGTGAAGTTCCTTTTAATCAGAAACGTTGAGCCCTAAACAAGCAACGTACAAAATAATAGATGCGACATAATGACTCTCTGTTTCGATCCTTGAGACGCCATCTGTATTGAGAGAAGTCGTTTCAGGGCAGCAAGAGTGATCTCTGTCCGTTCACAGACCGCAATGATGTGGTTGCTGAATCTATACGATTTGTCGACAGTCTCCCTTAATATCGGATAACACGTTCTGACGGAATCAGGTGTCCTCCAGTGCGTAGATCTATTTGTCCCACCCTCCTCCGACCGGCAAGAACGATATATTCACGCTTCTAAGGCGACAAACGTAGGCCGTGATCCGTCAACCATGCATTTATTCGCGTAAGGGCCTTATTGCCCCGAACTCAAAGATCTTGCTCAGTCCTACCGCCAACAAGGATAGCCAAATCGTCGGCATATGTAATTCCCTCCGTCTGCTCCGGAAGGTCAAGATTAAGTGCCTTTTCGAATAATACAACGTTTCAGATGAGGGGACTAAGCACGGAGCCCTGCTGGACCCCTAACATCCGAAATCACCTTGCTGGGTCTCGACGGAAACCCATCACTCCTGAAAATAGTCCCAAATTTGCTGTAGAAGACACGAATTGACTCCTTCCGCCGAAAAGCGTCCCATAGGACCGAGAAGAAGGCATTGCAGACGACCAATAAGATGATCACATTAAAAATCGCCTTGTTTCACCAAATGCCCCTCCTTATGCCTTTCGTCTAAGTTGTAACCTTCAGGAGAGCTTGTATGGTCGATCGCCCCTTCTAAAAGCCGAACTGATTTTTATAGTCCGGGGCTGGCGTTAATTTCGGCAACAAGCCGCATGACCAACAAATGTTCAACGGCCTTACCCATGTTGTAAGAAGGTATAGTGGCCGTTAGGTGGTGACCCGGCCACCAACACTCGGTTTCGGAAAGAAGAACAAGCGGGCCTCTTTCCAGCTTGCCGGAAAAACTCCTGTCTGCAGTCCTTGAGTAGCAACGTCGTACGGTAGCATCCCACGTGATGCCACGTGGTGGCATCACTACTTGCACGTGATTAGACATACTACTCGCACAGAGTAGCATATCTCACGTCCCACGGAGCCAGTAGCAAGAGACCCTTAAGGATCGCACCTAGTAGCACTCTCCTTGAAAAACAGTCGCATTCCACCTCCCGTCGAGGATAGTGCAATCTAACACCGAGGAATGACCACGAACGGAGAAAGCCGGCGTATAATAATTTACACAATAGAGATTAATTGGTTTTACCGAGATTAGCATTCACTCAGATTAAATTATTTTTCTGTCACCGATTCCCTTCAATTTAACTTTAATATATCAGTAATAAGACCTTTATATATATTTTTATATTTTTTCATTGTTTGTTTGTAGTCACATCAACGATAAGAATCATTAACGACTTAAATAAAACTAGTGTTCATAAGTAATTAGACAATAAACACCAAACATTGGATAAAAAATACAGTAACAGGAACATGACCACTAGACTAATTTTACTGCGCACACAGTACTCCATAAGGGATCTCACGTAAGCAAAATCGCTAAAGTGAGTTCTTTATCCCAATCATCGACAGCCTCATTGGCACATTCGAGCCGCAATGACTCGGAACCCACACGAATACCACTATCCACTATCTTGTTTTCTCTTGAGAGAGTGTCATAGATAATTTGAATGATGGGCTCAGATCATCTGCAGTTCGTGCTCTCAAGTACACTCATAGAGTCATTTATTATCAGAGAGCTGTCGTCACTGAGGACCTCAATAACTCTCAAGGCTGAGTAAATTCCGTAGGCCTTGCAAAAGAACACTGAAGAATAAGCCCTAAACTTATATATCATCTCGTTGTCAGGTAGTGTTATTGGAGAGCCAAACTCGTCGGCCGAACAGAGCCGTCTCTGTAGATGTGCGTGTAACCGTTGTACTTCTTAGTCATCTCGCTAATCGGTCCCTAGCAGCTCGATAATGTGCGTCTCGGAAGCGTCTTCCAGGCTGTAAATTTTCAGACTTCAGTCAAGGAGCGTTATTTCCTTTCCGAGAAGCCTCGTAACAGAGAGGCCTAGTTCCTGCAGATTGCGAAGCAGTCTGAGGTCGAAAGGATGGGATAACGACTTCTCCTCAAATTGTTGAGTGCAAGCGGACCTGGTCGTCTGCCTTGAGCAATCGGATAGACGGGACCCGCTAACCGCGTATTTGATAACCTGGTATTTCCTCCTGTAATTTAACGGGAATTCATTGGATTCCGTTAATATATAAGGTACAGGGCTTGTGGCAAATGCACCTATGGATATTCGAACGCAAGTATTGTGCAAGGAGTCTAGTAAGCCCTTAACATTTTCACTCCCAGAGTCGGAGAGGATAGACCCGTACTCCAGATTCGACAAAACGATGCTTCTATATGTGTACAGAATGATACGTTTGTCAGCACCCCAGTTGCAGGATTACAAGAGTTTAACGATGCAAATTCTTAGACACTCAGCGTTAGTGTACTTATTGTGGCTCAAACAAGTCAGCTTTTTATCAAAAGTTACACCTAGGAGTTTAATCTCGTCTGTTTCCTTTATCTTCACTAAGTATACCTTAGTGAAGATGAGATACAGAGATGCTTCATGTTCTTATACCGTGTAGCTGTCTAGAGAAAATAATAAATCTTGACTTAGTTACTGACAATTTAAATTCATTACTATGTACCCATCTTTGCATCAAGTTCAACGAAGTCTGCATTGTTTCCCTACCTGTTTTCCCTAGTAAGTTTCTTACTTCTACTGGTGATAGTGATGTCGTCAGCGAAAATACTTTTTTCACCGGCGGAATGATCACATCTGCTACCCCATTCATAGCCACCAAGAAGACCATCACACTGAGGAAAGATCCCTGAGGGACTGCATTTTATGTATATTATGATTTCTTTGTTAATGCTATTTCGTTATTATACAGTTTATTCCGTAGCCTATTTCTGAGATTCTTCTTCAGTAATAATATGCCGCTATGAAAAAATACGTGTTTAATCTTTATCGATTTTAAATATTTTTTAGCAAATTTAAGAAAATTTTAAAATTTAGTCGATATATTATAGGCTACTCGTTCTGTTTGAAACTAAAATTAAAAGTAAATGGTATTACTATACAATTTATTTGTTTTTATGTGGTAACTACATATAATTTTTTCCCAATAGTGTACTAAAAGAAAAGAAAACAATTTTTGTAATCAGGTTGTAAACTTTAATACTCATGCGGTAAAAATTGTGTAATCTCATAAGTACCACGCTATTAAGTAAACTTACATCGACGTTGGTTTTTAATATATTTTTTTATTTTTATAATGTGCTACAATTAACATTATAATTAATTATTTTACGTTGATAAATAAATCTAAAAACAATTATAAATAACGTACAAATATCATCTTAAGAAGAAAGTACGATAATTAAAGTATTTACGTAGAATATTTTGTTGAAAAAATCGTCAATTAAAAATATCCCAGACAAATTCCTTGAAAGGATTTCTTGAAGTTTAGTTTTAAAAACACCTTTCTTCGATCGTGCGGTTTTATAAAAGCTTACCATTTAAATGTTAATCGGTGGAAGTAATGCTGTACAAACACCGTAGGTCTAAAAATCTTATTATGAATAATAACAAAAATAATTTCTCGAAGATTTTTTTTAATGAGTTTTGTGATTCAGAAGGTATTAGGAAAAATGAATAATGTAAATTCTTCATTCGTACATGCAATCCTACTCGCGTTTAATAAATGTATATTTACAATAAGTACATTTGACGTTAACTAGGAAAAAAATTATAAAAATTTACTATGACCGACCACAAATATGAGACTGAATTATATTTTATTATCAGAACCTAAAAAAGTATCATCGAAAGACGATTATACTGTCCAAGTGGAAGCTCGAACCTGAAAATAATTAGAAAAGAGACTGCTGAGGGTAAACCGCAATAAGCAGGGAAAATATGTCTGGTTAAAAATCCGTGAAGTTCATAGCATAAAATGTACTTAATGTTACAAGGTATTATTGCGCTGCTATAAAATTTAATTAAGTTAAATAGCAAGAAAGTAATTGCAGATAGCTATAAGAGGATAAAGAAGGGAAAAGATACCTTACTATCTTTTCCCTTCTTCCTTGCTGAAGAAACGAAAGACGAAACGAGTACATCAAACATTTGTACGCGGATTAGAATAAGGAGTTGGCCCTATATTGCAAGATGGTGCCCTATCGCTCGGTGTAATCATATAATAAATTGAGGAATATAGAATAAATTAACGGCGTTTTAGTTCTCGGTAGATATTCAGTAAAAGGGATTAATTAATTAGTAGAAATAAGACGAGCTAAAAGACAATAAGAGTTAGAATGTATAGGGTAAGAAAAGAGGGTAAAACCGGAAAGAAAAAGAAGAGAGAAAACGAGAAAGAGATGGAGAAAGTCTGTGTAAGGAAATTTAGAACTCTTCTCGTTCTTGGCAAAGTTTTGATCGTTTCTGGATTTTATTTTGTTCTCAGTAAAAGGATGAAATGAAATGAAAGCGGTGTTTTTGATAGGGAAAATCAGTATAAAATCGCATTAAAAAATATTGAATACATCTGCTACTGAAGGAATAACAGATATTGTAATTTTAATTATCCGAATAATTTTTCTCGTAACTTTTCCATTTTATCCGGGCATACACTGTTTAGAGTAAACCTTAATATCAATTAATTATTTAATATTTTCCGTAAATTTTTTAAAACAACACATGCACCATATATATATATATTCTAAACGCTTTAGAATACTCCTCTTATGAATCTTAGGAAGTATATTTTTAAAAGAGTTTTCGCTTGCTTGACACGTGAACGTTAAGTTGATTCTTTATATTAGATCCGTAAACTGTTACTTGTACGTCTAAGCCTACACGACCACCTGTTATTCTGCAATTTAATTTTTTCTGGAGTAGTTAAACGTATGATAGTACTCTAGCGTTTTTGTAAATACAGTCGTTTTTCATCTACGTTTTTGTCATGACAAGCAAAAACTTTCTATCTTTCATTCAGTCGTTAGATTATTCATGTATCCTGCCACCTTGCTATAATCAGTATAACTATAGCTAGAAGCTGCACAAACTAATCATTCAATTTCAATTAACTTCTTGTTGACTCTGAATCACCGGAATAACTGAAAATATCAGTATGGAAAAAATCAATCCAAATATTCTGAATAAATTTAAACAATTAAGTCTCTTCTATTCTAATATTAATAAATTTCAGGATTATAAGAATATAAATTTTTTTTAAATATTTTTATTTATACTCGCACCAACAATTAAAGTCATTAGCGACTTATCAGTATAATATAACTGTACCGGTAAAGTTGTATTCTGTAACAATCGGTTAATAGTCATCGTTTGCCTAAATGCTATAAAAATTTGACTGGAGAATTTTCAGCGAAACTGGAAAAAACTGACAGTAGAAAACACATCACGTAATCAATCGTTCGTAACTGCAGGGATCAAATAGTTAACGTTGTCGCTTCACGGTACCGTATCAAAAGGAGACAATTTCTTTGTTTAATAATTATAAGCATTTATAAAACAAAACCGGTGAGAAAAGTTAATTTATTTTAAATGAGATAATAGAACATTAATTACGGTGCAGGTGATTTACAATGCACCCCACCTTATTTCCTTTGTCGCTAAACTAACCGACCTAATGTGATAGATGTTTACTGATAGCGGCCTCTCTACTCTCTTCACCGTCACTACTATTTTGTCGTCCCTTCTTAAGACAACCCCTAGAAACCTTGTCGTCCACCCCGCTCTTTACTATCAGTTTTTATTTTCATTTTCACCGTTCCTGACTAAAAACTTAAATGAAAATAAAATCTTTTTTTAATCGCTAAGATAATTACAATTAAAATTTATTTATTTTTAACAACACAGCGGTAATTTCACCTGAAAAAAATTAGTTCGATAAGGGACCGGGCTAAAAGTACTTCGAGACCGAGTAAAAGTTTTACCTGGAATATATGGAGTATATTTACGATCGATGATTTTGGGATGACTAAATCTGTCGTAACAAATTATTTACCCGTCAGAAACTAAAAAGTCGCTCGAGAACGAGTTCAGGCTTACATTCGACTGGATAATAGACCAGCTACCCGGATTCCTCCGGTGGGTTTAATCGACTTAAAATTGACGATGAAATGCACATTTAGGTTTATTCCTATAATTATTGTTATCTCCGTTTCGATTCAACAATATATATTATCACAATTTATAAATAAACTAGTGAACCCGGAAATGCTTTGCTATTGCTGAATTTGAGTGTATGAATCAAATAAATTTTGTATTATATTTGACAAATTATACACGAAAATAATAAAATGTATAATATTAATTTACTATTAATTTTCTTTCTTTCTTCTTATGACCCTCGGAATGTTTATCATAGTTCAAACCTCACCAATCTCACTACTATATAAATCATTAAAAAAAAAAACGTATAAATAATTAAATAAGCTAAAACTTCTTTAAAAAAAAAAAAGTTAAATAAATAACATCTCTTTTTCTGTTTATCCTCCGGAACCATCGTAAGGTATTGCTTCAGAGGATGAATGAGGATGATATGAATGAATGAAGTGTAGTTTCTTGTACTGTCTCAGGTCAACCATTCCTGATATGTGTGATTAATTGAAACCCAACTACCAAAGAACACCGGTATCTACGATCTAATATTCAAATCGATATGTAAATCCTTTACTAGGATTTGAACTTTACAACTGTCGACTTCGAAATCAGCTGATTTGAGATGTTATTAAATAAATAACCTAAAACTTCTTTTATTAAATTTAATGTTGTCGTATATTTCAAGAGATATTGCCTAAGTCGATTGTAATTTTCTGTATCGATCGTTGTCTATGTCAATATCGACTTCCTCAGAAAGTTATTTTATTTAAATATTATGGAACCAGTAACTCGTAAACACTCTCGGAACAAATAATAATAAATTGAGAAATTTTCAGCGAAATCGGTTAAGTAGTTTTTGAGTTATTAGGGCACACACAAAACAAAGATTGTCTTTTATTTATATAGAAGATAACAATTTATAATACGTTTCTTTATACTTTTCATATAAATATTGTTACTTTTCGCTGATGAGGCGTGAAAAACTTTTTAAACATTAATAATGATTAACGACTCGCTTTCAAATTTGTTAAAAGTTGTGTTTCCAGAAGAAGTTTTAGAAATTAGATTATGAGCTGATCATTAAGGGAATTTTTGGCGGTTTATTTTTGCGATCGGAGTCTATTTTAAACCGGTTCGGAAATTCGTAAAGCACGAGGTCGAATAAAGAATTTGATTTACAGATGGTTTGTTAATTTCAAATATTATTTTACCTGATTTAATGACTTTGTAATTTCTCTTTCGTACAAGTGAATTCAAATGTTGTGTTTTATGCGCTGTACATGTTATGTCACACATACACATTTATGTGAACTTTATGTGCACTTTTATGTGAGGAGGTTACAAAGACGTAAGTATAATATTGGTATGTGTCGTTTTTATCCGTGCGTGAAGGTGCTGTAAGGGCTTAAATATGTGCATCCGAACGAAGAGTTCATTGATAATGAGGTAATATTTTTATATATTAAAAATTGGGTATATTAAACTTACGAAGAGTACACATTACATGAAGCTGTAAATTTCTGTAAATGAATTTTTTATTTGATTTCATCAAATAACCGTAATAGAGCATATTATATATAAAAAAATTACATCCCTAATACAATTGAGTACCAATAATTAGATAGATAGATAGAGATTATAGATAAGATAGAATATTATATATAAATATTAAGATAAGATAGAATAGATAGATAGAGTACCAATAATTAAATAAATTCAAGAAAACTGATATTAATAATTATTCGGTTTTATAATTTTTTGAAAAACGGTTTATTACCCTTAAACAGGTTTCATATAATTTTATCGTACGTTTAAGAAAAAAATGAAAGTATAAACTTTTACTTTGATAAGTTAAACTTAATGAATTACGTTTCAAGAAGGTTGTTGATTCCACGAATTAGGTAGGGATATGTAAATGTATACCTACGAAAATCTGACTAAAAACGTTATCCGTATTTAAACGAAATGATTCACTTATATACGAAATATTTGATATCGGAATCGTACAATAGGATTTATTATTGATAGGACAGAACAAGAATGAGTAGATGAGGGCTGAGAAACAGTAATACTGGTTCCAGTGTGGGAATATATTCGGCAGCGAAACTGACCCCTACCGCAAAAACTATTATGCATAACAGCTGTATTCATAACACATAACAGAACCAAACGGTCAACTAGTCTTAAAATGCATAAATCCAGAGACGGGACCGAGGGCCGCTAAGCCGCGGGACAGTGAAACACAAAGAAAACTGATCTGACCCCCTTTCTATCACGCACGCACACACAAGTGAGCACATAAAACACCTAGTATGTATATTGTATATAATCACTTGTGTGATCAAGATGGTTTCGGTAGAAATAACTATTCTATGGAAATCAATACGGAAATGTATTGTATTAATATCAACGTCAGTTTTATAATATTTTTGTCCAAGAATTCGCCCTTATTCTTTTATGAGTTGTCGTTATTTTCCTGTTTTCTCACAGGTGGAAAGAGAATAGATTATTTAAACATTTTTCATTATACTCACCGACTAGCTTTACAATCTAGAAGCTGCATTTCAACTTTAGCTAACCACTAACAATACTTATTTTAAACTTTTTACTTACTTTAATTATTAAATTAGAACAAAATGTATTTAAAGATTCGTCCTAATAATAGAATTTTAATAAAATCGACAATAGTCGCTTAATATTTATGTGGTTTCTTGTTAAGAACGGTGTTTGATTTATTCAGTTCTAATGTCAAGCGAAGAATATAGTAAAGTTTGGTAGTTAATTTGATAAAAATAGTCTACCAGTGAAAGTTTAATGAAATTTCTAAATAATTTTTAAAGTTGACTTACATAACACGTTTATTTTCGATTAACAAATAGGAAATAAATGAGTAAATTGTTTATTCATTACAATCAAAGGTGGCATAAAATCTTGCCTGAAGTATTATAGATTTTATTTAAACGCAGGCAACTCAAATGTAAAATTGTGTTAATACGTTTTGCACCCGTATGTTTTGAAGATGACTTTAAATAGAATTATTTTGACTTATTGTGTTCAAAATAATAATAAAATTTACTTTAATAAATATAAAAAAATAATAATTCTGATTTAAAATTTAAGGATATTCTTTTATGTAGAATATATATTCTACATCACATACTTTTATTAAATTTGTATACAGCATTTTAATCTTAATTTTCATCGACTATTAAGTGAGAAATACATAAATCTATTTCTTACATTATTGTGTTTAAGAGAATAGAAAGAAATAGAAAGATATTATTAAATACATGCTAATAACATAATCTTCGTTTAGTAAGGTTTTACTACAATTAATAAAATCTTTAAATAATAAACTGATTTTCATTTTTTTTTTAATTTTAATTTTTTTTTAAAGTTTCATTCTAATAAAAGAAAATTAAATGAAAAATCTGATGTTGGTACTACATGACTTCCTTGTAGGCATATTAAATTACACATACATATTTTTTTAAATGAAAAGTACATAAAATTTTATTTCATTAATAACTTCTGATATTTTTTCGTATTTATTTTTTATTGGAATTATTGAATTATTATTTATCGTAATTTTTTTTACAATCAGAGGTTAATAATTATTAATAAATCAGTACATTTAAATTAAAAAAAAAGTTAGAAAAGGAAATGAAGTCTGATTCAAGCCGATATGCCTTCTCCTTGTAAGATCCAATTATTTCATTAATTAAATTTTTATTGGGCTATAACCCTGGAACCGATAAAAGTAAGTACCTCTTATGATATATTGCTGAAAAGATCTCAATGAGGTCTTATTACTGCAGTTAAGAAAAAGTCTAAAATCCATATTTTTTTGGATTATGTCCTTTTTCGGACACTTTTGGCCCACTCGATTGCAATCTAAAAGAGCGGTGTACAACTAGACAGTCCTAAATTCAAAATTTCAACATCCTACGGCTAATCGTTTATGAGTTATGCGAGATATGTACATACGGACGGACAGACGTCACGCCGAAACTAGTCAAAATGGATTCAGGGATGGTCAAAATGGATATTTCCGTTGAAATATGAAAAGCGAATTTTTTCGCGTACATAATATTTCCTTTACTTCATACAAGGTAGTAAAAATATAACATACTAAATACGTAATGAAAGGAAAAATCAGACTCTTAAAACCGATTCCAGCTCAGATCATTGAAATAAAAAATGTATGATTTATTTCAATAACGTATTTTCACATATTTTTCACCACATTTATATTGTAGAACTAACTCCACGATGTAGAACAGTATACTACGATTTTTTCTTCTAATTGTAAGTTGTTAATCATTTTATTATTTAGTCTTATATAATACCTATTCTCATATAATATTCGACGAATTGGCTGAATGACAAAACCAAAAATTAATATATCTACAATTTTTTTCCGTTAGAAATAAAAAGGTTTTTCTAACACAAATCGGTTATATAGAAGCCGCAATTATCATATAGTGACAACATTATCGTACAATTAAATATCGTTTCCTTCAAGGCATTAAAATTTAAAAAAAATTATATATACAATAAATCTGATTTACGAATTTCCCCAGTAAGTACGGTAAATCTTCGAAAAGTATATACCACAACAAAATTATATTGTGGTATATACATATATTGGAAAATTTATATTGCAAACTAAAATTTTCTTACTGCAATCAAATAACAAAGTATGGTGTAGTTTGTAGTAATGATTTTTTAGTGAAAATTATTATATTTTTGTACTACATTGATCATTAAATCCCCTTCTTTTAACGTTTTATGTACGATTTTGAAACTGTCTTTCTAGAATGCGAAGACGATTTTTAAAATGTTTTATGCAACTTGTATAACTCCATTAGGGTTGTATATGAAGATTTACTGTGTAACAATTATATTGTGTCAATAACACAGTTTACACAAGAATCTTACCGGATGTCGTTTGCTCTCGGGTGAGGTGACGAAACAGTCTCGCTGTTGTACATACAACTCGTAACCACCCTTCTCTTATTATATAGCAAGTGCTTCATCTCATTTAAGTCGTTGCTGTTAATTGCACGGCAAATACAGTACCGTCTGTTCATCTCTACCCGCTGACTCCTTATTAATAATACCATCTGTATGCCCTCGGGGACAACACTGATAGTTTTATTCTTCTATTTAATGTATAATGTGCCGTACTCAGAACATATTCCCTTAAATGAAACGTACTACTTCAGTAAAATCGGAAAAACTACCTATCATCAAATTTATAGACCGCGAGAGGTTTCCTGTGTTAGAAAATAATCTTACCTATAGATCTTCAGATGAATCCACGGAGACCGTTTGCATTGTAAATAAACCGTCAAATTTATATTTGTGTTCGTGATGATTACCCGTGGGAATTTGTAATAAAACTTAAATACGTTTAATAAAAATAAACGGTCGAAAAATATATTTTTTTTTAAATTAATTGTACCAATTCGTAAATAATTTACGATATTTTATTAACGCTCAGACAGCTTACACTCTTCATTTGTGTTCTAAACTTAATAAAAATTACATTATTATTCACCTATATTCCGAATTTTTTTACAAATCTTATACCATAATTTTATAAAAATAGATAATTTTGAAGCACAAAAAATTTGACAGCCAAAAATTAAAATTTAAATTATTAATTGATAATTAATTTATTGGCAACTTTTGAATAAATTTTGAATAAGGTCCCGTAGAAGAAAAACTAAAGATTATTTACCTTTCCGGGATGGATTCTTATAGAATATTTATAGTTTCGAAGATAAATTCCATAAAATTTGCACTATCTTTCTTCAAAACTTTTATTTTTAAACATAAATCACGTATTTCATTATTTTAAGTAGAGATGTTAATTTTTGAAGTAGTTTTGAAAATTATAATTAAAATCAATTTGTCCGTAAACAAGAGTAACGTTTTATGGGAAAAATATTTTTCCGAACATTTAAGGTCATGAAAAGGCAAGTAATTAGGTAATATTGTACCGTTCGTTTCTTTTTCTCTCTAAGACTATTAAACACGAACAAAATCAATTTTATAAAATGTAAATGTATTATAACCGTTCAGTGGAAGAACGCAACGAGAAACCATTCAATTTTTCACTTCCTCTAGTAATCCTGGCATATGCTTATATTTTTCTGAGGATGTGTTCGCATCTTTGGAAGAGGAAATGTCTCGTATCGTGTCGCATACAATAACTTGGTTGTGACGTATGATAGACGTTCGTATGTAATTATTTTAGAAGATTTATTTTCTTAACCGGGCCGTTAAGTTTCGATAAGATATAGTTATTTTAATGCTGCAAACTAACAGCTACCATAATAATTCAGATAATGGCGTTTGCAACATCTGTGACGTCTGAACAATAGTTGTGTTCAAGAGAGTTACGTAAATACGAATAAAAAAAGCAGGAGTAAATCAATCGTTCAAGTATGAAATCAAAACTAGGGTTAACGTTTGATATATTAAAGATATAATAAGGGTATGTCATCTTTTTATTTCGTTTTCATTCGTACACAAATATGATGTGGGTAATTATTTAGATATCCTGTGGCGTTAGAGCGTGATGAGATCCTCAGCGCCCGGTTACAAAATAATGTATGCTTCTTTTTAGTACTTCTTCTGATCTATAACGTACGATAGAGAAAAAAGATAAATAGATAGATAGATAGATAGACAGAGGGGGAAAGAGAGAGAGATTTAGTAAAAGAGAAAGAAATATTCTCAAACAATGGCGCCTGTCTGATATATACATTAATTGCACCCAATTGACCCTGCATAAGTCGTCAATCTGAGCCAAGCATACACACATCCACCACAAAATAAAAATAAATTTAAACAGATACATCTGTTCAACAATAACTATTATAAATTGATGTTTGATATTTATAATTTTTTATAGACTAATGATTGGAACTGTGTCTAACGACACAGCTGCATTATTATTATTTAAGTAAATGATATCATAGATTCGTTCGGGAATTAATTTACGATCTAATCATCATCCATCCGTCTAATTAAATTTATTTAGACTGCAGTCGGCATTGATTACCTTTATTTTATTCATTTATTAGTTAAAGATACCAAAAATAAATTTAAGGAGGCGGTTCCTTAGCTAAAAGGATCAACAGCGAGTAATAATGAACACCTCTTTAAATCCTAATAACCTATCAGTGATAATCGTCTTTTCATGGAGAGGATTTTAAACACCGTAAGATAATATTCTTTTCATTCGTTTAAGTGACTGTCATTATCGACTAACGGACAATCCATCTGCAAATAATTAGTGCATGGGTCACAGTTCATTTCTCATTACACCTCAAACATCAGTTTTTTTTAAATACGATTAAATTTTATAGTTTATCGCCTTCAAACACGGACCAGAATTTTTAATTTTTTTAAAGGAGGTATAATAAAGGAGGAATACATATATATATGCCTATATTTATATATATATATATATTCACACACCTTTTAAAAATGGTGTATGTATAACCACCTTAAGGTTAAAAATAAACACACACACACATACTCCTTTTTAAAGAAAATTGTGTAATTTATATATAAAAAATATACGTAAAAATCTGTACCTATAAAGCAACTTGTCCTAACTGACTGATAGATTCATCAACGCTCAGCAAAAGCTACTGACGATAAATTTATGAAAGTTTGTATATAGGTTCTTCTTACAGTATAAGTGCACACTAAAAATGTTTTTTTAGAAATTCCGAGTTTAAAGGTTTAAAATGGAGTAACAATGAAATTTACTTATTTTTGTTATTTTTTTAGTTTCTCAGTAGCAAATGTCTGTATCAACTTGATTTTGGTGTGTGTAATCTTCATGTGAATTTCTAAAAACGAAAAATAAGATTTTTAGATAAAACAAAATTTGCTAATTTCTAGATTTTTGAAATTCTGTGTTTAAAGGGTTAAAATGGATTTTGATTTTTTTTTTTGAAACCCGGCAATTTTTTCTAATTTCTCGGTGACAAGTGAAGATACCTTAAAAGTGGTGAACAAAAATTTAAAAAAATTGAACGATGATTTAAATTTTTTCCACATTTCCGACTATACTAAACGAGATATACGCTAGATTGGGGATTGCAAATACTCTTAAGATAAATATCTAAAATCATTTTTGGATCGAATTTCGATTTTTTAAGGGCGACGGTGTATGGCGCAGCGGCTCAAACTACATAGTCACTTTTACTGTATGTGCTACAGTACTGGCTGCATATGCCTCCGGTTAATTTCATTGAGACCTTCGGTTAAAAATTTCATTGAGGCGTCTGCGGACATTCAAAGCAAATTGCAAAGCTGAAACACAATGATGTCAGCGATCCCTTTTGCCGTTAATTCTGGAAGCAACCACTCGTCGATAATTCTCAGATATCTGTGTTCATTAACTGCGCCGTCGAAAAAATAAGGACCAAGATGTTCAACAGTCATCACAGCCCAATTCATAACATGAAGCAGATAGTGTTCGATTTCCTGAAAAAGGTGAGGATTGTCTTTCGTCCAGAAAAAACATTTGGATACGAGAGCTTTGATAAATCGCACACTCATCTGAGAACATGAAGTTCTTTTATCGTTTGCTCTTGAAAAGCGTTCAAGCAATTACTGACATGCATAAACACGTAGATCAAGGTCATCGTCACTCAACTCATTAACTGTGGCCGGATGAAAATATTTAACGTTCAAGTCTTTCCGCATACGGTCTCACATTGTCGATGCCTAACTCTGCAGAACGTTTACGCGTTGATTTCATCGGTGGTTGTTGCATGGATGCCTCCACAGCAGCACAGTCTCAAGAACACTTGCCGTTGCAAACGCCCTCTTCTCACATGTCAGAAACGTTTGCCGAGATGTCGACGATTTCACAAAACGCACAGAGAAGTCATTCATAGTGATCTCCTATGTTTTCCCAGTATGTGGACGTTCGTGGACCCACAACCACACGAACTAACAAGCCCCCTTCAACAATGAATGCACTTATAACCTCCATCGTTCCGCACTCGAATACGACGAATGAATAAGGTCATCTCACCACGAATGAACATACCGGATGATCACCACGGCTTTTCCTCCCCACCTTTTCCATCAGCAGCGAGCGATATCGGCATGAGAATTGGCAGCAGTAGAACCCGGAATAAGCTGGATTTATCACAGTGTAAAGAGACTTCTCGCTCACTCCGTACAATATACAAAGTATTGTATATGTACAATATATAAGATATTGCAGTTTTTTACAATGTATAACACAATGAAATAGATAAGCCGTTTTAAGAGATAGGCAATATACGACACTTCATTAATTGTCTGCCAAGGAGCAATGAAATTTTTTCCGGATAACAAATGGTAGTTTACCTTCGTACAAACATTATTTATAAAATTTAAAGTTTTAACTTTTTAAACTACAATAATTAATATTAGGAATTGAAGAATAACGTTAATGGAAAATGGGTTTTAACTCGAATTAAAATTTTGGCTGACAAGAAAAATAAGGGATCGTACGGAATAACAATTTCAAATTTATTTATTTACGATTAATTATTTAAATATTATAAAATATTATCTTCAAATTCTTATTCGGTCAGCAAACAAAGGTTTTATTTTTTAAAACAAATTAAGAAAAACATAAATTACTCTAAATTCATGTCAAAATCCGAAAATTTGAGAATTATACGACTCGGTTTAATTTTGTATGCTAGATGAATTTACTAATATACGTAAGTAAGAAAGTTTAATAAAATATTAATTATCGACGACCATTATCTAAATTTTTCTGTTACGTATTCACTTATACACTGAGCGCCCGTCAACCAGTTCACACGCACAAACATACACTAATACAATGTATTTAATGCACATATTCTGCCACCGATATCTATAGTTCATACACGTACAGAACAATAGTTGATTACGTCATTAATGGCTCGTACATTATATTTAATTGGTCGAAGATGGTTTATACGAAAAGACTTCTGAGGGTAAACTCGAGAGTGATAGTTGACTGTAAACGATGTTAAAATTCAAATTCATGACACCGTTTGGGGATAGCAGTGAATATTGGATAAGGGAAGTTATAAGTTAAGGGATGATATTATTTCGTGAAAGCATCTGCAATCAACATTCAGCGGCATGAAGCATAGGGGAAAGGTGGTCCAGGTACCGAACGAACGATTTAAAGACAAACTAAACGTCTCGATCTGATGCTAAACTAAGGCCGGTTTATTGGCCAAGAGTCATACGATAAAAGACATCTGTAGGGAAACTCATGCATAAAACACGGGACAACGGATTTGCAGCACATTTCCATGTCGCTCCCCTTCCCTTTACCTCTCCGCTCAACGCCCCTTCATCCTTATCGATGATCGACCCTTCCTCTGCTATTTCAAAGGGAAAAAGTGTTTAGCGCTATCCTTTAGGGTCCAGCTACGACAGTCACGAACATACCCGTATCTTATTTTAAGAAGAATAACGCATAATAAACAAAGAAATGTTTTAAAGTTTGTCTTCGAAAGTAATGAAAACACTGTTACGCGTTAACGAAATGTTACCGACTAAAATTTTCATCCGGCTCAGTCTGTGAAGTTGTTTAGTTCAAAAATAATACTCTACGGTTGAAAGTTACTATAAAGTATATCTTAAATAATTATTAATAAAATTGTGCTCGCTTTTACATCAAGCTTTGTATTAGATATTTTTAAATTATAACGCGACATTTTAACCAAAAGTATATGTTATTCTGGTAAGATTCCCGCTATTTTACACTGAAATCACAGTGTTTTAATCCGTAATGTTTTATTACAGATCGGGTAGCAATTTACGTGAATATATTTATGGTATTATTACTAGCAACATTCAAACATCCAGAACATTCCAAAGAATATTCAGTTGAATAAACAATGAAGGTTCGTAGAAGAAATCAACTGTATACTAAATGTATACTATCATATGTATACTTACTTCTTATCTCGTGAAAGTTTTCTTACAAATTTAAGGGAATATGTTTTGAGAAGTTCAAAATTGCAATTTTCTCTTTTCTTTCGAACAAGTTAAGTTCAAATTTCTTGTGTCAAAAATACTAGAACAATTAAATTAATTTGTAACTCGGTATTTTTTAACAGACTTCAAAAAAGGAAGAGCTTATCAATTCGACAATTTTGTTTCCATGTATGTTACGCAATATCTTCGACGTTAGTAACCGATTATAATAATTTTTTTTTATTCGAAAGAGTATACTATTGGAATAGTTCCACATGAATTTTAACCAAATCCAATGATAATCTTAAGAAAAATACCAAAAAACTGAACGGCTTGAAACCCTCGGCCGCTGACCGCTCTCACCAGTACCGTGTTGCTCTGTTCCTTGCATAACTAGGATATTAATGTCTAAATTATCGTTGTTTAGTCTCCGTGGAAATATTCATGGCATTTATTTTTCTTCCTTAAACGATTCCTTTTTTCCATTCTTGGCAACTTTCCTTTAAACGTCACCTTCTCATTTGAACAGCGCGTTTAGTAGGCCTACACATATTTTAATTATATAATAATATAAATACATTAGATATTTTATATATATATGTAGTAGGTACTAGATACCACTAAAAACTGAAATAGAATAATTTATAAAAGTTACAAATAAAAACCGACTTCAATAAAGAATAGTACTACAAAGTTACAAATAACTGTATTTTTATTTATTAACTAAAATAAAGTATTTACAACAAATAACTATTTTTGAAGTCGGTGCCAGCCAACACAAATTGAACAAAAAACCTATGACCTACATAATATATCTACTTAATAAAATGACATCTACAAAAATATATTACAACAGTAAAATGCGACAAACAAAAATATGATAGAAGAATACTTTATAGATGCTTAGGTTCATATATTATCACCAAGTATACATGCCTTAACAAACTCAGGTTGAGGTATGAGGTATGATCGTGAAACGTTCTCTCTTATATGCTCTTGAGATCCTATTTTACATATGGGAATCCCGTTTCGCCCCATTAACCGCCTAGCGGTCGATTGAGGTAATAACTTTTCGTAACTTTATGTTTAACTTGAGTGAGCTGGCATCGACTTCAAAAATAGTTATTTGTTGTAAATACTTTTATTTTAGTTAATAAATAAAAATATAATTATTTGTAACTCTGTAATACTATTATTTGTCGAAGTCGGTTTTTAATTTTTATTTTTTTTAGATTATTTTATGTGTGAAGTTGTTTTACGCAAAAAAAAAACTGCCTATGAAGATAATTATCTAAAGCATTTAGATGAAAACATGAAGAGTCTCATCATGTTACTTGAAAGACACACAGCACTTTCTTTTTAAAAAGTACTTTAAAGTTACTCTATAAATTATAACACCGGTAAATTTATAATTTACAAATATATTTTATCAGTAAGTACCACAAAACCTTCTATAAAAATGAGATCAGTACATTACTTTTATAAATATTAATGATATATCGCAGAAATATTTTTCTTACGGATCGGGGAAGGGACAGGATGAAACTATTGAATATGATGTACTTGGAGATACAACAAGAGGGAAATGTGGATCTTAAACGTTTCGAGGTTTGTGAAAGTATATTTTCATCCATATTTTTAAAAGTTCTGTTATTTAATAGATATAGAAATCCGAAACGATATTAGTTCTGTTATTTAATACAAGTAAGTAAAATCAAAAGTTTAAAAAAACCACGATTAAATTAAATTGAATAATTACAGAGGATAAAATACTAATTAGAAAGACTTAGAAACATTCAAAAGCCGTTTCGAAGAAGCATATCTCCTGCAACACTCCCTGGCGGCTTACAACCGTAAAACTAATCTAAGAGACTGCTATAAGATGATACAGAGATTGATACGTAATGCAATGAAGTGATACCTACGTAACGCAAAATAACCGCATCGAAATCGGCACAACCGTTTTAGAGAAACATATTTACTGTAACCCCCTGGTGGCCTATAGCCATAAAGCATGTCTAAGAACTTGCTCTGTAATGATCCCTATGTAATGCGAAAAACTGCATTACATAGGGAATGCAGTTTCCCTATGAGGTCCAGTAGTTTTTGAGGAAAATGGTAACAGACATATACATACACACAAAACCTCTTACTCCAAACGCATACACCGTCTCCGTTCCGTCCTGGGTAAGAAGCCTTAAATAATGTTTTTTCAAGAATTTTTCTATATAATCTTTTTTTAAATTTCTTGAAGTAAACTGGTTTTGAAATACTTATTTCACAAGTTTGTTTAATTCTTCATATTTATTTTTTTCAAGAGTTAAAACATCTTCCTTTTCTGTCATAAATAATTATGAATATTTTTACACTTTTTTATTTATTTTTTTTTTTAATAATTATCATGGACATTTTTATTATTTATTGAATGTAGAAAAACATTCCCTTTATTTTAATTAAATTAAAATAATAATTACCGGATAATAGCGGATAACCATAACTTTTCAAAAAGTGAAAACGGAGAGGCGGAAATTGGAAATATTATTAGAACTTCCTGACGCTTTTAGATCTCGTTAAGAATTTGTTAAAAATTGGGAATAACTAAATCGGTTATATTTAATTTTTTATCAAAGAAATACAATGATATAAATTATTAGCTGAAAAGCGAACGGGAAATAAAATAAGACGAATATAATTTCACAGAGTTAAGAATGTAATATACATGTTACGTTTTCCTTGCTTTAAACCGAAGAATTGTGTTGTTTTAAATAAAAAGAGCACTCAAGATTACAAATAAATAAATACGTTTCACTATTACTTGTTAACTCGTTAGTATTAATTGTTTTATCGGTTATTAAGAGTGAATTGTTGACACATATATGAGAAGGGAGGTATGTAGATTACTACGAGAGCAATGCATATTGTATCGTACATAACTTACTGCTGGCAGGTTGTTAGGTGACATAACAATGTGTTCCGCTGCCTACTGTTGTAATTCTATGCTCAGAAATGTAGCATCAAGCGACGTAATTAATGACCTAAACACAAATATACATGCAAACACGTACACAACGTTTTCACCGTTAAAGGCGGGAATTGTACATATAGTTAGACAGACCCTTACCAAGTACTTTGACTAATGGTATGTTAGGGAGAGGAGACGGAATCCGGGTGGAAATGCTTTGCTGAAGGTATTTCGAAAACGGACAAAATGGGAGTATTACCGTGTACGAGTATATGAATAGACGTTTCGTTTTACCGAAATGCCGACTTCTCTCTCCATTTTCTGTTAACAAGTAGGTTCTTCATCCACGGAAAATTTTCAGAATATGCAGCGTATGTCGTCATAATTATCTCTGAAATTCTTACCCGAGATAATTTTCGGTACCTAGATGTATAATTTTACTTCACCACACAATTAAATAGTATTTTTTTAGAAACCGCAAGGTAAAATCGAGGTGCGTGAAACCAAATTAAAAAAATAACGATCACAAGATTTTTGATTTTTAATACGGGATGAATGAATATTAATTTTCTTATAAAATTTAATTTTAATTTTCTTATTTCTCAGAATTTCTTATCTTAACTAGTACGAACAACTATAAGATGCTTAAGCTACATCGAAAATTTCAAACAGAAGATCAGTAAAAATTGTTTTCTGAGAAGTAATCGACTAATCGTAAAACTAGTCCAAAGTTTATAAGAATACTAAGATAGAATCTACGTTCATACGTTCATATTAAGTGTCGAATCTTAAAGAGAATAAGAGAACTCCATTTGTACGAATAAGTAACAAAAACTAATGGTTTTTAAAATAACCTTACAATACAAAACGATGTAAACTCTATTACTTTATGTTAAGAACACATCCACGCTTAAACCTGTTAAAAATTAATCGGGCCCGGAATAAAAGGTCTCAATTTTTAAAATCGGATGTAAAAACAAAGTATCGATCGCTTATTATCAAATCTCTAAACCTTGCACGTTATCGGCAGAGATATCAAAGTTTTTAAGTAGATTTCATAAGACAGCTACCTATTGTAATGAGTACCATGATTCGACTTTCGGAAAATTTTGTCATATTTTCGCGTTTCAGTTTCCCCAGACTCAAAAACCCCCGTCAGTTCAAAAGTTGATATATATACATTTCGTATATTTCAATTTCTTGTGAACACGATAACTGCCGTAATTTTGCGCCAATTACTATCAAATTGTTCCCTAGAAATAACTCGACCCAAAATCTCGCTCGAATTCGTTAACGGCCAAATTCGGGCCATGGGGTGGAAATGAAGGTGCTTTTTCGAAAAAACAAAATATTGCTATAACATTTTTATTAAGTAAAATATCGAATTCACTTAAGGTTCCTACTATTCTTTGGATAAGGCCCTAGAACTTATCTAAATAAAGTTTTTTATCACCAATCATTGGCCCAGGGAGTGGAAAAATGGGGTTTCGAACACAAAAAAATCATACCTTCCTTAATAGGCGCAGTATCGAATCGGTTTAAAGGAGACGTTAATCCTTTAAATATTACTTAAAACTTTTGCCTGTAACAATTTTAAATATGAACAACCCTTACAACAAGGGATGACCAAAACCAAAAAAAAACTATATTTTTCCAAATGCTTCTTTCTTCATCTATTTGCTGCAACAGCTCTTCATTTGTCACTTTATCCGCACATCTGATTTTTAACATTCTCCTATAGCACCACGTTTCAAAAGCTTCTAATCTTTTCTTCTCAGGTACACCGATCGTCCAAGTTAAAGGGAATCACATCCATATAAAGCGACGCTCCAAACATATACTTTCAAAAATCTTTTCATGATATTTAAATTAATTTTTGATGTAAACAAATTATATTTCTGACTGAAGGCTCGTTTCGCCTGTGCTATTCGGCATTTTATATCGCTCCTGCTTCGTCCATCTTTAGTAATATTACTTCCCAAATTACAAAATTCTTCTACCTCCATAATCTTTTCTCCTCCTATTTTCATGTTCAGAGGTCCATCTCTGTTACTACTACATTTCATTACTTTCGTTTTGTTCTTGTCTATTTTCATGCGGAGTTCTTGCGTAGAACTTCATTCATGCCATTCATTGTTTCTTCTAAATACTTTTTACTCTCGGCTAGAATTACTGTATCATCAGTAAATCGTAGCATCTTTAACTTTTCACCTTGTACTGTTACTCCGAATCTAAATTGTTCTTTAACATCATTAACTCCTAGTTCCATGTAAAGATTAAAAAGTAACGGCGATAGGGAACATCCTTGTCGGACTCCCTTTCTTATTACGGTTTCTTTCTTATGTTCTTCAATTATTACTGTTGCTGTTTGGTTCCTGTAAATGTTAGCAATCGTTCTTCTATCTCTGTATTTGAACCCTAATTTTTTTAAAATGCTGAACATTTTATTCCAGTCAACGTTACTCTTTGGATAAGGACCTAAAACTTATGTAAGTAAAATTGTTTTATATAACCAACCATTGGCCCATGGGGTGGAAAAATGTGGTTTCGAAGAAAACAAAATCATACCTCCCTTAATAGGCACAATATTGAATCGGTTTAAAGTGATAAATTTCATGTTTTTGTTATATTTAAGGTGGAAATTTTTTTTATCCCCTACTTAGCACCGGTGAAATCTACCTCCGCCTTCCGGCGTGCCAAAAGGAATTTTTTGTATTGTTATATAAAAATATTTAATTTAAGTGAGGTATAACTTATATAATTTTGTGAGCTATAACGAACAGCAAATTATTAAACACGTTGATCACGGTTGATTAGTCTGTTTGATAAAAGTATTCCATTATTAAATCGAGCTAGAACTTGACATGACAAAAACAAGAAAAACAGCCCACAGAAACGCACTGTAAGAAAAAAAAGTGCACCGTATATTTATTACACAAGTTAAACATTTACAAGACTTTTGTGACAAACACGTCATTTAAAGATATATCACTTTGCTAAAGCATCCACTGTTCACGAGTAGTACACGAATTTATGAAATGGTGAATATGACTATTCCATCTTATAGTCATATTTTTTGGACATCACTGTTATCAGTAGTATAAAAATTAAAAGTATATTATTATATCAGAGAAATCTGATTAAACCGTTAAAGTAACTCATCGTTATCATTTACTAGTAACAAAAATCGCATTATTAATTTAGAACTATATCTTTTGTATTTCTTCTAACAGGTTATTGCATTTATCTAACCGAGTTGCTGAAAACATAAACGGAAGATATGCTTACTTATATTAATAGAAGATAATAAATAATCGAAGAATAAAGAGAAGAACGTGAAGAAGGTAATTAAGATAGGTAAAACAAGGATTTAAGATCATTGAAAGTGGTTTTCAAGGGGCTTCAGATTTAACTTTAGAAAACGACGATAATAATGATGGTAATGAGGTGGTATTGAAAGCCCGGATAGGGTCGGATGGGTTGTGGGACAGGGCTACGGCGGCATATTGGAAGCCCTTGATAAGAGTTTTATCTTAGTCTAGCAGAAGAGACAAATTAATATGGTAATTAGATATCCCTATAATGCTAATTCTGTCTGTACTTTCACCCTCACTTCTCCGTATTTTGCTCCACTCTTTATATACGGCACTATAATATTATAATATAATATATATTATACTGATTCAACAATCAACCCTCTTATTCGTTCATTCATTCCTTATTACGATCTATATTATTATGATTATATTACTTAATATAATCTCACCACAAACACCGCTCAGCTTTCTCTAAAGAATCACATAAACTTACAGTACTTTCACACTGAATTTTGTAATTTATCTAGCGACAGCTGGAATAGTCACTATAAAACTTTATTCATATGCATATTACAACTATTACTCGGAAATAAAATCATCGCAAAAAAAAAATATATATATAAAACTAAAGCACATCTTTCAACAGTTTTACAGATTATAACAAAACACGTTAAAGTCGTTATTAAACATTATCTATATAAAACCATATAATTTAAAATCACTTAAACAGAAAAAAAATATTTTGCACATAATATTTGTCACGATTATTCGTGAAGTAGAATAATAATCGAAAAAACTTAAAACATCATTTAGTACTGCTCGATCTTAACCTATTGTTCTATTTCTATTTCTTCTTAGTCAACTTTTTAATGAGGTATTTTTAAGTAGTCTGAGTAATATTTTACACGGAATCTATTACATTAAATTACGCTCACCGATAGCTAGCTTCCTTCTTTTTAATTCTGTTTTGTAGATATTGTTTTGCTTGATTAATTTAAATACTGATAATAGTAGTAGGCGAAGCTTGAAGAAACACTAAAGATAATTATAATTTAAAAATAAATAAATTATAATTCCGCATACCATTGGTTGGTAAGCGGAATTATAATTATGTATTTTTATATTATATACATCAACGGGACATTCTAAATAAAATTATTCATAATTATAATTTCTTCTCAAGACTGTTATAATTGAAATTTGATAGCCTAAAATGTATAACTAGTTAATTTAAAATAATTACCGTAAAGTCTGTACGAATGTAAATATATGTTATACAAGAAAATTAAAAAAAAAAAGTTAACTTTTTATCAAATTATTACAAATTATTACAAATGATTTTTGTAGTTTATAATTTGAAGTGTGAAAAAAAAAAATTCACAATGAGGTGCAAAACCTTTGGTTAAGAATCGAATTATGCTCGTGATTAAAGTCGTTGACGATGACAAAAAATAATATGTAATTGTTAAGGGCCTTAATTTGTTAAAATCTACCAACGAAAAAAAAATAAATAAAATATCCATCAAAGAGGGAATCGAACTGCTGTTTAAATCTTTTGAAAATTTTCCAGGGTTTTACAAAATTTTTAATAGAATGCATCCAAAAAAAATTTCTGGATGTAATTTTTCCACTACAAATACAAGAAAAATTTAATATATAATTTAAGCCAATTTTTAATTTCAGTTAATATAACAATATACTGAGTAGGTTTTATTTCAACCGGCTGGGATATTTTTGAATAATAGAAAATTATTCAAGCGATTTTATATTCCTGTGAAGTGTTTTATTACCTCTAAACAGATTCAAAAAATTAATGTTGTACTTAAGAATTATGGAACTGCAATTTTTTTATCCGCTAGACAAATTATTTTAACACTTCCGTCAAATAAAACTAATTATTTAGGAAAAATTTGATTTAAAATTTTATTTCACAATCAAGCAAAAAAATGAACAATCATAAAGAAAGGAATGAACATAAATTTTTATTTCATATACAGCAATAGATTTTTTAGCATTTTAAATAATTTGTTTAACTGTAATCAAATTAAATCATTTTTTTGTATTCATAAAAGTAATATAAACATTTATAAAATAAAACATCTTATTGTAAAAACAAAAAAAAATTCCTTTCCATATGTTATTCACTTTCTATCTTTCATTCAGTCGTTAGATTACTCATGTATCCTGCCACCTTGCTATAATCAGTATAACTATAGGTAGTAGCTGCACAAACTAATCATTCAATTTCAATTAACTTCTTGTTGACTCTGAATCACCGCAATAACTGACAATATCAGTATGGAAAAAATCAATCCAAATATTCTGAATAAATTTAAACAATTAAGTCTCTTCTATTCTAATATTAATAAATTCATTTCAGGATTATAAGAATATAACTTTTTTTTTAATTTTTTTTATTTATACTCGCACCAACAATTAAAGTCATTCGCGACTTATCAGTATAATATAACTGTACCGGTAAAGTTGTATTCTTGAACAAACTCAGCTCAACTACTCCTGAGACGTGTGGATAATTGAAACCCAACTAACAAACACCGGTTGCCACGATCAAGCAATCAAATCCGAATAAAAGTATTAGAATTTGGTCTTTATTAGAATTTGAGAATATCGACTTCGAAATCAGCTGATTTGCAACGACAAGTTCACCACTAGACCAACCCGGTGGGTTACTTAATTTTATTACTCTTCTAAGTAAATATCACGGAGTCAGTAAGAATTTCGTCGGTAAGAGGCGACGAAGTCAATGAACTACGTTTACAATTCTAAACATGACCTATCCTAACAGTGAAATGAAACTGGGGAAAAAATAAGCGTGAAAACATTATATTTCAGTTCAATTAGATTAGTAATAAAGAATACTTTCAAAAATATACCTCGAATTTTATTAGACAACGTTTTTTTTTCACCATTTGATGAACCGCATGCCTCGAATATGTCATGTTACTCATTTTTTTTAAGGTGACTTTACGAATCGTGCTGCTAGGTAGCACGATAGTACTTGATAGTACTAGGCAGCACAAAAAACTTGATAATATTCTTGAAATAATAAAATTTAAAAGAAAATATACTACAGCTTGTTTTAATAATAAATGCTCTTATGTAAATGAAAGTACTGAATATGAAAAAAAATGTTTAATTCTCATCACTTCATTAAAAAAAAATTAAAGTATTAATTTACATGAGGTTATACTAGTTTTATTAAAAAAGGAATAAATTCGATTTTACCAATCGAATTTAACGATAAAAATCAAGGGTTGCACTTACAAAGTAATAAGAGCAATATTACATTACGGATTTTCGATTCGTAAAGTTTTTTTAAGAAAAGAAAATATGGTAAGAAGTGAATGATATGACTATCAACAAAAAAAATTGGCTGTGAAAACCAATTTGTTTGTTTTAAGGCAATAAATTTTAATAATAAATCCATAAGATAATCAGTAACTCATAAAAAAAAAAAAATAAAGAATAATCTAACAAAACGCAGTGACATCCAAAAAAATTACAATGAAATTGTAAACCGTACGTGAAGAGTCTCGCAGATATCATTTCTTCCGCTCAAAAAACAAAAATTTCTGTAATATAAATAAAACTGTTTTTAACAAAACAAAACTGATATCAAAAAAGGTAAGACATTACATTTCTATTTTCAAGATCTGTTATTAATTTAGTATTTCCTTTAAAAAAAAAAAATGCAAGTTAAATATATGTAATAGACAATAGATATAAAATAATAGATAATAAACAATGTTTATGCGTTCCATATAATAAGCAAAAAAAAGAAAAATTAGTTACAAAACTCTTACAGGCCCAATTTCATTATAAGTAATACATATCAAATTCACAGAAATAATACAATTATTATTATTCGTTGTTTAATAAATAAAATCGGGCCGGTAAGAGTTTTGTAACTAACTTTTCTTCTTTTTTTTGCTTATTATAAGGAACGCTTAAACATTGTTTATTATCTATTATTGTATATTTGTTGTGTATTACATATATTTAACATGAAATTTTTTTTAAGGAAAATTCTAAATTAATAACAGATATTTTTAATAGAAATGTAGTGTCTTACCTATTTTGACATCAGAATCGTTTTTTTAAGAACAGTTTTATTTATATTTCAGGAATTTCAGTTTTATGAGTGGAAGAAATGATATCTGTGAAACTCTTACCGTACCCTTTACAATTTCATTGTAATTTTTTAGGATTTAACATTTACATTATCACTTTAGTATTAAAACAATTCGTTCTGATACTTTAATTTGTGGTACTCCAAAATATGTTTTTCATTTAGAAAATTTTTTACCTTTACACCGGTTTGTAATTATCGTATCATACTTTCACTTATTTATAAAGGAGGAAGAATTCTTATTAATAGTTTTTCACCAATCTAGGTGAAGATCTTCGATCATTCTATCACTGTACAAAACAATTTTATCTTCAGCGGTGTATAAATTACCAATGTATCGTCAAGAAGAAAATTATTCTTAGTTCAAGATGAGATAAAATTGAATTGAATAAGTGAAACGATTAGAAAAACAAAAAATCAAAGATCATTTTCAATCTCATCAAGATCGTCATTCTTTTTAACACCGTACAGATCACTGTGACGCTGAGAGAGAAGGGTGTCTTTCTGATCTCTGCTATAGCTACAGCTCAACTGAATTACTGTAAGATCTGTGTATAATTGAATACTTCTTGGATCAAATCTCTCTGCCGATCAGTCTCTTCGTATTACTTCATATAAAAATGATTTTTACCTAAATCATTGTTATTAACGTTTTAAATTTCATCATAAAATTTATTAGAAGCTACGAGCAGTGTATAGAAAAAAAATTAAATAAGAAAAGAAAGTTTTTTTGGGATTTAGTTTACAAATTATAGGATTCGAAATTATTCAAGATTAAAAATTAAAATTTTGAAGTCTTCTATAAAACATTTTATAATAATTAAAAAAAATCTGAGAAAATTGGTAGTTACTGCAGGAATTAAGTAGTTATAACTGCCACATTGTTTTATTAAAAGAGTTGCATTTTTCTTGAAACGAATCTCATCACATTCTAACATTTTTTTATCTTTCAGCAAGTAAATCTTAGAAATAGGTTTTAGTCAGATATAGTAAAGAAATCAGCCTAACTTATGCAAATTGATTCTTTCTGTTGCTATAATTTTTTATTAATCAAACAAAAAGAAGAGTTTATATTTCAGTTAAAAAATTAAAAAACTTTTTTTTTGCAATATCTTTGTGTTTGATAAAGTGCAACGCATAAATGTAAGTGTTAGTAATATGTTTGTATCAGTTTTAATTCTGATAATTAACAAAAAAGAAAAAATATTAATAAAATACAAATCCGTTAACAATTTTTGAACATGATTTCAAGAGTTTTATTGTGTTAGTATTAAAATTTATATTATTCCTTTTTTTAAAAGTTAATAAAAATGTTGAATAACCACAAATTAATGAGAATTTTTTTATTAGGACAACTGTTTTTATTTTTTTGTTTTTACTTTCTTGTACGAAATAAAAATGAAGTATTATGATCGCGAAAAATTCCGGTTTTCAGATTTCAACGGAAATACCATTATGAACATTCCTGAATCCATTTTGACTAGTTTCGGCGTGACGTCTGTACGTACGTATTTATCTCGCCTAACTCAAACACGATTACCCGTAGGATGTTGAAATTTTGGATTTAGGACTGTTGTAAATCTAGTTGTGCTTTTGATTGCAATTGACTGAACCAAAAGTGTCTAAAAAGCCCAAAATCCAAAAGAAATTGGATTTTGGACTTTTTTTTTACTGGAGTAATAAGCCTTCATTGGCAGCTTTTCAACAATATATCATAAGTAGTACTTATTTTCATTGGTTCCAGAGTTATAGCCAAATGAAATTTTAATTAATGAAATATTTGGATCCTAGAAGGGATCCAACATAGGTTCGAATCGGCACCTCCTTTTTTTAACTTCTTTTTTTAATTTAAATATATTGGTTTATTAACAATTATTAACCTTTGACTGTAAAAAAGTTTTACGCTAAATAATAATTCAATAATAACAAAAAAAAGAAAATATCAGAATTTATTAATGAAATAAAATTTTATGTACTTTTCATTTTAATAAAATGTGTATATGTAATTTAATAGGCGTACAAGGAAGTCATGAGATGTCCACATCAGATTTTTTTAATAATCTAAGAGGACTTTCTGTCGTAATATTGACCGTGGTGAGTAATGATAAAAGACAATACTTTTTAAAGCACAACGAAAAAATATTTTCATTAATTTAAAACAGTAGCTATTCTGATATAGGAGATTATTGTTAAAAAAATAGTTTCAAACAGTATTACAATTCATGTTACTTAAAGCGGTTAAGTATGGAAGAAGATTCTTTTTACGTATAATTTACAGCATTATAATGAACTGAATTTATGGTATCTGTTACATGTAAAAAAAAATCCCTTTCCATGGTCACTTAAAAGAATTATAGATAATCCAATCAGAGAAATTCCATAGTGAATTCTTTACCGATGTAAGTCGATACCTGTCCATTAGTTCAAATTTTCACCGCGTTAATTATTTTTCCTCAAATAACGTTAAATAGAAATAGTTATTTAACTTAATTTCATAAAAAAGGTCCAATAAGATCGGAAAATTTATATCACGTTAAAAAAAAATTAAATGTAATATACAATAAATTATTATAGCAAAATGCCAAGCATTATTCACTTGGCACCTTTATGTACCGCAGTAGTGTAATCTTAAATTTATATATACATATATATATATATATATATATATATATATATATGTGTGTGTGTGTGTGTGTGTGTGTGTGTGTGTGTGTGTGTGTGTGTGTGTGTGTGTGTGTGTGTGTGTGTGTGTGTTTTAAATAACAGTAATCAGAAAACTCTAAGTCAAAGAAAATTATTAAGTACAAACTTTAAGCCCAAAAGGTATCAAATAAATTACACCAGACAAACAACAAATCGACAAAATAAATACTTTAAATCGACCGGTAAGTAATGTCAAGGAAAGTGAAAAATTATTGTAAACGTTGTCACAAAACGTGCAAAACGAAATAATACTATATAATATTACACAAGGTAATATCAATTAGTACTGAATGCAAACATCGATCATTTAATGAAATCGCAATATATATCGGTCAATCGATTGTTGTCATTTACTTATTAATGGTTACATCAATAGATTTTGAAAAAAAAGAAAGATATAGAGGGAGATTACCAGATTGTTAAAATTGACCGTACTCGGTGGGAAGGAACTGTCATCAATCTTGTTGTCACTCTAAACACACACACACACATATATACTAATTCAGGAATACATGAATCTGTTAGGTTGACTATCGATGTAATCACGTACTAAAGTAATGTACACAAGAATTTACAGCTGCATTTCCATCGTACATCAATTAATCTTTCAAAAAGCAATGAAATTCGGACATTTTATTGTTGCAGAAAAGCAATCTTTTATTGCCGTTTCGTTCTTTCAAATTACGGTTAAGCTAATATTTACCTTTGCATGTGAACTATATCTAATGATTCCAGCGGCTTTATAAGCATGTATGTTTTATTTCAGAGAATGTAATTCTATGAAATTTTAATGTAAACATTAATGGAATGAATTTGAAGAAAGGTACGATCAAGCTCGTTCAGAACGCATAACGTTACTTCTGAAACCTTAAAAAAATAAAGGTAAAAAATGACAAGCAATTTAAGGAAAACCCATCGTAAAAAATAAATAATAAATTATCATCTCGTTCTGAAGACAAAGATAAAAAAATTAATTTTATGCGATTTGTTACACGATAAGATTTCATGCTTGATGAAATTGGTTTTGTATACAAGACAGACCATTTTTTTTCACTTTGAAACGTCTTAGTCAAATGTTGTCTGTAATAATTTATTATATAATCGTATATTTACATATAAAATAAAGCAATACTGGGGGATACTTAAAAAGGTCAAAATGATTTTTCAGGATAGAAATGTCACGTTTTTGGTACCAGTTACAGGCACAATATTTAAAACGATTCATTTAAATTACTTTTAGTAAATTAAAAATTTTAATCACTTTTATGGTTTTATATATATAAAATTACTGTTTTTAAAATAACAATAACTATTTTCGCGATACTCAGCATGATATTTTGACCTACAAGAAAAAAACTCAGTTTCTAATAATTTCAATTCTAATTTTTAATAAAAATTAACTAATATTCTAAAAGGTAATCGTACCAAATTAATTAAAACATTTCCTTTTAAAAAAATAATATATTAATATGCTGAAGATTTTTTTCAACATTTATATTAGTGAAACATATATTTCTCCGTGCAAGATTAATATATACTTAAATGTATACTAAGTATTAATCAATTAATGTTTTAATGTTTGCTTTAAAGTTTTTACTATAATTTGTATCACATCTCTTTATTTATTATATTCACATAGTTACAATATTATATATAATTTTTATGTTAATATATATTTATAATAAATACATAAATATAAAATACGACTATTTTATTCATTAATAAGCATTACTTTGTAATACTGCCTTGATCGAGGTTTTTTAAGCTTGAACCTTCTAGGCAAATGCTGAAGCGATCCTTATTTAATCCCCAGAGCAGAACATTTCTAGCCTATTTTATAATTTATAATTACGTTCTGATATATATAAAGTATTTGTTTATTTAAAGACAACTTATGTGTAGCAAAAGTTCATATATAATAATTTACCGATAAAATTATACAGTGATTCGAGAAAAGGAAATGTGTAAGATATAATTTTACGGTGCTATTTTTTTCGTAAAATTTAGTAGAAATATGTACGCTAAAACTTTCTCGAGATAAACTAAATATAACATAACAGATAAATCTATTATGTCAGAACTTTAGATAATCCAACAATGTCGTTTTTTAAAATACATTTTTAATTTATTTTAAATATTATTAATTAATAGATTACTTGTATCGATACTTATACGTTACTTGTATACGATTAGATTACTTATATATATTTATATATTACTTTTTTCTTTTTTTGGGGAGGGCGGAAAACGCTTTCGCGTTATCATCGCCCGGGTCAAAAAGTAATAAAAAACCCCCTTCTCGGATATTAAAATATTAATAAAATAAAGTTAAAACTAATATAATAACAACATTAAAACTAAAATAAAGGAAACGTAAAAATAAGGATAAAATATGTAACAAGAATAACAAAATAAAATTAAAATTTATGGTTGATTATCATAAAATCTTATGAAGTTTATTGAGTTTTCTTAGAAGTAACAATACACGGTCTAGTACGGGAATGGCTGACATACGGCCCGCGGGCCGGCGTAATGAATTTATGCAGCCCGCGAAAAATTTTTCAATATTAGCTTTTTTTTATTATTTAAAAAATCTTGCCGAGAAATATTTAGTAACCTTCATCTCAACTTATATTTGTGAACTAAATGTTTCTTTAAATCAAAGAAAAAGTGCATTTACAGCTTTTTTTGAATCTAAATAAAAGTACAACAAATTCCAAAATAAAATTTTGTTTACCTAAATGAATTGTTTTTGTATTTAACATTTTTTAATTTTAATAATTCGTGAAAAAAGTTTTCTTTCCTATTCGGCTCGGAGATAAAAACTATCGGCCACGCCTAGTCTAGTACATTTTTATCATTTTCTAGAATGGGTCGAATGTCCTCGGTAATTTAGATTTGTGACTTAACGCCGTATAAAATATGCGGTCCACAAGGATGTGGCGCACAGACAAGCGGCAGTCGCATCGTACGCATAGTGGTGTGTTTTCTGATGACATCAGGCATCCGTGAGTAGATCTGGTATATGTCCTAATCGCAATCAGCACAGGACTACTTCCTCTCGGCGAATTTGTCTGCATGAAGACTCCCACGGCAACACCTTATCTTTCATGTGTTACTAATAAATTACTTTTATTAGTAGATGTTCATTTGAATACTATTACCATCTTTTATACAAGGTTTTATTCCCAAAAGGACACGTAGAAGTACGGAACTGTTAACAACACGTTTTATTTTTCTATGTATTTTATGAGTGAAAGTACCTTATGATTTTTGAAAGAAGAAAAAAGAATTTAGTCGATTCTCTTGAAAGTGCACTTACTAATTTCTATCCTTACATTAGAAAGAACAATTAACTTTGAATTTGGCTTTAATATATAATTAAAAATCTGATGTGGACACCACATGACTTCCTTGTACGCCTATTATATTACACATACACATTTTTAAAAGTACAAGGGATATCTCTAAAGTAAAGACCGCTGCGAAATCTCTCTCCTTAAGGTTGGCGAACCTGTGTCGTTCATGGCCCCGCTAGTAATGTACATACTGCATTGTTTTTTGTAAGTAGTCGCGTTATAGTATATCTGATTACGTTATAAAATGAATAGGAAAATCGATGATGCCGCCGACTGTAAAATACGTGGAGTTATACGTTTTTTAATCATCATAACATTAAGCTGGCTGTATTCATAGCCAATTGGTTGCTATTTACGGTAATAATATAATGAATGAAAGAAACGTTCGAAAATGGTGTGAAAGGTTTAGAAGTAACAGAATTAATTTGCAAGATGAAGAACATTCGCTGAGATCATCGATAATCACCGAGGACTTGTTGAAACGCGTCGATGATGAAATCAGAACAGATCGTCGCTCAACGATCTCCGACCTGGCCCTTCTTTTTCCTGATGTTCCAAGAGCTCTTATTGGTCGCATTGTTTACGACCGTTTAGGCTTCAGAAAGGTTTGTGCACGTTGGGTGCCGCACGTCTTAACGGAACGTCACAAAAAAAATGTGAATGGGATCTGCCTTGGAATATTTGATGTGCTACACGGAAAAAGGTGATGAGTTCCTTAATTCAATTGTTACCAGCCGTGAAACATGGATTTCGTATTACAAGTCAGAGAGAAAACGGCAGTCAAGTGAATCACGTCAACCTCAATCACCAACCAGATCGACAAAGGTCAAACCACAGCCATTTGCTTGCAAATCGATGGCCACAGTCTTTTGGGATCGGTTTGGCATACTGCTGATTGATTTAATACCACGTGGAACGACTATAAATGCAGAATGCTACTGCGAAACTCTACATAAGTTACGGCGCGGCATTCAAAATCGGCTGCGTGGGCGGCTGCCGACGGCGTCGTCCTACTGCACGATAATGCACGTCTATATATTGCGGGTCCGACACGTGATTTGCTGAGAACATTTGGATGAAAAATTTACGATCACCCACCATATAGTCCGGACTTAGCTCCTTCTGATTACCATTTGTTTGAGAAATTTAAATAATTTCTGAGTGGTAAGCGATTCGCGGGTGATGATGAACTTAATGCTGTTAATCAGCGACTAAATGGACTGGCGGCAAAAGAATACGACGAAGGTATATTGTAACTGGTCTATCGCTACGATGAATGTCTTAATTTATGTGGCGATTATACAGAGAAGTAGTATAAGGTATGTAGTTTAAAATAAATAAAAAAAATTTATAAAGTTTTCAGAATAAATGTTTTTACGATGAAACGGTCTTTACTTCAGAGATAACCTCTCGTACATATAATTTTATTTCATTAATTACTTCTGATATTTTTCATATTGTTTTTTTATTGTTATTATTATTTATCGTAATTTTTTTTTACAATCAGATGTTAACAATTACCAAAAATCAATATATTTAAATAAGAAAAAAAGTTAAAAAAATTGAGGAAATGGGTTTGTTTTTTTTTTTATTTCTATTTCTTATTTTTTCGAACCGATCTGCCTTCCCCTTGCAAGATAAAAATATTTCATTAAGTGTTATTTGGCTACAATTCTGGGACCAATGAAAATTAATAAAATCCAATTTTGTGGGATTTTGGGCTTTTTTGGACATTTCTGATCAAGTTGATTGCAGTCAAAAGTGGAGGTGCACAACTAGATGTTACAAAAATCCTAAATCCAAATTTTCAACATACTACGGCTAATCGTTTCTGACTTATGCGAGATACATCCGTACGTATGTACATATACACACACACATAATACATATATATATATATATATATACACACTAATACTCAATACTCATGCAGATACGTACGTACAGACGTCACGCCGAAACTAATCAAAATGGATTCAGGGATGGTCAAAATGGATATTTCCGTTGAAATCTGAAAACAGAAATTTTTCGCGATCACAATATTTCCTTTACTTCGTAAAAGGAAGTAAAAATTAACTACTAAGTAATAACTACTACTCAGAAAATATAAAATATTTTTTCGTAATGATTTATTAAACAGAATTAGACTGTTAAATGAAATATTAAACACAAAAAAGTACAAAAAAAATTAATTTTTAACTTATTAGACTGCTTTATTTGTTTGAGTAATTACGCAGAATTCTGCAAATAGTAATAATTAGAATTAAAAATAAAAGCGTGATAATTAATTATAAATTTATTATTATATCTTATTTATTTTGTAAAAACCGTCATCAACGGTAAAACACAGACAAACAATTTTATAATGAAATTTCGTTCTAAATGAAAACGAAGTCAGAAAGTTAAAATATGAATTATTTATTGCAATCGGTAAGAACATTTTCCAAAAATCATTGATGAAAATAATGTTTTTTAAATAAAGGAACGAGCAGTTTATAAATTAAATTGTTAAGAAAGAAATACTCGTATATTTTACATCGACATACTATTGTCATACAGGTAACTTATACCAATAAACAGACTTTAAAGAGAATTTCTATTAACAATGAGACAACAACTGAGTGTGCACGTGTGCGCGCGTTCGGTGAGGTCTTGGGACCTGTGACCTTTATTAGCATAGAATAGGTTTTCTATGATTGTATACTATACTAAAGATTACATTATTTTACAGCGCTTTACTATACGTGTACAGTCAGTTAAAATTATAAATCAACAGGCTTGTTTTACATATTTCAGTATTGTTATACACGATTAACTGGAAATATATTGCTTTCTCACCGGCAGAATTTGTCATAAGATGAGCAAAATGTATTTAACTCAAAACTATACGAGTTACTTTAAAAATATATTATCCACTGACGTACAATTTAGTAAATAACAATTCTAAAATATGTATTTACTTGATGATTGAATAGAAAATTATAAATTCTATTTTTATTTGATATTAAGTATTTATTTACTTCAAAGGTTAATTGTACTACGATAGCATGAGTATTATTTCCGTACTTTATTTTATTTATTATCACAATAGTTTGGAAATTTTTTTTCAGAAAAAGAGTATTTAAAAAGTATTCAAAAACAAATTATTTAAAGTCACCCAGGCTCAGATTTAAAGCTACAGTAAACAAAATCGAGGGATTTTTTTATATAACCGCTAAAATTAACTTCAGCCACAGTTGAAGGCAAGCCGTAAAAGTTAACATCATTATTCAACCACAGAAACATTTGATTGTTATCCAGTAAACTTAAGTAGATTCAAAATTTGTTCTCTTTATAATTTTATTATTAAAAAAAAAAAACTTAAAACTGATTATGATAAAAATAACTCCAATAAAACGAATTACTAATGAACAGCACAAAAGAAATCCATTGAATTATTCCTAAATCTTTCTAAATTTTTATAATCGATTCCAAATTATCTTTTAGTAAGTTTTTTCTTTAACGTACCGGTGAATTGAAGAAATCGAAATTCAAAGTTGAAATCGATGTATCGTTTCTACTGTTAGAATTATTTTTTTTGCCGAACTCATTTAGTTAATTTTTAGTCGTCATTAATCATTTATTTTATTTTTATTTAAAATATCGGTAAGCCTTTAAAAAACAAAACCAAGGCGTGAAAAAGTCATTCACAAGAAGATAAATTAGATTTCGTACAAATCATCGTAGGTAAAACGGTAAATTTAAATAAACGTTTAACGAACTGAAAGAGACGTTATTGAACCGTCTTTACCCGTTTTACAAAATATAATTTAATTTAGTGACCGGCGTGAAATTACCAGCAACCTTTGGCTGGGCTTGATCTTAGTTTGAACAGGAAAACCTCTCATTAACTTTGAATTATAATTTGAGGAAATATCAAAATCATTATCTTATTCCTATTAACATACTGTTCTTAATAACCACAATATTTTGGTGAAACGAGGAAAAAAACAACAAAATGGTTTATGAATACCCATAAGGAATTAATGTGACGTAGTTGTCTAAAATAAGTAGAACTGTATGTAATTTTTATTAAAGAGCTTATGCATAAGAATATTGTTTGAAATAATTTCATCAACGTGATCCAAGATCAATCTACACTTACTTGTTTCAATTGAAAAATAGAAATAATAAATTTCTACGTAAACAAATTACAATTTTTTACTCTAAACCTATTATGATTTACGGGTGATAAACTCTTGGGGTGATTTATCTGATAATAATTGAGATTGTAACGTTCGTATTTTTACACTTGAAGATTCAAAGTGAAAAATGTGTAAAGATATGCTGTAAATCCATTTGACTATAAATATCTCGTATTAGAGCAGCTGCAATTTATTACTCTCTACTGTCGTTCACTTGAGTACACTATTACCTCGCCACACGCCCTCACCCATCAGCTCGATGAAACAATTACACATACTGTAGTATAATGGACGGTCTACAATTATGATCATTATTATCATAGCGGAACTGCAGATGCTGCCAATTGTTAAGTTCCTCGCTTTAAAATGATGTCATATATTTGATACCACTCGTGTTACTGAGTATTAAATACCCGTTAAGAGAATTACGTGGCTTTCAAGGGCATTAGGGCTTATCACTCTATAAATTTAATAACGTGTATTCGTATGTAGGTATTTTCACAGCGTAAATTCAAAACACTCGAAAGATATTATAACTTAGAAATGGAATATTTTCAAAAATCAACCCTGGGCATCAGACCCATAACGAGTAAGATTTTTTAATCTTAAATATCGATTGCAAATAAATAATTTGATTTTAGTTATTGGTTTTAATATTGTTATTCTCTTTTTGGGTTTGTTAATCTAATTACTGCAGGAATGAAAAACGAAGTAACGTCATTTAATTTTTAAGTCGTAAACCAGATTTAAAATGTTTGTTTTCTTTATTCATATTACATTTATTATTATTATTATTACACTGATCAACATAAAACGTGGAACTGAAAAGGTAGTAGATGTTCTATATAGTATTTTATATGCTGAATCTGAATATGTATTCTAAAACAAAACATCACGTAACGTTCTTAAGTTACAAACCCTTAAATTTAAACAGTGTTAATGCTCTCGTGGAGTCTAGACGTGTCTACTACAATTCGCTTTCAGTTTTTACAATCTTCTGTTTTTTCGTTCTTGTTTCCGTTTTATTGCTTTACGTTCGTTTACCTGTGTTTTTGTTGCGTTATTCGATTTAATTTTTCATTTCAGTGTTAGTTACATCTTATTTTCGAAGCCTTCCAAGGCTAGGCTATGCTTGCCATAGCAACGGTAAGCTAAGGCATTTATTTTTTAATATTGGCCGTTCCGATCTGTTTTGTGTTGTTTTATAGTCTTGGGACTTCATTTTCTTAACGATTTCGTAGCCCAAAATTCGTATCTAGCAACCGTAGGGTGACTACGGTTTTTAGCAATTTTCCGCCAAAGAAGTGCATTTGTGTCACTGTGGACGGTATTTTCAGTTATTTCATTACTTTCATAAGTATTCTTAACGTATTATGGTACTTTTCCCATGACTTTCTTCGAAAATTAGTTGAAAGAAGGATTTATTTACATCAGCTGTTCGCTGTTTGGTTATGTTCGGCCTTAGAAAACTTTTCGATTTTCAGAATTTTCTAATCTTTCTGGTGCGCTTTGAACACATTTAGTCCTGTATTACTGGTTATCACTTTATTTTTACGACTCTTTGTGGTTTTAGGGTCCTTCTTCCCGGTAATTGCGTTTACTTCTGTTTATTTATTTATTTTGTAATTTTTTTTGTTTTGAGATGTCTGGTTCTGGGCAAAGTTGTTCTGGCGGTGATCGTACTCGGCCCCCGATCGGGGGCGGAAAATCTACTCAAGATAGTAAGTCCAAGAGTGGATCTTCACACGGCAGTAAATCTGCGTCAACTGGGAACCAGGAGGAGCTCGAGCTGCTCGGCCGCAGGTGTCTCTCCCACTGCGGGGGACTCGAAGAAGTTACGGGCTGGATTCGGGGATTATGAATCGCTTGCTGTGGATACTGTGGAGGAGAGTTTGTTCGGTCGGTCGCGGATCAACTGGGATGGAAGTTGGTGATGGGGAGGCTGGTCCGGATGGATTAGGGCCGGACGAGGCGCCCTTTACTCGTCGGGAACTCTTCCGGAGTGTCATAGACATACTTATTTGCCAAGTCAGGGACATGAAGAATCTTGTTTGTCAGCATCCTAATGCAGAACCGGAGCTAAAGCGTCATTCGATCGATTTGCGGAATATGGTGTGTTTAATTAAGAGGTAAAGATTTTTGTGAAGATGCTGTCCCTGATACGGTGAATATGTACGGAGATGGTGTCGCGGGTGGCGTTCTCACAGACTAACATCATGGTGGAACATCATGATCTTCGCCGTGTGCTGGAGTGGAGTGTGAGTGATGAGGAACTGATTGTGATAGTAACTAGGTCCTGGCTAAAAGGGGTTATGAGGAATCTTGTCCGTGTGAAAGATTCTTCGGGTGTGAAGGCCGCTACTTGTCGTTTTATAGACTTATCAGAGGCTCATCTTCAACAATATGTATCGTGGCGGCCTGAGCTTCAAACCGGGCTGTGTTGGAGCACACCTCCTTCATTTTACGGAGGGTCGCCGATTCTTCTGTTGATTGGCGATTTTGTTTGTATTGTGGTTTTTCGATGGATGTCCGTAACACGTTGGGGGGGGGGGGGGATTTTGACGTATCTGCAAGGAATATGCAGCGAGACTCCACATCCGCTGTTTTTCTACCGGGAGGCCGGATTGGCTCCTGCCTGGAACGTATGCTGTAGTTTGTTTTTTGACGAATGGGGGCCCCGGTTCGGGTGGCGTTGGTCGAGGTCTTTGGTGAGAAACATGGAAAAGTGGTGCAAGCTTCACGGCATTCCACCCAGGCGGTTGTTCACTTGTCACGAGACTGGTCGCTCGGCGTTGTGTTACAATTGCGGTCAGCCTGGTCATCACCGGATCAATTGTGGGAACCCGCGAGTATGCGTTATTTGTGGGAAAACGGACCATCCGACAGATGAGTGTGCTGCTCGCAGATGAGTTGCTGTCCTGGTGTCTACAGGCTTTACGGAGAGTGGTTACTGTTCAATATCTGGCTTACTGGTTTCTCCTGTATGGGGGCGTTCTGGTTTATTTCAGTGCCGTGAAGGGTGGGGTAAGAATGAGGTGCTGGATAGCCCCTTGCGGAGTCGGCGCCTGTCCACGATTGTGTGGGTGGCCATCGGTGATGAAGCATGGGGACTCTGTGGCCCCTGAGCTGGTAAGATCAAGTCCCGGCAGGTGCGGCTTGTGGGTTGCGCTTGTTAGAGGCAGGCACTTCAAGGACCGAGTCCCGGCGAAGGTGACCTTTGGGTTGCCTCCGTTTGAGGCAGGCAATGCAAAACCGAGTCCCAGTTCCCGGAGTGGATTGCTGGGCAAAACTGTCGGACCTGGTGATTTCACACTGGGAGTTAGAGGCAGGCAAGGAAATCAAAATCCTACCAGCGGGTCTGCCTGCCATGCCGGACTTACAGCCGGGTGGGCTAGTTAAAGTAAAGGACACTTCCCCGAGCCGTGCTTATGCTTTACATGGATCCGGCCTAGGGGAGAATGTGAAAAACTTTTAAATCTATCTGTTCCACCATTCGTGGAACAAACAATACAAATAGGTTACGTCTGTATGTATGTTTGGTTATTCACATCTGATATATATTGTGATGCATACTGTAGACCTATATTTGATCCATAACAGTCGAATGATGTCATCGCATGTCAAGCCCCAGACATGTATAGACATATCAGTGAGTCAAGTAATGAGTAACGAGTGACACTTTCTTCAGTTTGAGTTCAGCTCATATGACTTGGTGTGTTCTTTAGTTGTGGTTGTGGTTTTAACAAATACATATTCTAAAGATTGTCTCATAAGTGATGCCATAAATTAAGTGAAAGATTTTTATGACAGAACAACTTTTGGTATTATTTTATTGAACCTCAAGATTTATTAAGTTGTGTGTGTGTGTGTGTGTGTGTGTGTGTGTGTGTTTTATCGCGCTGTGTTGTGTGGCACTCCATGGTGAAAAAATTTTATGAAGTATTTTAAGTAATTAAGTATTATAAATTAAAACTTAATTATTTTTATGATTAAGTATTTCTGTAATATTTCAGTTTGCTTTCATTCATTAAAACATTTTCAATTTTACAATGAATAAAAATCGGTCTTGTAAAAATTCTCCAAATAGTTTTTGTTTCGTTTGCGGAGAATTCACCACAAAAAGTCAACGAAAACCAGTATCGGATCTTCTGAAAACTGCTTATAAACTTTATTTTGACTGTCCCTTGGGCAGCCAAGATAAATCCTGGGCTCCACATGTAGCATGCACTTCATGCATGCTACATGGGTTAAATTGACCCAGTGGTTAAAAGGAAAAAAGAGCAATTGCATTTTGTTGTACATATGATTTGACAAAAGTCTACTAACCATTATGAGGACTGCTATTTTTGCTTAAAAAATGTTACCGATTTCAATTCAAACAATAAAAGCAGAATCGCACGCCCAAGTGCTCGTTCACCATTGAAACCAGTGACTTCATGGTGTTGATTTACCGATTCCAATCACTACAACTTCTTGGAAAGAAATTTCTGATTCCCAATGATTGATTGATTTCTGAAGGCTCAACAGACGAATCCTCAACTTCAATAGCTATTAATTACATTCCAGAAGAATCAAATACTGAACCTCACCTCATCACACAAGCGGAACTGAACGACCTAATACGTGACTTGTATTTGTCGAAACATGCAGAACTCCTAGGTTCATGTCTTAAAGAATGGAATTTATTAAATAAGGACTAAAATTTCAATATATAGAAATCGATACAAAAATATACCGAAATACTTTAGAAGGGATGATTTAATTTATTCCTGCCATGATGTTACAGGGCTAATGTCTGAACTGGACATTGAATATGTTATTCATGATCGGTGTTTATTTATAGACTCATCAGAAAGAATCAAAGGCAGTTTTGTTGTGTAACTGGATAAACTGACCTGAAAGCGATAGGGCTTTTCCTCGGTCTTCAGAGCGGCTTTACAAAATATATGTGTTTTTTGTGTTTGTGGAATAGTCGGGCTACAGATAAACACTACACGGTTAAAGACTGGCCAAAAAGAAATCGGTTTACCCCAGGAAAGGAAAACGTTGTCAATATTCCCCTTTTCGAAGCATATCGGATTATTTTACCACCTCTACACATAGCCTGATGAAGAATTTTTTAAAAACATTAAATAAAAATGGAGACAGCTTTAAATATTTAGCTGAGGTTTTTTCACAATTAATTGAAGCCAAATTAAAAGAGGGAATATTTGTCAGGCCAAATAAAGAAAACTAATTCGCGAAAATATACTTGATAGCAAATTGAATCCTAAAGAATTACCAGCATGGAAGTCGTTCAAAGATGTCGTAATATTTTCTTGGAAACGAAAAAACTGAGAACCATGATCAGCTTATAAATGAATTCTTAGTGAACTACAAAAATTTAGGCTGCAGAATGACATTGAAAATTCATTTCTCATTTGGACTTTTTCCCTTTAAACTTGGGTGACATCAGGAACGAACAAGGAGAAAGTTTCCATCAGTATATGCTAAATAAGAAAAAAAATTAAGATAAACGTAAATGTCTGCAAAATAAAGGTTGGAATTTTAATTGTAATTATTATTATTATTATTTTTGTATTCAATTATTTAGGAAGTTTCTCAATATTTTAACGGGTCATAACTAAAAAATCTGAGGATGATGAGGAAAAATTGATTTCATTTTAAGATGCAGCATAAACCTTCTAATTCACCTACTTTTATCTCAGTTTCAAATTTTTTTTTGTTCATTTCAAGTTAAAACAAACCGAAATTTCAAACATTGAATTACTGATTTAAACGTATCGTTTAAAATGAATACTCTCCTTCTCAATAAATCTTAGAATTTTTTACTTCCATAGAAATTTTTTATACAAGTAGAATTTTCAAATGAATTTAAAAAAAATCCTAAGTAGTAAAAGTTTTACTTACAAACAGAAACCAAGTTAATTGTGACTGAAAGACTCAGGTTACAGTCGACTATAAATCTTCGAAATCAGAAAATTAAATTAAAAAATTCTTGCCCAGTTCTGTACCAGAAGACTGACTTTTCGTTATTTTATTTTGTATAATATTTCTATATAATTTTTTGTGTAAGAAATAAAACACAAATTAATAAGAATAGTAAATTAGGTATATTTTTTTTATAAATTTAATGATAAAATATATTTTCTATTTTTAAAAAAAAAATTAAATTATTATGTTCTACAACCTAATTTAAAAAAACGAGTAGACCCAACGCGCATCAACTTTAAACTTTTTCTCCCACTCACTCTCTCACCCTCTTCCTTCCTCTCATTCTCTCTCTCTCTCTCTTTTACACTTTAAGTGAATGATATTTTCGTATTCATACCTCAAAACGTAAAGAAAATTGAAGTTCACCCCAAAATCCCATAGTGTGGCAGAAAGTAATACCACACTTTTCTTCGAAAAGACAGTAAAAAACTTTATAAATTTTAATTTATTTACTAATATAGTTACACATTTCTTCTGATCCTTCGTATAAACATGTAAGCGCACACAACAAATTTAAAAATCTGAAACTACGTCTGCTTCCGTATCTGGAATCTGTAAACACGTGTGCTCTTATATACACCTATAAATGTAGATAATTATCTTTATGTGTCGAGTATGGTGCTGCTCCTGTTTCGTTACTAGGCTATGTTATAGTAAGGGATGTTTAGATAGCAATTAGGGGATGAAGCGAACCGACTGGCCGACACCGTATATCAACAGGTGACGACCACCACATCAACTCATTTTACCTCCGCCTACAAGCCCCCGCTGAGTAAAAATACTTCTCCCCTATTCAGTCGTTAGAAAAAGAGCCACTTGTTACCTACCTCATATCTTTCTGACCGGATTGAAGTCCAAAACTCGTTAAGGCAACGATATTATTAAAAAAAAACTTTTAAATGATCTTTAAGCTATATGCTTTTCTTCAGAGGTTAAAAACGTAGCAGACTACAGTATTTTAGACCCGTTTTCAACTACTGCCAGATAAAAATTAATTTTCATAAAAAAAGAAAGAAATAATAACGTTAAGACAACTTTTGAAATGTGCAGTTATTGTACGTCAATGTATGAAAATTAGAATATGTATTTCATTCCAAAAATTTAATTTAAAATCAATAATGAATATATATTTTCCTGTCTGTGTTTAAAAAGATTAAATATTTGTTCGATTCATAACTGGAAGCTGAGAACATAAAATAAGCGAGTGAGATCTTAAATTAAGGTCTGAATATCCCGGCGCATCTTTATTTTTAATTGATTTTTATTTCGTTTTTCTGTTAAGAGTTTCCTATCCTCTGCATGGAGTATTATGTTACGTATTTATTATTCTTATATGTCGAGGAATGAACATAAAACTTCATAGGATTGAAATAAAACTTTAATAATTGTAACGCAACCGGCTCTCAGGACAGAAATTCACATTAAAAGATCTGAAATCATGTCAACTATCGCAGCCCATAAATTAGTATTTATTTATCTATAATACTGTACATCATACGAGTCAGCTGCTCTTGTTATAAAAAAAAATTATCATATTATTATTTAAATAGTAGAGATTAATACAATACACCTTCATTAAATCCCCAAAGTTGTGTGGGCAAAGATTCATTTAGCTTAAACTGTATCATGTAGTTCTACTACTTCTTTTAGATGAGTTTCTTTGTTTTCATTGAATTATAACTTTATTAATTTGTTCATTAATCTTTCATTGTTTATGATTATTCCTACAAGTTAACAGAATAAAACAATGGATCCGAGATAGCTTCGTGGTGTTATTAAAAAATTATTTTCAAATTTTTATCAAAAAGTCGGAATATATTTCTTTTCTTTTCATTTATAAAAATTTTATTTCAGGATATTAACATATTTCATTTACTCAGAATAAGTAACGTTTATCGATGTAATCGTTTTTTATTGTTTACTCTTATTTCCTTTAATTTAGATCTACTGATATAGTAAGAAACATAGATCAGTAAATTTAACAGTAGATTGTATGAAGATGTAATATTGAAAAACGTACGATTCAACAAATACGTTTAAATTAAAAAAAAAAATTAGTGTAGAACAAAAAAAAATTAAGAAATGAGTTAAACTAAAAAGGTAAATTTAAAAAATTTTATAAAATAATAATAATAGCTAAAATATTAATTTTTATTAAGGAAAATGTTAAAACGTGGTAATGTTTTTCCTTCATGTTGTTTGATCAAAAATCAAACAACCAAAAATCATGCGCAGTTTCATTGTCTATTTGTGGTAGATCAAAAACCATGAACTGCTATAGACACGTAGCTACTGTATAAAATTTGTAAAAATAATTACGAGTATATGAAGAGATAAATGCACGGATGAAAGAAAATAATTAAAAGAAAATTATTATAGAACGGAGTTTTACTTTCTTTTGCTTCCCAAACGGAAATAGATGTTTTTTCTTTAGTGTATCAAAACAACTGACCCGATTTCAGACTGATATATTTTATAATAAAAATAAATTACAATGTTAGATAAATTAAATAATATTCAAAAATGTTTAAATTCACTTATAAAATTATAAATGTTCTCTATTCCCTCCATCTGCTGCACGCATAACACCACGACGAAAGCTGAATTCTTCCGCAACGTATTATAAACGGTCTCTGTTACAGAAGTTAGTGCAACTGTGATTCTGGTTTTCATCTCGTCCAAACCAGTAGGTAACGGTGGAACCGTAAACACTTTGTTTCACATATCTCCACAAGAAAAATCATAAGGTTTGATGTCTCGAGATCTTGGCGGCTAAGACTGTATTGCCAGTCTTGAGTTTATCGTACTTCCTACCCAGCGTTCAGGCAATGTTTTATTTAGAAACTGAAATACTTGAGTGAGGTGTAGAGTATTTATATGTGTGTCTGTGTGTGTGTATGTGTGTGTGTGTGTGTGTGTGTCCCTTAGATAACAGGCACTGGATTCGTTAGTACATGTCTAGTGGTGTTCAGGTGTATACTTGTTAAATAATAAATAAGACCGGTCAAGTGTGGTCAAAGTCCCGTGTGTTTTCGATTGAAAATAAATCGATTAACGAAATGGATTATTTGGTCGATTCCTTTTCTTCTATAGAGATCCCATTTTAATACGAGGTATATTGTTTTTACCCTACAACGAATTCTACAGGATGAATTCAATAAGATACGAAATACTATTAACAATATTATTTTAAAATAAATTTTAATACATTCTGTTCATCACATCTCTTTCGTTGATATCTAATATATAACTGTATGCAAAAAACATTAGCTCAACATTAATATGTTTAGGCATAGAGTTGTATCTAGAAAATAATGACATGAAAATACGAAAGAAACTTCATGCATTAGGAAAACGATCGAACGAAAATTTAAGCTTGACAGAATGTGTTATGATATCATTTTTTGCACGGAGTTGAAGATGGAATTTTCCATAGTTCCACTAGATAAAGTCATGCTTGCTCCTAAATAAACTTTTTTTGTAAAAAAATAATGATCACTAATTTAAATATATAAGATTTTTTTTGAAATTCAAAGACATCATAGGTATACAAAAAAAAATTAAATTGGCAAAAGGTTTCTATTTATTGCAAGGGTGGTTTTTATGTTTTTCTTTTATACTCGATTATCCGGTTGTCCGGTTATCCAGATATTATCTTAGTCCGAAATTCAGTTATATCTACGAGACGGTAAGACCAACTTTAGAAATTCAAACGGCATATTTACCAAGTTGAGTGCTAACTTTTGCATAGAAAAGATGTATGATGGATCATTCGGTTATCCGGTTTTCGTTATTTTTCCGAAATTCCCTTATATTTCCGGAAAATTACGACCAATTTTAAAAGTTCAAACAGTTTATTTGCTAGCAGTACAAGGGCTAACGTTTGCATTCAAAAAATATACTCTCGATGATCCGGTTGTTCGGTTATCCGGCCATTCTCTTTTCTGAAATTCAGTTATATCTCCGGAACGGTACGACCAATTTTAAAAATTCAGACAACGTATTTGATAGCAGTACAAGGGCTAAGGTTAAAATTACGAAATAGAAATAAGAAATCGAAACGAATAATTAAAGTACCAGAAAAACAAATAGCTAAAATCTTTTAATTACAGTAATTTTTCGTAATACGCATTTAATGCGAGGCACGTAAAAATGAATCGTATCTTGAAAAAATTTTCAAGACTGTAAAAAAAAACGCACATCTGGCTTACCTCATGGGTTGTGTGGAAAACAGCTACAATTATTTTGTAAAATTTTAGTGAATTTTATAACTGAAGTTAAAATTATGTATTTTTACACGATTACGATGAATAAATCAGTTTTCAAAGATTGAATCTCCTTATACGCCTCAAAGAGCAGAGCAAAGCGATGCCGGGTTGAGCAGGCAGTCCTCCTCGCACGTGAACATTATGTTGTGAAACTTTGCCGCTTAAATTAAATGTTGCTTTATCACTAAAAATTAACCGCGGTAAGAACCTATCGTGTTCCATATCAACTAAGAGCATTTAACAGGAAACATTACGTTTTCTTTTGTCATTTACACGGAAAGCTCATACCAGTTGTAAACGGTTTACTTTAAATGCATATCGCCTTAAAACTCGCCAAACATACATGAGGTAAATGCAAGTTCTCGGCTAGCGCAACGAGTGGAATTCGAGCTTTACTAAAAATCCTGTTGAATTCGTTACACATTTTCCTTTGAAGTGCATGGTCGCTCTGGACTCTTTCACTTATATAAACATCCCGTTTCTTCAAATTGTTTATACCGGCAACAATTTTTCTTAGCGAATGATGGACGATCCTGAATGTTGTCGAAAAACACGCTGAACCGTTTACGAAGGCCCTTGCTAAATTACCGGCTGCCTCCCTAAATTTGAAAGCACAAAACGCCTTCTGTTGCTTAGACGTCATGTTGTTTAAGGCTGAAGTTAGCGTACGTATAAGTTCTAGTACTGCAATCTGGCGGCCGGTATTTGAAACTCTAGGACGCGCGCTTTCTAATGATGCAAATTTTATTCACTGACCATTCTCGCTTACACAGGTGTATAATTTTGAAATCGGGTCTTTCTTTTTTATATACAGCGTACTTTAAAATAAACTTGTCTAGATTGTATGTCTTTCTGTCTTTCTTTCAAATAACTTCTTGATAATGATAGAATGTATGCAATAGGGGATGATAGGAGGAGATTTAATTATAATCATGTAATTTACGATCATGTGATCGTAAATGTAAAATTTATATATACCAGATTACAGAGTAACAGCACAATGAGATGATGTCGACAGCACTCTGCAGAGATGCCAAGGCATCTGTGCGCAGTATGGTATGTCAATATACCGGTAAATGTTTAGTCTTGAACTACTGAGACGTGTGATTAACTGAAACCTAACCACCAAAGAACACCGGTATTCATAGTGTACGATTCAAGTGCATACAAAAGCAACTTACAAGTACTCTACTCTTACGAGTACTTTACAAGTACTCGAACCTTAGAACTGTCGAATTCGAAAACCAGCTGATTTTGCGATGACCAGTTTAAGAATTATAATAAAACTATCGTAAATGCTATAAAGCAAATTGATGCTTTTTTCACAACAAAAATTGGTATGAATGAGCGAATTTATCACTAAACATGCATTATATGATCGATAATAACCAATAGAGTAGGTGCACTGAATAAATAAAAGATCAATAATAATAAACATTTAACAGTGCAGATGAAATTATTACGTGTTTTTAATCTACCAAAATTTAACGCACCATCATAATCTTAATATAATACTGAACACAGAAATGGAAGAGAAAGCATTCTTTTCTTTTCACCACATCAGATGTTAAAAGATAAAAAACGAGAATAAAACGAACACGCGCCCAAAACAAAGCATCCGCAGTTATTGTATTATGTCTTTATCTAACTAAATGGTAGTTTGCAGGAGGGTGTAAATTAGTGTATTAAGGAGAACATCAATACAAATAATAACGATCATTTGTACTAGCCGGACCAGCGCCAGGTAGAGAAATAAAAGAAGAACTATGAGTATACAGAATCGACGGGAGGGGTATTTCTGCTGTCAATAAAAGTCAAATTTGGGACGATGGACACGCCTCCACCCGATTCAATACCCAAGTTACCTATAATAGGACAAAGAGAAATAGAAAAACGAACTAGACATCTGTCCCGTTTATATTTCTGTGTTTTTTTTTTTTATAACATGTTTCGCTATCAAATTGTCAATTGCATTGACCGTCACACAGACAATCGGGGAAATGATGCGGTTGTCATACGCCCCTTCTCTGCTTTCATTTCAACGACAAAACTAGGAAACATTTCATTTAGAAATAGAAACTACTACTGTCCAACGGACGGTTCTGTATTCTTAGAGCTCAATTTAATGCTTTTCCTTAAACGAATTTTTTTCTTCTTTCGTCGAATACATTCATATCGAGTAATAACGCATCGATTCAGTTATAGTATTACCTATCTGCAGCAGCTGTCTACTCTCTTTCGGCTTGATACTCTTGACGTTATCTACCGTCGCTGATATACCGTAAAGGTTACGACAAAAATAGAGATATAATGACTATTATGTTATTTCAATCAAAACTAAATACAAAAAGTACCACCGACGCTTTATTTTTATTAAAGGTTTATTTTAACAACGATATAGATATTTTACGATTAATAATATATCACCTAACGAACTGATAAAAAAAATTAATTTGTCCATAGTTAACGCAAATCAAAACTATACTCATAGCTTTTTATAAAAATTTGTGAAATAATTAGGGAAAGATTATTAGATGATGAATGTTATCATTCAACACTTTATTTAAAAAAATAATAATAAAATAAAACAAAATTATATGGTAGCGAAACAATTGTTTGAGGGCTTGCAATAAAAAATTATATTATTCCTATTAAAAAATATCATCGACAAATTATTTGTACAATATTAATGACAACATGTAAAATTTTACTGAACATTCACTTCAATAACATAAGAGCGATAAAAAATTCGCTCTCAATGTATGCTAAATTTACGTACATTAAAAGCAACTTCAATAATTCTGCTTCCAGTTTTACATACGATACAAGAAACTATTAAAAACTAAAAAAAATCTAGTCGGTGAAAATACGTTTAGTTTCTTAAAGAATACGTCAATCTTTATCCTCACCTTAAGTAAATTCAAATTAAGATAAAAACAAACATCGTTTAGTTAAAAGGAAATAAATTTTACTACTTGTATAAAATCATTTCAAGAACTGAGTAGCGTCATTTTTTGTTAAATTACAAGTAGCTAACGAGATTGTGGTACTATTCCTGTTAGTGCAGGGATAATGATAACGAAAATTTAATGTAGGAATAATGATAATGTAGTGTAAGATTTTAACTTTTACGCAAATGTGTAAAGCTTAAAATTTCACAATTAACCGATGAAAATTTTTTCGTTCCACAAACAATATGCTTCGTAAGTAGAACCACAAGTAAATCTTTTGATAATAAGCACGTGATACTGGATTCTTAAGAAACTCCCATAATAAGTTATCAGTAAGCAATAATCTTAAATTTCATCATATAGTAAACATCATGTAGTACAGAATATATCTGTCAACACTTCATAGTCCATAAAAACAAATAATTAACAAATTAAAACCAACAAAACAAATAAATAGTTAAAAATAAAAAAAACAAAAGCGATAGCTAGTCGAATAAAGAACAAAACAAATTGCAGCTATAAACAACAAAGTAAATAAAGAATTAAACAAAAATAACATCGCTAGATTTGACGATAGTAACTGCAAACTGTCATTTAGTAGCCCGTAAGTCAAGGACATGGAGACGTTTCAACCTTCGCACGTTCCCACTGTTACCAAGCAGATTGAGCTAAGTGGTCGATGTGATTTTCTAAACGTTATTATTATTTAATAATGCGCTGGCTCACAACCTCACAACAGTCATCAGATATTCGTGAATCTCATCATTACGTGTAAACCATGGCGCCTCTGCAATTGTTCTCGTTACCTTGTTTTGGTAGCGTTGCATGATATCTACATTTCTATCACTTACTGTCCACCACAACTCCACGCCATAAGTCCAGATTTGTCGTAGGATAACTTTGTAAATGAGAACTTTATCGGACAAAAAAAGTATGAGTTTCTTCGCAGCAGCCAATGCAGTTCCTATAGTTCACATTCACGTGTTTTCATTCTCATGTGACAATTCCAGTTCAAACGCCGATTTAGGTGCAGTCGTAGGTACCGCACACTCTCTGTTTTTGGGTGTTGATAAACACGAAAAATATTATTAACCTTACCCCTTATTTATTTCATTATTTACAATTTGTAAAATAAAAATAAAATCATAAAAATTAAAACGAATTCAATCTTAGCTAATGTACCCCGTATTTATATCATACTCTGGTACTTATGTACAACAAAACGTAGTTAAAAACATCCGAATCATAGTACTCTAACCTATCTGGAAAAATATAGTAATCAATGTCTTAAAAAAAAAATTTTCTTTACGTTTACCATCTTCGAGATACACTAGACTCCCCTCACCCACCAACACACACAATAGTTGTATCTTCCGAATTCCTGATTTGATTCTCACAGATCTACTTAAATGAACTAACATGTACCACATTTAAGAGTCAATGTATCAGCTTTCGTTAGAAAGAATTATCTGCTCCAGAAGAATAACGCAAAACAAGGGTAAACACACTCGTGCAAAAACTAGAAAAAAATAGACGTTTCATGGTCTCGGGATTATCTCGGAGAGGATTCACATTACAGACGACAATATATCACTGTATTATGAACTATAATAGCCTGGAACGTAAAACTCAACTGTTGCTATTAGAATTCAGTGCGCTTGCCAAGTTTAATTGTTAACACAAAGGTCTAATAAAATTTATTGCGAGATATACTTTACTATATTTGCATTATGCAGTATTATATAAAAAGAATAAATATGAAAGCGCTACCTTTTGTCGTGTCAATAACAATTTCTTCAATTCACTGTACGTACTTTAAATATTTTAATAGTTTAATAATTTAATAGGTTTCATAAGACAATATTAACAAAAATAGTTATCCGATAAAATAGTTATTATTTTGCAGTTGAATACGTTAAAAAAAAGATGTAACTTATCGTATTAGAAATGATACTTTTTTTGTACTTCCTCAGACACGATTAGAAACATACATCTTAAAAGTAAACATAATCTCATCGTTAAAGGTTTTTTGTTTCTTTTAACTTGGCCAGAGTAAATCATCGCGAAAGCTTAATTAAATGAAATGATAATTAAAAATACTAGATTCTACTTAGATCAGAATCAATACTAGTTCACTGTGATTTTAAAAAAAATATTAACGCGATTGTCGTGAATATAATTCTTTACTACATTTGTAAGACTCATTACTTGTAATTACTTTAGTTATAAAAATAACCTTGTCAAAAATAAAACTATTTTTTTAAGGTTCATTATGTAAGGAAACTTATTATTTTAGGAAATTATCTGTATGAACGATTACTTATCAAAATTATACGCATTTAATACCAGTTTATAAAAGAATGAGGGTGTATTTATTTATATTTTTATTGTTTGTGAGTATGTTTACAAAAAAAAAACGGTAAAGGCGGAAGGTAGTAGAGGAAGCCAGCTGTCGCGGTAGTTATGGTAAATCTGCCATGTCTGGGTTTGTTTTGCGGGGTCAAAGGTCCAACGCGCAACTAATTGCTTTGGTTTCCCACGACACCCCGGAAGTTATTGGCCGACAGAATAAACTACCCGACACACGGAACACTGTCACAGTATATCGCCGCATTCCCGTAAAATAAGACAAGGGATAAACGGGATGAGGAAATTATTCATAAAGGTTGGAAATTATAATCGGTTAAACTTTTTTTCTAAAAATGTTTGTCGTTGTTCATTATTATAACAGCTTGTTTCAATTGTTATATTTTTTCGTATCCTATTAATTTAAAATAGAATAATCCAATTTATCTTTAAATCCCTACTGCTTTTTCCCTTTTAACAATTGAACGTTATTTTTTCAAAGCAATTAAAAAACTGACAAGCTTTGATTCAGAATCTACTACCTTTATAATCTAATTAAGCATTCATTTAGGTTTTCAGTTTGCTCTATCCCTTCCTGATAGAAAGCTAGTACTATCTGGTATAACTGATCTAGTGTTCGATTCCCACACCTAGCATTTTTTCACGCATATTTCCATCATCTTCTCAAAATATGTATGTATGCGTTAAGTCGGATGTCGAAATTATAAATATATAATTATTTCTTTTAAGTGAGTTTTTGTAAGAGAAAATATATTTTCAAATAAACTACTTATTTTTCACATCTAGTTATGATCACAGAGGTAGGTTGCATTTATTGTGGTGGTTAAAATTGCAGGAGGTATTAACGAAATCATTATATTGGGTAGATTTCATAAGAAAGCCGTCAGCTCAAATGTATATATATATATATATATATATATATATATATATATATATATATGTGTGTGTGTGTGTGTGTGTGTGTGTGTGTGTGTGTGTGTGTGTGTGTGTGCGCGTGTGTGTGTGTGTGTGTGTGTGTGTGTGTGTGTGTGTGTGTGTGCGTGTGTGTAATTCGTTCATAAATAAAACTTAAAATTTATAACCGCCACTAAATAACCCATGAAACACGCCCGATTATAGAATGATACAGCAGCGAGGGACATTGTCCAAGGGTCTGCAATGTGTAGGGAGAAATATTGAAACTCCCGCCATTCTTGCGTTTCATTCCATATATATATATATATATATATATATATATATTACTTTCTTATGGACAGATAACTCCCGTAATTTTGCGCCAATCACTTTCAAATTGATACATAAAATATAACGACCCAAAATCTCGGTCGAGTTCGTTAATGAGAAAAATCGGACCATGAGGAGAGGCTTTTTTGAAAAACCAAAATATCGCTGTAACTTTATTATTAAGTAAAATATCGAATTCGTGTAAAGTTCCTACTATTCTTTCGATAAAGGCCTAAAACATATCTAAGTAAAGTTTTTTGATATCACCAACCATCGGCCCAACGGGTGGAAAAAGTGGGGGTTCGAGGACAAAAAAAATCGTGCCTCTCTTAATACGCATAGTATTGAATCCGTTTAAAGTGGTCGTTAGTCCTCTAAATGTTACCTAAAACTTTTGTCTGAAACATTTTTTAATATGACCAACCCTTACGGCAAGGAATGACCAAACTTTGCTGGAATTGTAAGAAGATGGGGCTTGTCGTATGCTAAACATGTGAAACTTTTTTCACGTGCAACCATCGTCGTATTGAGTAAATTTGAAGTTTTTTTTAACTTTAAAGCGGAAATCTTTTTTAACCTCTACTTAGCACCGGTGAAATCTACCTCTGCCTACCAGAGTGCCGAAAGGGATTTTTTTAATCACATAACCAATACAAAAAGAAAAATCCAAATATTTTCAATCGAGTCTTTTGTACCGTTATTAAAAAATTAAAGAAAAAAAGATTATTCTAATAAAATTATGTTATTTTGTCTTCTATAACAGCGAAACTTTTTAGCAGTTTTAACTTTGTTTCCGAAGATAACTTCTTAAAAAAAGGAATTTTATCATAAAAGAGATCAATCTGTTCGTCGTGTTGTTTTTTTTTGAACATAATTTATTTTTTTAAATTTGATTTTGAAAATAAATTTAGCTTGAGATTAGTACGTATGAAATTATTTTGTCTCTTATTACTGTAGGAAGTAATAAACCTTTAACTTCAATAAATAAATTTAACATGCAGAAAGTAATTTCTTGAAATAAGTGTTTTGTAGGAAAATTACACAGCGTAAAATTTTTTTTATGAAACTTCAAAAAAATTCATCCTACGAACTACTTATAAAGAAAATTATCTCACAGTTAACAAAAAAAATTCACAGTTAACTATTATTGTGTTTAAATAAGAACATATGGATAAAGTATCGGATAAAATACAAGTTAGTGGCCTGTTTACATTAATTAAAATATAAATAAATTAAGAATAAAAATAAAATATTAAAAAGTAATGAAACACAAATTTTTATGAATCTGATAAAAACAACAAGTCCAAAATAGGCAAAGCAAGTAGGCATTTATTTTTACGATTTTCTTTCCTTTTTCTGGCGCGGAGAGATTACATCCGTAATTTTAGAAAACCGGAAAAAGAGAATCGCTTGTAAAAATATTAGCCAAAATTATTTTAAAAGAAAGAAATCTTCCGACGCGTTGGGGATGAGTAGATCGTAGCCTATCTCGTACACTGTATCTTCATTCCAGACAGACATAGACAGATAAATAAACGACGGAGTTCACACGTAGGTCTCTTATGCGGATACATCTGCCACAGCAGCCGTAAGAGTTCAAGCTCTTCCTTTAACCCGACTTCCTTCTATGACACATACACATGCATACATTCACATTCGTAGACACACACAAGAATATTTACGCATACATTCAGACAAGAATGAAAATACAAACAGAAGTATAATAGAGAATATAAAAACTATATAACCCCCCCCCCCCCCAATATACGCACGTTTATACTATAAGATAAGTCATACGGCGTAAAGGAAAATATTCATACGTTTATTTTAGTAACTGTATTATACAAAGTTTGGAAAATAATTATTATTCGTATTGCGATGCCTACTTAATTCTTTGTAATTAAATAACCATCAACGAAAGAATTCAGCTCATAAAATTTTAAAATTTCCCGTGCGTCAGTTTAAATAGTACAAGCTTTACAATCACAAAAAAATTAAATAAACTGTATAAAAGTTATTTGGCAGTTTTTGTTAATCGATTAGTTACAATTAAAAAAAGAAAAATACCTTGTACTTGTAACAAATGAAACTGGAAATGCAAATAAATCTAAACTATATAAAGAGGAAGAGGGTTTTTATGGTTCCGAATAAACAAAAAAACTACTCGAACAATCGCAACCAAATTTTTACCCGTGTTTGTAGGCATAACTGAGAAGGTTTTTAGATATATTTCACCTCAAAAAATTTCGAAAAAAATACACTACTTATGTAGTAAAGGAGATTTGCCCGTTGAAGCACAAACTTTAATGAATTGAACTAACGAACTGTGAACTGTGAGTCTCTATCACTGTGCGAGCTGGGTTTGAATTTAATGATTCGAATCAATCGAATGAATAATATTAAAAAAATATTAGAACTAAATTTACGTTAAATAAAATAATATTAAATAAATTTTATAAAAATTCTGATTAATAATAATGGGCTTCCCGTGGGGACTGCGTATGGGGCTATAGTGGTGTGGTATGCAAGCAACTCCTGGATGGCTACACCAATCGATGGTTTTAAGCCATCCACCGAGGCCCTAGCTCCCTTGATGGTTACGATATTGAAAATATTCATTATTCTTCGCCTCCAAAGAGGATGAAGTTGTGAATTAAGAAAAAATAGATTAATTCTTTTACTTCATTATTATATTTCTGCCACCACGGCAAAGAAATAAGTTACGGAATTTTCGTCAACAATGTGTGTACTGTGACTTTTTTACTTTTGCTTTTATTAGTTACTGTTATTCTATCTTTTGCAATTTAGTTTCTTTTTCGGGTTTCTGTAAAGCATGAATACTATAATTAAAATTTATCAGTATTATTCTCACAACCATGAGGATAACGTACAGTGCGAGAGTCCAGGGGTGGAGCCCCCTGATTAGATAGGAATGGCGACTGAAGCAAGCTCTACGAGTGTCCAGGGGCCGGGCCCCCTGGAAAATTGGGAATGGCGAGCGAAGCGAGCTCTGCGCCCATGGAGAAGGACCCTGGCCCCGAGGAGTCCCTGAGTTGACTCCAGGATTCGGCTGGGCTGACGCTTAGCCCCGAGGGTCCAGGTTTTAGCTAGACGGGTCGGCTAGTAACATATAATTTTACATTAGTATGATAATGTAGTAGCTAGTAGTAGAATCCATTGTGATACTTCTACTGGCAAGATACTTTTCATTAGTTTTTAGACGACTTCAATACCGAGCACAATATAGATTAGTAAAATAATAGCAAGTTTTATTAACGGTAGATTGGTTTATTTGACACACACACACATATATAAGACTCGAGAAACTGAATATTGAATCCGATACAGTTAGTTACAATACTTTTAAAATATAAAAATTAATAATCTTGTGACTGTGCAACCGGAGGATAAAATAAATTAAATATTTATTTACGATCGTATTTGTGTTTTCGTACGGTATTAAAATAGTTAATGATATATTTTCACGTATGTCGTAGAAAAAATATTCAGGAAATGGTAGTCAGAAGTGAAGGTGACAGCTGTTGATTTTGAGTCGGTATGTGCGTCTACAGATTGTGAATGACCTGATTATAGTTTACAAGTTTCATCTCCTGAGGGAAGATTGCGGAAGAGAGACGAATATGAAATGCAATTTCCCACGAGGATGCAACCCCAAACACATGAACACTCTCACATCATTTGAGAGACAATCTTCCCACCGTCAAATTTAAGAGAAACCGAAGAGGGTTGCGAGGCATCTCTCTAGACAGACAGATAAACGGAAATATGTTTACCTCGCTGTTTCCGGTAATAATACATAGCATTTATCTTTACTGTGACATCATTAATTATGCAAATAATTTAACCGTAAGATATTACTGTTTGATTTATTAGTTTTATTGTTTAAGCTTATTATGGTATTAATGCTACTGAATTTTTGTATACGTATAAAGTGTTGTACGTATAAGAGAAATTAGGGCTGAATCATTGGGGATCGTAGAGTACCGTACTGCGCTGTTATTCGCTAAACAGTAATTTAAAAACAAAAAACATCTAAATCAGAAGCTGATCGAGATTCTAAATTACAAAAATACGGTTAACGTAACCACCTGAGCTTTTATTCCGCTAATCGTAAAGAAAATCTTTGAATAAAAAATTTCATTGGAAATGTATACGCTAAGGAAAAATTTCTATAGCGTATAATGTAAGATAAAAAATTATAAGCAACGTAGCATTAAGAGTAATTAACGAAATAGAAGATATTTATGATAAGTTAAATTTACAGAACGGCTATCGACATCGTTTTAATAGTTAATTATACTACATACATGATTTTTCGGCAGAGTAACTCTTGGGAGCCGGCGCAGTGTTTATAAGAAGCAGTCAACAATTGAAGCTGTTTATTCTATGTAATTAGGTGATCGTTGCCCAATTATTTACTTTCCACAGCAATTAATTAATAATTATTTTATAAATTACTTTTTAAAAAAGTATTTCATATCCGTCGTAATAACAGTTATTTTTAATTTCTACACGCAGTTAATTACTCACCTTATTTGTCGTCCATGAACATACTAATTTCTGTTCTCTTTTTAATAACCATTCAAGGGTGAAATAGCTATTACTAGAAAACGACCGAAAAATAGAATATCAATAATTTCAAAACACCCAAATGTGGATAAAACAATGTAGATTCATTTTTTTAATTTTTGAGTGTTTCACTTGAGCATATTTCGAGTAGGGTAAGACCTAATAAAAAAGGGCACTATGCTTTGATTTTTACTTTTTTTTACGTTTGGTTTTAATTCTTTTGAACAAAAATTACATTAACATATAGGTAACAGAAAAGTTTTAAAAGAATCAAATTAGTAAAATAAGATAACAATTTTTTACCTACGTAATAGAATGAGTTATAAAGCTTCAAAGTGATTAGCAATGATATAACTTGACTAGTACAGTCCAAAATATTAAAAAATCAGTTAAATTAATAGCATTTGCCCTTCGTTACTTTCCTTTTAATTTCTGTTACAGTAGAAATGAGTAAGTGTATCTACAACAAATTCTTTAGTTACTGAAAATTTATCAACAGAAATTAGGAGAAAAATTGTTTAATACGGACGACTACATTTTAAGAGGCTCCTACAATGTATCGATCCGATGCATTTAAGAAAAATTGGATATCAGTAGCAAACCGATCCCTTTTTCTGATGTAATTTTCATTTTCTTCATAATTCCTGTGCAAGTTTACAATTGAGTCTATTGATATGCCCATCTATATATATATATATATATATATATATATATATATATATATCGCCACGCCATACTATGATTGTCTTGACGTGACGATTGGGTCTTTTCTTTGTTCTTTCCTATCAAGAAAACCCTTGGAGTCCCCAGTGGCTCATCGAAACTGGCACACCTCAGCATGCCATTCCTCACCACTGGGGCTATCCGCCCTTCCCTATACTAAGATCAGAACCCCAATCTCCTCTCGTCCTCATTTTTCTGCGTTAATATTTTCTTAATAGCTGGATCAACCCTCTTCCAGGCATCTTCACTCTGCAACATGTGATTAATTAATCTGCCGTTACCATCAGATGATAGATCGATGTCTACTAATTCTTCTCTCCATTTATGGGCAGTCAGTAAATGTGTGCTCAACATTATCTTCGCGATCGCAATACATACATTCCGTCGATGCTCTTCTACCGATTCTGTGCAAGTAAAAATTAAAGTTGCCATGCCCTGTAAAGTATTGTAACAGGTGAAAATTCACTTCCCCATGCTTCCTATATATCCAGCTTTTAATATCGGGGATGAGTCTCTTTGTTTTACCTCCAGGGCCATTCTCATTCCACCTGTCCTGCCACTTTGCCATTAGCCGCTGCCTTGATTCGTGAATTCCAACTCCCTGGTCTCTTTCAACTCTTAAAAGTGCCAATAAATCAATCGGTGGGACTCCAGCGAGCACACACAAAGCCTCATAGGAGACCGTCCTATATGCAGAAATCACTCCAAGCAACAGTCTCCTATGGGTCCTGATCATACGTGCCAGGTTTTTCTTTACTTGCACTGAAATCCACCAAACCGGCACCGCATAAAGCATGGGCGATAGTACCGAAGACGCTAGACCCTTCTCTTTGACGCCTTAGGAGCTCTTTGGTTCGTCATAATGATATTTAAAGATTCATTACAACCTGATATGAATGAATGTTACGTATAAAAATGCACTGGACGTTTGAAGTCGAATGAAAATTTTTCCACCTAATAACGTATATCTTAATAAATAAAATTTACATTTTTACTTCCTTGTACGAAGTATTGTGATGGCGAAAAATCCATTTATATCTCTGAATCCATTTTGACTAGTTTCGACGTGACGTCTGTACGTACGTATGTATGCATGTATGTATCTTGCATAACTCAAAAACGATTAGCCGTAGGATGTTGAAATTTTGGATTTAGGACTGTTGTAACATCTAGTTGTGCACTTTCTCTTTATATTCCAATCGACTGGACTAAATGGGTCCAAAAAAGCCCAGAATCCAAAACATTTGGATTTTTAACGTTTTCTTAAGTGCAGTAATAAGCACTCATTGAGAGCTTTTCAACAATATATCATAAATTCTACTTTATTCATTGGCTCCACAGTTATAGCCAAATTAAATTTTAATTAATGAAATTTTTGGATCTTACAAGGGAAGGCACATCGGATCAAATATGACTTTATCTTCTTATTTTTAATTTTTTTTTAAATTTAAATATATTGATTTATTAATAATCAACCTCTGATGGTAAAAAAAATTTACGATAAATGATAGTTCAATAATAACAATAAAATTAAAATAAAAATAAAAATATGAAAAGATATCAAAAGTTATTAATAAAATAAAATTTTAAGTACTTTTATAAACGTGTATATGTAATTTAATAGGCGTACAAGGAAGTCATGTGGTGTCCACATCAGATTTTTTATCTCAGGTTAAGTTTAGTTAGTAGACTTCACAAACGTTATTTTGTAAATTTTAAAAGCGAGTTTCAAACAGGTAGATCCAAATTTAAAAATATAACACAAAAAGTAGCCTAAAAAAGTATTTTTTTATTAAAACTTTATATTAAATTTATAGATGTCTAAAAGCACTCCGTACTACGTACAAATAGATTTGTTTTAAATTAATCTCACTCAGGATTTCAGTGAGTAATTATTTTTTTTTTGAAATGGGAAACTCGTAATTTTTGGCTCCAAGAAGACGAAAGAAAAGGGATAGAAAATCTCGTGAAAGTCAGTTACACAGGTCATAATGATTTGGATGCGAAAAAGCTGACCGATAGAATACCGGTTAATAAAAAAAAAAATCTGTTATTAAATCCACAGTTTCTTGGAGGAGTAACAATAGCCTTATATTACTACTTTTAAAGATCCGTTTTTCCTAATTGCAAAAGTCGGGTATTGTGTTTTTCTCTTATAACTACTTTTTTTTTTGTTTGTGGCTGTATAACAGCAGAACGAACAAACCAACTTTCAAGAATTTCAAAAAATTTTGGAATTCATGCAATGGGATCTCAACAAGTTTTCAAATAAAAATAGCAGACAAAATGTATGTATATTTTAGGGTTCTGTAATAATATTTTGTGTAAAATTAAAATGAAATAAAGATGTACAATAAGTATAATATTTTCTACAGACAGTGATAATTTTAAGGAAAATAATTAAAACTAGGAAGCTGCGTTCCCTGGTCGAAAAGCGTCCAGCACTTAGGAATTTTACATATTATGTTATAATATAAGAACGCTTATATCTACGCTTATATACGCTTATATACGAGTTCGCTTATATCTTATAGCTGAGGAAAAATTTTGGGTGAAGCCTTATTAGATGTGACTTGATTCTCCGAGTGTTGTTAAGTCATTGCCCGTTCCAGTATATCAATTAGGTCTCCAGTTATTGCAATTATCGCGTTTTCAACATTTTTCTTACCATTTTATAAATAATAAGAATAAGTTTAATGACTGTTTAATAAATTAAAGACTTTAACAGATCTTTGATAAAATTTGGAAATATAAAAATCAAAAGGTTATACATCAAACAAATGAAAATAGAAATGCAAAATTTCAGTTTAACTCAGGAAATTTTTCCAAACAGAAATGAATTTAGAAAGATGTTGTACAATCTGAACGTAACTGTAGAATAGAAAAAGCCCATTTTTGTTTTTTTGTTTTTTTTTTTGTGGGCGAAAAAAGCCTGGGCGTTATCATCGCCCGGAATTTTATTAATAAAAGGGTAAAATAACTCCAAAATAATAAACTATATAAGGTGTAAACGTGGTATAAAAAACATATATAAAAAGCCCAGTGGTAGGAAGTGGCTGAAGAAGAAAAAAATAAAACAAAAAAGTTATATTTACCTGATCCTTTGATGGTCTAAAAAGAAAAATTAATTAAAAACTAACAATAAGACGTATATTAAAGTAAATGAAGTCTGAATCACTGAAATTTATTTTTTTTAAATTAATTTGAACAGAGGTGAGACAAACATGTAAATTAACTGGCAGTAAATCTATTGGACAACAGCGCCCATATTTGACTAATCCATATGAATATGAATCCATATGAATCCATATTGACTAGCTTCGACGTGACATCTGTACGTATGTATCTCGCATAACTCAAAAACGATTAGCCGTAGGATGTTGAAATTTTAGATTTAGGACTTTTGTAAATCTAATTGTGCTTTTGACTGCAATCGACTGAACCAAACGTATCCAAAAAAGCCCAAAATCTAAAACATTTGGATTTTGGACTTTTTATTAACTGCACTAATAAGCCCTCATTGAGAACTTTTTAACGATATATCATAAGTGGTACTTATTTTCATTGGTCCTAGAGTTATAGACAAATATAACTTTAATTAATGAAATATTTGGATGTTACAATTTGCACATCGGTTCGAATCATAATTAACTCCTTTTTCTTTAATTTTTTTTTTAATTTAAATATATTGATTTATTAATAATTATTAACATCTGACTGTAACAAAATGTTTACGACAAATAATAATTCAATAATCACAATAAAAGAAAATTAAAAAGATATCGGAAGTTATTAATGAAATAAAATTTTATGTACTTTTTTCATTTAAAAAATAAATATGAATAAATAAAAACGTGTAAATGTAATTTAATAGGCGTACAAGGAAGTCATGTGGTGGTGTCCACATCAGATGTTATCTTCCTGCGATTTATTTCCAATGCTACGTTAAGTATTGAAGTTTACTTGGACCACCTATGCAAGTGCTTTTCTTATATATGAGGTGTTGAACCTTTGTATGCTTCCATGAAGGTTTTTGTCAAGGAACTCTCTTCATGTGATTATCATGACCCAAATTTATTTATGGTTCCCTATGAGGTACGGAATGTAATTGCTAAGACAGACAAAAGAAAAATTAATTCGAAATTTGGGCTTGGGAAAAAGATAAACTTAAAAAACCTTCTTTTAAAAATATTCACATAGAAGATAAAAAATAAAATATTTTCGATTTTTATTCAAATATCATCTTTTAGAAATCGGTACCACATTTAAAAAAACCTTACAAACGTCGAACCGTAAAGAAAAATTGAAAAAATTATTTTTGATATTCTGTACTGAAGAATGCAGTAGAGTAGTTTAGGTCGTCGCATGTTTTTATTTTAATTTAACATACTTTGGTTTTTTTTAAAGTACGGAGAGAATTATACGGAATACTGTCTGAAAGAAAAAAGATCATTTGCAAGTCAAACTAACATAAAGCAGAGAATTTTTTGTTTTGAAAAACATAAGAAAACAAATGCAGAGATATTACGTAAACGTGAATCGAGGATGGGATCGGGTTCTTTGATTATTATTTTTACCTGATCTTCCAGCTAATTTTCTTAATTTTATCGTGAAAATAAATGGGATATAAAAATAATATTAGGCTACATGCCTATATTATTACACTACAACAATCCAATTTTAAGCAACGATGAGAGAAAAAATAACTTCAAACGGTTTTTATTGAAAATTGTAATACTTCGTTCAAAAATTCGATTAAAATTATCAAAAACTTTACATCGTAATCCCTAGACTATTAAATTAAATAAGAATTATATAAATCGGTCCGATAAATAGAGTTCAATCATGTAAAAAATAAAATACAATATAACTAGATGAGAAACGTTTCTGAGAAATAAAGTTTGAAAAATATTTTCGTATATAATATCTCCGTCAAACTAAACAACAGAACTATTTTTGTGACGTAAATATAATGTTTCAGCGTAAGAGAAAGGGCCTTATAATAATTCCGTTACCAATTTTAACAATTTACCTGATCAATTTTTAAAATCTATCAACCAATTAAAATAAGATCAAAACGTTCTCTTTTACAGAAACAATTTTAATTTCCTATGAAATTACAAGATTATTACATTAATTTTATATTTTTTCCGATAAATATACTTTTAATATAAATTAAATATACTAATAATTTAACGTAACAAGTGTTTTGCCCAATTCTATTGTTTTATTTTGTAATTAATCGTATATTTTTAGATTCTGTTCTGATCATAATTTTACCCCGGTTTCCCTTGACCTATACAGTAAATTATGGGGCAATTTCTTTTTTTAACGGTAGAATAGATAACTTATTCATTCCTGACCTAAACTACATTATTGTTCATCGATTGGAGTAAAATATATATTTCTTTAACAAATTTTTCATATTCGTAAATATAAATGTAACTAACTTTCAGTATTGTAACATTGAAGACATAACTATATTAAGAGAACTTTTACAATATTAGTATTCGAGAATCCATATAACCGTCTCCGGTCAAGAAAATCCCGCCATTAGAAATAATATGGTTTCTTCTTCATCTTGTTTTGTAATAGATATTGTATTAAGTTTTTCTGTGGATGTTCTATGTTAACCACAATGGCGTCCAGTATTTTATACGTGTCTCTCTTCCGAAATCACGAAAACATCAAATTAAAATTTGAAATATAAAAATCCGTTTAGCAAAAATTGTTCAAAATATGATCGATATTGAAATAATTATAAATTTTTTTACTATAATTATATAATTCGCATTATTAAAAATATAATTTTTAATTAAAATGGGCTGGTTTCCCCCGCGGAATACTCTAACAGTTGTAAAAATCGATAAAATAAAATCTGTTACAAGTTGGTTTTAACACTATGATTATTAAGAAAAAAATAACGCACATATAACAACATATTGTTTCAAGTACTTGTTTTAAACAGCAGCTGGAAGATACACGTTGAAGAAAAATATATCTGAAGTTGATGAAAATTTAGGGAACAATACGCACATTAGCAATGGAACGAGATGGAATATAGGAGGTATACCGAAGAAAGGAAGTGGAATATGGAAAGAGATAAAATAAAAAAGTCTGGTGTGTTGTATTACTTTTAAGATCTTTTTTTTTAATTAGGATGGAAAAAGAGCAGACAGGAAGAATAGAAAAAAAAAACACAAAAAAGCGAAAGAAAAGGAGATAAAGTCGTGTCTGCTGAGTCTAAAAATAAGAACAATGAATGACGGGGACGTCGAACTGTTTTAAAAGATTCACTAACACAAAATGGAGTTTTTCAAGGAGTCATAGAAATTCCACACTGTTTTTCTTGTCTCTCAGGGCGACAAGATGAAGCAGGAAAGAAAACCTTAATAATAAACATGCGGGGTAGAATAAATAAAAGAACATATAAACAATATAATAGACAGACACGTTAAAATACGCCCGCGCACTCAAATACACACACAAAATGTACATATATTTAAATACACTAAATTCGCTGTAAATACTTCGTCAATTTAAAAAAATGATGAATTAAAAAAAACGTCAAGCTGTTTCAAACAAAACAGCTAAGTTACATGCATAAAGATTAGATAATCGTCAGTTACTGTATGAATACAGATAATATTAAGTAATGTAGATTAGATGCTATTAGTAGATTAGTAGATTGATAGTAGTCGCTCATTTACATCAGTTCGGTATCTTCTATCAGATTAATGTCAACGAGGGATTCGTTTCACTATGGAAATCGGATCCCATAGTGAAAGTCCTGTCAAAAGTGTCTCGCTTAAGTCCGGAATGATAACTAGAAAAAGCACTATTTATAGTTCTCAAAAAAACAAAACTTATAAAATAAAGTTTATTTAAATTTTAAAAATTAATCATTCTATAGTTTCCATGGTGTAACGCACAAACTATGTGAGAAGCTAAAATCAAAACTTCCTCCGATCTTTTCCTTAAATCTATCAATCGTGTAAAGAACTACAGGGTGATTTTTTTAGTCCTGTTACCCAATTGTTAATGTCTGGTAATATTTTTTTAAGAAAGGGAAATTTTGTTTTGTGACACGAAGTTGGTAGCGCTACTCAACCGGTATAGATACGGCAGTGTGTGTTGATTCTCCTTGAGCTGTGTAAACTTTTGTGCCGTTTCCGGTCGTGTTACGAACAGAATGTCTTTTACAATAGAACAACCAGTTTTCATTCTTGAACAATATTTTGCTACGAAATCGTACGCGAGTGTAAAAGATTCATTTCAAATTAAATTTTTTGGTGTTCCTCCGCCAGAAAAATGTTAATTTCTAGGCTAGCAAACCGATTTCGAGAGACAGGTAGTGTTTGCAACAGAAAACGTAGTGGTCGACCAACTCGCTTGACAGATGACGTTTTAGAGAATGTGAAAACAAGATTGCTCAATTCCCCACGGAAAAGTTTACGAAAACTTTCCACGCAAGTCGGTTTGTCATATTCGAGTGTTCAGAAAGCTGCTAAAAAGTTGAAATTGTATCCGTATCGCGTACGATTAGTCCAAGAGCTTCAGCCTCCAGATTTAAACAAGCGATTGCAATATTGTTGTTGGTTTAGGTCTCTCGTAAATGATAACGGAATCGAATTTTTAAACATAGTGTTCTTTAGTGATGAAGCTTGGATCCATCTTGATAGTTATGTGAACAGTCGAAACAGTCGAATTTGGGCGGTTGAAAATCCTAACGCTTTACAAGACAAATCTTTGCATCCTAAAAAAATTGGTGTGTGGTGTGCGATATCTCGTCATCGTATAGTCGGACCCATATTCTTCGAACAGACAGTAAATGGTGAAGTATACAGGGATATTGTGCGCTCATTTGTATCCCTCCTGGAACCTCAAGAACGGTATTGCTACATGCCACACGTCTCGAGAAACCATGGATTTTCTGCAAGAGTTCTTTGATGATCGAATAATAAGCAAGGGCTTACGGCCTCCAAGGTCCCCAGACCTCACATCTCCTGACTACATTTTGCGGGGCTATATTAAGTCCGAGGCCTTCAAAAACAATCCTCACACTATTGATGAACTTAAAGTCAATATTACAGACTTAATCATGAATATTTCCAATGCAACTCTTAAATAGACTTCTGCTAATATGCTGAAAAGAGTCCGTGCGTGTATAACCGCAAGGGGTGGGCATTTTGAGCATATTCTTTAACAATTATGTAAGTAATAGCTTTTTATTAAATCTCTTTTGTAAGTAACAAATACATTTTTTTATTCCACCTAAATTTCCCTTTCTTAAATTACATTTAAAATTGGGTAACAGAACTAAAAAATCATCCTGTAGAAGTGTACATTCCTTCTTAAAAATTTTATAAGAACATTTTTTTTTCTGTTCTGGATCAAACATATCTTTATTAACGAAATCATATTTCTGTCTATAAAAAATTATGATGATGAATGTAAAAGATTTACTAAAAAAAATAAGTAACTATCGAATACAGATCAATAAGTAACTTGACACTTTATGGATCATGTCAGGGACGAGAGTGCGCTACTTCAAAGTAATTAATTAGTTATGCAAGTAAAATATACAACAATTAAGGTAAATTCTTTCTTAAAATTCCATTGTAATTAAAATTTGTTTTATGTTGAATACTTTTTCTAAATATAATAAAAACTTATTTAATTTTTTAAATATAAACTTATCTTACATAAATAAAAAAGGCCAAGGATAATCCAATTAGAAAATACTGTAAAATAAAATCCTGTATCTTTATTTAAAATATAATTAGGCAATTTTCCCTTCACAGTGGCAAATATAAATGAATAAAAAAAAATATTATTTTTAATACAAAATAACAACTTTTTGTAATTTTTTTAATAAATTCATTAATTTTAATATTATATTCATTTACTTTAAATTTAAAAAATCCCCTCTAAATTTTGCTGGTTTAATGGCGCTCATCAAATTTCTATCTAACGAGGTTTTTAGTTATACTAAATATCACCTGATTTTTTTAAAAATATTTTTATTTATAGTTGTATGAACAATTAAAGTCATTAGCCACTTATTAGTGTTACTATCCCGTTAAATGTATAGTCTTGAACAAACTCAAGCCAACTATTCCTGTTCCTGTGACGTGTAATAAATCGAAACCCAACCACCAAAGGACACCGGTACCCACGACATAGTATTGAAATCCTAATAAAAGCGATTGCCTTTATTAGGATTTGAACCAGAGAAATCTCCACTTCGAAATCAGCTATTATGACGAGTGAACTACTACATCAACCCGGTGGGTTACACGTGATCTTACTTAAATTGTAATACAACAGATATTAATGAGTATGTATGTATATGATAACAATTAGGATTTACATACCAGTTGTGAAAGAGAAGTACTCGTATTAAGAAAATCTATAGTCTTTCAGCATTTAGTTTTTCTTTGTTTTAGAACAACATGATATAAAAAATTTGACGCTGTTAAAGATAACAGTTCCTAATTAATTAAAACATTACATAAAAATTTCTGAGTTGAGAATTATTGAAATGAAGAAACAGTTATTAAATTAATAAACACAATTTCCGTTAAATTTCAGTAAAATCATGCAGTAATATTATCACAAAATACTCAAAATTTGATAACTTCTATTCTAAGGTCATGTATGACGATAAGAAACAAAGAATACGGATATGTATGTATATATATGTTTTCTTCTACCAATTATAAATTTATTTATGTAAATATCCATGAAATATTACAATTAAACACACAAGAATTAAATTTTTACAAATTAAATAATTAATTAGAATACTAAAATAACGATTTCACTGAATATCACCATTAGTGTTTTTACATAACAAAATGTATGATTTTCATCCATTTTATAAAAGCATTCGTATTTTTTCACTTTCCATTTCAATAGTCGGAATGTTTCCATGTTTCTAATATTGCTGTTACGATGGAACGAAATAAGAAATGTAATTAGACAGAATAGAGTAGTATTTCAGTAGTATTGATTTGTTATTATTGAAGAAGTTTTATTTCCCTGAATTAATTACATCGGGTATAAATGAATTACAACGAACCTAGGGTTAATTTTATCTCCAAAAACATAAATCCTTCCAAATTTCAAGTAAATATCTTGAAAAATGTTGAATCTGAAGGTTATCCGTTCAGTATTAATAACGGAAGATTCTATTCAATTAGGTAGCTTTTCTCTTTCTGTTAAAAATTTACTTCGTCTCTTGATCTTCGAAAATTGATTTATACTCCATATTTAAATTAATAAATTTTGGAATATTCTAGTAAAAATAGATAATCTTAATTCGATGGTAATAAAAGCGTAAAACGCCGCTCATAAGCCTGACGTAACATTTAAGTTACAAATTACCGATAAATTCCGATTCATTTATTCATTAACTTTGACAACAACAGACTGACTTAACACTATTTCTGTTTAGGTGATGTTAAATGCGTACTTTTTTATCGCCCGAATCTTGTCCTGGACTGACTGGAAGATTCTAAACTAGAACTTACCAGATAAAACCCACATCCGTTACATTACGCCACAGAACAGTTAACCACCCACCGAGTTGGTCACTGGTGAACTCGTCATCGCAAATCAGCTGATTTCGAAGTCTAAGGTACATATCCTAGTAAAGGCAATTACTTTTATATGAATTTGAATATTAGATCATGGATACCGGTGTTCTTTGGTGGTTGGGCTTCAACTAACCACACATCTCAGGAATGGTCGACCTGAGAGTGTACAAGAAGACTACAGTTCATTTACATTCATATATATCATCCTCATCCATCCTCTGAAGAAATATTAGACGGTAGTTCGGGAGGCTAGACAGAAAAAGAAAGAACAGGTAACCAAGTTCATATAAGAAAAAGTAGCTGCATCTGAACTATGATCCGTAATGAAACATTCCGCTTATAAATCGTAATCGCACAAACATACAATTAAAAAATATGCACGGGTTGGGCAAAATCTTGGATCGGCTGTTATCGGTAGATGATATGCGAGGGTTCTTGTTCTAATTTACAAAAAGATGTTGTTTGGACTACAATCCTCATGATGTCAGAATATTCTAACGGCCGGTGTTTAAACTACTGCACTAATTAGAACAGATGTTCAGAACCGACTGAGTGTGAGTCCGATTAATTTGTATTACAGATTCTTGCCTCTGAAAGTAATTATAATCTCACACAAAAAATCATTAAAATTGACACACATCACAGCTTAACAGGAAGGATCTATGAAAAGGCTTTTTTGAAGAAAAAAGACAGTTATCTGTGTAACTTAATTTTAAATTGTAAGAACACGTTTAGTTTGTTTTTCTACCATGTTTCTTGGCATAACTAAGAAGGTTGTAAATATATTTCATCTTGAAAAATCTCGAAAAACAACAATAAAAAAGACAATGCTTCAGTGCCACCATACGTAGGATGGTGACTCTCCACTAGGCGGCGAATATATTGAACTCAGGCAACAACTTTTTACGTAGTATATTGGCTCTTCGCTAGTGGTGGATATGTTGCGCTAAATCCACTCAATTTAATCATGAAAATCATGCCGATAATTTTTAATTATTGAATATCAAACAATTTTAATTAGTTTCTTTGATATACGTATAGTAGTTAGGTTAATGAAGTTGTATTCAATTTCACAGGTAATATGTTGTATTGGTTCTGCGATAGGCGATAAATATTTGATTATTCAAATTGATAAAATAAATCTAGTAAATAATAATAAGTAAATAAAAATACGAATATAAAATATAAATAAAAATAATTTACACTTAGAAATTAAATTAAATAATCTGTAAATTAATTGACAACGGACTGCTTCTAGCGAGAGACAGCGTAAAGTAAAGCATAGGCAAAATTTTACTGCAACCGCCCCGCGCACCACATTGGTTCACTCTGCGCCAATAGCAGCTAAAATAAAAATGTGACCACATACGACAAACAAACAAACCCATGCAGCATCATTTTTACTTCCTTGTAAGAAGTAAAGAAAGTATTGTGATCGTGAAAAATTTCGGTTTTCAGATTTCAAAGGAATCATATTAACCATCCCTGAATCCACTTTCACTAGTTTCGGCGTGACGTCTGTACGTACGTACGTGTGTATGTCGCATAACTCAAAAACCATCAGCCGTAGGATGTTGAAATTTTGGATTTAGGACTGTGTAAGATCTAGTTGTGCACCTCCCCTTTTGACTGCAATCGACTGAACCAAAAGTGTCCAAAAAACAGCCCAAAATCAAAAAGATTTGGATTTTGAAATTTTTTTAACTGTAGCATTAAGTGCTCATTGAGAGCTTTTCAACGTGGTAGTTACTTTCATTGGTTCCAGAGTTATAGCCAAATGAACTTTTTGTTAATGAAATATTTGGATCTTATAAGGAGAAGGCACATCGGTTCGAATCAGACTTCATCTCCTTTTTTTAATTTTTTTTTTAAATTTATATATATATCGATTTATTAATAATTATTAATCTGATTGTAAAAAAATTTTTTTGATAAATAATAATTCAATAAAAACAATAAAAAAAATATCTTAATTTATTAATAAAATAAAATTTTATGTACTTATCATTTTAAAAAAAATTTCTGTATGTAATTTCATAGACGTACAAGGAAGACGTTTGGCGGAAGGAATACCGCCAAAATCATTCTCTATAAGAAATCTGATGTGAATGTGTTATTCACATCAGATTTCTTATAGAGAATGATTTTGGCGGTATTTGTTCAGCAATGAATATTTGATAATTCAAATTTATTTATTTATTTACCTAATAAATAGATAGTGTCGAAAGAAAATAGAAGTAATATTGGTAAAAATCTACAGATGAGAGGCGAATGTGTACATTGCGTTTATATGAGACTATGAAAGAGCGTGAGGATCTATTTTACGCTGCTGTACAATATAGGAAAGCCACTTTAAAGTTCAGATCTGCTTTTGAATGATTCTCATTTGAATTATATTAATAGTAAAGATTTACAAATGGGTCAATGAGTAAAATATATAATCACTGTTTGCAAAAAAATGGAAAGATGAAACACCTGGCATGTGTTTTTCTGGTGGAAAGGTTTTACTTCCTACACTTAATGGGATACCAGATCCAATCAACAGTTTAGTTTTAGGATCTCATCCTTTGTCAAAACATTTTCTCATTAATGCTGGAAAATACAACACTTTATTTCAGATAACTTCTTTCAGTGCTAAAAAAACTATTGAAGGGATTTTATGCTTGCGTTTAATGTTCAAGTTTACTATCGCGTAGGATGTTTATTGTAGCACCTGGTGTCGATCAGCAATTTTACAAATTTGCTACCTTTCTGATGCTTATCAAACTTCTCTTCGTTCTAATATTGTTCCATACTTTAAGAAGGAACTAATATCAGCACTCCAGCAAGTTTTTCTGGAGCATTAAAATTTGATCAGAATTTCAATTTCAATTCAATATTAACAACACATCTTTGGGTAACGTGGACGATTCTTAATTAATAATTCATGCTGATCCTGTACCAGTTAATCAGCATAGGAGTCGTTATAATGCTCCAACTACCAATGAAGTTACTCTTTTACTGGCTGATAAAGACAAAGGATCTACAGATAAAATATTACATCGTCGTGACGGTCAAATGCAACGTGTGTCTCAACTTCATCGCTCTTATGATGCTTTGCAGTATCCCCTTATGTTTTTGAAGGGTAAAGATGATTATTATCTAAATATTCCACTAAATAATAATGACAAAAACAAAACAGATTCCTGCATGCTTTTATGCTTTGCAATTTTATGCTTATCGACTTATTCGAGTTAACTGACAATTTTTTACATGATTACAGAAACTCCCTCTATTAATTATGAAACCTGGCCGATGGTAAAGGAGCTTGAATGCTCAGTGATACAGAGTAGCTGGACCGAAGGTGCAACCAAATCGGAGAGGTATCTATTGAGAGCCAGGCTAAGGAATGATTCCTGAAAGAGGGCAGCAGCTCTTTCAGTAGTTTTTAAGGGCGTAGATCAGGAGGACTTAAACGGCCATATCATCATCACTTAATCTTCTGAGTGTTGCGCAGCTTAAAGCAATGGAAAACTACAGCTGCTGTTTTTCCAAGAAAATGTAGCTCTCTGCATTTTCATGTAACAAAGATGGAGGCGCCTTTCTTGGTAAAATATTCCGGAGGTAAACTAGTCCCCCGTTCGGATGTCTGGTTGGGGACTACTAAGGAAGGGGTCACCAGAAAATTAAAAAATAACATTTTATTAGTCAAAGCGTGGAATGTTAGAAGTCTAAAAAAGGTTGGTAGGTTAGAAAATTTAAAGAAGGAAATGGATAGGTTAAAAGTAGATGTAGTAGGAATTAGCGAGGTTCAGTGGGAAGAGGAAAATGACTTTTAGTCAGGTGATTTTAGAATAATTAACTCAGCCTCAAATAAAGGGCAGGCAGGAGTAGGTTTCGTACTCCCACCGGGTTGGTCTAGTGGTGAACGCGTCTTCCCAAATCAGCTGATTTGGGAAGACGAGAGTTACAGCGTTCAAGTCCTAGTAAAGTAAGTTAATTTACACGGATTTGAATACTAGATCGTGGATACCGGTTTTCTTTGGTGGTTGGGTTTCAATTAACCACACATCTCAGGAATGGTCGAACTGAGACTGCACAAGACTGCACTTCATTCACAGTCATACATATCATTCTCATTCATCCTCTGAAGTATTATCTGAAAGGTAATTACCGGAGGCTAAACAGGAAAAAGAAAGAAGCTAGGTAATCTTGAAGAGCTGCATCAACCCAATCAAATGACTGAAGACAAAAAAACAAACATTTTTTTAATCAATATTGTGTTGACATGATGGCCAAAAGGATCACTGAAAGATTAGCATTTATTCGTAGTAACAAAAAAAATTACGTGCTGATGATTACATTCAACTTCGAGATACGGCGCAACATAACACCAATGTTAATGCTAACAACATGGGACAAATTGTCATACTTCCCACATCTTTCACTGATTCACCACGGCATGTGCATGAAAAATCTCAACATTCTATGACTTATGCGTAAACATGGCCGTCCAGATTTATTTATAACTTTTACATGCAATCCTGAATTTCCTAGTCAAAAATCTACGATAGACACGATACTGTATCCAGAGTTTTCCATTTGAATATGAAAAAACTTCTAACCTTATTAAAAAAAAGAAATATTTTGTTCGGTCAACTGCTACGCACTAAGTGTCGAGTGACAAAAACGAGGCTTACCTCATTGTCACATATAGGTATGGTTAGTAATTAAAATACGACCTGACGAAATTGATCTCATCATATCTGCTGAACTGCTTGATAAAAATGTTCACCCGTTATTATATGACAATGTTTGTAAATATGTATGTGACAGACATGTGGTGATATAAATAGGTCATCACGATTCATGATAAATGGAAAATGTTCAACTAAGTATCCTCGAATATACATTTGCAACACTCAAACTGCAGATGACGGTTACCCGACTTATTGCAGGAGAAGTCAGGAGCACGGAGGTTATACGTCAACTTTAAACATTTAAGGTAACATAATTTATATTGGTAATAAATGGATCGTCCCAATTGTCCACTATTGTCACATTGCTTTAATGCCCACATAAATGTTGAATTTTTCAACTCCATGCAAGCGATTTGATATATTTGCAAATATATTACCAAAGGTTCAGACAAACAACTTTTTCGGTTGAAAATCAAACAGATGAATTGAATCAGTAGATATATATATATATATATATATATATATATATATATATATATATATATATATATATATGTGTGTGTGTGTGTGTGTGTGTGTGTGTGTGCGTGCGTATGCGTGTGTGTGTGCGTGCGTATGCGTGTGTGTGTGCGTGCGTATGCGTGTGTGTGTATGTGTATGTGTATGTGTATGTGTATGTGTATGTGTATGTGTATGTGTATGTGTATGTGTATGTGTATGTGTATGTGTATGTGTATGTGTATGTGTATGTGTATGTGTATGTGTATGTGTATGTGTATGTGTATGTGTATGTGTATGTGTATGTGTATGTGTATGTGTATGTGTATGTGTATGTGTATGTGTATGTGTATGTGTATGTGTATGTGTATGTGTATGTGTATGTGTATGTGTATGTGTATGTGTATGTGTATGTGTATGTGTATGTGTATGTGTATGTGTATGTGTATGTGTATGTGTATGTGTATGTGTATGTGTATGTGTATGTGTATGTGTATGTGTATGTGTATGTGTATGTGTATGTGTATGTGTATGTGTATGTGTATGTGTATGTGTATGTGTATGTGTATGTGTATGTGTATGTGTATGTGTATGTGTATGTGTATGTGTATGTGTATGTGTATGTGTATGTGTATGTGTATGTGTATGTGTATGTGTATGTGTATGTGTATGTGTATGTGTATGTGTATGTGTATGTGTATGTGTATGTGTATGTGTATGTGTATGTGTATGTGTATGTGTATGTGTATGTGTATGTGTATGTGTATGTGTATGTGTATGTGTATGTGTATGTGTATGTGTATGTGTATGTGTATGTGTATGTGTATGTGTATGTGTATGTGTATGTGTATGTGTATGTGTATGTGTATGTGTATGTGTATGTGTATGTGTATGTGTATGTGTATGTGTATGTGTATGTGTATGTGTATGTGTATGTGTATGTGTATGTGTATGTGTATGTGTATGTGTATGTGTATGTGTATGTGTATGTGTATGTGTATGTGTATGTGTATGTGTATGTGTATGTGTATGTGTATGTGTATGTGTATGTGTATGTGTATGTGTATGTGTATGTGTATGTGTATGTGTATGTGTATGTGTATGTGTATGTGTATGTGTATGTGTATGTGTATGTGTATGTGTATGTGTATGTGTATGTGTATGTGTATGTGTATGTGTATGTGTATGTGTATGTGTATGTGTATGTGTATGTGTATGTGTATGTGTATGTGTATGTGTATGTGTATGTGTATGTGTATGTGTATGTGTATGTGTATGTGTATGTGTATGTGTATGTGTATGTGTATGTGTATGTGTATGTGTATGTGTATGTGTATGTGTATGTGTATGTGTATGTGTATGTGTATGTGTATGTGTATGTGTATGTGTATGTGTATGTGTATGTGTGTGTGTGTGTGTGTGTGTGTGTGTGTGTGTGTGTGTGTGTGTGTGTGTGTGTGTGTGTGTGTGTGTGTGTGTGTGTGTGTGTGTGTGTGTGTGTGTGTGTGTGTGTGTGTGTGTGTGTGTGTGTGTGTGTGCAACTGAGGCCGATTGGCGAGTTTTTGACTTCCAATACATCTACGTTATCCCACTATTGTTCACTTAGCGGTTCACTTATAAAACTATCAACGTATTTATTTCATTGAACAAAATTTCCAACGAGTCCTTGAAAGTCCACAGAAGACCAATCTCTCTTTTTGCCGTTTTTGAGCTTTATCAGTCCAATGACTTCGCTAAAACACTGTTATATCCTAAAGTTCCTAGATGCTATACCTATAATAATAACAAGTTTAGCAGAAGAAAGCGCGGAACTGACATCGAAGGATTTTCTGGAATCAAAAAGGATGCTGCTCTGGGTAGAGTATATATAATTCATTCAAACCAAAGTGAATGCTTTCATCTGCGTATGTTATTGCATAATATTAAAGGATCTGCATCTTGTGATTACTTGAAAACTGTTGGTGGTGTGCTACACCAAACATATAATGCTGCTTGTGCTGGACTTGGCTTATTGGAAAATGATAATCGCTGAAAAGACGCGCTTGCTGATTATTCTATCTATCAGTCTTCGCATAAATTAAGAGGATTAATTTCAATTATATTATTTTTTGTCATCCTGCCCAACCGTCCTATGGGAAATGTTCCAAAAAGATTTTTGTAAAGATATTTCATATCAAATCCGAGGTCAAACCAATAATGTTGAGATTACAATTTCAGATGAAATATTGAATAGACGTCTCATTGAGATTGAACATATTGTCGTTACGTTAAGTGAGAAAAAAGCGATTTCGGTTTACCAATACCAACACATGATCATAAAGAAGATATTAATGCTTATGATACAATGTTAAGACTTTCTTTCGACATCGATGAACAGAAAGAATTTGTAAGTATTAATCTTCCTAAATTAGTACCAGATCAACCTCAGGCGTTTTATCATATAAATGACACTTATAAATGGTGGGAGAACTGCACATCCCACTTTTAAGTTACCGTTAAATGTTCGGAATTTATCTTATATTCACTATCCTCCAGAACTTTTGAATACTCTTAATCCTGCAGGTTTTCCAGTTCAAATTCTCAATCTTAAAATGGGAGTTCCGATTATTTTACTTCGAAAACTTTATCTTTAAAGATTATGTCACCAGCACGAGGTTGCAAATCAAAACTATGCGAAATCACATCATTCAGGCTAGTATTTTGACAGGTCCAGCTGCAGGAAAGCTTGCTCTTATATCCCGCATCCCAGTGATCCCAACAGACTTATCATTTCAATTCAAGAGGCTGCAATTCCCTATAAAACTTTCGTTTGCTATGACAATTAATAAAGTGAAAGGTCAAACATTTAAACACGTTGGTATTGAATTACGATCAGACTGTTTTTCTTATGGATAATTATAATTTGGACTTTCCAGAACTGGTAATTCGGAAAAGTCAACACTGTACATTCTACTACCAGAAAATCAAAACGCCACAAAAAATATCATACACACGAAAGTTCTACCAATTTAACATTGTTAAAAAATGGGTTGGCTACATTATAATCTCGGGCGAAGCCGAAACGGGTTATGCTATATATATATATATATATATATATATATATATATATATATATACATATATAAAATAACATGTTGTCAGTGATCAACTCTCAGGTTGATCAGGTTTATCTTCACAATGAAGATAAATTGATGAAAATTTGTAAACACTTTCTCCTTACAGGGTAAGTGCAAGAAAATTCACTTTCAGAGATTAAAAGTGTTAAATAAGATTTTTGATTATTTTTAAACCTTGTTATTTTTTTAATTTCTTGGAAACAAATGAAAGAATCAACGTGATACTTGGTGAGTGACATCTTCATGTATAAAATCAGTTTCTATATTTTTTAAACTCGATTTTGAAAGGGGATGAAGAAAAGTAAAAAACATTTTGAACAATGATTGTAAATTTTCCCAATGCCAACAATAGTAAACTAGATATTCTGTAGATTTGAGCTTGCAAATACTCTTCATACAACCATATAGCGCACGCGAAGCTGCGATAGGGAACTAGTCTATTAATAAAGCTAAGCTAGTGATTATTATTTAAAAGAAAAACCGGCTTTAAGAAAATGTTGATCAATGTAAAAAAAAAAACAACTATTCAATTGCACTAACCGTGAATGCAGATTTCATATCTGCATTGAAATTGAAATCTACGAATGAAGCTCAAAAATAATAATTTTGAGATCGAAACTTAAAGTTCAATTTGGTTAAAGCTGTTACGAAAAACAATTGTAAACGAAAAAGGTACATATGCGTATGAACACGTGAACGAAACAAAATTTGATTCTGACTGCTTACTATTGCCTGAAACAAATACTAAATCTACTACACTTTTTAATGTTTTGGTCAAATTAAAAAAATTAAATCAATACTAAATTATATCTACACAAAAAGTACGCTATGTTCAGTACATACAAATAATATACGCTAATAAACTCTAGAAAATCGACTATACTCAATAAAAGATAAATGTTTTAATGTATTCCTGAGGACTATAAACTCGATCTCAAAATTATCCCTTTTAATAACGCTATAGATATTAAAAATTAGGATGGTATACAAATTAGTTTAATATAGTTGTTGTAATTTATTGTTAACGTTATAATTTACAACATATTGTTATACAAATATTATTATTCCGTCCACAACACAGCCAGCCAGGAAGTGTGCACTGAGTGGTGGCGTCCAATTCAATTTTAATAAATTGAGACACAAAGCTATGTAGTTCAGCGTTGTATAGTTTCCTTTACGTTGTGTGGCCAAGACAGCCCACCCTTGTGGTTTTGGTAGTTATTATTCATTTGTACAAAATAAATAAGGCGTTCGTTTATAAATGATTAATTGTTACCGTAATGTTTTTAATTATCGTAACAAACCCTGATGTTGAAACAAAAATTGATGATGAAAAACGAAAGAAAACATCTTTAAAGTACTGAGAAAGACGCATTCATCACCGAGCGAAATTTTTTGCAAAATGTCAGTAAATTATTTGAAAATATTAAATCAATAATGATATTTTTATCGAAATCTTAAAGGTCATACGAACGAAGTTACTGTTATTTGGCATCAAACTTTTTTTTAATGATTTTTGGGTTTCCTATGTTTTACAAACTAATCGCTTTGCTCTTGACTTCGAGTTTATGTCATTGTATTGCACTAAGATAGTCCCCTCGCACTAAAACTCTATATTCCGGGAGAAAAAATTACTCTGGTTTAGTTCTGTCTGCGAACTCTAGATAGACTTCAATGAAAAATAATTTAAAAATGACTCCGTTTTTGGGTTATCTAAGTAAGAGAAGTTAATAAATAATTACTGTCCTTTCTGCCAGCAACAGTATGTATAATATAATACTTTTTTTAAGCATGGCCCGTTGGAAAAAAAAAAAATTAAAGTTATTATACAAAAAACCGCTTACCAACGATTGAATTCGAAGCGTACAAGCGCTTTCGGAATTAAATTCCATCTTCAGGAATTCTCATGTTCGTCCTATTTGTAATAGTAATTAAAACTTAACAAGTAAATTATAAAAAATCGTGGTATTTGACGATTTATAACATATGACGACCAACTGTTGTTGCTCGTCATATGTTATAAAATTATGTCAACATAAACGTCCTGTCAATTTGGTGGTCGCAACTGTTGTGAAGCAACACCACGATTTTAAGCATAGCCTGTTTGAACGCTTCAATTCAATTGTTGGTAAGCGGTTTTTTTGTATATTAACTTTAACTGTATGTAAAATATAATGGAAGCATAAGAATTGGTTTGCAATGCTATTTCATCACTATTATTTTGACCATATTCTTATCCTTTTATTACTAATCGAAGTTAGTAATAAAATTTCTTGAACTTATATTTATTTTTTATTGGTTATTTTACATTAATTTTCTCAGAATTAGATTCTCTACAAGTTTTAACAATAAATGTTACGCATGTATTAATCCATTTAACAAGGTTTTTGTATTAAAAACGTAAAAAGGTTTTTTAGACAACAAATACTTCTGTTTTACGTCGGATATTATGAAAAATACTGGAAATAAGGTATTGAAACCTATTTTAATCAGTTTTACAGGTCAAAAACTATAAAAAACCATAAAGTATATCCCTTAACATTTCAATATGGATTTATTTCACTCTTTTCCTAGGAATCGGGCGAATTCTTTCGTTAGCCTTAACTCGATAACGGAGCGTTACCGGACCTATGTTTATATGAACTTTTTTTTAATTATTTTCGCTAATAGAATGACATCAGAAGGTGCCGGTAAAATTATGTGAAAAACCCTGTAGATGATATTATTTGTAAATAATTTTTTAAAAAACTCTGCAAATAATCTAAGATTGTCCAGAAGAAAACGAATATGATCGTAGATGTACTAATAAAAATGTTAATATCTGAATATATTTATTTTTAAAAAGATGCTCGCTTTCTGCTCGACATCATCTTATTTTCTGTTCCCTCTATTAGGATTACTAGTCTTGTCAAAAGAAATCTTTTCCAAAATAGATTTGAAAGAAATAATGTGGTTTTTTCGTGGTATTATTTGAATAATCCGCTTTCTGTCTGCCGTTTGAACGGAAACATCGACGTACCTTTTTGGGTAGATGTAAGGTGACATCACTTTATCTTCATCCGCTCCGATCATCTATGTGAGCTGATTATTATTATTAAAGAAAGCATACTTTCTTTAATAATACATTCTTTCTGTTAACGTACATTTAAAGAGAAATAACATAACTAACAGACCAAAGAAAAATAGTAATAAAGAAACTATTTATTCAAACACAAAATTTCTAAAACCTTTTAAATTATTACGGCGTTATATTTTAATAATAAAAGGTACTCAGTAAATCATAAAAATAAAAGTTTTATACATATTGGGCTACAAATTCAAACTTTTTTAATTACACTACAGCAATTTTTTTTCGTTTTATTAATGTGTTTACGTAATTGTTATGCGTTAAGATTCAATCTTAGAAACTTATGTATTTTACACGCTTTTTGCGGTTAAAGTGAAAAAAATTTCACTTACTGTAAATACTATTTTTACTGTATGTAGACAAGTAGTTGTACATTACTATACATATTCATAGATTAAAATTAACCTCTGCGCCCGGAAGTTGTGAGAATTAAATTTCGTACCGTAAATCGATACTTAAGGAAGACGTACGTAAATATACCTTTCTCAAAAAAATAAATTAATATATAATATGTATATAATAATATCAATTTTTCATCATTTTTTTCAGCAATTTTAGCAAAAATATTTTTACTTGTTCTACTTCGAATTGAAGGATTTTTAAACAACACATTTTAGTCGAATTGCAGCATCACCGTTAATTTATAAAAATGTTCAAGAATTTTTTATAAGTTTTAAAAACTGAAGAAGTACCCGATTATACTCTATTAAAAAAGTTTATTAAAATAACAATGAGTAAATAAACTACTACTTATTTTCAGTTTTTGAAGAGTATTTAAAGGAAATAGTTGTTTCATTACATTCTTAAAACCCTCCTTTCTCATTGAAAACGGAAAAATTAATACAAAAATAAACAAATTTATTTCAAGATCCACTAAATAGTTAACGCATCATATAACAGTGAATCGAACAATATTTTTAACAGGGGGAATAATACTCTAAAAAAGGAATGTCTATTCATTCCAGCTTAAAAGCGCAGTAACTTTAAATGTTAAACCCAAGAACATTTACGTTTAAAAAAAAGACGATATGTTTGTCGATGCAGAAAAAAATTGTAACTACAAATGTGAATAAATATTTTTCTAAAAATCATGTGTATGTTCACTTTGCGACTGTAATTATTTTAGATGAATTATACGCTGGGTCGGAAAAATGTCACGGTAGTGGTTTTTACTTACATAATTTTAACTTGACTGTGGCGTTTCTCAAAGTCAGAATAATGTAGAAACTTAACAAATCTCCGTTTTCTTTTTGACTTTGTACGGTTCAACTTCCGTTACTTAAGTCGCTATACCCGCCCTCCTTTCCTGCTGGTAAACGACCATGAATACCATAACTAATGGGGGATGAAAACAAATTACAAAAATTATTTTCAAACAAAACACGAATAAGGAAATGTTTTTTTGTATGAAAAAAATTAATATTTTTTTCAGTAACCTTTTATATACGATAATTTTTTTTGTAAGAAAATAAAATACTTATTTTATTTTATACAAAAAGTAATACATTTTGATTTATATATTTGTCTTGTTTCATTGTAAATCACTTGATCTTCAGAATTTTTATTTATAAATTCATTTCTTGTCGTGTCAATTGAGATAATTAATTAAAACTACAACAATCTTAATTATTACACAGGCTTAATTAGAGCCTAAGATAGGCTTAATACAGCGAGCCTAAGTAGTTACAGCATTATGTCATTACTAATTTTGACTCGAGTTATTCGGATAATAAACCGTATCTGCGGAATGGAAGAGTTATAATTAAAAAAGAAGGCTATGGTAGTAATTATTAACATGTTAGTACACATCATATTACGTAGCTGTACATCGTATTACGATTGTCAGCGGTATATTTAACTTTCTGAAATTTCATATGACGTCCAGAATAAATATGATCAACTTCTATAATTATGATTTATAATAAACAATATAAAGTTAATAATATTATACAAACTGTTACATTGTATTATGTAAATAATTTTATTAGATAAAACATTAGGTTGATTTATGTATCAACAAAGAACTACCGCAAATTGTGACTGTTAAAAATCTTTGTTGGTAACTCAGTATTACCGATTCTCGACCAGATGCGAAAAAGGTCGTGTTAAAGATCGATTATTGCATTGACAAATAAACTGATATCATTACTAATGTGAAAATCCACAAATATGATTGAAATAATATATATTTTTTGGTAGTTAACAGAAATTTTTATGGGAGAATCAAAAACCATTTTCCTACAGAGTTCCTATAGAATACTTTCAAAGAGCGGAAAGAAAACTTTTTTTAGTTTTAAGTCTTAAGATTTGATTCTGTTTCTTTACACGTTGGCTGTTACGCACTTGTTAATATGTTAAACCTAGTCTGAAAGATTTTTTTAAATTTTTTATATATTTTAGTTCAGATAATCTCTATACAACTATTAAACAGACCTAGCTACAAACACAATGTTTATTTTCAACAGGTAACACTTAGGAATCCCTTTTCTAAAAGTAACCATTATGAGTACAGTTCTGCTCGTACCTAAGAATAAATTGAACCGTCACACACACACACACACACACACACACACACACACACACACACACACACACACATATATATATATATATATATATATATATATATATATATACACTCACACATTTTCTTCTTTCAAACAAAAATTAAAATTAAATGAAACAGCAAAAATACAAAAATAAAAAATTTACCCCCAAAAAAAATTTTGAATAAAAAAATATTTTAAAAGGAAATATAAAATCTAAACGTTTTTACCTTATAAATAATACAAATAATAGTGTAAATGGTCTTCAGAAAGAATCTTAAAGTAAATAAATCACGATCAAATCTTATAAGCCATAAAAATATTATGCTTACAACTACCGACATATGTCAATGCTATACTTTAATAAATCATATCTTTTTAGTTATTTATATATATCTACCTAAACTACATAAACTAAATAAAATCTTTTTACCAAATCACAAAAGAATATATGCATGCAAAGGAAACATAAATAATTCGAACCGAGTTAAAAGACATATATAAAAACAGTTACACGAGATTACATTTTGAATACAGTTTGTGTACATTATAACAGGCTTGAGTTTATTATGTTCGATCTCGGATCTCGGATAGCGGAAACCGACTTGGTGTCAATCCCGCGTCAAAGCTTCCTATCGAATCGAATCGCATCAATTCGAATCGCCCTGATGCGGAAACTGACATAGTAGTAGTAGTCTCATTTCCGCGTCCGCGAAACTCAATACGAGAACGCACCGCAATTCACAATACCTACAGTGCGACAACAACGGAACGCAAGGTCTGTTTATTTATTTTTTTTATACACTTTATTCGTTCAGTGATTTCTATGTGAATAAAGCGGGAGGGAAATGAAGTACTACAGATGGGGATGAATACCACCTTCCCATCAATGTCAACTTTGTGACGAGCGACAACGAGTCGGTGAATAATTTTATCCATTCCCTCGCTCTTACACATCGTAATTCAGTAGATCGTTCAAGAACATCCTTTCTCTCTTCTATTCATAATTTATTTGTTCAGCGTTATTTTCTCATTTTTTTCTTTATATTTAACCTATCGTTTAATTGCTTACGAATAATAAAAATTATTACAACCTAATAATAATTTATTTCACATCCTACGAATATATTTGACGTTTTATATTAACCTTATGAAAAGTGTTTTCAGATGCTTTTGGATGAATAATTAGTATGTGGTGAAAGTAATAATTTTTTTTCGGTGACACTATTTTACGGTTTCATGAGTCATCCGGCTGTTAATATTGAGGAAGCAACCATTAACAACCAAATGCTTTAACAATTAATGCTTTCTGAAAAAAAGAGACTTATCATTTAATCGACCACGCTGCTCCTAATATTCAACGAGAGTGCTGTCTAGGGTCAATTTTATGTCTAACTCTACATCTCGTTATTGAAGATACACAAACCACTTCTATTAAATTTAGGCCTCTTATAACAGCGAGGCTAAGTTATTATTATTGGTACCTAATAGACTAATAATGATAACTTATATGCCTACGTTCAGAATCAGAAATAACTGCACCAACAGGAAGAATTCAAGAATTTACCAGCCCGGCAGCTGTTGTTTACCAGTCGGTTTATTTAACTGCAGACTGAACAAGAAAGACCGACAAAACTAATTCCACAACTGGTTCTATGACAGAACAGAACTTGACAAAACAGAACATGAAGAAACAGAACTATGAAAAACAGAACAATCATGTTTACATTCGTCTAATTTCAATCAATTAAAGAAAATACAGTATTTATTTTTTTTACTATTGAAGGCAATAATTAGAGAAATACTTATTCATATAATTATAATTAGATTTTCTAATGAAATTTATTTAGGATTCCTGACACAAATATGTAAAACAAATTGTTAGGGATGTAGGATGTAGAGGGTATAACGAAATGAAACGACTAGCACTAGTTAGGGAATCTTGGAGAGCTGCATCAAACCAGTCAAATGACTGAAAAAAAATACACAAATCATGCGTTTAAACAAAATGCATGATTTGATTTGATTTTTAACGAACGCAAATAATAACAGTATTTTATTCAATTATTTTGTACTTAGTAATTTATTTTTACAGTATAATCGCAGAATAGGATAAGAAACAAAATGTTTATTATTAACTTTATTGTTTAATCATACCTAGTGTTTAAGTAACGGGATAAAACACTTTGATTTTTGTATAAATATCAATAGACTGTTTGCTTATTAATCCAAAAACACTAAATTTAAAATCAATTTAGAAATTTAATCGCTTTTACCTACAATCATAAAAAGAATTGTTAAAGAATGTTATAAGTTGAAAAATCTTATTTCAACTGTAAGTAAAATTACAAAATTTAAACACTATCAGGCATTAAAACACTTTAAAATACTTGATTGGTTTTTGAAAAATAATGCAGTAAAAAATACAGGTAACTTTCTTTAATTCCCATTAGAATGATTACGGATTAATAATTCCACGAAGCCATTACAGGGATTTTAATGTGCTTTCCAAGAAATGAAAAACTACCTACGATCAGATTACAGAGTCTCAATTTGGATTTTTAAATTTTCATTTCGTCTTCGTAACCTAGACAATTGTCAGCAATAAGTCCGTCCAAAGAAAATTTACTTACGGCATTTTCACAATTTTTATACCGTCGTATTCTGCATAATTAAAACCCACATTTATTTTTTTATGTTATTTAATGACGTTTCGCGGCTTTGTTTAGCCACATCTTCAGATTTGTATATTTTAGCTTAGACCTTCGCGTTATAAAAAAAAGCAATTGAAAAATAATCATCAAGAGGTCAGGAATTATTACAAAAAAAAAAACAATAAATAGTTCCAGTAAGTAGCAAAAATATTCAATAAGTATAACATTGGTTTATCAAAAAATAACAATAAATATATAGTAATAATTGTTCATTTATTAAATATTTAGTCAAAATTCTGGAAGTCAGTGTTCGATATTTTAATTTTGATTCAGTAAAAACTTAAATTATATAGTTAATAAAAATATTGTTTTTGTAGAATAACTTTATCAGATTCAGTGAAAGATACTAATGATTATATTTTAAGACGTCAGATCATTAATATAGTATTTATACAAAAACGAACTAAAGTGACAAAATAAAGATAACAGTGGATAATTTTTCTTCCCTATTCTGCCATTACGGGATAAATATTAATTATTAAATACAAAATTAATAAACAAATTACTTTACTTTAATAATAAATAGATAATTAAATAAAATAAAGAACATATAAGTAATTTAAGTAAGTTTGGTGTCGGGAATCATAAATACATTTCATTAGAAAATTTAATTATAATTAAATGAATAAGTATTTCTCTAATTATTCTCTTCAATAGTCAAAAAATAAATACTGTGTTTTCTTTAATCGATTGGAATTAGACGAATGTAAATATGATATGTTCTGTTTTTTCATGTTCGGTTTTGTCCGGTCATGCCATAATTACACAGGCGTTAAATAAATATAATATTTTTATGCCGTAAAAATTTCATGTTTTGGTAGTTAGTTGTTAAAATCTAAAATAAATAAAACTAGTTGTGTTAGTAAAGATACAGCAGACGGCTTGGAGAGTCTGTTTTATATTTTTATCGGTATTTATCGTTTGGTCGAAGAAATAACTATACCGTACCAAACTCCACATCTGTTTGCTCAATAACTGACGAACTACTACCAGATTAACGCCAAATTAAAACCGGTTTCCGAAAGGTTTAAAGGTCCGGATTGATTTATAAAAAATTGTGTACAAAATTAAAGAAAGAAAAAAATTAAGCGATCGAGAAAAACGTTTACAAAAAATAACGTTCTTAATCACAATATAGGAAAGTACCACTATCGTCCCGTGATCGTTGTGATTACGGCAATAGAGAGAGATCAGTAGTGAGATCACAAGCAGTAATAATCTTTGAATTTTATAATTGTTGAGTATATAGACAGTAAACTAGAAGATAATGCGTCACGCTTTCGTCTACCAGAAATAGATCCCAGATATCGTAATAAAGTTTAATACACTCGATTAATTAATTCTCTCTCAAAAATCTTCCAAGTTCTTTTACAATCGAGAGGGTTTTGATTATTTCATGTAAATTTAAAATGAAGTTGTTCATAAATGGATATTTTTTATGAACATAAAACTAGAGGTCGGCTGGATTCAAACACAAAGCCTTTCGGAAAAAATGTCTTTCACTCATAAATAAATAATAGCAAGAAATCTATTTCCTTTGAATGGAACTTACGATGGTATAATCCAATGAGTAACGGTTTTTATGTTCCAAAGCAGCAATTGGAAAAAAAGAAAAAAAAGGAGGATAGGTGCGGTCAAGATCGCTCTCATCACAATCATAAACTGAATTGGATACCGATACGAATATGTAAAGAATTGTAAAGAATTATGTAAAGTATTAATTGTAAAGTATTAATGTAATACTCCATCGAAAATTCTAATTTAATTCAAGATCAATATTTCTACACGCATTCCTTTTTAATTCTTTACTTCTTAAAAATAAAAAATCCGAATAAGGAATAAAGCTCCTCATTAGACATTCTACGTGTAAAGTATGTTTGCACGCTTATTTTTTACATATAAAATTATAACAAAAATACATATAATTAATAGTAAAATTATATAGTACCTATTAATCTTGCATTTTCTTTTACTCTTATCGATAAATATTTATTAATACTAATTTAAAAACTTTGTTTAATGCGTTTTCATTTAAAAATTAAAATATTTTGATTAATATTAAAGAAAAAACTTAGCGAGAATTGATTCATCCTTGCATCCTTGCGGATGTAAGCTAGCTTGACCCGCACTGATAGCAATATTGGCTGTTATACATCTAAGCCGGTACAGGTGAGCTGAACTATTGTAACGCACATTTGCATTTTACAAGAAATAAGGCCTGGATTTACAGAGTGGCATTTCAACCATAAGGCCGACGGATAATAAACCGAATTAAGGTTACGTTCTATAGACACCTCTTCTCTCCACCAAATAAACCGAATGCGTACGCAGATCCCGGCATTCTCAGCAGGACTAATATTGTCCGATATAAACGCATGGGATTCAGGATTCAAAATGGGTTAGAAGTGATCAAATAAAAGGAAAAAGAGACGAGAAAGGATCTACATTCAGAGTAATCTAACCGTGAAATAAACACCTCATCCAGAGGAAAAGTGAAGTACTATCCAAGCAGCAGGCATCTATTCCCCCCTCCACAAGTAGCTCGAGAGATCAAAGCAGTTTTACCCAGATGAATACTGAAGAACAATTTTCGTTACCCGACTGAACTAAAATCTAACCGAAGAATTTCAGTGGAAATCGACGCGAACAAGGAATTAAGATTTTTAAGGTGTGTGTGTGTATATATATATATATATATTAATTGATTAATACATATTGATCAATTAATGGAGGGTTATGATAAATGGGCATAATTTTACACAAGATTCGTTGATAAAAAGGAGCTCAAATTACTGTTATTTATGTTTATTCGATTTTTTAAACGATTTTCATTTTTTGTAAAAAAAAAAACTAAAATTCATTCTCCGAAAGTTGTTCCTTATTATTACTCGTATACCCCTCGCATTAATATAATACTAAATCATAAAATATCATTCATTATTTAGCCTTACGATTAAAACCGTTTCGAGCTTCTCTCTTCCTTTATTCCTTCTCTCATCTCTTGGGGAGAGGGAGAGTTCATCGCTGACGGTGGGTGTTTGTGATAGGACACATTGAGTTATTTATTTCGGTTGGCGCAGCTGGTTAGGTTTGACAACTCCGTTCAAATAATCCCGGATTAGCAGAAGAGTAATTTACCCTTTGTACCTCTACACTACGTATACCTGTTACAGAATATTCAGTCGATCGTTCACCGTTTTGATAATATATACATCATTAATATACACCACGATATACTAAATGTTTCTGTGTATATTTTAAAAAAGCGATAGATTAATTATCCCTAAATGGTTTAAACAAAACACTTTCGATAAATTCACCAAAATAAAGGTCATACATAACTTTATACAAATTAAGATTTACCACGTGTAAAAATATTACGTGAAAAAAATTTATCAATGAAATAGAACGTAAAAAGCGGATAAAATTATATCCCGCTTCTATAATATTTAAAAAATATAATTATTTCAAATGTTTTAGGCCAAGCATCTCTTCTAATAATACCGACAAATTTAGATGCGTAAAAAGCCACATACTTGGTAAGTTGATATAAAGTAAGAGCTAAAAACACTTTCAGCTTCTACGCATTCTTCCATTAAGGAATTCTTCACAGAGATAGAAATATCTACCTTCCGAGAGTGTAATAAACTCGCTTTATAATTTAGTTCAATTTTGGTAAGTACCTGTCATATAAAGCGTATTTTTCTAAGGAGTATCCTTAAATTTTCTATATCTCACTAATAATCTCCAAACACCCTCTTAGCACTTCCCAGCAATAGGAAAACTTATGACCGCGTAGAAAATATCAGTTACATTTTTGTTAATCAGAATAACTTCTGGAAGAACTCGGTAAGAGAAAAATAATCTCGTATTTCTGTACAAAGATTCATTGCGATTTTTCTAAGATGAAATGACTAATACCAATAGTTATTATAATGTGATAATTTTCAAAGTAGCATTCTTTCATGATGAAAACAGAAAAAATAAATATTTGTTTTTTTTTCAGCTTTAAGAGGAATAAATTTATGATTTTTTAATAACGTATTCTTGTAGCATACGATATGTAGGCCCTGTAATATGATATATATATATATATATATATATAGTTTTCTTTCTCCTCAGCGAGAGAAAGAGGCTAATACTATTACTGAGATATTATTAATTGTTAAATATATATTGTAGTTGGCGTTCGAAGCGTAACATAACCAACCAGGGAATATAAAAACTATCAGGATTAAATAAATTATGAAATAACATGGTCCGAAGGGATAAGACTGAATGAATCAATACAGCTACACGCAAAACACTCTTACGATACTCCTTATTAGCAGTCCCATTGAAAAATCGTAGCACACTTAAATACTATATGGAATTTTCATTTTACTTATACCATAAAACGATATTATTAAACTTTTAACATGAATGTATGTATCCTAATATCTGTTTGACTTACGGCTTTAAAAATGCAATTTTTTTACCCAACCGTCAACTGGATTTCAGTAATTAAGTTCCATGATAGCACCAAAATAAATTTCTGCCTGAAGGCAAATAAGAATCTTGATAGCGATACCGATAGCGATTAAAGCTACCAGAAATAGTAGATAATTAAGTATGTGTATATATTAATTACGAGATTCAAACTTTGATCCAAAAAGACTGAATTAACAAATCTTCTAGATATTTTATAAAGATGCTACATCAACGGCATTAACAAATGTATGACGGTTTTAAATTTTAATAATAAACATCGTAAGTATGTGCTTTTCTATGAGAATTTTTCTAAAGGATTAGTTAATTATCATAAAAATCTTTCGTATTCGTTTATTACAATTACGAAAGATAATCTGAGTTCAACGTAGTTATACTATTCTTTTCTTTGTTTTCAGAAATTAGGCATACGTAATTTAAAACGACGCTAAAAAATATAATTTTAAATAATATGTTCTGTAAAAATAGTATATCAAATACTTGCGATATTTAACGGAATAAATATAAAATATTACCGCAACAGTTATCAAATATGCGCACACGACGTACTGTATACGACTAAATAAATATGTAAGCGCACATTTCTATAAGCGTGAGCTCATTTCTAAGAAAAAGTGTTGCAATTCATGCCAGATGTGTAACTGCGAATTAAAAATATAGTAAAGAAATCATAAATCAGCAAGATTAATACGGTATTGAAAAATAAAAACCCAGTTACTAGATACGTAATGGTGTCGGTATAGATTAACAGACCGGGATAAACAAAGATAAAGCTATATCGAAATACAAATATCCATACTATTCAACAAACTTCATACAACGCCACGTTAAAAATCTTGTCACGTTCTTTATCAATACTCACCCGCTTTCTCGTTTTTTATATTTATTTCTCTTTTTCGCCAACTCACTCGCTATTCCTCCTTCTATATACACGTAGTAGCGAAATATTGAAAAAGTGTTGATTTCTTTAAGACGAAAACACTTTTACAAATAAACATTTCTATATTCGGTTATAATTCAGAAAACTGTATAAGAACTATTATGTCCGTAGTGTATTTATTTGTTACAGTTTGAAAGTACCTTACTTGAATTTTTAATTTAAAATAACATCGATAAAAGTAGTACTAGCTTTATTTTATTACATGTGAATTGGATTAAGATTAATTTATTTAATAATAATTTCGAAATATTATCAAATGCAATTTTCAAAATAGAAAACGGGTATTTTAAAAAAGAATCCAATTAATATTCTGAAAGAAAACCTTCATTATTTCGGTTATTAAATTTTCTTTTCTTTTTTAATACTAATTTATTTTATTTTATTCTTTTTAACTTTTAAATTTGAAAAGGATTTTTCACAAAGCAGCTTTATAATAGGCGTCTTACCAAAATTTGTTATACAACGATCTAACGTAACACGCCGTCAGGCGTGTTACGTTACCTATCGATAATATGGTATTTGACGAGGGTTTCTTCAGAAACGGTTATATGTTACTTAATAAGATAGATAAGTCACTCCTTAAAATGGCACAACCTTGATCAAGAGTAACAATAATGCAATGCCTGTTAAAAAAAAAAGGAGTGAAACGGTCCTCCTTTCTTTCCCCGCTAACCTGCATTATATTTCTGCGCATCACTATGTCGATCCGCTAGCTACGATATAACGTAGAAAGTAATGCTGTATGATAACATATATTAATATACCTTCAGTAATCAACCATAGTTTTAATGTAAACGGAATATTAAAATATAATTTAACGACATATCTTATTACAACTAATACGTCAACCTCTGTGACGACGGAATAAAATTTGTCTTTCCTCCTTTAAGTGCTGGGTATGAATATCGGGTAAAGATTGAATTTTTTCATATACTCTGCACTTCATCTTTCATCCTCACATAGAGAAATACCAATAGTATTCAAACATCAGATTATTGTTGCTAATTAAATAATCGTTATAAACCCAAATTTATTGAACATTAACAGTATGTTACGAAAACATGGATGTTGGTTGTTAAATATTGAAAGGGATTTAAAAAAGTTTAAAAACAATATTCTAAAAAACATTTGTATCCATTTCTGATCGAACGTAAACGATGACCTAAGAATTTCCTCAGAATCGACGTAAACTATTTATAAGCGCTAATTTGGATCCCTAATGGATATTAAAAGATTTTTGCTGATAGGACACAATAAGTGAAAGGATTAAAAAATTTGGAGAAGTTTGGAAAGAAGATCAACGGACAGAATATCTAAAAGATAACGAATAGTTGATAATGATAACGTATTAAGAAAAATTTAATCGAACTGAAGATATCAAGACGCCAATGAGTGGTAGAAAAATTGAAAAGAATTTTTAAGAAAAAAATCGTTTGTGGTTTCACTAACTAAAGAACTATTTATGTATTTACGTAAGAGCAGCTGAGAAATTAAGTTTTTCATATTATTTATTTAAAAAAATAAATAATCCTATCTGAGAACAGAGATAGATCTATGCGTCAGACGAATAAACGGCTCTCAGACGAAATTGGCAGCGATTCAGGAGGCCAGAAGACAGAAAAATTTTAAATAGGGCTGCGCAGAAGCTGAGAAGTTGTTGAAGACTATCAGAGACCAAAAATTCAAGAATTACATCGGAATCTTTCTAAACTGGCTACAGACGGATGCACTATATGGAAGGCCACAAAGGGGCTACGACGATTCACAATGACGCTACCTGTACTACAGGAACGTACTGGATCGTGGATGAGGAATGACAAACGGAAAGCCGATCTATTTACTTCACTTAGGCTAAACTTTTCAACCACACGATGAAGAGGGTTCTAGTAATGAGGATATTAAAGGCTTCTTAGAGAGCTCAATGCCGGTCAGCTTTCCGATTAGGTCGGTCTCGACAAGGGAGTTACTGAAATTAATCGACCAGTGAAGGCAAGAAAGCCCCGGTTTTGATTTAGTGACGCACAAAATGCTTGCTATGCTACCCCTTAAAGGCATCAAGTACATTAAGGATCTCTTTAACCCTGTTCTGAGGACGTCTTACTTCCCAGCGAAATGGAAGGAATCTCAGGTGTTAATAATCCTGAAATCAGAGAAGCCTGCACACGAGGTTTCTTCTTACAGGCCAATTAGCCTCTTACCTGTCATATTTAAATTATTTGGAAAGCTGTTACTTCGCAGACTTAGGCCGGTTTTTGAGGGTAAAGAGGTATTCTGGATCACCAATTTAGGTACGGCCACTCCACCGTCATCAAGGTCATCAGTGGATGGATATCTGGAGGAAAGAAAATTCTGCTCGGCGGCATTCTTTGATATCCAACAGATCTTTGACGAGGTATGGTTACATGGCTTCTCTATAAATTTAAATTAAAACTTACTCAACCCTACTACCTTTCTTACGGAATTATCTATAGCCTATAACACTGTAATCCTTGCCGTTAACGAAGACCCTGAACTAACCTCGTGATAGTTGACATTGGACCTTATCTGCGCATAACAGAAAAAAGGAAGGATTAAATTTAATCAGAGTAAATCGAAGCAGGTCATATTCACCATGAGAAGGGGTGACTGTCTCAGTGTGAACATGAATGGTGTCTTTATCCCACAAATATAGTGTGTAGTACCTAGGACTTCACATTTAATCGGCGTTTGAGCTGGAAGTATCACGTGAGGATGAAAAGAAAGCAACTGAACGCGAAGTACAGAGAACTGATCTGGCTGCTACAGGGAAACTCACAACTCATGTTGTCCAATAAAGTTCTGATTTACAAAGTTATCCTACGACCGATCTGAACTTATTGCTTGAAGTTGTGGGAGGACATCAAGTAATATTAAGATAGATATCACACAACTTTTTCAAAACAAGATAACGAGAACAATTGCAAAACCGCCATGATTTACACGGAATGATGAGATTCACGAGTATTTGGAGCTTCCGACTGTTCGTGAGGTTGTGAGACAGCACAGAATTAAACACCAACAACGTTTAAAAAATCACTTCAACTACTTAGCAATCTATCTGCTTTATAATAGCGGGGACGTCCGAAGGTTGAAATGTCTCCATGTGCTTGATGTAGTGGCTACAGCATGACAGTTTGCAATTATTATCGTCAAATCTAGCGGTGTTATTTTTTTTACTTCTTCATTTACTTTTTTGTTTATAGCTGCAAGTTGTTTTGTTCTTTGTTCGACTAGCTATAGCTTGATTATTTGTTTAACTATTTTTCTATTTATTGGTTTTTATTTGTTAATTGTTTGTTTTTATAGATTATGAAGTGCTGGCAGATATATTATTTTACTAATGAATTTTAAAATTACTACTTACTAATAATTATTATTATGGATTGACTTATTACAGAAATTCCTTAGAACTTATGATTACACTTAAGAAGCTGATTGTAAATATACTAGTTGTGAAAATAAAATTATATATTTATTCAATCTCAACGTACATATTTTGTAAAATTAATGTCGGATAATTAGATAACTACATAAAATTCGATCATGCAAAATTAGATAAAAAAAAAAACTTCCAAAAATATACATTTCTTTTTAAAATTATAAGAACTTCGTTTAAAGCGTAAAAAGTTCAGAATAACATGACATCAGTCATTATATGGCAATAGTTTATGTAGGCCAATAGACATGTGTAATCTTCACATTATCAACAACAAAATTTTTTAATAACGAACAACAGAAAACACCCAAATTACAGTCGATTTTTTTGTTGAAGTAAATATCAACTGAAAGATAAGGTTAATGCAGGAAATAAATTACATATATATAATGAAAAAAAAGGAAGATAACCATTTTTCTGAACTGTAAATTCTTCAAAAAAATTACGTATTAGATGGTTTAAAAAGTATTAACAATAACAATTATTTATATATATAATTTACTTATAATAAATATATTATAATTATACTTTGTGTGTGTGTGCGCGCGTGTGATTAAATTTATCATTTGATGTGGTGATAATGGAAATCTTTCCTTTTGCAGATATTTCGAAATATCAGATGGCTTAATTATTTAAAGAGATAAGTCGTCCTAGGTTATGTTTAATATAAACGGTAAACGTTCTCGCTCCTATTTTACTGGTACATACTCGTAGTATTTATTAAACGTGTAGCGAATGGATGTATTGTGTTTTAAAGTTATTGGATTGTTTAGGTGTATCAAAGTGAATAAACGAATGAATGAATTGCAAAACGAAGAAGGGAATGAATATAAAGATGAGGAAGTGTGAATAAAATGGAAATAGTACAAAAATAAAAGAAGTCTAAGTATAAGTGGGTGTGTTTGTCGGTATTATTCTGTATACGTTGCGGTGTGGATTTGTTGAAGAAGGCAATCTTCTTGAGTGCAGTTTTGTGGTGCGAGATAAGCCGTAAAAAAGAGCGGAAAAATAAAAAGATTTATCCTCGACAAAGTGTTGGATACATGCGTGTTGTAGACACACAAGTAGGCGATCAAGTTTTTTTTCCATAAACAAAAAACTTGAAAACCGAGTTAAGTAAACTGGAAACGTCAGTGAAAAGATATAGGAGTTTGGAAACGAATAAATCACAAAAATGAAGACAAAATATGTAATAGAGAACAGAACTGAAAAAAGATTAATTAAAATTACATAATCCTACAGTCTGTGCCAGGTGTATGATATAACAAGATTTTACAAAGGAAAAAATCGGGGAAAAGCAACGATAATAAAATGGATAAATATTTTAAATGTAAATAAATAAACTAGTAAATTTCATCTACTTTTGACAAGTACCGGTTGAAAAGATCGAATGAAATAAAACTTATTCGATCACTAACACGGTTAAATTTTTAATAGATTGTTAAATGTACTACATATTATTGTTTAAATTTCATGAAAAATGCTTTTTACGAACAGAGAAATTTTCTCTAATTATACAAATCAAATACTGTACTTAAATGTCAGTGCTATTTATAATTAAGTATTAATATAAACTGCTGATGCCGATATAGCAAGCCAATTGCTCAAACATACAGCGATGACGCAACCCGCATTACAAGACTACAGCTTAGTTTATCGCTATTCGTTTTTGAAGGCGTCTACCACCGACCCACCGAATAGGCCCTGCCGTATGGATGCCATGACCGGCTTGATTTATCTGCACTTCAGATTCCCTCCTCACCGATCCCCTCGACCGTATAACACACAAAACATGAGCCACAGCCTCCTCCATAATTCTCATATATCACGCCGGACCAATATTTTAATCTCCTGTTCAGTCTCGTACACGCAACCTGCCTGCTGCTCGCCTGGCCGTACAGCCGGGCAGCCGCTGCATCTGAAATTCCCTACGCTCGAATAAACATTGAACACTCATCCCGTACGATTAACAATTTCATTATGTATTATAAACGATTTATTTTGACGGTATAAATAAATCACTATAAGTCGAAAAGTATAAGACCTTACTGTTCAATCAATTTCCTAAAGTACGAAAAGCAAAAGATAAGTTAAATAAAACTATTAATTTCTCGTGTTAATTAGATAAATTTATTAGTTCAGACGTCTCGCGGAGGACGGTATATTTAGATAGATAGCTGTTTCTGCATATATTGATTATTATAAAATATGTTTACATTTGAATTTACGTATAATGGAATATAATATTAATAATATCTATTACTTCTAATTGACCAAAAACTTGTAAGTTGAGTTTCTAGAAAAGTTCTCTCTGTGTGACGGATTGTCAGATTTTCATAAACTATTTTATTTTTCTGATAACTTCTAAAAATTGTTTTAATTATGAGGCGCTTTTATTTTAAATTAAATCCGATGAAACATTTTAGACTCTTGTTTCCAAAAATTTAATTATTTTGTTATTATGACACACACACACACACGCGCGCGCATATATATATTGTGTATGTGTGTGTGTGTATGGAATTTTAAAAAACTGAACTAAATAGCTAAATTTTTGGTTTTAATAATTCTGTCTAACATTAAATTCCCTAGTATGTTTAACGTGGATCACTTCAGATTTCATTAATTGAATAGGGACTGGATGGCTTAAAGAGTGCAAACACCACTTCAACCCCAATGAATTTTACATATCCATGGAAGTAAAATGTTTTTTTTTTTTTTTTTTTAAATAAGGATTGAAAATGACAACGCTGTTTTAGTATTTTAATTCAAGGAAGCGGAGATGGATAATCTCCAAAAAAATTGATGTCATTTGAAATTATCAAAAAATTAAAAAGAGCTGAGACCTAGACTACCTCATGGACAAAGAGACTTAAACCTCATCGATATCGTAGGAGTGTTATTTATCTATAAAAAACCTTATTTAAAAGTAATGGTTGAAACATTTCACTTTTATCTATTGTATGATAAGTTATTACAAGAGTGTAAAAATCTAGAATTTGTTGCTTAACGCACCAAAAATAAAATAATTCTTGTATAAATACCTGTTTGAGTAAATCAGTAGTTTAATTGTGGTTAATTAAAAAAGAAGGAGACCAGAAGACAAGGAATTTCTCTTTTAATACTATTCAGCTTTTTCTTGTTGGAATAGACACATTTAAAATAATGATAAAATACTGCAATAATTCAATCTTTATTACTTATAGAAGCTGAAGGTTGTCTAAATGATTAAATGGATCCAGAGGATCAATAACTGTTGAAAGCACTAAGTTTTACACTTGCCTCACAGAAAATTAAAAATGTATATTTTTATAAAATATACATTTTTAAAAAGAATGATTCACTTCTGGAACTTTTCTCAGTGAACTTTAAAGATGGAAATATTTAATATTTATTAATTTCATGGCGGTAGAAGAAGGCCTAGAGTGGTAAAAGGACACCAAATTTATGAGACCATTCAGGTTCTTATTTATGTTTAACAGTAACTTACATACAAACAAAGATACTGTAAAAAAAAGCTCTAATTTTAATAAAATTATTAATTTTATTAAAATTAATATTGTAATAATATTAATATTAAATTTAATTTAATTAAATTTAATAAAATAGCTGTGAGACATCAAATGTATGATGTCCTATGACACATATTTTTATTTGAATGAATTTTGAAAACAAACATGACAAATACCACAATATTCAAACCATTGTTTTGAATACTGTTTGGATATAGTTATAGCTGGAGAGCATTGAGGTCCACACTTTTTTTTTAGAATATTGTAGAGGACATATCTTCTCTAAAAGTACTAGAGAATCCAAGAAATGCCAATTAGATCTTAAATTTTATGAACAGAAAATTCTGAAATTCACGGAGAGAGGGAGCAAGCAATGATTGTATAAAGTTGGTTAGTATATACAAACAACTAACAAAGGAAGGGATTGAACAGCTCCTGGGATATAGTTCTGTTCCTGCAAATGCCAATGTATGTTTCAGAGGGCAGATGAGCATTAGGGGTTTGGGATACTCTATCGCTCCGGGGAGGGAGAGAAATCGTCCCCAAAGGCAGAAGAAACTTATGTAGGAAATCAACAGCATTGTAGGATACAGAAGACCGAGTGGTGAATACCACTGTATTACTTATTTTCCTAGTCAGACACCATGGTGATGTCTTCTTTTGTTAAATATTCTGGAGGTAAAATGACTTTCCATTCAAATCTCCTGGGGGAAGCAGCAGAAGCAGTTTCAGAGAAAAGACAAAGCAGTGAGAATAGGTACATGGAATGTGAGAACATTATTCTCATCAGATAAGTTGGTAAACTTGAAGAGAGAGATAAAAATAAATAAGATGGGTTTAGTAAAGAAAAGCAAGGTTAGATGGGTGGGAAGAGAACAGTTGAGAAGCAGTAAAGTTACCTTATATTACTCAGGAATTGAATGAGGAAAAAACAGAGCAGGAAAAGCTATAAAAAATATTGTAGCAAGAAGAAAAAAGTAATTTATCTGGATAATATACTAATGGCTTTAAGGATGGGAATGCTGCCAAAAGAGCTAGTAATAGTTCAGGTAAACATAGCAATTCAGAGTACAAGAATGAAGATATCGAAAAGATGTATAATAACATTGAGGAGTTATTAGAAAATGAGCAGGATTGCTGTAAAATAATTATGGGGGACGGAATGCAGTGGTGAGGGATTATCAAGAGGGAATGTCAGTGGGCAAGTTCAGACTGAGAACATGAAATGAAAGAGGAAACAGGCTGGTTGAATTTTGCCAAGAGAAGGATTTGTTCATTCTGATTATGTTTTTTAAGAATCATAAACGAAGAACAAGAATACTTGGACAAGACCAACAGATGGATCTTGCATTTCAAACAGATGAATCAATCTGCTTGGATCTTGCAAGCATATGGATTCAGGTAGATCACTTTTTGGTTGAAAATAGACAAGGGAATGCTGTTAAGAAGTGAAATGGCTTCTAGGAGCAGATATAGAAAGTGATTATATTCTGTTAATGATGGAAATAAAAATAAGATTAAAAAGAATTCAATTTGAAATTTGAATTCTTTTCAAACTGAAAGATGTAGGTTCTTCACTTTCATTGCAATGAAGATGAAAAAATGAAATATAGAGGAACTAGAGGGCATAGGGAGAGTTAAAATGGGTGAAATGCTGACAAAGGTAATTACTCAAGGTCAAAGGGAAAATGAACCAAGATTGGAAATCTGGTCATGGATAAAATAATCTATGAGGAAAGCTGCAGACAAAAGAATCAGTTTCAATGAAGGACCCAGAAAAACAAACCTTGGGTAACATAAGAAATGATACAAAAAGTTGAAGAAAAAAGGAAATATAAAAATAAAAACGGAGAGTACAACAGAGCAATCTGTCAAAGACTGAATAGCGAATTAAATAGAGAAATACATAAAGGTAGTGAAAGATGGCTAAAAGAAGAATGTAAAGACTTATGGAAGAGGAGAAAAGCCCACCAATTGTGAGAACTGAGATGTTGTATACAAGTTATTAAAGATAAAAACAAGAAAGCAACAGGCATAGATGAACTTACAATAGAACTCTTTAAATGTTTAGAAGATGAACTATTAGATGAAAACTCTCAATGAGCAATACAACTTGTGATACTAGACTATGGCCAGAAAATTTTGTTAAAACAATGATACCGATACCTAAAATGGTTGAAACCAAGAAACATAGAACTATCAGCTTAATATCAATCACATGCAGCAGAAATAATGCTGAGAGTTATGAATGGAAGGTTGATTACAACAATGGAGGAAAATGCTGGGAAGAACATTTTGAATTCAGAAAAGTAAAAGGAACAAGAAGAACTGTAGGACTGATCAGACGATTGGAGAGATGTGTTTAGAAAGTAGAAGAGGATTGAGTTTGGTTTTATAGATATTGAAAAGGCATTCGACTCAGTACAGTGGGAAAAGTTATTTTAGATTCTGAAAGAAAAGAGAGTTGATTGGAAAGACAGAATTCTGCTCAGAGAATTGTATATGAAGCAAAAAGCAGTTGTGAAAATAAATAAGAATATTTCAAATTGGTTAGAATTAGGCAGAGAAGTGAGGCAAAGCTGCTGTTTGTCACCAATAGCACAAAACACTGCTGTTATGTTACCAGTCACTAGGTGACAGTTTGTCACTTTGTATGTCGATAAAATGTTGAGAGAAATACTGGATGCTCAAAAAGGAGTAAGATAGATGGAAGAAATACTAACTGTTTCAGATTTGCTGACGATCTGCTGATTACACCTAAAGACAATCAGACATTACAAGGAATGATAAAAGCATTGGAAGTAGGAATGAAGACATATGGGATGAAAATAAATGTGAGGAAAACAAAAAATGAAGGTAAATGAGAGAGAAAATATAGATGTTGTAACAAAGAAAAAAAAATGAACAGGTAAAAATATACAGATATCTCGAGACAGTACTGACTGAAGACTAGAGAAGTAAAAAAGAGATTAAGATGAGAATTGCAACAGAAAAGGAAGCCATTTTTAGAAAGAAAAACATACTCTGCAACGACATGGATATGAGCCTGAGGAAGAGGTTGGTAACATTTTATGTTTGGAGTGTACTTTTTTACAATAGTGAAGCATGGTCACTGGGGTAAAAGGAAAAAAATAAATTCTAGGCTTTTGAGATACTGGTTGGAGGAGGATGGAAAGTAGATAAAATGGGTGGAACAGGTTAAGTAACATAGAAGTAGTAAGAAGAATAAATGACGATAAAACAACATTGACGACAATCAGAAGAAGGAAAGGAGACTGGATCTGGCATATAATTAGGGGAAAAATAATAAATACTGTTCTTTAAGGTTTTCATTAAAGGTGAAAAGGAAGAGGTAGGAAGAAACTGAAATTAATAAATGACGTAAAGGGTAGTGAAGGTTATGATGACGTGAAAAGAAAAGCAACGGACAGAAATAGATGAAGAAAAAGTGGTGGCAGGGACCTGCCAACAGGCAGAATACGACGTGATGATGATGAGAGCCCAAATAAAAAATGTTGTCTCAAAACTGCAGAACACAGAATAAGCATACGTAGACGTTACATTTTATGCATAATTATTTTTCAATTATGTTGTAGAAAATCACATTAACTGCTAAAAATTTGCTGGAAAAAATTATGTTCTACGCCAGATAAATATTTTTATCAGACTATTGAATTATTTTTGCAGAATTTTGCCGACTTCCTTGGCGAAGTGGTAACCTCTCGGCCTTTCAATCGGTGGTTCCGGGTTCGAATCCCGGTCAGACATGGCATTTTTAATGGGCAACAAAATTTCATATCCATATTCTCCTATACGTACTTTTCAAAGCTTTTGTAGTGAATTATATCGTCAAGCAAAAAAAAGAAAAAAATGTTTAAAAATGATGATTTTCAACCTTTTTTTTAAAACTAATTCTACGCCAATCGCATTAGAAATTTTGAAATAATACAGAATTTTCCTTAACAATACTCATTAATTTTTTTAAAAATCGTTAAATATGTACAAATTTAGGTCTAATAAGTAGGTCTATTAATAAGCCTAATAATTATTTGTATGAATAACGTGTAGAATAATACTAGCATTACAGAAAAATGGAAACGAAAATTGTAAATAGTTTTCAATAATCAAGAAGTTTAATTTTATATTTTTTTTAAAATAATAAAAATTTTGCATATTCTTCATAGAAATATAAATATTTTTAAGCAAAATAATGTAGTTGTCGAGCCTCATTCATTGAAATTTTTTTTGTATTCAATAAGGCTAGACTTTATTATAAAAAAATGAAAGTAAAATAAAAAACATTTGTAAGAGATTTTTTTTCACAATAAACCAGTCTCTTTATGTTTCGGGATGCATAGTATAAAACTAAACCGCAGTAAGAAACATGCATGTCAGGTTGATGAACTGCCCACCGGATTGGTCTAGTGGTGAACGCGTCTTCCCAAATCAGCTGATTTGGAAGGCGAGAGTTCCAGCCTTCAAGTCCTAGTAAAGCCAGTTATTTTTACACGGATTTGAATACTGGATCGTGGATACCGATGTTCTTTGGTGGTTGGGTTTCAATTAACCAGACATCTCAGGAATGGTCGAACTGAGAATGTACAAGACTACACTTCATTTACACTCATACATATCATCCTCATTCATCCTCTGAAGTATTATCTAAACGGTAGTTACCGGAGGCTAAACAGGAAAAAGAAAGAAGGTTAATGAACTGCAAATATTGACAAGTAAACTAAGTAACAGTAGGATACTGCTCAGAAGAAAATTGACTTACTGAAAAGCTTTACAATATTTTTTATAGGGATATATCAAACTGCAAGCGAGCAGCACTGAAAACGCTGTGTTCTCAGAGGGAATCAAACCTGTTCACGTTTAATTGGATGAAAAAAGCGGTAAAAGTTATCTTCCAGCAATGCTGGTGACATGTTCCTGTGCTGACGTTTAACCTAGTAAATATTAGAGCTGAATATTGTCGAAGTTTATCTCCAGGCTTGATTGTTTAGAAGAAACCAAAATCAAAGTATATATTTTAAATTCAGTGAACAATTTTTACCGCACAAAACAGTATTAGCTTTCGTCGTAAAACACTTTTAATTGTTACTGTAAATTAGTGATAATTTTTAAAGATAAAATATCAACATGTAATTTTATCGGTGTGCTTTTCTGCTTACCGATTCATTGCATATATGCACTGAAATCCTTGGAAAATAGTTTTTCCGATTCTTTAATAGATTATTTAAAGAGAGAAGCTAGAGCTTGAATGATCCACCATTACATTAAGAAAACGTAAAATGAAGCTAGTTACAAGAAAAAAAAAGAGAACAAAGGAAAATTCTATTTCGTATTCTTGAACGTATTAAATTATTAAATTTTTTCCACATTAAATTGCTTGTTCGTATTGAATTTTTCATTCATTTTTTAAGTTTTCCATACAAATTTATAGAAATAGAATGCTAATTCCTTTTAGACTAATGTGGCATTTTTTCGGCTTATGCCTACCTTACAGAAATTTAGTGAAGATCGGTTCGCATTTACCCAAATACTTGTAACTCAATTTAAATTTTAATGCCGGTCAGCGAAGTAAGAGCAATTAAATATTTAAAGAACTGTTAATTGTAACTGTACCTATGAAATAGTTTAAAAAAATTTTTTTTTTAAATAATAAATATTAATATATGAAACGAAAAGCCATTAAAATTAATTGAGAATATTGTTTTGTTATAGTAATCATTTTAAATGTTGTAATTTTATTTACTTCTCGTATATCCGAAGCGTAGAGATAGTGTATTAATTCTTATTCGGAGGACCAATGCTTAACTATTGTTATGTTTTAGCGATTTTCTTTCATACAAAATTTCTGTTCCCGGGCATAAAATTCTACATATATATATATATATATATATATATAATGAGTTTAAGTGTGTTTGTATTCAGATTCAAAACGGTACGGATCTCTGTCCATCATAATGACTGGTTTCAATGTACCATCCCTGTTTCAGTTAAAATGAATGATTTATTTTTGTTTATTCATTTATGTTAGTGAATTCATGCGGGTTTAAAATCTTTTTCAGTACTTTATTGTGATAGTGGGGGATTGTAACTTTTCGTTCTTTTATAAATAAATCCAGTCAATTGAGTCAGTGAGTAGGTATGAACTGAAATCGAGTTGTATAAGAAAAAGGGGAGAATCTACGGGGTTGCACGAAGGGATGCAAGTATATTAGAACCAACAATTCATTTCATTTGTTGAATTCGCGGGTGCGGCTGGTTTCGTTTCCCCTTTATTCCCTTTTGTACATCATATTCATATATTAGACGCATGTTTTTTTGAGCAGCGGACAGAACTATTCTTTAAAATCATCCGAATAATTTGGATATGGAAAAGTGAACGCAATTTTCATCGAATTTCCGTAACTATAAACAAGAGACAGGTACAGGCTTTCTTCTATTGTAATTTGATTTAATTTTTATGTATAGCATCAATAAAAACATATTATTATGTAAAACAAAAGAAAGACTATAAATAAGATTATACAAATTATTAATGATAAAATTATAAATTATTCAGAAATGATTTTTTTTTTCATTATTTATTAATATTTTTTTATTTGTTTATTTTTCTGTTTATTTTTTAATCACAGTAACTCTTTTTTATTAGTAACAAGCGACTTCTTTATACTATCACATATAAAACTTTAAATAATAAAAAATATTTGTGAAATTAATTTTGTGTGCTGTGTCAAACTCTATTAATAGATTAGGAACCCTAATTCTCGTAAACATTTTATTAACAATTTATAATATTCTCAATAAATATATACGAGGTCTGTAAATAAAGTAAAGAGACTGGTTCAGAAAAACGTTTTATTTACAATCCAATTATACATGGACACTATCACCTTCGAAATAGTTCCCTTGGAAAGCCATACAACGCTTCAAACAGTTTTCCCACTCTACATAGCAGTGCTGGAACTCAAAAACAGGAATATACTTCAGATGGTAGGTTACATTTTTTATGTTTTCTACTGTTCCAAAATGATGTCCTTCCAGGTGTTTTTCTAAAGTCGGGAACAGGATAAATTCGCAGGTACTCAAGTCAGGTGAATAAGGTGGAGGAACAACAGGAATGTTTTTATTTGTCACAAACTCATTAATTGAGAGTGCAGTGTGACAAGGTGCATTTTCATGATGCAGCATCCAGTTGTCTTTGATGGCTGGTCTCACGCGGGCAACTCTTTTCCGCAGTCTTTCAAGAATTTATCGGTAAACATATTGATTTACAGTCTGTTCTGTAGGTAGAAACTCCTTATAAACAATGCCATTACTATCAAAGAAACAAATTAGCGTGGTTTTGATTTTTGATTTGCTCATTTTTGTTTTTTTGGGACGTGGTGAGTTTGAAGTATCCCACTCCTTGCTCTGGCGGTTTGTTTCTGGATCGTACTTAAATATCCAAGCTTCATCACCAGTCATAACATTTTTTTTAGAAAATCAATTTCATTTCACCCTAGAAGATCGCGGCAAACTTTCACCCTGTTGTTTTTCTGTTCAACAGTGACGTTTTTTGTGACCAATTTTGCACAAACCTTTTTCATGTCCAATTCATTTTTTCAAAATTTCATGGACTGTTTTTTTCAAAATTTCATGGACAAAATTCAATTGTTCTGCAAACATTCTGACTATCGGTTGTACCGTATCAAGTCTGATGCGCCCAACATTGCCGTCACTTTTTGACGTTAACGATCTTCCTGAGCGTGGATCATCCACAACCGATTCCCGGCCATCTGAAAATGCTTTAACCGCCTTAAAACTTGGGCCCTTTTAAAAACATGCGCCTTTTTAAATTTTGAAAAAGTTTCAGTAGCATTCTCACCGAGTTTAACACAAAACTTGATTGCACAACAATGCTCATAATTAGTATCACTCATTTTTTTAACGCACAACAAAAAGTCATTTCACGAAAAGATTGTTTACGTCTCATGTAGCAACAATAGACTAAAAATATTAATATCTAATATAACATATAACCATATGTTTACTAGTAACTTTACAGTTTGCCACTTTGGTTGCCAAAAAAACTAGTCTCATTACCTTATTTACAGACCTCGTCTATATATATATATATATATATATATATCTAGTTGTATATAACATCTAGTTGGGCACCTCCCCTTTTGATTGAAATGGACTTGACCAAAAATGTCCAAAAAAAGCCCAAAATTAAAAATATTTGGATTTTGGACTTTCTTAAACGCAGTAATAAGCCCTCATTGAGAGATTTTCAACGATATATCATAACTGGTACATATTTTCATTGGTTCCAGAGTTATAGCCATATGAAATTTTAGTTAATAAACTATTTGGATTTTACAAAAGGAAGGCACATCAGTTCGAATCCGACTTCATTTCCTTTTTTTTAACTTTTTTTTAACTTAAATATATTGATTTATTAATAATAAATTTAAGTATTTATTAAAAGTTATTACAAAAATGTTACAGTAAATAATAATTCTATAATAACAATAAAACAAAATAAATGAAAAGAATCAGAAATTATTAGTGAAATAAAATTTTATGTACTTTTCATTTTAAAAAATGTGTATATTTAATTTAATAGACGTAAAAGGAAGTCATGTGGTGTCCACATCAGATTTTTCATTAAACTAGAAAACATGCGTAGTAAAATTTTCATTATGTCATACCCGTTACGAAGTATAGCACTCTCCCCTATACCTCTTCACTACTCAATCAGTTTAGAGAAATATTATAGAATTAATCCTCATAATAAGCTTATCCATAAATCTCACACTCAGGTAAAACCGCTCCTAAAATACAAAGTAGACTCTAAGGTGGGTAGGTAGCATCTCAGCCGTGGGCGATAGCATCATGCATCGAGCTTATGCCGTGACTTATTCATAAACAAAGATAATAGATATCAATGAAAGTTGAAACAGAATTTTATTTTTTGTCTTCAGTGTTCGCAACGCGTCGAAAAACGTAAAAAAAACCGGAAGGGAATCAATCACCTTTTGACTGATAGGAACATATATTACTAATTTTATATACATCCCAAGTTCTTACTGAGAGTCATTAGTTTTAGACAGTTAGTCAGAAAAAGGTTAACTGGAAAGTAATTATGATTGAATTACCTAAAAATAAATGTTTAATAAATACTTAACGAATATTGTAACCTAGTAGTAAATTAAACCCTACTTAAGTTAAGTAAGTTTCAATATAATATTACAAAATTTTTAAAAATTTGCTTTATACTTTTTAGCCGTACTTTAATCAAATTATTATCATACAGTGCATGAGTTTAATTAGTAGGTTAATTTGGATTTCAAAAGACATCACATATTGAAATTTCTAATATATTTATAAAATATCAAACAAATTTTCTATTAAACATTTATTATATAAAGTAATGAAATAATGAAGTTTTTTCATAGTGAAGTTTTTATTTCATTTACTTAATTAACTACCACAATTTTCGACAAACGTCTTTATGAGTTTTTATAAAAGATTTCTCATTCGATCCATCTCTGATAATGCATCATTACCAGGAGCTGTGTGAATGGTACGGAGCCGAGTGAATCGTCAGGAGCTGTGTCTCAACATACTGCCCGCCAAAAATCATCTATATATATGAGTGATAACGAATTGTTGTCAAACTGGAAACCACAAAAACCCCCGAACCAAGTTTTTGTCTTTTTTTAAATGTCAAACGGCTATTGAATTTGTTATCTGCGACCCCAAAAACCTTTTTTACATCCACGTCCTTAATTTACTCCCGTACGGGGAAATGTTTGCAAACGTAATGGTAGGATATTGTATTGTCACCCAACCTTAGTAACTGTACAAAATTTCATCGATCGGCAGTGTCAGAAATTGTGTTAAATTAAGGACGCAAGATTTGAGGACAAACATAAAAAAATATTGCGAGTTAAAGAAACGCAATTAAAAAGGTAAATTAAAAAAAAAAAAAACTATCGTTTGTTTTCGCGTTGCTAATTTGTTTCATTTAAATTTTACGATACAAACAATTAAAAGAAGGGTTGCTAACGGGAAAGAGTACAACTTTGTCATTCCACTTCTTCCACTCGTGTATCGTATTAATGCTTGGCATGTTACATAGGGAGGGCTTATTGGCGACGACATCCAGAGTTAGCTGGTTGTTGTGCAAAGAAAGCATCTGTTCACTGGTGTTCCTCATGACCGTCTGTTTCACAGGCTTTGGCTGTGTTACTCGTATTCAACATCGCATTACATTTCCCTCCGCCCATCATCCTCCTTACTGTAGTTAATAACATAATTGAGATCATTTCCTTCTTTTCTTCTCGCAAACTACCCTGAACACAATTCTTACCCCTTATTCTATCTTACTACAAACCACCCTTAACACATTCCCGGCTGTGCTTTGAAACTGCACTATAAAACAACCCCGGCAGTTGAGACAGCCAGTCTACTCGGTAAAAAAAGATATAAATTTTGAGGCGAGCCTCGTTTCTGAAAAATGAAATTCAATTAGGAGAAAAGAATTACCATAAGCTAGTCTAGTCGGAAAGAAAAGGAGGGACACCGGGAAGAAGAGAGGGGTTGGCAACCCTTGAAATAAAAACAGGAAATATGGGACATTAAGGAGCGAGCGGTCAGACTCAGACCGACCCACCATAACCAAATCCAGTAAACAACCTGCCGCACGAGACATTATTTATATTTTATTACTTTTTCAATTCTTTTTTTTTTCTTTATCATTCCCTACTATTACCTTTAGCCCTAACTATTTAAGAAGAAAAATCAAATAAAAATTTATATTATATATATTTTTTTATATTTCAAAAACCATAAAACGTCTGTAGGCGCGCACACATTCATCATCAACGCCAATATCTACTAAAAATCTAAAAATAAATCTAACAATCTACTCTGTACTTCGACAAGGATTGAGTTCTAAAAGTAACTTCGGTCTATAAACCGAAAGAAATAGTAAAGAAATCATAACAGTACAGTATCAAAGAAACAGATAAAAATTTCGAATGATTGAGTTTGTCACGCGGCTGCTCATCATCCAAAATCTTGTGTGAATGCTCACGCGCTTATTATTGAGATCCTTAAACAATTTTAACATGTATGAATTCCAAAAAATCTAAAAATTATTCATATCTAGGTGTAAATATGTAAATTAGTACCAAAGTAAATACTAAGTGAATTTAAAACGGACGAAGGTCGTTTTTATTTTATTATTGAAGTGTAAATTTACGAGTATTATTAGTTATAAAATAAAATTCCTATCCTTTTTAAATTGCATAGGGGTTAATAAGGTAATAAGGATGATTTACGGATTTATGATCTAAACTTAAAATCAGTTACTCTATTTTCAGTTTTAAGGTCGGGCTTGAAATTAAATTTCTAAAAAGTATACAATTAATTACGTTGGCAAACAATCAAACGAAAAGGCATGGAATAAGATAAAGCTAGTAAATAAGCAAGGGTTATTGCACCCCTTTAATATGGCGGGTCTATATATCCCAAGGGCAACATCCCTCATCACCAACATCTCGACTACAAATTGATTTAAAAACGTAATTCATATACCCTAGATGTATACAGGAACCCGTTGCGGTATAAAGGGTGACAACGGACACCACAGAAATTTGCCATTATATTATCAATTACTTGAAGAATAGAAATCAATTAAAATTTTAAAATAACAAAACAAATAAATCCACGAATTAAAAATGTAGTTTTTAAGATTTCTTATCGGTTGAATACAAAATTATATTAAGTATATTTTTGGGGGTAGAATTGACCTTTAAATTAGGTTTATCAACAAAATGTTGATATATAATTCTAGAATGTTATGAAAAATATGTTTCGAGTAAGAATATCCTTGAACTTGAGAAAATTATTGCTTTAAAAATAAGTCCTCTTTCAGCCTTTCTTTTTCCTGTTTAGCCTCCGGTAACTACCGTTTAGATAATTCTTCAGAGGATGAATGAGAATGATATGTACGAGTGTAAATGAAGTGTAGTCTTGTACATTCTCAGTTCGACCATTCCTGAGATGTGTGGTTAATTGAAACCCAACCACCAAAGAACACCGGTATCCACGATCTAGTATTCAAATCCATGTAAAAATAACTGGCTTTACTAGGACTTGAACGCTGTAACTCTCGACTTCCAAATCAGCTGATTTAGGAAGACGCGTTAACCACTAGACCAACCCGCGGGTTAAAAAAAAAAAAAAAAAATAAGTCCTCTATACTGATAATAAAAGGGATGTTGATATTCTTATTGGCAACTATAACTATTAAAACACTATCACATGAAAGGGCTGCATTAGTAATAACTATAGTAATAACTTTCTAATGAAAATAAGATGAGAGATACTTATAAGACAAGATATATTAAATTTGTTTCGTTTTTTTTCAAGCTTCTCTTGTATCTCTTACAGTTACTATAAACAAATTAATAATAATAAAAAGAAGAAGAAATGGTAAATATGTAAATAATAAATACCGTTTTTATTTCCATCTACTGACAGTACAATAGATATATTGTAGTGTGTAAAATTATTAGAACTTAATAATTGTTATTACACGTTCTACTCTTCTACGTTATTCTGTGCAATCATCTATGATAATTGAAGAATGATTATTTTATGGGAATACCTTTTTTGAACCCATTAAACCAAATGCAGAGCTTCTGAGCAAAATGGCAAACTGAAAAGTTACTAGTAAACATATGGATATATGAACAGCTGATTTATATTAGGTATTGATATTTTTAGCCTATTGTAGCCATATGAGACGTAAACAAACTTTTCGTGAAACGAGTTCTTGTTATGCGTTAAAAAAATGAGTGATACTAATTATGAGCAACGTTGTGCAATCAAGTTTTGTGTTAAACTCGGTGAAAATGCTACTGAAACTTTTTCAAAATTGAAAAGGGAGTATGAAGAATGACGCTCTGTCATGAGCCCAAGTTTTAGGTTGTTTAAAGCATTTTCAGATGGCCGGGAATCAGTTGCGGACAATCCACGCTCTGGAAGACCGTTAACCAAAAAGTGACGACATGTTGAGCGAATCAGAGACTTAAAACGGTACCTCCGCCGATTAACTGTCAGAATGATTGCAGAACAATTGAATTTAAATCATACCACAGTCAAAGACAACTGGCCATCAACTAGCCATTACGGAACGGAACCCAAGAATGGCGGAAGTTTCAATATATCTCCCTACAGATCGCAGGGCCTGGACAATGTCCCTTGCTGCTGTATCTTTTTATTATCGGGCGGATTTCATCGGTTATAAATTTTAAGTTTTATTTATGGACGGATTTGGTAATTTGTGTTCCTATCCGTATGGACCATCGTGAAATATATTTACTGGTTCTGACCGTGAAAGACTAAGCTTTTGAGCCTAGTAATCCCGGAGTGATTCCCCTTCAGTCCATCCGATGAAGTCCTTTCGGTACAAGCACTTATGGGCTAGCAGGAGTGCGCCTACCGGAACCCTAGTTATTTGGAAGGAGAAATGCGCTCCGTTCTCCGGAGGGAGTCGCATATGCTGACTAAATGAAATTGTGGTCTCTTCGTGGGGCGGTGTGGGGTGTTGTCTAGCTTTTATTTAGTTTTAAAAAATTTAATTGCGAAAACAGTTAACTTTCGTGCGGTTTCCATTTATAGGTTACGCGGTATAGAGGCTCCTAAGACTGGTTTGTCATTTTTTGACTCTCGTACCGCCTCTTCATGGTGGTTCGTTTAATACGGCATGAGGCCGTTTTCTCGTTTTACGGCATGAGGCCGCTCTCCTGAACAGTCTGCGTGCCTGCGCCACCCCCACCTCGGATACGGTGTGTAATCCCGCATCGTAGCGAAGAGTGACGTTTCTGACGAACCACGGTGCTCCAAATATGGACCGCAACGCTACGTTTTGGCGGCTTCTAATTTCTTTTGAAGCGTGGAGTTCAACAAAGCTCCCCATGCCGGGTAAGCATATGTTAGAATCGGCAGGACGTATAGCCGAAAAATGAGCAATTTGGTCGCCAGTGGATATGGACTGGCATTGTTCAGTACTGGGTATAGTCAGGCCCTGACGGCCTTTGCCCTTTGGGTCACGTATTTAACATGTTCTCCTACGGTAAGCCGTTTATCCAGGACTACTCCCAGGTACTTGACTGTTTCCCAAAGGGGATTTTCTCTCCTGAGATTTCCAGCTGCCTAGCTGGAGCACGTGTCTTGTATGTGAACATCACTGCCACCGATTTTTCACCGTTGACCTTGATTTTCCACATATCGAGCCACGGATCTACTAGATCCAATTGCCGTTGGAGTCTCTCGATCGCGTACTCTACACTTCCGGATTCATAATAATATGCCTTGTCGTCTGCATATAGAGCTGTTTTGACTCCTTCCGACAGCGGCATATCCTTGACGTAGGCCGTGTACAAGAACAGCGAAAGCACTGCTCCTTGGGGGACTCCAGCGGCTACGTCTCTCGTGGAGGAGATTGTTCCCCCTACGCGTACAACAAATTGTCGGTCTAGTAAATAAGACCGTATCAATCTGACATAGCGACAGAGAATCGTCGTATGTGCGAGTTTATACAGTAAGTCGCTATGCCAAACTTTGTCAAAGGCTTTAGCCACATCTAGAAAAACGGTTGCAGTTACCGCTTTTCTATTTAGGCCACCGACAAGACTGTCGATTATTTTAACCAGTTGGAGGGTCGTCGAGTAGCCCTCCCTGAACCCAAATTGCTCAGGCCGTATTCATTTTCCGAAATGTCACCTAAGTCTCTCCAGGAAAATCCTTTCGAATAGCTTTGACAACACTGGTAATAAGGAAATCGGCCTGTAGTTCTGGGGAAAGAGCAGACGTTTCCCAGGTTTGGGTAGGCATAACACCTTTGCAGTTTTCCAGCAATTCGGAAAATATCAAACGCACAAAATTGACGTTAATATTGTGGTTATGGTCGCTATAAGAGCGGGTGGAATATTCCGGAATGCGCGGGCACCGATCCCGTCAACACCCGGAACCCTAGCCATTAATGACAACTGGTTGCTGCATCATGACAATGCATCTTGCACTCTCAATTAATGAGTTTTTGGCAAAGAAAATCATTCCTGTAGTTCCTCAACCACCTTATTCACCTGACTTGAGTCCCTGCGACGTTTTCCTGTTCCCGATTTAAAAAAAAAAACACCTCAAAGGACACCATTTTCGAACAGTAGAAAACATTAAAAATAAATTTTAAAAATGTAACCGATAATCTGAAATATATTGCGGTTTCTGAGTTCCAAGACTGCTATGAAGAGTGGGAAAACCGTTTGAAGCGTTGTGTGGCTTCCCAAGGGAACTACTTCGAAGGTGATAGAGTCCATTTATAATTGGATTGTAAATAAAAAGTTTTTCTGAACCATTCTGATTACTTTATTTACAGACCTCGTAGTTATTCTATCCATTAATCTTATAAATAAAAAGAATTTTCCTCAGATTCGTAAAATATTTCTTTAGTGTAAAAACCTTTTTACAGTAAACATATAGGGAAAAGATATATTGTGATAAATTTGTATATAGATATTGGATCTTGATAGAGTACGTTCAATTTACATTTTCCTGTTTTATATAAAATAATAAAACTAGTATATATCTTAATTTACTTAAATTAATCTGGTAATTTTTTAAATGATTTTAGAAGTCGATTTTTACTCAAAAAAGTGCTTGGCCGTCACCATAGAAGTGTTTGTTTACTTCTGTTTTCTTAAAAAAAAACCTAAAGTGGTTTGTATTAAACAAAAAAACTCATTTAATGATCTTCTCAACGTAAGGGGGTTACTTAATTCAGGAATATTAAGCAATTTTGCGCAGAATACAATAAACATTTTTAGGGCCGAGTGGTTATTTAATCTTCCTAACGCACTACAATATCCATTCATTTAAAAAAAATGTAAAGCAAACTGAGGGTAGCTGCAAAACGATTAAAAGTATATGAAGATAAAAAATCTTTTGTTATGAATATATTACTAGTACTCATATTTTATGAACATTTGTTTTGAACGTTCCTCAATCCTTTAATCTTTTCGTACCTTTGATCTTCTCTGTACGAATAACAGAAAGCGGCACTTGCTTACATAAAAATACATCACTACGTTATCATCTACTTGTAGAAATTGTTCCTTTACGATGCAAAAAAAAATCTTAATATTCAGTCTTAATTTTACTGAAAGAAAAATGAATCTAAATAAAAATATTTCAAGAGAAATTGAAGTAATGAATTTCATTAATTAGAAGTAAAAACGAAACAAATACTGGGATCCGCACAATTAGATTTTCTCAGATTTTCCTAATACGCATTACTAATCTATTAGAGATGCAAATACGCATTACCAATAAATTACAAAAACGTTTTAATATTTTTCACTTGCTACAACGCGCTTTATGTAAGCGACAATTCAGCAGATTCGTCGACAACATACAAATAAAACCCTCACTGAAGTAGAATTGAAATTCATTTGTAGAGAAAAGATATTATTTCTGATTTAAGGAGGTCACAGACATAAAACACAGGAAACTTTAAATGGTTATAAAATACTGAGTAGACGTATTTTCAGTTTGAGATCGCTTTACTTCTTTTTCTTAAAAAGAGGGTATAAAGGTCACGGACTATTGATCTCAACATTCATAACATAAATAACGACTTTATACAAAATTTTTAAAATGCTTCATAACCCGTATCCCTCACGAAATCTTTTACGGTACAATACTCGACCGTTCTGCGACAGCTAATGAATATAAAATAGTATCCGATGAAAGTAATCGATTACATTTCTGAACGAAAAATAATAATATTATTTATAAAAGTTTTTAAAGTTTTATACTTTTATTTTTCACGTGTTATTCTGAAAATACTACAACGGTATACATAATGCAACAAACATATGCTATTATCTCTGATTTAATTACGTAATTCAATTAAAATTTCAAAACGAATTAAACTTGCTGCGTACTGTTTTACTCGTAGTTACTGGTTAACCGCATAAAAAAGAAATAGAAGGCTTAATTTGTGTTTATTTTATTCGCTCCATTAAAATCACGTTACACATTTCCAGATCACGAGTCGTAATCTGTGGTCGCTGAAGAGTGTAATGAAACCCTAGCGGTTAATACAGGGAAAGATACGCAAACAAACCAATTTATCGCTTGTTTTCCAAAAGCTGTTTTTTTTTATTTTTTACCGATGCTGTAAAATCCAAAGCTCAATTCCATTCCATCGCCACTCAGTCGGTTGTAAAAGGGAATTTGTGCGATTGTGTGTATTTTTTACCAAACGCACGTACACGATCGCTCATATTCACTCGCACACATTGAAACTGTTATACGATTTTGATTTCTGTTCACTAGAATGTCTGTTTAGTTACGATAAGAGTTGGTCCCACAGATTTGTCTACGGGCAACATTTTTTCACATTATACCCTTTTTTATCCTCCACCCTCGCAGTCGAATATAAGGTCTCTAAACAACTGTCAAATCATCACCCTACAACATCATTATCAATACGGCAGCAGATAATCCGATTATACTGATTTGAAATATCCACCAGATCGATTAACAAAGGAGGCAAATTTCTGTCTGTCACACTCTCACTCGCTCTCTCTCTGTCATTCAAACTCTTTTTCTCTCTCATTAAGAATATTGCAACCTTATTTGAATAAAATATTAATATTGAAATTTTCAAAACATTTTTTTTTTAGTTGACCAATAATTTCGGCCTGTATATTTACAAATTTACTACTAAATTAGAGTTTATTTATTCTTTTTTTGATAATTCAGTATTATAAAATACCACTGCTACACAACCCATAGGTTAAACTGTTTTTACTGTTACAATATCCTCTGTTATAAAAACTCAATGCGATTATTTTTTGGAGAGGGAGCTTGACGATATCGCCATATAAGCTTGAAACTTATGCGTGGATTATGAGATTGGAATTTTATAGTTTGAAAAATGCTGGCCTGACCGGGATTCGAACGCGAGACCTTCGGATAAAAGGCCGTGACGCTACCACTCGGCCATGGATATCGGCTATTGTTTTCATAAACTAAGTAACTCATTAAATATTTGGTAAGTAACATAACTTTAAAAACGTTATTCTTAAGATAAACTATTTATTTTATTACAGAAACTTCTTTTTTAAAATAGAGAACTGAAGAAGAAATTTTACACGTGTAATTAAATAAAGTCTAATTAAATAGCTTGTTAAGAGCTGCTTAAAGTTCTGATAGTTCTGCTATCAACTATTGAAAGCTAATTAGCTAGAAATCTGCTATTAGCTATTGAAAGTTCTGAAGCTTGTAAGAATTCGTCGTTAGACGAATTCTCTTACAAGCTTCTCAATTAATTTAATACATCAGTTAACAAATTTTTCGTAATAATTACCCAAAAATAATGCATTTTTAAAGTAATTTGTACATCTAATAAATTTAAAAAAGTTATAAAAAACTACAAAACATAAGTTTATTTTTTTACCTTACAGTGTTGCTAGTCTTATAATCATTTAACACTTACAACTAAACATAATTAAGAATATCGTTGTTATTAACGGCCAAATTCTTTTTTCAAAACAAGCCAAGGATATTTAAATTTAAATTCTTGTTTGACTGAAGTTTTAGCGTCAGTCAAACAAGCCAATCTAATAAATGTGTTTTCTTCATCTTCACAGAGTAGGCAAGTTGAGCTGCTGGAATCACCTTTATGGTAGTATGTGTTTTGCATCCAGCCACGTTTGAAATAGTAATTGCCTGATTAACTAATTACCGGTTTAGCCGTAGTAAGTCATAGCGTCTCAAAAGGCTCATCCGAAAGAGGTCTCAGTTTAACATTCCCTAGTACTCCCATTTTTTACTTTCGATTACTATGGTAGGTTTTTAGCGAGGGCATTCATAAAGGAACGATACTGGTGCACGAGTTGAAAATGAGGTTTATATAGAAAATGTAGTACCCACTTACCAACAATTGTAAGAAAATTAAACCTAAATGAGGTGCACTCTGTGTGAAAATTCAGCTTTCACCATTGATCCCAATTTTTCTTAACCTGCTCGTTCCCGTATACGGTTTAATGAGACAGAATCCACTGGAAGACTAATATTTTTCCCTGGTCATTTATTACAAAAATTGTGGTTTCTGATCAAGAATCTGTGAATTTAGTTACGAGGATCTTCTTGTAATACACGAACTGATGCTCGGGAATTAACAAGAAAGGCAAACACTATCTCTTAAATCTTGGCTCGGTTTTCAAGATTAAGCTCATCAGCCCTCTTCTAGCCATTGACGTTCGTTTTTAACTTTCTAGTGGATTCAGATAACACAAATATGAGAATAAACACCGGTAGCTACGTAAGTACTTTCGTCAGTGGTAGAACTCTCAGTAAGTCATCGTAATGAAGAGCGCGATAATTTTACGCATTAGCGTTAAATGCGGTGGTTTAAGTTGTGCAGGAGGGATAAAGGGCTTGCTTTCATCAGAAGTAAAATGAGGACACACGTTACTTTGAAACAGTATTAATATAACTGAAACCGTGAAGGTTTCCTTTTATATTTCAGCTTTTTTGAAGTTTTAGAGTAAAATACGACTGCACTTCATACTCTTATTAAGTCGATTGTAATTTCAATACTGGCAAAATTACAATCTAAATAATTATGTAAGGAATTACATAAATATTTAACTTTTAAATATTTTACCGGGACTAAATGAATTTTTTCTACTTTGAAACAGTATTAATATAACTGAAACCGTGAAGGTTTCCTTTTATATTTCAGCTTTTTTGAAGTTTTAGAGTAAAATACGACTGCACTTCATACTCTTATTAAGTCGATTGTAATTTCAATACTGGCAAAATTACAATCTAAATAATTATGTAAGGAATTACATAAATATTTAACTTTTTAATATTTTACCGGGACTGAATGAATTTTTTCGCTTCGTTCCAGGTTAGAGTGTAAATCCACAGATAAAGGCTCTTGCCCTGCTTTGGCTGGATAAGAGCACAAAGAACCAATTATTTATCGTAGAAAACGTAAACATTACACAGAACTTTCAGGAGCTATGGCGGCCTTTATTCTTCCTTTTTCTAAGGCGAAATAAAAATAGCAAGGCATGCTTACCATACCCCACGGAATTCTAAACTGCTAAACACGTCAAGCCTTCTTTCGTTTTGTTTTTCTAATTTATCAGCATGCAAAGAAAAGTTCAATCTAGAACCAGTATTAACACAAGATTATTTGCACTCTCGGAGAGATTGGAAATTAATATAAATACCCGTCAAGTTCAGTCAAATATCCAAGGAGAGATGTCAGCAAAATAATCCAAAAAGCAAAATAATCGAAAAAAGAGGTGCAGGAACCGCATTTACAGGCGCCTAAGCAGTGCCGGGCTCGCTAACAGGTTCCGCCAGTTATAACCAAGGGCGTATGTATACCTGCGCACTACCGAAAAAACTTCCACCTCTGGCTTCCCCCTTCCTCTACTGCTTATAAAAGCATTTCATCAGAAGTAGGGGTAATCGCCCGCACACAGTCATAAAAAAACCAACAGATGTCGCACACCACACAAACTACACCACTGGAAACAACACATACAGCACGTGAAATACAAACACCGACAACAACATTGCACAAGAACATGCTGAAAACAAGAAAAAGCTTCTAACATCCATAACACCCACGCGATACACACCCACACAACAGTCAAGACAGAAATCTCAAATAGTCACACCACTTACCAGTGGCCACCATCAGACGCACAAGCAGAGTGCCCCCCGGCCTCATCGCACCCAGGCAACCCCCACACGTACGGGGGACCACCTAGACACTCAGCCGAGAACCTGTCCGCCCCCGCGCCCACCGGCACCATTCTCCTCTGCGAGACTCCTCATATAAATTCAGCTTCCTCATGACCGTCCTAACGAATCTTTCCACAGTCGTCCACTGTGTAATCTAAATCCTTGTAATAGGATTCGTAGGGTATCTTCAGGGCGAAACATAAACTCACATCTCAGGTTGCCGAGCATCTCTCTACGCTCTATGGTGAATCCCAGGAATTGTGTTAACTCAAAACTCAGCGTGCCGTGGATCCTCCGGCAACACCCCCTGATGTCCTCAAAAAGGTGGTGGGTCCACCTACCCTTCGTGGCCCGGTCCCATCGCTCCTGCCATGTTTGTAAGATCTCTTCTTATGGTTCTTCAGCAGAGCGCTTCCTTTCCTCTAATGGGAGTCTTCTCAGTTCCCTAATTCTGCTACGCCGCATTATCATCAAGTCTACAGGCGGGAATCCAGCCTGTACACCTCAACAGCCTCCCTGGACACCGTTCTATAGGCGGCCGCTACTCTGATTCAACACCTCCTGCGGATGGATTCCAGTTTACCCCTGTACTTGGCAAATCTAACAACATCCGTCCGCAACTCGGCGCCATATAGCAGGGCTGAGTAGACCACACCAGTAAGCAGTTTCCTCCTTTGTTGGGTGGGCCCTCTTGTATTCGGGAGTGGGCTAGCAATAAGCCTCCTCGTTTTCTCCGCCCTTGTAAGCCCGGAGTACGTGAGTACTAAATATTAGTCTGGAGCCAACCCAGAATTCACCTAAGAGAATTCTATTTATTCCAGGAAAAATTGAACTTGCTCCAGGACAACGTCTTTCACTACAATGGAGCAAGATGGTGAAACACTGATCCCTTATAGCAGTCCTTGTTTAATCTTCTTAAATGAAAATATTCTATTTCAGCGTTCAACGCGAATAAAACATTCCAAAATAAAGTATGCTAAGTTTCTATAAAAAGTTTCTTATACTTCACATACTGATCGATACACAGAAATTTTCTTTTTTGAAACTTTGTCAAAAGAAGTAATAAGCAAGAGAGCTTGGTTTCTGCTGGTTTCATGTTTGATATCCTATATTAGATAAACCGCTTGCTCCAACATAATGAAGCATTCGGTTTCTCCTACAATCGCCTAACTTCTGGATAGAATCTTCGGTGCATCAAAGAATTAATAGTTGTTGGAGTTTTAAGATTATTTGACTGTATAATTCGGGGGAAAACAGTCAGTCATCAAGATAATATATGAAGGTGTTTCAATCTTCTTAATCTCTCTGGGGAATTGTACGATTATAGGTTTTCCTCGTTCACATGAGTAATGAGTGTACCAAACTCGGTTAAAAAATGCCAATACTAGATTAACTGCTTCGTCTTAAATGTTAAAAAAAAAAAACTCGGGAATACTACTAAGGAACTAAATATATTTTAATTTTTAGAGATTACTTTATTGTATTAATAAATTAAGAGATTAATTTATTGTAATTTTTCTGTTAAAATGAAAATGGTCATCGGAGCTCGTACAGATGTTTGGATGAATTTTAATTTCCCCTTTTTTTTAAACCGCTTAATTTAGGTATCAATTCTATAATTTTTTTTTTCTTAAATCGGTTGTACTTCGTTTTTCTGTTCTCCATCTTTGAGGTAACATCGACTAGAAAACCATTTTGTCTGATCAACTGAAAAAGATTTTTCTAACTGCGACGCACTTAACCTTTAAGATACTTCGTCGGAATTCATATGTTTTTCCTGTTCTTTCTGCCACTCTCTTCGAACATCCTCTTTCGACTTTCTTCTTTTTTATGTCAACATTTTACAAGTGTGATTTTCCGTTTAGTCTCTTGTAATTGACCGTACGGCACATTTTCGTATCTTACTTATTTCTTTAAAAGATACTTCAAAAATTGTTCCCAAGCCTCACCCCGGAGAGGGCCGAAATAGTATTGGCAGCAAAAAGCTCCTGCACAGTCTTTTTCTCAGAAACAATTTAATTTGGTATCGTTGCTCAATTATACCATCAGCAAATCATATGTGTACTCTAATTACTTTTTAACTAAAAATCATCAATAGGCAGGACTTTATTGCCAGGAAATCATCACAGAAATAATATTTCTTTTGATTAAAATAGGGGTATAGGCTGCACCGACAATTCTACCCTGAAAAACTGCATGAAATGCAATTTTGGGGTGAGATGTTCGACTTTTAAACGAAAAAAGCAATCAAAAATCATGTAGATGACGCTTTGTTATTTTTTAGATAAAAACAGATGGTTGGATTACTGTCCATTATAATAAAATTTTTTTTATTATAATGTACAGAACGCATATTTGTGTTTTCATAATTCCAACTGGTAGTAGGAATATTCGCCTATGCTGCTTCCAACCAAGCAAAAATAAGATACTTTTTGAGGATTTTATATAAAACAGAATCATTTATGACTTCCGTTCGTACGAATAATCAATTAAATCATCTGAAGACTATCAGTGTTAGCCATAAATTTAACCATCTGAAATATAAAAGCAATATTTTTAGATGTAACAGCTGCGTTGATGTCAGTTGTAACTCAGCGATCTTATATAGAGTAAAATGGTACGGTAACTTTTAAATTAATAAATAATCGAATTTTTTGCTGACGCGCTAGCTTCAACAGTACCATAAAAATTTTTATTTGCAGTAGGACCGACTTTATTTCAGCCAGTATTACTTCTAGTTGAACTAAAATTGAGGCGGTTGTAAAACCGTAGAGATATATAAATCCTTAACACGTAGAGAAAGTTTGATAGAATTTGTGCGAATAAAAAGAATTATATTTAAATTAATTATTTCTTAACAGATTACATCTGCGTTACTGATCAATGTACTACGCTATCAACATATAAAAGCGTACGATGACAATTTATTATTTTAATTCGACGAAATTTCGTCTTTTTTAATATAATGGTTTAAATGAATAGTTGTGTTATTAGACTTAATGAAATAATATTACACAAAACAATAAATAAAATATACTATATTCAGCAGTTCATTTTACTTTATAACTAATATTGTATTAACAATATTATTTTTTATTTGTGACGCTTTTACTTTACCACTTTACACGTCCTGCTGAGTGCGTAGACTTAAAAGCATTAAAATAGTAAGTAATATATGACATCCCTCTTTTGAATTTAATTTTCTACATTTTTTTTATAAATATATATTAGTTATATAAAAACCTGTTAAAAGCTCAATTAAACAACTTGACCAAACCAAGAGTACAAACGACGATGTTACAAAGAAAACAGAAACGATTACTCGAAACTGGAAGAAAATGACAATAGACAATTAAAAATAAATAAACCATTTCACTGTTGCGATTTAAGAAGTTCCTAAGATTAAAATACGATGAACTTACAAACTTATTTGAAGCCGTGGCCATCTATTCGCGATCCAAAAATACAAACGCAAAAAAGAGGTCCGTGATGGATAAATAAAGAGCAGTATAGAGCGAGAGGGAGTAACTTACTAGAGGGCTTGTAAGATAGGTTTACTGTGCCTACTGATGAAATTAGAGCTGCCACTAATAGCCGTGTACATAATTTATTCACAAGGAAGAGCGAGAAAGAGAAATTGAGAGCAGGAAGAGCGGGAAGATTGTGCGAGTTCTTTTCAATAGCTCATCCACACTTTACCGCCTTGCTCTTTTCTCTCACTCCAACAAACATCTCTCTCTTGCATTATTCTCTCACCACCCTTTCATTCATAATAGAGTCATCCTATTCGATGATTCAAATTTGAAAAGAAGAACGTACCCTCTTCCCTAAACTCTCTAAAATGAAGCTCAGAAACCACAACATGTAAACGGATTACAAGATAAGAGAATGAGGGGAAAACCGACATTGAGGGCTGCAAATTTTATAAACTCTCGGTACTCTAGTCTGGAACCTAAACAGCTCTCCACTAATGCGATAGCATTTATAATTTAAAGTAATTAATAATTTACGTTTTTAAAATTGAAAAGAAACGATTAATGACTTATTCGTAAATTATAATTTAAAAACTTTTGAAAGACCATGCATGGAGTGCGATAGCTTGGTTTTAATACTTTCCTAAAGGAAGGACTATTGATAGATTTAAGTTTGCTTTTTACTTCATTAAACGAAGTTCAAGAAAGTAAGAACTCAAAAGTAAGTACTCAAAGGTAAGTAATTCAAGATCGATTAGCCGTAGAATGTAAAAATTTGGATTTAGGACTGTTGTAACATCTAGTTGTGCAATTCCTCATTTAATTGCAATCGACTGAACCAAAAGTCCAGACAAAAAGTCCAAAATCCAAATTTTTGGATTTTGGACTTTTTCTTAACTGCAGTAATAAGCCCTCATTGGAGCTTTTTAACGATGTATCATAAGTTGTACTTATTTTCATTGTTTACAGAGTTATAGCCCAATAAAATTCTAATTAATCAAATATTTGGATCTTACAAAGGGAAAGCACATCGGCTTGAATCTGACTTCATTTCCTCTTTTTTTTTAAATTTTAAATATATTGATTTATTAATAATTGTTAAACTGTGATTGTAAAACATGTTTAAAATAAATAATAATTTAAAATTTAAAAAAATATGAACAAAAAATGTAATAAATATATACAAAATATATGTATGAAAAATATATAGGATGAAAACTAATGTCCACATCAGATTTTTTTAGATTATATATAATATGTGAATATATATATATATATATATATTGTATTATAAACTAATAATACGTGTATACAATTATACATTTTCTTACTTCTGATAGATTATTCTTACTTTATTAATTATAATGATACTTCTTTAAATTAAAAAAAAAAATGATTCATTAGAGTAGAGTAAAATATTTCACCGTATGACATCTCGGAGAGTAAACCCCCCGTCTAGATCTTTGAGTGCATACTAGTCAAAAGGAAATCAACAGAAATCATGAGAATGATGGCGTTTAGAAATCGTTTAAATAAATAAAAATAATACGATTGATATATTTATGATAAATTTGTAATAATTTCCGTAGTAAAAATGAGAGAGCAGAAATTTTAGTATGTTGACTGCAGTATTATTAATTTATTTATTTTGGAATAATTAAGAGGAAAGTTTACATATAAAGGTTAAAACTGGAAACAAACTTTCACAATAAAAATTGCTCAAAAATTGAGACGTGCTTGAATTAATTTAAGTCAAAAGACAGAAAAGGTAAAGGTTAAAGAAGAACGCAGTGAAACGTAAAAGAAAACAAATAAAAGGAAGGTAAATTTAACATACACTAACATAAAATAAAAGTTAGGAGAAATGTTGTCAAAATACCAATGTCAAAGAGATACGAAGAACTTCCTGCAATATATGGCAGCATAGGATAAAAGAACCCAACAGAGAGGAAAATTATCTACGGACTTGGAAACGGAAAAAGAAATTAAACAAATAAATACGTTATTCACATTAATACATTATATAGAGATAGACCATGTTTGACAACGTTGTGCTACACCACAGATAGTAACGGCAACTGCACAGTATTTATCTTATCACGCCAAATAAAATTTTGGTAAGACTTAAATAAGAGCATTAAAGTAAAATCCGTTTAATGAATAATGAAATGTAATTTTTTGTTCAATGAAATAAAATTTATGTGTCTCCCAGCATTATAATTCATAATTTAATAATAGAATGCGTTATAATTTAAATAATTAAACGTACATAAATAGGCCTGATACATACATTTACTAAGTATAGTTCATATTCGTTATATATACATAACGTACTAAAGAAAATATTCCGTTATAACAACAAATCCCGTATTAGGCAAAGGAAAATTTTCCTTTCATCATCTCTTCATTTATATTACGGTGATCGTGTAATATCACTGCTAGATTAAATATTTTTTCCAAATGAGGGTTTAGAGGAAAATAGGAAAGGTTATCACTTCAATCAGGATATCGAGTAACGACGTTGATAACATCCAAAAACAAATAAGAATTTGAAGAAATTTTAATTTGAACGCCATTAATGCGAAGAATGGTTAATTCTTTTTATCTATTTATAGTGAAAGTAGATTGATCTCTTAAGGACAATTTCTATTCATATTACAGTTAAATAAAAACTCCTTAAAATTAAGACAAACGCAAAGTTTGTAAACTCCTTTGGGAATGAGCGTTAATTATATGACTAATTTTTTTCTAAAATAAAACGATAAACAATATTTGTTCACAAAGAATACTTTACATTAATTCTAAAATTAATAAAATATTACCTAACAATGTATAGATCAAAATTTTATTTTCAGTGCTTCTAAGTTTTTCGTAATTGATGAATTGTACTTCGTGCGATATGTCCGCAATTTTCCGATACGTTTAAGGGTAATAAAACCGGCTTCATAATGATGTAAAGAAATCGAGGATAGTGGCATTTTCCGCCCCAATTATTATATATAAAAAAGCAACAATGGAGAGTACGTAACGTTGTTGCAGTTACTTTAATTTAAGCGGATTTCTTCAAAACGGCTTCCAAAACAGCTAGGCAAAGACTATAAAGCAATGATATTTAATAAATACAAATTTAAAAAATAATGACTGATTATAAAAGATAAATCTGACTTACACCATTACGATGGTGTCACCCAGATATTTAATTTGTCAAATAAAACCGGTTAAGACGAAATTAATTTTTTATTAACTTCAATTCAGTTTTTAATTTTTACTTCCTTGAACGAAGTAAAGGAAGTACTGTGATCGCGAAAAATTTCGGTTTTGAGATTTCAACGGACATATCCATTTTGATCATCCCTGAATCCATTTTCACTAGTTTCAGCGTGACGTCTGTACGTATATATCTCAAAAACGATTAGCCGCAGGATATTGAAATTTTGGATTTAGGACTGTTGTAACATCTAGTTGTGCACCTCCCCTTTTGATTGCAATCGACTGAACTGAAAGTGTCCAAAAAAGGCCTAAAATCCAAAACATTTGAATTTTATTTGTACTTATTTTCATTGGTTCCAGATTTATAGCCAAATAAATTTTAATTGATGAAATATTTAGATCTTACAAGGGAGAAGACACATCGGTTCAAATCAGACTTCATCTCCTTGTTTTTAACTTTTTTTTTTTTAATTTAAATATATCGATTTATTATTAATTATTAACGTATTAATATTTATTGCAAAAAACATTTACAATAAATAATAATTCAATAACAACAATCAAAAAAATATGAAAAGAAATCAGAAGTTAGTAAAATAGTTTTATATACTTTTCATTTTAATCAAACATTTTTTCAGAAGTTAATAATTATTAATAAATCAAAATATTAAAATTAAAAAAAAAAACAAAGTTAAAAAAATGTACGTATATGAAGTCGGATTCAAACTGATGTGTGCATGGTTACGGATCCGACACGTTCTCATTTACACCACATGAAACACTTACACAACTTGAGCAATATGAAACCAGATTAATATATATAAACTAATATAAAATGCTGATACGGATACCACAAAAAAATGATCCACATATGGTGTCCACCTTCTTTCTTTTTGCTGTTTGGCCTTCAGATAATATTTCAAAGGATGAATGAAGATTGATATTATGAGTGCAAATGAAATATATTCTTGTACGGTCTCAGTTCGACCATTCCTGCGATGTGTGGTTAATTAAAACCCAACCACCAAAGAAATCCGTGTAAAAATCCGTATTCAAATCCGTGTAAAAATAACTGACTTTACTAGGACTGAACGCTGGAACTCTCGATTTCCAAATCAGTTGATTTGGGAAGACGCGTTCACCACTAGACCAATCCGGTGGGTTAAGGTGGTGTCCACCCACATTGCAATTGTGTAACTGTCCACTTTATTAAAGAATTGGAGGATCGTATCTCACTTTCAAATGAAATAAGTTTAAATGAAGTGCAGCAAAAAAAGGTGTAAATACAATTATATGTGATAGGCGTACAAAGAAGTCATGTGATGTCCACATCAAATTTTTTATTTACAGATTACTATTTTGTGAGCATATTTCAATTAAAATGATGTAATTCAAGGTATATTCAAAAGTATTTAAGGAAAAATTAAATTAAGCTGTTTGCGTGATGTTTGCGCGATGAACCGTAAATCTTGCTAAAAAAAGGTATTGGATTTGTCTTACACACTAGCAGTTACAGAATATTTTATGTGATCGTAACGTATTGTTAAGAATACAATATATATAGTGCGTAGCAGTTTTATTAAAATATTTCTTCAAGTACCACACTTCATCGTATTACTGATTAATTTTAATTACTCGTTACATTACTTTATTTCACTTTACAAACAATCTACTAAAAAATGCGTAACGTCGAATTAGGGTAAATAGTCAAACACAACCCATCGGGTTGGTCTAGTGGTGAACGAGTCTTCGCAAATCAACTGATTTCGAAGTCGAGAGTTCCAAGGTTCAAATCCTAGTAAAGGCAGTTACTTTTATACGGATTTGAATACTAGATCGTGGATGCCGGTGTTCTTTGGTCGTTGGGTTTCAATTAACCACACATCTTAGGAATAGTCGAACTGAGACTGTACAATAATTGTACATCTATAATCATATCTTGTAATCCCATATTGTAATCATTGTACAATCATACTGTACATTATTTACCTCATACCTATCATCCTCATTCATCCTCCGAAGTAATACCTAACGGTGATTTCCGGAGGCTAAACAGGAAAAAAGTAGACAAATACAAACAGTTTTCTTGAGATCTTTTCAATTTTTTTTCGTTCTGAATAAAATTGTTAAATTCAATTACATATATTACAAAAAGTAACCAGAAAATAAAATAAGACCACCTCGAATTTTTTTCATAATTATAAAGGGATTTATAATTTACTAACCCGCCAGGGATAAGGGATATACTAATCTACTACATATTTACTAACCCGTCAGCAAAGATACACCGCGACTATTACAGTGAAATATTCTTTTATCATTGTTTGTTTAATATTTAGTATTTACTTAAGTTTTAGATGATAAACACATATACCTAATATAGACAGATGTACCTAATCAAGCCAAGAAACTTTTACAGTTGCGGTTGATTAATAATGCGTAAAAAACTATGAGTTGCTCGTACCTTTTCATACATTTTTCAGTCCTTGATATAAGCAAATATTTACGAGTAAGGCTTAAAAATTTGAGTTTACTGCTACTGTATTAACCTCAAATTTGTATCAGTAACTATGCTAAAAATTTTAGCATTTTATTTAGTGTTGTCCAACGTTTTTTGTATTCCTCGCTATCTGCAACGTATTACTGGGCTATTCCTTCTATCCCGCCTATAGGAAAAGTTGTCTTTTGAAGAGGCTATTCTATTGATAGATTTCGAGAAAACAGAAATAGACAGAAAATAAATTAATTAAAAAAGAATCGGTAGTACTTAGAATTAATTATCTAAATAGTTTAATTATTAGTCATGCTCGATAAACACATTCATTGACAACTGTAGCACATCTCGATTTACTGTTTCTTAAAAGTGGATCGTGGTTTATAAAGAGGATTCGTAGATCATAGCAGTACTGATATCCCATTTTGAAAATAACTTAACATCATCTGAGTAATAAAAGCCTGTATTTAATTAAAAATGTTATTTTGATCCTTAATTGGGATCTTAGTTATATCGTTTCTCAAATAAATTTTCTTTATTCCACATCATACTGATGTATTGATTAGATTATTATCATAGCAAACGAGTTAATGTCTTAGAAAGATTGAGCTTTCAAAAAGGGTCGACACTTTCAATGAAATCTGATGTGGACACCACATGACTTCCTTGTACGCCTATTAAATTATACATACACATTTTTTTTTAAATGAAAAGTACGTAAAGTTTTATTTCATTAATAACTTCTGATATTTTTTCATATGTTTTCTTCTTTATTGTTATTATTGAATTATTTATTTTAAAAGTTGTTTTTACAATCAGAGGTGAATAATTATTAATAAATCAATATATTTAAATTAAAAAAAAGAGATGAAGTCGGATTTAAACCGACGTGCCTTCCCCTTGTAAGATCTAAATACTTCACTAATTAAAATATTATTTGGCTGTAACTCTGGAACCAATGAAAATAAGTACCACTTCTAATATATCGTTGAAAAACTCTCAATTACGCCTTATTACTGCAGTTAACAAAAAGTCCAAAATCTGAATTTTTTTGGATTTTGAGCTTTTTGGACCCTTTTGATCCGGTCGATTGCAATCAAAAGGGAAGGTGCACAACTAGATGTTACAATAGTTCTAAATCCAAAATTTCAGCATTCTACGACTAATCGTTTTTGAGTTGTGCGAGATACATATGTACAGACGTCACCCCGAAACTAGTTAAAATGGATTCAGTGATGGTAAAATGGATATTTCCATTGAAATCTGAAAACCGAAATTTTCGCGAACACAATATTTCCTTTACTTCGTACAAGAAAGTAAAAAGGGGCCCTGCACCGCCTCTTTGAAGTAATACAGAGGTGCTCGATGACCCAGATACAGTTAATAGTAACTAACGGGACCCGAAAGGTTGATGTATCCCGTGTTAATTCTGTTAATATTTTTCTCCAAAACCGCTAAAAATATAAACTTCTAATTTTAATACACGTTTTATTTATATATTTCTAAAGACATATATGAATAAATACATTTGAAGTAGGCAGAAAAAAGAAAAATTACAAACAAAAAACGAACCGTCCAACAGCTTTACTGGGGTCCTCCTAAGTGCCAGAACTCGATTGTTTTGGAAAACCAAAATTAAAGTTTTATATTACAGTTATTCTTTCCCTTTTCTTTGAAAAGTTAATTTGCATACTTAACATAGTAATGAGTGCTCATGATTTTAAAAGTATTTTTTTACACTTACATACACCGATCATACCTTTCACTGAAATTTATTCAATGTAAAACGTTAATGATTTTCAAAATTTCGACAACGGTCGGAGTCACAACTCGCTTCAATGATGATGGATGACAACGGTTCAAACTGGTAATATCCGGTTCCACACTTATTAATTTCATTTATTGCCACTGCTTCCTCAACCGATTTCTTCATATTTTCTTCACAAACGTCTATTACAGATACATCAGTTATAGACACATCAAATCATTTTACACGGTAGATTCGGTACTTTCTTCAGACCAGAGAACATCTGTTCTGCACCGCACCTTTCCAACAATAAATCGATATAATACAATATACGCGTAAGGTTTACACCCAGTGGCGACTCGTAGCTAAAATTAGTGGTGGTGCTGCTCCAGAAAATGTTTATCCTTTGTTTTAAAATTGTGTAAAAGGAAATGAACAAGTATAAAAAGAAAATTTATTCATAAACTTTATAAAGGCCTAAAAGAACAAAATTAAACCTTTTTTTACTTAATTTAACCTAAATTGTTACAGCTTCAAGCTTGATTTATTCATTTAAACATGAAATCCATTCTTCTTGTTTTAATCTGCGCGAAAAGATAAATAATTTTCTCCCTGATCATACGCGAAGTAAAAAAAATTACCTTCCACCAGCACGCCAGGGTCGGCACTGCGAGAGCGATAGTGCTTTTTCCCTCGCGTGCAGCTTTCTATCTGCGCATGCGAACAACAGCCAAACACCACTCCGGTGGAACTGTGAAGCGCACAGTTCCATACAAAGAATTTTGTATATTTTTCATAAACTTAGGGAGGACTACTGACATTAAGCTTAAGGATTACATATTGTACAAATATAAAGAAATAATTAAAGAAAAACGGACACATTACATTAAATTTTATCAATAATATAAAATGGAAATAGGGAGTGCTGCAGTTCCACAGTGTCTATACCCCAGCCGCCACTGTTTACACCTTAAAGATGTTTATGGCCGATCCATTTAGATTCGTTTGTATATAAAAATTTGCATGTATTATTTCTAGTTCACATCACACTATGGTAAAATTTAAAAACTCGCACCCCTTATATTTTCTTAAATGATATACCAAAATTTGATCAGCAGTTTTAGAAAAAATAAAAAAATAAATAAAATAATTAGAACAGTCTATTTAAAAATATCTAAAAAAATTTATTTAAACTTATTATTTTAAATATAAAATCAGAAGTGCACATGATTATAAGATTCGCCTATTTTTTTCTTTAAATTTTTTGACTTACTACCGACTGAAATGACAAAAGTCGGTAAAAATTAGTAAGTGTTATTTAAATAACACTAGTTTTTACAGAAGGTCATTTTTTTACGAATTAATTCCTTGTCTCTACTTGTTCTTCCTTTTCTTATCCGGCGGTTTCATGCGAATCTTTACAAATAATGTTTATTAAAAAGTAAAAGTCCATAAAGGTATTTCCACATATACAGTTTATTAAAAAGTAAAAGAGCCTCAAAAGCAGACGAAAAGATAGAAATGTTCTAGTAATCAGATCACTACACCAAAGACCTCTGATTTTTACAACACATACACTTCCACCACATCAACTATTCACCTACACTTTCAACACATCTACACTATTCCAAGATACTACATTTTATTACTGCGCCTGTTGTTTTAACATCTTTATCAAAACAAACTTCCCGCTATACATGAAATAAAATATGAACGAAAAAGCATTTTACATATTCACGTGTTGAATGAACATAATTGACTTGAAGAAGAGAGCCCACCAATAAAGTATTTTTCTATATTCAGTTTATGATTGCCTAATCGGGGACTCGAACTCAGAATTTCAAGCATTAAAGTCAGAGAAGCTACCACTCGTGAAGATCGGCAATCTTATTTTAAAAATAAAATTATTTTATTTCATATAAACTGTAAATGTATGGAATAAAAGCAGTAATTCTTTATTTTTCCAATAGTTTACCGCATCCTCGGTAAGCAATATTAATGGGATCTCAGTAGATGTGTGAATACTTTAGAGTGAAGATTGAACTTTCAAGAAGGTTAAATACAGCTATAATTTAGTAAGGTTTACCACTGATCACGAAAACTCGTGTAAAAATGTTGGTATAGATGTAGATGCTACCCAAAAGTTCGGGGAATTTGAATTTCGCACGCGAACCATTGCTGGTACGACTTGCTGCCGCTAGATGTGGCTAACAGTACTCACTGTGAATCAGTGTTCCAACAGCTGTGACGGTGAGAGGCTGCATTGTTGACTTTCGTGCGGTTTTGTAACGTTGTGTTTTACTGCTTCGGCGAAGTTCTACATGGCAGATTTTAAAGAGCAAAGAACCTGCATCAAATGCTACATGCTTAAAAAACTGGTGACAATGCTATGAGTAAAAGTAAAACTTTTTTGTGGTACAAAAGATTCAAAGGTGGACGAACGACAGTCGATGACAACGACGTTCAGGAAGACCATCAACAAGCGCAACACCGGAAAATATCGCGAAAGTGCGAGAGGCTATTGTTGCAGATCGTAGGCAAACAATCCATGATGTTTGTGCAATCGTAAAAATGTCATATGGGTCCGTGCAACGCATCTTGTCGGACAATTTGAACATGAGACGCATTGCTGCAAAATTCGTACCGAGACTGTTGAACAGCGACCAGAAACAACATCGCATAGCTGTCTGTAGTGAATTGAAAAATTCAGCAAGAGATGACCCTAACTTCATCTCCAACATCATAACCGGTGATGAGACATGGGTATACGGGTATGACCCTGAAACTAAGCAGCAGTCGTCACAGTGGAAGTCGCCACGTTTACCGCGGCCAAAAAAAGCACGCCATGGTCGCAGCAACATGAAGTCCATGATGATTGTTTTTTCGACATCAAAGGCATTATCCATAAGGATAATGCCTTGGTCAAACTGTCAATGGGATTTTCTATTGTGTAGTTTTGAAGCGGTTAGTGAAAGCATTAGGCGCAAACGTTCAGATCTGTGGGGTAACAACAGCTGGATTCTGCATCATGACAATGCGCCCGCGCACACATCGCTAGCCGTTGGGAATTTCTTGGCTTCCAAAAAGACGGTAGCGTTTCCCCACCAACCCTATTCGCCCGATCTTGCCCCGTGCAACTTTTTTCTCTTGCCGAAAATAAAATTTCAATTGAAAGGCCGTCGTTTTAACACAATTGAGGAGAATCAGGAAGAAACGCAGAACGTGCTTCGAACACTTACACCTGCAGACTTCCAGGGATGCATGGAATCATGGGAAAAACGCTGGGATCACTGTATCAATGCCCAAGGGGATTACTTTGAAGGAGATAGTAGAAATTATAAGTTATGGTAAGCTACTTTATTTCTATGGTAAAATTCCCGAACTTTTGGGTAGCACCTCGTATATGTTAACGGTAAATTTGATTAATCCAGAGATTATACATAAATACCGGTGAGTTTGATTAATCGCCTCCAATGTTGGAGAATAATATATATAATATGTATATCTAACGTTAATTATACGAGGTTAGCGTACTAAGCGAGCCTAAGTTTTGTTTGGTTACGTTAGATAGTCTCTTTTTCTTTCTTGTTTATGTCTAGCCTCCGGAACTACCGTAAAGTATTACTTCGGAGGATGATTCGTATGAATGTAAACGATGTCTTGTATAGTCTCAGGTCGACCATTTCTGAGGTGTGAGGTTAATTGAAATCCAACCACCAAAGAACACCAGTATCCACGACCTAGTAATCAAATCTGTTCTTAAAAGTAACTGTCTACTAGGATTTGAACCTCTACTTCGAAAGGTTTTGATAAACCAACCAAACATAACCTACGCTCGCTAACCTCGATTAATTAACAGTAATGATTAATTTTAATTATTTAAATAATAAATTCAGTAATTACTGCTTACAGTCGAGTTATTTTAATATGAGAAATATGTCAAATTACCGGTATATTTAATAAATTTCTGTTAAACACTGGTAGTGATTAAGCAAATTCGCCGGTAATTATACATAATCACCGGATCATATTTTCCGTCACTATATATTAAACATAAAAGCAAATGTATTAACTGAGGAACCGTGAGGAACTGCAGGAATCATTGCTACTGCAGTTATTTATGATTATGCAGTTATGACCTCTTTCTTTTTTCTTTCATTTACTGTTTGATCTCTTTTAATCAAATTCAGCGACAACAGCCCTTCGTGAACTTCACCCGGGCGCCCTAGCACTGCCTGGAAAGTTTTGAAATTATTTTCAAAACGTTCTATAAAATAACTTTGAAAACTGTGAACCAAATTAATCATTGATTATATTTAGGAAATTAAGGTGACGTTACAAATCAAATAAATATAAAAATTAGACTTAACATTTTTTAGTTCATTTAACACTATCATTTTAACTTCCTTGTACGAAGTAAAAGTATTGTGATCGTGAAAAATTTCGGTTTTCAAATTTCAACGGAAATATCAATTTTGACCATCCCTGAAACCATTTTGACTAGTTTCGGCGTAACATCTGTACGTACGTACGTACATATGTATGTACGTATCTCGCATAACTCAAAAACAATTAACCGTAGGATATTGAAATTTTGGATTTAGGGCTGTTGTAACATCTAGTTGTGCACCTCCCGTTTTTATTGCAATCGACTGAACCAGAAGTGTCCCAAAAAGCCCAAAATCCCCAAAATATTGGATTTTGGACGTTTTCTTAACTGAAGTAATAAGCTCTAATTGAGAACTTTTCAACGATATATCATAAGTGGTACTTATTTACATTAGTTCCACAGTTATAGCCAAATGAAATTTTAATTATTGAAATATTTGGATGTTAGAAAGGGAAGGGACATCGGTTCGAATCCTACTTCATATTCTTTTTTTTTTTTAATATAAATTTATAGATTTATTAATAATTATTAACTTCTGATTGAAAAAAAAGTTTTGCGATAAATAATAATTCGATTATAATAAAAACAAAATACGAAAAAATATCCGAAGTTATTAATGAAATAAAATTTTATGTACGTTTCATTTTAAAAATAATGTGTATATGTAATTTAATAAGCGCACAAGGAAGTCATGTCAAATTTTTTTAATACTTATATTAAAAATATAGATTAAAGTAGTAAATATTTAAAATCGTTTTATTATCATTATATTTTTACTGAACGTGTTTACTCAAATACATATTCATGTATTATGTAAATACGGTGATTTATGTATCAGTTATTTATTTCATTTTAAACAATTGAGAAATATTTTAGCAATAACGAATGCTGACAATATTTAACTTTTTATATCTATTTTAAATCAATACATATCTAAAACTTTATAGGCACTACAGTCGAGTTTGTTACATAGCTATAGATCAAAGTTAAGCGTAAACTAAAATAAATTGAGTTAAATGAGTATTAACGCAAACGGGTAATGTTAAAGTGCAGGCGGAAGCGAGGGGAGGGTATTACGGAGGTAAATTTCTCCCTAGCCGATGATTTCTCTATTACATCCTTACTAGCACCAGTACATGAGCGCGTGCACAAGCACGCTCTCTCATTCTCTCTCTCATTCACTCTCTCTCTTTCACAAAATAAGACCGTTCATGGGTGTGTTTTATGCGAGTGTTATACACAAATTTGTATCTCGTCTGGTTTGTTGTTAGTGCTAGTAGTGGTATTAGCATTTAAATTTGTACATTGACAAACAGCTGTGGGGTTTTGGGGTTGAACGCTCGAAAGGGGTTTAGATTGTGATCCCTACTACGGATAAGACCTATGGTATCGGTGCAAGTAAGCCCCTTACAATGCCAGTCGCTTCACTTTGCTGTGGGCTCTATCAGTGAAGGAAACAAATTTCTCTAATCAACCGTTGTTTATAAGCGGGTACACTTCAAAGAAAATGTTTTAATCGGTTAAAAAAAAATAAATCCGTTTGGTTAAAAAAATAATTTTAAAAAGTAACATAATATTAAAAATAATTGCTAAAAATTAATTGTAATTTTTAATATTTTACAGCTGAATATAACAACAAAAATGAGTTTTTCTTTTGTAAATTAAAACTAATATACAAAAAATAAATTACCAAGTCTATCAGATGACATATAAATACTTTTATTATATATATATATATATATATATATACACAGATAAAATATATTTGTATGATATATATATAACCACTTTTTATTACATTAAATTGGTTATATTTTTTAGAAAATTTAAAAAATTGGGAATATTTGGAAATTCAAATAAACTTAAAATACGTTTATCTGAATTTTAGTCAAAAAGAAATAATTGAAAAAAAGAATCCCCAAAATGCATTACTTGCTGGTTGTAGTTAAAAGTGGTTCGAAGTAGCATTTACAATTTTTGCTGGAATTGGTTGACCAGCTTAACTTAACCATTTCCTTATAAGGAATTAAATAAAGGATCCATTATACTTTCTTAATAACTTATAATATTCTTCGGTTAGGCTACGAAAATATATCTTATTTAATAAGCAGATTAAAGAAAAACAAGAACAATTTAAAAATGTAAATCAAAAAAGGAATTTTAGTTCTTTTCTATTTACAGAATACCTTATTCAAAGTGGCTACTTAGCTTCTTTTCTTGCATAAAATACTGAGAGAAAATTATTATTAGAATTACAAAAATAAAAAAAAATATATACGATAATTTCGTTATACAAAATAAAATTACAATTGTGGTAAAATAAGTAATATTTTTGATAGACTTAAAGAAGTAGAAATAGAAATAAGATGGTTAACTACGTCTGATAAAACAATGTAGACCGTAAGTTTACAGCTATTACTTGCGAGTAACAGAGAGAACATCTGATTCTAATAGAAATAACATTTATAAATTAACATAGAAAAGTTTAAATTGAATAGCGGAATCTGTTACTATGCAAAGCAACAAAAAAAAATCATGTACAAAAACGTGTATATGCAGAAATATAAATCATACGTACTGATTGATTTTATTTAAGTATGGTTTTTTGCCGTTGATTTGCCTACAAAAATGTTAAGTTCATTACTAGTGGACCCGGCGATGATTCGCTACTGACAGAATGTTTACCGTAGTTAAAACCTCACCAGTCTCACTACTTTATAAATCATAAAAAAATCTGATGTGGACATCACATTACTTCCTTGTACGTCTATTAAATTACATTTACTCATTTTTTTTTTTTAAATGAAAAGTACATAAAATTTTATTTCCTTAAAAACTTCTGATATATAAAATGTTATTATTAGATTAAACATTAAATTATTATTAAACATTAAATTAAACATATATAATATGTTATTATTAAATTATTATTCATCGTAAACATTTTTTGACAATGAAAGGTTAATAATTATTAATAAATCAATATATTTAAATTTAAAAAAAAGTTAAAAAAAAGGAGATGAAGTCTGATTCGAACCGATGTGCCTTTCTCTAAGATCCAAATATTTCATTAATTAAAATTTTATTTGACTATGACTCTGAAACCAATGAAAATAAGTACCACTTATGATAGATATATCGTTGAAAAGTTCTCAGTGGGGGCTTATTACTGCAATTAAGAAAAAGTCCAAAATTCAAATATTTCGGATTTTGGACATTTTTGGTTCAGCGACAGCAATAAAAAGGGGAGGTGTACAATTAGATGTTACAAAAGTCCTAAATCAAACATTTCAACATCCTACGGATAATCGTTTTTGAGTTATGCGAGATACATACGTACGTACGTACAAACACACATACGTAAGTATATACGTCACGCCGAAACTGTGAAAATGGATTCAGGAATGGTCGAAATGGATTTTTCCGTTGAAATTTGGAAACCGAAATTTTTCACGATCGCAATACTTCGTTTATTTCGTACAAGAAAGTAAAAAACGTATAAATAAATAACCTAAAACTTCTTTTACTAAATTAAATGTCGTATATATCGACAGATATCGTCTAAATCGGTTGTCATTGTTTATGTCAATACTGACTTCCCCAGACAGCTACTACGTAATTAAATATTATGTTATTAAATTATTTATTATATATTTCAACCAATTTTTTCAGCTTGCTGCCAGATCTCCCCCCTCTCTCGTTCACTCTCTCTCTCTCTCTCTCTCTCTCTCTCACTCTCTCTCTCTCTCTCTCTCTCTCTCTCTCTCTCTCTCTCTCTCTCTCTCTGTGTGTGTGTGTGTGTGTGTGTGTGTGTGTGTGTGTGTGTGTGTGTGTGTATGTATGTGTTTGTGTGTGTGTTTAGGCTGATACCGGCTTGCCAGACCTGCAGCTGTAAATGTAAATATAAATGTACCGTTAAACATGTAGTTCTGAACGGACTCAGGTCGACCACTCCTGAGGCGTGTGGTTAATTGAAACCCGATCACCAGACACCATCGGTACCCACAGTCTGGTATTCAAACCCATACAAAAGCAACTAATTGTCTTTACAAGGTCTCTAACCTCAAAACTCTCGATTTCGAAAATCAGCTGATTTTGCGATGACGAATTTAACCACTAAACTAACCCGGCGGGTTATTAAATTATTAAATATTATGCAACTAACATGTAAACACTGCCGGGACGAATAATAATAAATTGTGAAATCGGTTAAGTAGTTTTTGAGTTATTAGAGCACATACAGAACGAATATTGTCTTTTGTTTAGATTTGACTGTGATCGATATAAAAATGCTATACAGTTATTACTCAAAATATTTTAAATGCATTAAGACAAATAATTAAACAAATTGTACCTCAAAATTAAACAAAATACTTCACTACGAAATAAATCCGTATTTACAGTTATAATTTCTAAATAATGTCAATACATCTATCGCAGAAGTAAATGAATAATTTTTTTATGAAACAATAATTAGAAGAAAACAGAAAAATCTCCGATAGGGATTCAATAGAACGGAAACGACCATTGAAAGTTAGTATTGTTTTAATTTTAAATTTAAAAAAATAGTTTAATTGAGATGTCGTCTCGCGCGTAAAATATAAATAATATTCATATAATATTATAATTTTTTTTTTAATTTTGTAAAATTCATACGCAAACTGTATTTTTTAATTTATCTTGTAACATGTGGTCTTTTTTGTTCAAGTTTCAAAACGAGTTTTAAGTTATTTTGAAAAAAATAATCATATGAATTTATTAAACGATCTTCAAAATTATTACTTAAATGATTTTTTTAATATTATTTTAACATCCTCTAATGAAGAAAGACTATATAAAACGTATTGTTTTCTACAGAAAGTAGCACGCCTAAAAAGCAGAGGTTTTCTACAAAAGTACATTTCTTTCTTTACACATCTGTCCCATCTTTCTGATACCTGTGATACGTGTAAAGGATTTGAGGTGAAAAGTAGTCACAGTAACTTTTTTTAATGTACTGAGGTTTAAATACAACCATTCCTTCTAATAAACTTATTCAAATACTTGTAGGGCTGCAAATCATTTGCATTTCGATGGGTAGGCATGCTGTTGTGTAATAGTATGTTTGTGTCAGTAAAGCTGACAGGAAACCTTCTCACTCCTCATTTTCCTTATTAAGCCGGTACTGAATGCACGATAATCGCGAGAGTTATTCTGCTATTTTCAGAAGAGACTGTCATTTTTCATCAAATCGTCAACAGTTGTAAACGTTACGCTATTTAATATACATAAATCAATTAAACTTTTAATTTTTGATGCATAATGTTATTACAGAATACTACAGGGTTATCATAAAAGAATGGTACGGTTTCAGTAATTCATAGGAAGATTGTAGGGAAATTTCTAGATGTTATATTGGTATCCCTGAAAGCCTCCAACGCAAAAGTTTGTTTATCAGCAGTTGTAACCACAACGTCAGTTCTTGTATTGTTGTTGCGGTGAGTTTAGTGAGTTACTATGTTCTCGGATAAAGACAAAGCAACGTGTGTTTTATTGATGGCTGAATTAAAATCCGTAATTTTAGTTCAACGTGCGTTTCGACGTGAATTCGGAAGAGATCCGCCACACAAAAAAACATAACACGTCGGTTCAAACAATTCGAAGAAACTGGATCAGTTAAGAAACAGAAATCAACCGGCAGATCAAGTGTACCAGACGAAACGGTTGAACTAATTACACAATCGGCAATTAGAAGTCCTGGGAAGTCCATCCCCTGTCGAAGCGTCGAATTAGGTATTCCAAAATCAACAGTTCACAAAGTTTTACATAAAAAACTGAAATTACACGCTTATAAAATCCAGATACTGCAGGAACTGAAACCCGATGATGGTGTAAAACGTTACAATTTCGCTGTTGAAATGTTGGACAGAATAAGTGAAAACGAATCATTTTTAGATGATATAATTTTTACAGACGAAGCTACATTCCATGTGAATGGATGCGTTAACAGACACAATTTACGAATATGGGGCTCTGAAAACCCACACGCAATTATTGAGAAACAACGCGATTCGCCTAAAGTTAATGTTTGGTGTGGTGTGATGAAAAATCGTGTAACCGGGCCTTTCTTCTTTGCTGAAAAAACAATTAATGGAGTTGTGTATCTTGACATGTTAACCGATTATTGCTTTCCTCAGCCGGATGAACTCGAAAACATTCATCAACTTCATTTCCAACAAGATGGTGCTCCCCCGCACTTTAATACATTGGTCACGGACGCTTTGAACGAAACATTTGGAGATCCATGGATAGGCCAGCAAAGACCCATACTTTGGCCTCCAAGGAGTCCAGACTTGACACCTTGCGATTTTTTCTTGTAGGGGTACATCAAAAGCGTTGTATATACACAAAAAATTCGCAACCTAAACCACTTAAAAAACAGGATTAATGAAGCAATGACAACCATTAAGGAAGAAATGTTAACTAATGTTTGGAGAGACGTTGAGTATCGTTTGGACATTTGTCGAGCGACTAAGGGCGCACATATTGAAATTTATTAATTATGTAAAAAAATTTTTGAGACGACAAATTTGAAAAATAAAAAACAGAAACTGTAAGTAATTCTGTTTTAATTTAAACCATGTTCAAAACCGCACCATTCTTTTATGATAACCCTGTATTTTATAAATTCAAATAAAATGATTAATTAGTAATATCAAAATATAATTATTACATTATATATAGTATTATCACAAACATATAAATCAATTACATTAATAAATCTTAATTAACCATTTAATAACAGCTAACTTTGAGAATCGCTTTAAAATAACATTTTTTGTTTAATAACTCTCTTTCAATGAGTTTCTAGCGCAATTTGTTTTTTTTTTTACTAGGATAAAGTAGTAACTATCGTCCATCAGTTATTTTTTTGCTTAAATCCTATGTCACACTCCACTGAGGTGAATCTTTTGATAACTATTTATGAAAATCGATCCAGTCGTTTTGCAGTTACAGGGGCACAAACAACCTCCCGTACACACTAACCTCCTCTTAAAATAGTACGATAAAAATTCAATTCTGTTGAACAAAGTCATTAAACTTTCTACTGATATCATATCATACCGTATTAAAAAAATGGGAAATGATTTGGTATGATAGATCACTTATACATTCATTTATCTTAATATTGTTTGCAATTATTTGATTACACGCCTGAGTATGAAGATTATTCGTACATTAAAAGCCGAAGATTTCGATATGGTAAAACTATGTTTGAGAAAATTTAGACCTTTTTTAACTAAATCATCAAAAAAATCATTCAAAAAAACCCAGAAGAATAAAAACTCAAAACCATATAGAACTAAAAAATTAATAATATATCAATCCAAAATAAAAATATATCTCAAAACATCAAAAAACAAAAAAATAAAAATAAAGGAATTAACCTAAAATCAAAAGACAAAATAAAAAAAAATCATCCTCAAATAACCAAAACATAAAAGAACCAACAAATAAACAGGAAAAATACAAAAAAATAGTAATATTCATATAAAAACTATAAGAGAAATTAATATAAGGAAAAAAAAGAAGCAGAAGAAAATAAATAATAAATCAAACGTAAATTGTAAATAAATCTCTCTATAAATTGAAAAACAAGAGATAAATATTAAAAATTAAAAAATACAACTGTCAAAAAAGCATTGCTCTTTAATGTAGGATAATTAATGAGCTCGCGGGTGACAATTTTATATATAGTATAATTTTTTTCTTTTTTAATTTTTTGCATTTATATTTATATATATATAGCCTATGATACTCCCGGTAACGTAAAGATTCCAACGCAGGTTCATACATCTAAATCGGTTCAGTTGTTGAGCTGTTACGGTGGAACAAACATATGCAAACACCTTAAATAAGAACTATCGTGCAGCAAGATCGAAGAACATCATTTAAACCGGTATAAATATATATTATTATATTTACTGAATTACCTCTTTTTTGTCGTCACTAAATCTATGGATATAGTTTTATCTAAGAATACGCTTTCACATTAATTTCTAGTAGCAGTTGTAGCTTTGTAAACAGTACATTCTTACGGTATGTAGCGTTAATAAGGTCCATTTCTGAGTACATCAGTTAATTTTTCGTTTGGTTCCATCGTATTTTTTTATTATACTAACAAATACTCCGTTTGAATTTTGAAAATCGGAAGATCGGTTGCGAAAATATAACAAAATTTTCCAATGATTTGTTAGATCGAGAGTGTACCTAATGCATACAAAACTTAGCCTTCAATCAGCTAACAAATATCCCGTTTGAATTTTGAAAATAGGTCGATTGTTTGCAGTTATTATAAGAGCACCCCACTGCACCTCCAAAAACAGTGCCCCACGGTCACCCCGTTTGTTACCAGTTGATGGTGATGATCGGTCTAGCCTCGCACGAAGTGCTCGCATCATCTCATCACTCTAGCCTCACTGCAGTTCCCACGAGAAGCCCATTATTATTAAACAAAAAGTTTCTAAATTTATTTAATAGTATTTTTTCTATTTAACGTAAACTTAATTCTATCATTTTTGTAATATTATTCATTCGACTGATTCAAATCATTCAGTTCAAACCAAGCTCACACAATGTCAATGATTAGAGGTTCACAGTTCATTAATTCAATTCATTAAAGTTTCTGCTTCAACCGGCAAATCTCCACTCTATATATATATATATATATATATATATATAGCCTATGATATTCCCGGTAAGTTAAGGATTCCAATGCGGGATCATAAATCTAAATCGGTTCAGTCGTTGAACTGCTACGGTGGAAAAAATATATACACATACACCTTAAATACATTACACTCCTTTTTGGGCAGTCGTGTAAAGCAATTGCAATTAATCCAAAACTTTAAACGTAAGACTCAGCAGTTATTTTAAACTTAAATAAAATTTATGAAAATAATAATAAATAGTATTTAAGTGAGAAATGAAGAACGGTTTACTTTTTTCAAATTTCACCCGGAAAAATACCAAAAAGAAAAACGGGTTAAGCCAATCAAAAACATCATTTATATTTACAATAATCTTATATTTAAACATAAAGAGCAGAAAAACTGTTAAATGTTAATCGGCTACAACCTCGTTCATCTATACATAGCTTCAAGATATAGCAAGTCAACTCGATTGAAATAATATATAAATATCAAAATTTACTCCTTGATTTTATTTAAACAAATTTAAACTACGCTATAAAAAGGCTTTGAAGATGATAGCTGTCCGTCAAAAGGTTTAACCGTTAAATAAATAATATATTCGAAATTAAGTAGTAATCTTTAAAAAAATCTTAAAAAGATAATTTTGTACGATGAAAATTTAGCCGTAGTGAAAGTTACCCGCGTTAAATTAAAAGTGCATTAAAAAAATAAATAATACTCTTACAGATAAAAAAAATTATTCCCTTACAAAATGGTACAATTAATCCTCATAGAAAATATAACTCCAGTAACAATTGAAATTTCTTTTGTACACTATTCAACTCAGCGGCTTCTACAGCGATTAATCTGGGACGGAATGGCATAATTTTACTATAAATAAAAGAATGAGAGAGAGTATGGAAGTCGTAAAGAAAGAGGGTAAGAACGAGTTGACAATGACATATCGCTCCTTCATGTCCTCTTGTATTTCGCTCCTTCAAAATTTAACCTCAGTCATCCCCTATGTGAAAGGTTAAAATAAAAAAATGATATCAACTATACAAAGATCCTAAATCATGTAACAGTTTAGTTTAATTATATCTAATTTAATAAATGATAATGACAGTAGTTGTTACTGTCAAAAATATTACTGGTACAAGCAATTAGTGGCCTCTCCTATTAAGGACAGTACCTCCAATCAAGAAAAGATACGCCTTAAATTTAAAGAGCTTTTGCTATTATATATGCGCGCGCGCGCGCGTGTGTGTATGTAGTATATTACCTAGTAAAAATTATACTTACATGTATGTACTTACATGTACTTAAAATTTACTTACATGTACACAGCACACAAATTTGAGAATATCAAGTAAAGCCATGAATTCAACATAACTGAAACATTAAATTTGTAAACAAGAAATTTTGACAAAAGATTATACTAAATACAAAAAATACTAAATATACTATTTGGCCACATAGTAAACAGTAAAGAGTTTTCTTTATAGTTTAAAATAACCTTAATCTGGAATTAAGGAAAAGGAGAATGAGTCATATTATTATTATTTTTCAATAAATCCTTAAAACACGTTGAAAACCACTGATGTACGTTTTACACTAATTGCTTTATTTAATATAATAATATAGCTGTAGGAAACAATACATTTTTAATTTCCACCAACTACGGTAAAGAATATTCTGATCTCTTTATCTGCATTAGTTTTACTTTTTTTCAGTAAATATTATGGAATGGAATGGTTTAATTGGCAGAGAACTTACGTAAAATACTTTTTTTTTAAATAAAAAAAATCACTTAAATATTTGTAAACAGTTCAAGAATATTAGGGTTTTCTCATGACCTGAACTTATATTTTTTTCTAAAAAACACAAGTATAGTTCAGTAATACTCTCGAGTAAATTGTAACTTTCATTAAAAGAAGCGTCACGCGTTACTTTTCAATTAAATAACTTTTTTTATTTTTTGCTGGTATAAATGAATGGTAATCATTAGTCTAAAATTTTAATACGAGGTCTGTAAACAAAGTAATGAGACTGGTTCAGAAAAACGTTTTATTTACAATCCAATTATACATGGACATTATCACCTTCGAAATAGTTCCCTTGGGAAGCCATACGACGCTTCAAACGGTTTTGCCACTCTACATAGCAGAGCTGGAATTCAAAAACCGGAATTTACTTCATATGGTCGGTTACATTTTTTATGTTTTCTACTGTTCCAAAATGGTATCCTTTGAGGTGTTTTTTTTAAAGTCGGGAACAGGAAAACGTCGCAGGGACTCAAGTCAGGTGAATAAGGTGGTTAAAGAACTACAGGAATGTTTTTATTTGTCGAAAATCATTAATTGAGAGTGCAGTTTGACAAGTTGCATTGTCATGATGCAACACCATGAATCAAATCAAAACCATGCTAATTTGTTTCTTCGATAGTAATGGCATTGCCCATAAGGAGTTTATGCCTACAGGACAGACTGTGGATCAATATGTTAACCGAGAAATTCTTGAAAGACTGCGGAAAAGAGTTCCCCGCGTGAGACCAGCCATCAAAGACAACTGGATGCTGCATCATGAAAATGCACCTTGCCACACTGCCCTCCAATTAATGAGTTTGCGGCAAAGAAAAACATTCTTGTTGTTCCTCACCCACCTTATTCACCCGACTTGAATCCCTGCGACTTTTTCCTGTTCCCGACTTTAAAAAAAACACCTCAAAGGACACCATTTTCGAACAGTAGAAATCATTAAAAAAAATGTAACTGACCATCTGAAGGATATTCCGATTTCTAAGTTCCAACACTGCTATGATGAGTGGGAAAACCGTTTGAAGCATTACGTGGCTTCCCAAGGGAACTATTTTTAAGGTGATAAGGATCCATGTTTAATTGGATTGTAAATAAATTTTTTTTCTGAACCAGTCTCATTACTATATTTAAAGACCTCGAAACTCCTCGTAAATTATATTAATTATTAACATATTGTAAATATAATATACCATCAACATAATTAATTAAAATGTACTGTTAATGGAGATAAACAAGTTTTCAGACGTGACTAAATTACCGTGCTTGTTTGTAACCGTGTATTACATCCTTTGGTGATTTGTTGTAGTAAGGAGCACAATACTACCAGACCGGATATTCTATTATTATTTATGTATTATTACGAGTAATATTTATTTATTTAATTTTACATGATAGTAAAGAATGTAGTTGTTATTTATCTAAATATACAATGTGATCCTACAAATCTTTTTTATTATTTTTCTTTCTATGGTTAAATCAAGATACTGATAAGGCTACAAACAGATAAGGTAATTTTTTTACAGCGGAAAATTGAAAATATATACGCATATTTATATTTATTAATTTAATACTGATTACGACTTTTAACCGAAGTATAATTAATTAAATAATTAATAATTAAGGTATAATTTAATAAAATATCTGCGTATACTGATTACTTTTTTTGTATTTTTAGTTTTAAATATAAAGACTCCATTAAATAATAAAATTGTCAACTTGGAATAATCTAATACCAAAATTTAATATTTTATAACGTTTTTAAATTTTGAAAATTTAAAGAAAAAAGAGCCAACGCTGTTCCCTAAAATTTATTTAAATTCTCAATGATAATCAAAAGATAATAATAACAAACAAGTTTTTATAAGAAAAGCTCATTAAAGAGTTTTTTTTATTCACCCTAATCTATTAGAAACAAGGCAAAAAATATTATTTTATAATAATTTTTATTCTATACATATTAAATTTTTAACAGATTTATTATATTTTTCATTTATTCATAATAATTCTTCTTTTCTATAAAGATATTTATATTTAAAGAACTAAAGAGACCGTCTCATCCCCTTTATTATTAAAGATTAAGGGAACATTGATGTGCTCGTAGAAGGGTGGTTGAATTATAGTCCCAACGATGAGATTTTTGATTCAAGGGGGATGGAAGTAGTAGGGGGTGGTGATATTGGTAGTGGTTATGTATACGTAGAGCAGATCAAAAGCGGTCATTTGAATGGACCGAGCATTGCCTCGGCCAGCAGGCTGAACGTCCATCCTCCCGACAACTCACGAGGCTTATATTAAAAATTGCAATTTTGCAGGCATTTCAATAGAATCCTGTCCCTTCATTTTCCTTCCACCCCCATCAACCTTTCTGCAAACCTACGTCCAACAACAGAGATTTAGTATTATAGTCCAGAGTACAAAGAAGAGACACTAATGTTTAACCAAAGCTGTGGTTGGTCAAGACACGCGAGCAAAAACACAAAGATACACACGCGCGCACACGCACACAAAGAGAAAATGAGGCGGAGAAAGAGGGAACAAAAAATGAAGAATAGTACGTTTAGATACCTCTTTCTATCTTTCTCTGCAGTACTTGATTTCCTACTTTAAAAGAGAGATGTTGACAAACAACATGCTCATTCGAGGCAACAAAGTCATATTAAGGATTAGAATGGTCTCGCTTCTTTTTCAAACCGTGTATTGTACAATAAAATAGAATAAGTACATTTTAATTACAGAAAGACCGAAATCATAAATACATTGTTTCAGTAATGTAAAAGTAAAAGTATATTTTAAATATCATAACATGTTTTATAAGAAGACACAACATAGGAACACGTTTCACCAATACTTTATTTTTGACGATTGTAACGATAGATGTAATCTTTTTTACTTTAAGTAGAATTTTCCTAGCGTAATATATTCTTTTGGATTTATAACTACGTAAATGGGATGTATTTAAAAAACATTTGAAGAATAACGATTTAGAGATAATCTACACAATTATATTTCATACTGTAACATACAAAACTACGGGTAATTCTAGTTGTTTGACAGAAATGATACTGTTGAACTGGAAATCTACCTGAAGTTGTTAACTACAAAGGCAACCAACAAGAGTTTGTTGCCCTTTCAAATCAACCACAATAACCTTTAGGCATCATCAAAAACAACCAAGTACTAACTGACGCCGAGAAGAAATTCTTATAAATTAAATTTTTGTTATCGATAATCCTATTTTTATTAAGTAAGGGGATACGCCGCGATTGAAAATTATATCGTTCATTTTTCATCCTTGATGAATGAACTCATTGATAGACGTTTTTTGCCTAATAGGCCGTATCTTATTGTTTACTGTAGCTTGTAATTCAAGAGATAATAATAATAAAAATAAAATTAATACGAGTAATTTTATGTTTTCATATTAAAAAAAATCTTACAGACTTTTGCTGTAAAAACTATTACGTAACATATACGATTAGAATCGGGTAGTTACCAGTAATTTCTGATTTATATTTAAAAGAATTAATGCGTAGTACCTGAAAAATTAATGAAAATAAGATCAGTAACAAGTATTAATACAATGATAAATGTCCGTAAATTTCCATTTATCTGTTCATAACCCACACTACCTTAATTATTCTTAATTACCTAAGTAAACTAAATATCCTAAATGTTTTATGTAGTATCGAAGTACCAATTTACAAAATAATAGGTTACATGATACAATGATTTATTTCGCCTAATACAAAATACAAATAAGTGTAATTTTTCACCGCTTCATTACGACTGGTGAGCTCCTCATCACCGTTTTCTACGAGCCAATTAGTTATATTTCTAAAATCATTTTGTCTCTAAGTCTTCCTCGCTTTGGCTCCGACTATTCTACGCACTAAATTAATAATACAATCGCTTCTTTTTTCATGTCCTCCTAACCCGCTAATAAAAAAAACGGTGGGGATTATGTAAACCCATATTAAATGACGAAACTCGCTTCGGTCTTAATGTTTTCAACTACGAAAATGGTGAAACAAAAGTGTGGCGAATTCCTTCTGCAGTTAAGCGATACATAATTCAACATAAACCATTTATCATTTAGCTGAGATAGAAAAATAAACAGATAAAAGATTATTCATATATTTTTGTATTATATGAATAAAATACTTTCTTAAAGTATTTATAAAAAATCGGTTTTTTAGATCTTTAATACATTTTTATCTCAGGAAATAAGCTGTTTTTAATTTTATAATGCCATGGAAGTATAAAAATTCAGTAATATTAAGCACGAAAGGAAAAACTAAACCCTTTTATTTTAAATGATAATACGTAATACATAAAAATATTTTTTCTTCAATTATTCAACATTTGAAATAACAGCCTCAACTTAACTTGCGCCAAACTGAAACGTATCAAAATTTTATTCTATACATATAATCAAATTAGATGTTTTGTTTCGATTTGCTTCAAAAATAACAGACATGAAAAAATTAAATGTGATGCGATGATAGAACAGGACTAATTAAGAAAGAGAAATAGTCGCGAGAGGAGATGTAAATCAAAGTTTTCTCACATATTATGAACTACATCATTCACACAGATGTATTACAGAATTATTAGACGAGATAATTTAAAAAGAAGGAATTTTGAATTATAGAACAGGATATACAACAATTACTTATAATTTGTTACTATTGTAAGTAATATTTCTTGAAAAATATTAATTCAAATAAACTACTTAACACTTAACAACCGGTCAGCGATTCTGAACGCCGACTAAAACTTTCTTTGAAAAAACAGGATTATTTTTTTCCTAATTTCGTTTAAGTCATTCTATTTATTTTTTGGTTTCGTTAGGTTAAAGGAAAAGGTTCTTACTTAAAAAATTACAGTAAATTTTGTATACAATAAGTTTAAACGTTTCTCAAGTTTTTAAAACGTACGGTCAAATGTTTACACCGTAAGATAATTACTCGGGTACGAATACAGTCAGGCTGTCTATGAGAAGGAAGAATCTCCGTAGGTTTAGTTTACGATATAACTGAAGTTAAGGCGGATGGGGTGAGAAAATACGCGCGCACATTTTCACGGCAGTTTTCTTAGCTTTTCCTTTCGGGTCAGCCTCATCGACCGCGCTGCAATCCCCCTCTTTCCCTTGTTTCCACTGTACCGTCCTGTCGTCCCCCAGATCCCTTAAGACCCCCCACCCTGCACCGACATCCCATCAGATTCAAGATGGCTGCCGCTTCGATACGGTACTGCGGTGACTGGTAATAAAACAAAACCGGTAGAGAAGTTCTAAGATAAACTTTGTATCTGTCGGTCTCCTCTACATCACTAACAGGGTCCTTAATACTCGTTTTCTCTCTTGCGCTTTCACTTTCTGTCTCTACCTCGGCTCTCTGACTCGATCTATCCGCGTAATCCTTTCTCAAACAAAACATCTTCGCACCACGAGCAAATATATAATTATTATGATAGAACAAAGAAAATCGGTAAAATTGCCGTACGTTTTGCTCAAGTAGCATTGACAATTTAAAAATCATAACTTTGTAATACCATTCCCGATTAACAAATAATAAAGAAAAATTAAATCGTTCGCAAAAATTTGCATCGATTTACTTTAACTGAATTTTTCAACGGTGAAGGTGAAAGTATTTAAAAAATAACTATTGTTTATCCATTCAAACAGTAACAGGCTGACGTTCGATAGTAATTTCTTTGATGTTGAAATTTAAGCGTGTGAAAAATGCCGTGTCTAATCGGCACTCAAACCCAAAATTTCTGGATAACTAGCAGAGACGCTACCATTCCACGGAGATTGGCGGAATGGCGATATTTAATACGATGATGTACGTATAACATTGTCTAATAATGTATTGACTTTCCGACTCATTTTACGTATCTTACACACAAAGTGCTTGTGTGTGTGTGTGTGTGTGTGTGTTTGTGTATATATATATATATATATATATATATATATATATATGTATATTACACACATAGAACCAAAAGATTTATGTAAAAATGTACTTTGTGTATATTGTATAACCTAAATATTTTTTGGTGTACACAATCCGTAATTATTAATTTACTTCTTTTTTGTGAAATAGTGAGAGAAATCACTAGGTTTTTATTTGTAAGTTACACCTACATCATTTATTTTGTATCCTCCATTTGATTGGTTGACAAATCGTATCAATTATTTGATGCATTCTATTCCGTTTTATTCGTGCCATTAAATTATTCTTCCCTTCAAAATATATGACTTATGTAGGATGTATCTGTTACTTCCGACAAACTTAGTTATCGCTTACGGATGTTTAACACATTTTATCTTCGTTCACTATTTTTAACCTCACATTTCCTTCTAGAATCAAATTAAGGTCATAATTTACCCTCCCAAAGAGTATCTATTCAAAATATGTTCTACATCCAAAAATATTAAAAATCATATAGAAAAAAAGAGGCTCGCTCTTTGTTGTTTCCTAAAGAGGACTTGCTTGCTTCCTAGCAACCTCGATTAAAAAAACTTAAAAGCTAATAATTTTGAAATTATATTTTCTTCAAAATGCATTCTTTCTTAAGAAAAAGTTAAAATACCTAAATGCTCCTAAAAGTTTTAATCTCGCTCAATTTCTACGGGTCTGTGACATCCAGAGCCCTAAGTTAATAAATATTAAAATTTAGATTTATAGATTATTATTCTGCGGTTTGAAAATTGTGAAATGTTCAAACCGTTTTGTTTTTTTTTCTTTTCTATTTAAAGAGGTGGAAGAACCCCATTTACGGTCGCCTGAGCAGTGTCGAGCTCGCTAACAGGTTCCGCAAGATGTTATTTAATGCGTATGTGTTCCTGCGCGCTACCGACTAAACTTCCACTCCTGGTCGTACCCCTTCCTCGTACAGCTGGTGTGCATTACTTCTGGAAGGGTGGAATACGCCCTCACACACATTCAGACACTGCAGTCAATAGACACGGACCTCACACCCACAAGATACCAAACATCAGACTAAATCTCACCACCCACTCCGCAACATCCAAACATCACTCAGAAAACATACCTCACGTCACACATTCCACATATGACATCAAAGCCAGCCACATCCAATCACATAAACACTATAGTATACGTACCTCACGGATCATCATCGGACGCGGGAGCGGAGTGCCCACGATATCATCGTACCCAGGCGATCGCCACACGTACAGGGAACCCCCTAGGCTCTCAGCCGTATCAACCTTAAAATGATTACGTATTTTAGCTCCCTTCTATTAACAAAGAATTAAATTATGCGATTTAAGAACAGTTTTTCTTTCAGAATGTGTTTTTACCTTCATAAATTCTAAAAAGCATCGTTCCATTGATTCAACCTTCCCTCTCAAAGGCATCTAGCCTTCTTCCACCTCCTGAAACAAAAACAAATAAATATCTTTAACATCGATGCCTTGTAAATTAACGAAAATTAATGTTCTGCAAATATTACAACTGCTTATTTTTAGAATATATTCTACCTTCAACCTCGAACTCTGCCCTGATTTGATTTTTCACGATTGCCGCCTATACGTCTAAGAGACGTATATGTTCAAAAAGTGCTTTTTACGAATTAAATCATAAGATTTATTGAAAGAAATACGCTGCATTACGTTTAATAGTATTCTGTACAATCAATAAAGCAAACTGCGAAAATAAACAACTTTTATTAACAAGAAATACAAATGACGCTACAAATATTAAAGTAGCGTCCGTCATATATTTAGTTGATTCATTAAGATCATTGTCTGTGATGAATCAAAAGACACTTGGAAACGAACTTTTTCCTTGGAAGATGCATTCGAAAGGGACACTTTCCTCTGAACCCAACTAGCTGTTCATCTGTCGTCAAATAGATACTCGGTTCGTAACATGATTTACAATTTTGTATGAATGCATCCCATGCATCTTTTACAGGAGCAAGTTTTGACTCTAATCGCCGTTGATCTCTAGTTTCCTGATCATCAAACCTTAAATAATTTTTTTTTAAATCAAACCTAAACAATTACATGATGCTTCGATATTTATCACCTCATCGAGTACTATCGAAAACAATTTTTATTGGCAAATGATTATTTTTAATGGTTCCAGCTAAAATTAAAAGTCAAAAAACTGTTTTAAGTTCTTACACGGCAAGATTTTGTAAAGCAGAACGACTCGGATCCGAACAACTTTCTCGCTGGCGGCTTATTTCTTCATTTGTATGCAATAAAATGGTTTGCATGATATTTTTATTATAGAATATTTTAAAGCAGTCTAAAGGATCATGGACATTGTTTGCAATATTTTTAGTACGTCGCCTAATATTTTTTTTTAAAGATTTTTGTGTTTTTCTATTCTTTTAGATTTTCTTTTGCCTATTCCCAATTTTCCCTTGACCTTACCACCATCAATTTTTTAAATTTCACCTTGGTTTTCAATCCATGGATCTGTTTTTTTTTTATTTTGTCCTTTCCTTTTTTTGGTTTTGCGTTGATTCCTTTCATTTACGTTTCTCATTTACATTAGGAAGGTTTGATACTTTTTCTGAGCTTTCTCTATTTTCATAAATGGTATTTTATACTTCATTATCAATATCACATTCCACAGGTTCTTGATGTGGAACGTAATTCGGATCAAGATCGGTATCATCCGAAAAAAATTCTTCTTCAATGAAATCCACTTCGTCATCGGACCAATGTACGTCATCTAGTTGTTCTAAAACTGCAAGAATTTCTTGCTCGGTTATTGAAAAACTTGAAGCCATTTTCCTTTTTTATCCTGATAAAATAAACAAAAGGCCTAGTTAACTATTATAATCGTAATTATTATTAAAAGATCCAGTTTATCTCTCAATTATTTTTAAATCAGAACAGTGAGCTGTAGTTTTGTGTTAAAAAAAGAACAACCCTAATATTTACCCACTAATTATTGGCACGTTTATAAGATGCACATTATTAACAACGGAAATAACTAACCTTACGTCAATAAGACGTAAACAAATCCGAATTTGTAACTGTCAGTACGTCTAACAGACGTAAGCACATTTACATGTATTACCGACAGTACGTCTACAAGACCTGCTGATCTTATAAAAGATTTAGTTTGATCACCTTTACATGTTCACTAAGAACTTCTTTTCCGTCAACTCATACAGAAATAGGCAAGGAAAGAATAACTTGGGGTGGGAGAAAGATACTATGATCAGGTGGAGTGAGGGAACAAAGTAAAATGGCGCTTACGTCTCAAAGACGTATTGGCGCATTCTAGGCTTAAAAATTAAAATTCAAACAGGAGAAGCGGTTGACGCCTTCTCACTTTCTAAACAGTTATCATCTAGCTACTCAATTAATAAAATTTTTAGCGCTGCAATATAATAAACGTTATTTTAAAAAATCTTTCCTGTCTTTCGTTGAAACTAAAGAAATATAATTTTGTGTAAGAGTACAGCCCTCTTCTAGCATTCTTTAAATCATAATTGAAAGCTAAAAATACCCATTTCGTTTTTTTTTTTTTTGAGGGAGACTTGTTACTTGGGACCAGTAAAAATGTTATAATAATGAAAGGTTAAGCTGCACAGCCGAACAGGTACTGCAGTTACTTAAGCTCCTTCATTAAAAAAATGTCTTTTTAAAAAACATATACAAACCCCAATGATGTGAAAAAAATCAGGAAACCCGTGTCAACCATTATATTGGCTAAAGTTGAGATTAAATAACTCCTTCCTTCAAATTTAAAAAATCAAATTTATTATTAGATTCTGAACACTTTTACAGAATTTATTTTTTTTGGAGCAAGCGAAAATTCATCTTGCCAATGTGTAATAGTGCACATGTAGTAATCAACAGGACCAGAACATCTAGACGGAAAGGGTAAAGGACGGTGAATGGATAATCTGGAGAGATCACCAGGTGGTATTATTTCTTACGAATCTAAATGAGAAGTATTATTTAATAAACAAAACCTCACAATAATACCAACTTAAAAATTAGAGTTTCAAAGCGCTTAAAATAATTACGAGGGAATCATTAAATAATGAATTATTTTGTTGTACATTTTAAATAACGAACATATTGAAAACAAACTACAAGTACCCTCGCTACACCAGTACGTATTGCTACTGTCTATGAGCTGTGAATTAAAAAAAATTTATTTTTTGCTTGATGTTATCGCCTCATAAAGTTGAAACTTGTGCGTGGGATACGAAAATTGATTTTTGTAGCGTACGAAAAATATCATGCCTTCGAATCCGGGACCTCGGATGAAAGACCGAGATGCTACCAGTCCATCTCAGGGATCGGCTGTTAAATTTAATATCTGACAACTTCCGGAATATCTTACAAATCTATCAGTCATGTCCTCTTGTATCCGGCGATACGGCAGAAAGGAAACAAATTGAAGACTGTTTTCAAGACCTCTCCAAGACCGTGGTTCCTGAATTCAATTCGACTAATGTCAAATAATTGATTAGTTGAAAGGTAAATTTAAAACACGATTCGCAACGTATTGCATACATATCCTATTTTATAATTTATGCTACGCCACATTTCACACATATCCTATTTTACTATTCATTATCATATTCCTGTGTTTTACCATATACTCTACTTCTGTTTAAAGATATAGCTAGTGGAGGAAAGGAATTAAGATTCAAAATTTTCAATGATTGTGTAGCATCAATTCAGAAAAAAGTAAGATTTTGGAATGAAGAAAGCTACGAAAACGGGATTGAATCGTACGCTACAAAAATCCATTTCCATGTCCCACGCACACGCTTCAAGTTCAAGAGGCGATATCATCAAGCAAAAAGAAACTTTCTTAATTCACAGCCCGTATGTCTATGGCATGTGTTGCAGGTGTAATGAAAGACAGTTGCTGATAATAAAGGAAACCGTATTGGTGTAATAAGTGTTCTTGTAGTTTGTTTTCAATATATGTCGTTACATGAAATGCACAAGAAAACAGGTAACAGATTAATAGGAAATTAAATGGCCGAGACGACTTCAGCTTCACAATAACGCTGCCCGAGTCTTTTCAGTCGGCCAGACAATACTAACGGTACATCCTAATTAGAACGCAAGTTTAAAAAAAAAATTGTTTTTGTAATAAATATAATTTTATAGTGTATAATGCATTGTCATTTGCATTTCTTAGATTTATAAGGGACTTCTGCTTGGCGATCAGTTAATTAAAGAACAGACAGTGCGCCACAGCTTATCGACGAGCGAATTTCATGACCGATTAACCTCTTACCCTACTAATTGGTTTCGAAATGCACAAGTAAAATTGAAAATTATTACAATAAGAGAAGGTAAAGCTTCGTTGCTTGCTGTATCTATTCGCTAATTGTCTGACCAAAAACTAGAGATCAGATTAAACGTGAACTGCGATTGCAGTAGAAATTTGGTTTGTATTAGACTGCGAGTACACGTTTGGCATAAATTAAACACATTTAAATTGTGATTGTAGACTCGCGGAAGCCGGCAAGAAACCGGTAGAACCCAACTACCACTTGATGTATAACTACAGGTACGCCGTAGAACTCGATATAGACATGAAAATCTCTGTATTAACTCGAAATGAAAAATCGAAAACTCACGCTGGAACTCCAGTTGAACAACATTTAGATTTTTGAAAAAGACAATTTAAACCGATAATTAAACGGCAGATTTTGCACTCAAACACGCTGATAAGCTCTATAGATCATTTGAATACATGCTAGGAAAATAAGTATGCTTGTAGTAATCACATACCACGTATGCACAGATATTTATAAAATTGAGTAACCAAATTATAGTGTTTATTTAAACAAACAATAAGTATTAATTAATATAACAACTTGAATTTTATTTTACACGTTAATTAATCACGTTATCAAATGAATTAATTTATTCTAAACCACACCACCCGTAAAAACTTTTCTAAAGATAAAAAACATCAAAATAATATGTAATAGAATACGATATAAAATACACTGAAATATTACGCCATTCCTATTGCATCCGGTAGACTCTCGTATACACGGATTTGAATACTAGATCGTGGATACCGGTGTTCTTTGGTGGTTGGGTTTCAATTAACCACACATCTCAGGAACGGTCGAACTGATAATGTACAAGACTACACTTCATTTACACTCATACATATCATCCTCATTCATCCTCTGAAGAATTATCTAAACGGTAGTTACCGGAGGCTAAACAGGAAACAGAAAGAAAGACTCTCGTAACGAGTAGTTAATACCAGTAACAACTGAATATTTTAAATACAAAAACTGTACTTTTTTTTTAATTTTCGTAAATAAAAAATCAAAGAAAAAAAAGAGAAATTCTTGTGCAATTTAAATTAATTAAGTTACTTTTTTGAACAACATAACAGACCAATAATTTTGACGTTATTTTAATTGCTGTACTACATACGTGAAGTATAATTTATTAGGCTTTATACATTAATAAAAATGTATGAAACTGAACAAATGGTCTCTAAGACGTCATTAAAATATAATAATTAAATATCAAGAAAACTAAGAATAAATAAGTGCGAGAATACCATTCAAATAATTTGACATATCGTGAATCCAAAATACTAACAAGTATAAGTATTAGACGAATAGAACGTGAGCTTAAGAAAGATCATGGGTACAAAAGATCTCAACAACGGATTAATCATGAAAGGCACCCTGGGGAATACAGAAGTAACCGGACGGTATCTGTAGATCTTGAGAAACATTCCACAAAGTAGAGTAAAAAAGATTTTTAAAACGTAACAATTTTTTTTTAAATTATTCTTTTCTTTTAAATTTGCTTTTGTATTCTGAATACCCGGTTAGTTTTTAGATACTAATTTATTTCCTAGATAACTAACGTGTTTTAACAAGAAAATTAGGAAATATTACATGTTTTAACACTTAATAATTTTCAAAGCGTGAAAATAGATATAAATTAAATATTTAATAATTATTATTTTATAAGGGAGTTTTTTCTATATGATTTTAAAATTTCAAAGTATTTCTCCGTCATACAAAATATTTTATTCATAAAAAATTTTCGATTTCATACAAACGTCTTTAATTAAAAACTATTACTTTCTTTAGGTATTCAAACACTAAAAACTTGTCTTCAATAAATAATATATATGTATGTATATATAATATTATTTTCATTGGTTCCAGAGTTATAGGCAAATATAATTTTAATTAATGAACTATTTGGATCTTACAAGGGGAAGGCACATCGGTTCGAATGGAACTTCATCTCCTTCTTTTTTTCTTTGTTTTTTAATTTTAAAGATATTGATTTATTAATAATTATTAACCCGCGATTTAAAAAACGTTTTACAATAATGAATAATTCAATAATAACAATAAACAAAGTATGAAACATAATCAGAAGTAATTAGTGAAATAAGATTTCATGTACTTTTAAAAATGTGTATACGTAATTTAAGAGGCATTATTACATATGTGTACATGTAACAGATTTGGTGAAACGACTGATTATTTAATAATAATTGAAAATTATAATTTAGAATCGTACTATTTTTTGGATTTCATAGTTTAATTTCTATTTAATTTTATTAAATTATTCTAGAATTTCTGTTTAATTTTATCTACAGGATAAATGAAAAACAGACCCTCACAAAAACAACGTTATACACTGTGGCATACATGCCCGATCTTTAATAAATTGCAAAAAAATTCTTTCTTTTAGTTCGTTACTCCTCCGATATTGTCAGACAATATTCTCCCTAAGTCGGAGTTGATCATCATTTCGTGTATTTCTTTTTTGTTGCCGATCATTTAATCGCTCTTTGGTTTAATTTCGCTCTTCTGGTCTTAATTTGTGAACACGTTCTCTAGTTTCAGCTACTGTGTAACTGTCCACTTAATTAAAGAATTGGAGAATCGTATCTCGCTTTCAAATGAAATAAGTGTAAATGAAGTGCAACAAAAGATGTGTATATGTAATTTAATAGGCTTATAAGTTATTTAAGGCTTATAAGTCATTTATGTCTTAAAGTCATTTGGTGTCCACATTAGATTTCTTTATTTTACGTTGTAATGCAATATTTTCCAGCCACGTTTCAGATTGATAAAAGTTTAATTTATTAAACTGACTAAATTTTTTCTTAAACTGTTGATATTCAGTCGGTGTTGCTTATATAGATTTTCTCATAGTTAAATTCTCTAAACGTTTTACTGCAAAATTCTCTTTGCTTACCGGCAATTTAATGGATTTTTGTACACCAAACCTAAAGGAATGAGCTTTTCGACACGAAATTTTTTGTGTTTCATTATATTTCTCAAAAATTATTAAAGATACAGTTACGGGACCTGTTTTATTCGATTTTCAAATTAAAAACCAATGGAACCATTAAATTTAAACCTTAATTTACATTTTCAGAATTTCAATTCGGTTTCATTTTATCCTTAAAATAGAAATCAGGGAAAAATTTTCCGCAAGCTATAACTCGAAATCCAAGCGATCTTGAATCCACAATTTAACTAGAATAATTAACTGAACGAATAGAACGTGAGGTGAAAAACGTAGGCTAAATAATAAACAACTCAGATTAAGAAATACTGCGAGTTCAAATGATCTTACTCATTGTATTGTATATAATTTGAAATTTTCCACATTCAGTTACAGTTAGAAAAATTGATTTTTTTATTTATAATTTTCAATTTATTAGTTTAATTTCGTTACAGAGCTCAATTTGTAGACTACACGTGAAGTTTTCAAAACAAAATTTTCGTGATAAATTTTTTTAAAAATTTAAATCGCCAGAAATCGGTCAGAATCACCTCTTAGCCGTTAAATGCTTCAAAAAAATAAAAATATTTATGTTTAACTTGTATAATATATTCTCGTACAAAAAAAAAATTAAAAATTATTTTTTAATGTAGTTATTTATTAATATGATTTTTTTTTAAATGTTTATTATTACAGTTCTGCTTGAACTTTATATTTGTCTCAAGCTTCTTTTATTGTTGGATGAAAAATTTTATAATCAACACTTTAGGTTTCCATAAATTTAAAGTTTCAAAGAATATGGATAAGGAAGAATAGAAGAAAAATATTCTTAAAATATAGGTAAATATGTACGTATATAATAAACATAAATATGTTGTTTTTTTTTTAACATTTAACGGCTATGAGGCGATTCTGACCGATTTCTGACGATTTTAATTTTTATGTTAATTTTAAAAATTTATCACGGAAATTTTGTTTTGAAAACTTCACGTGTAGTCTACAAATTGCATATATATCTTCTTAAAATTGAGACATATCTATATCTCAAAAACTACACAATTTAGGAAAAAATTTCCCATTAAAGTTTTTCCATTTCAAGGGGCAAATACATTCACACCTTATGGTTGTTCTTGATAAGGTTAAATAAAGGTCATTTATCACGATCAACTTAATTTATTTTTAAATTGGAACCTATATTTTTTATTGTAGAATCGAATTCTTTGCAAAAAAGATTAAAATTTCATTTTTTTTAGATCGTTTGATTGGTCGAGCTGGTCCAGTCCACTGGCCTGCTCGTTCTCCCGATATTACGCCAGTAGACTTTTTTATGCGATTACCTTAAAAAAAATGGTTTACCTATAAGTACCAATTACTCTTTAAAAAATGAAAGAGCGTGTATAACAAAAGTCTGTAGATATATCAAGAGAGTAAACTTTATTAAATGTTTATAGGTAGTTCTTAAAACGTATCGAAAAATGAATGGAAGTATAAGGACATTTGTTGCTGTAATTTATGTAGAGTACGTTTTTGTAATTATATTAAATAAAGAGCATAAAAAAATTAACGATCATTAATTCATTAAGCCAAATATTTTCATAGAGTCGACGTAACTTAACTGACCAAAGCGTGCAACACATGGAGGCTATGTACCATACTGGTATGTACTATTTGCTAAAAAAATTCATTAAAACTTAAATAGATTCTATCTAGGTTATTTCTTTAATTGATTGTTAATTTTATTTAAAATTTAATTTTCTTTTATTTAAAATTTAACATCAGCTGTTTGTAACTTTGTAAGTTGAGTTACAAACAGCTGGTGTTAAATTTTAAATAAAAGAAACATTAGTTTCATTAGCTGAGCCAGACCTAAGGAAACTAAAAACACCAATTTACACGCCTACTTCATTTTCGGAATAATTAAAAAACTATCAATTTTAGAAAAAAAAGTCTGAAATGGAATTTTATTTTTTTGCAAAGAATTCGATTCTGCAATAAAAAATATAGGTTCCTATATTTTTTTAAATTAATTTGATCTTGAAATTACATTTATTTGACCTAGAACAACGTAGGGCGTGAACGTATTTCCCCCCTGAAGTGGAAAAACTTTAATAGGAAACATTGTTTTCCTAAAATGTGTAGTTTTTGAGATGTGTCTCAATTTAAATGGACCACCGGGTATATACATATATTTTGTTCTGCAGTATTTTATTTTTAAGAAATACCTAGATTTGAAACTCGACAGGACTCTCTCAGTCAAGCGACGACAATAAAGGGATACGAATCTCAAAGTCTGCACCAGAAACTTCATCAGGATACTGACACCCTCATAATGGGGGGAGAACACCAGGCCAGGTGTTCTCAAACCTCAGAACCTTAGCTGTAGCATCAATGTGAAGGAACTCGGCTCGCACGAAGCAAGGGATGTGGCAACCAATGAAACGAATCCGATCGTTTCCAAATGCCTTATATCTACCCCTGTCGGGAAGCTCTACCCTCTCCTTGAAATCGCTTCACCAAAATTAGAAGAGATCTAGCGACGGAAGGCAAGCGAAAGAAACAGATGTCAGATCCTCCTCACCCTTTCTTTGGTGATGAGGAGCGATACACAGCATAAAGTCGAGAAAGCTTTCAACGTTCATCAGGGCCACTTTTTCTCACTCCCGAGGGACGAATACTGGAGATCTATTAAAATCTAGTTCCACGATTTTTCATGATATTACAAGAAAACCTATTTAGATTCACAACTACCGTACGCCACCTAGAGCTGGCGAACTCTAAATGAATAGGCATGAAAAAACAAATCTCGCTTCTTCGGAGTACATTGAAGTATACACAAGATGCCGCTTTGGATCGAACCAGGCCTACGAAAACCTCCCTCTGATGATTCACTGCTAGAGTCACAACGACCTGATATCAAGCAACGACAAGTTTATTTACGTAGCCGAGTATGGGAAGAGTAAAATGTAATGCGCTCTGGTCACAAAAACTAACTTCAAGAAACATAGTTATTAAGGGAACCAATTAAGTACAGAAGAGATGATTTTGAAATACGATATTACAAGAAAAGTTGAAAATAAATGAATAGATAAAATTGAAAACGAAGAAGTTTTAAAACAAATCGGATGAAAAACAATTTTTCGTAAAGTTAATACAAGAAGAAGGGTTAGTTCAGCAGATCATTTGTTAAAGCATCCGAGGTTAACTAATCTAGAAATGGAAGAAAGTGTTTGTATCTATTTATATCGAAATTTATAGAAATGGAGACGTACGAGCTACTAGAATGTCAGAGACAAAAAGGTATATAAGTGTTGTATGGTATTAATTAATACCAAAACCACTTTGTGAATAATTGTAGATTTCTTTTCTTTAAAAGTTCTTCGAAAGGGGTAACACCTAACACCAAAATTAAAACAGATGTTTTTACCCAGCCATTCTAGATTATTCAAATTACTTCATCAGAAATTATATTCCATTTAACTGATCCTAATTTAATATATATATATATATATATATATATATAGAACATTAAGAAGTTATATTTTTTTTTAATCATATACGGATAAAACATAAAAGACTGAAGCAGTACAGTGTCGTATATTTTTAATGAAATATAATGAATGAAATGAACACCTGTTAAAAGGGATTTATGAGATATTTGTGATAAAGTAGAATAAGGGACCGATGCAGTAATTATAACAGGGAGGTGGTTGTGGTTAGGGATACAGTTGGCGAAGAGGTGGTTGAAAGAGAGACGACATAAAGGTGGGAGAAAGAGAAGGTGATGTCGATGGTGCGGGAGAAGGGAGAGTTGATTAGCGTCTATCAAAGTCCCGGACTAATTGAAGCTGTGACGTTTACTACTACTACTATTACTATTAGTGTACGAACGAGTCGTGAACGAGACATGACTCGTATCGATTACACACAGTCAACCGCCCGTAACTGTAGAAATACACTTACCGAGTGAATACGAGGAACCTACATCCTAACCGGAACAGCTCAGCGACTAGCAAATAAACAAAGCTTCTGACACTCGAAACCTTGCCCCTTCTCTAACCCATCGCATAGAACCACGAACCCCTTATAATATAATATTAAAACAAGTATTATATAACAAACGGATATTCAGTAACCTGTCACAAGCGAATCGCTAATACATAAGTCTGTATTCGCTCAGTATACGCCTATATTGGATCAAAGATAATACTCAGGAAAAACACAGTGTTTGTACGTGTCCGCCTAATGGATACTTTTTTTAATGAATCCTTTCCGATATCGTGCCCTTAGGGTGAGAGTAATTTGATAAAAAATATTACAGAAAACTACAGATTTTTTTGCTAAAAATTCCATTTATCTTAATAAATTAAGATGTGATCATAGTCGTAATAGTTTATTTAACTGCTAATTTGACATCATTTGTTTTATAAATAAATCTATTTGAACGTAGATTATGTCACAGATTACATTTCGCCAACTGCTAGCACAGATATTTTTAGATTTTTTCCATAAAATCCTTTAATTATGTAGAAACACGGACCAGAACGGACTCGACTTATTCATATAAAGATATATTAAAATTTTATAGACCATATAAAACCACCATATTAAAATTCTAATATATGATCAAAGTTTACCGCAAAGCCTTTTCCGGTTTAATTTCCTTTCCGGTTTTTAAATAAAGTAAATTCATAAGAGAAATATAAGTAAGTAAGAAATACTGTTAAACGTAAATTTATTACTAAGTTTCATATAAAAATAAGAACTAGTTCGCATTATTGAACGGTAGTTTTTTCAAAAAACTACTACAGTGCAAATTCGAGAAAAAAAAACATAAAAATAAAATAAAGGTTTTAATAATGAATTAAATTGTTCAGATAAAGAAGTAATTGTGGTTTAACGCATGACCTCTGTATAATTACAGGAGTCTTGCCTTTCTAATCATCATACGTTCTGAAACGACGGGTGACTAAGTGAAGGGCAATAATTGCTTGTAATCCGAGGAACACACAAGGGGTTATATAGGTTTCAGTAGGGTAGGGTATGTTACAGCAACGGAAGGGAAAGACCGGAGGGTCACCGAAGGAATTTCATTATCCCCAGCCGTGAATCACACTCAATCACATTCTACTTCCTCCTCCGCAAAAATTTCGTTCGCATATAAACAGACGCGCGGACCCGCCCCTGTAATGCATAATAACGAAATCTATAATGCAAACAAAACCACGTTTTCTAAGTCATCATAATAATCATATTTTCTTCAGAAATTATTTTAACACCGATCTAACCACCAAAAAGTAGACTTTTTTATAAGTCTTTTATTAGCTCGGGTAAATTTATAATTATAAATTTCCGGTCCTGAAAACCACGCTTATGTTATCATCAAACGAGGGAATACGCGGTACAGGAAACCCAGCCTGTTTAGAGTGATAATTATCACATACCCTACTGATTAAACGTGTAATAAATAATCTCAATTGTATTTGTAATAATTAAGAAAAAGAAGTTGAAAGTTTAATTGGAGTTATGAAAATAATTTCTTCTTCTCATTACTCAAGTATTTTACTTTTGAAAAAATAAATAAAATGTAATTATTAATTTTTTAACGCCATTTCTTCTCGTAATTGTGTATTTATTCAATAATGGCCGAATAAATACGTGTATGTTGTTCTTTTTTTTTTCAATTTATAAAGTTAATTTTCATTTCGAGGTTACAGATAGCTCTACGTTTCGATTGATCATCATTAATACGTTGAATTATTACGTACAATTGTAAAAATCGCGAACGATGAGAATTTACGGTTAGGTTTTACCGATGCCAACAAACCTGATGATGTTCACGATGATTAAGTTAAACTTTATTGAAACTCACAGCGGAATGGACGGATAGATTTACTCGTACCGATATGATAAATGAAAAGAGATTTATTGCGATTCATATGTGCCGGTCCATTGGGTTCGTTTCAGTGTAAACTCTCTGGAAACATGTGAATGCACTGAAATATATATGAGCCCGCACTCACACAAGGCAAAGAGTAGGACCTCATAAAAGAAGGGGCGAATATCTGCGCAATTAATTATGTATCTCCCTAGCCGGCAAAAATGACCGAACCATAACTCTTCAGTTTTGGTTTATAGGAATACTAACTGTAAACACATTATTAATGTTGTTTACCTGAAGCGCATAATAATAATAAAGAACCCCTAAAAATACTTTGTAATTTTTAGTACGTATTACATTTTCATCGCCTCATACATTCTCTTTTCCGTTGTAAATGGTCCATATTAACATAATCTCCATACCTTTTACAAGAAAGACCACATTTTTGGAGCGGATTAGATAAATTTAAATAACGAAAACTTAGTCGTGAACTATTTATTTTATACTAAAATATATCTCTGCGCAAAAACTTATAATTCGTTCACGTAATGAATTTTTAGTAATAAACAAATAAAATTTCAGATAGCAGTAAAATTCATCATTTCTTAAGTTCAGTCGAGGGACAGAAAATATCATTTCATTAGAAAAGAATAGTCTAAACGCGAATCACTCATTCCTGAATACAAAAACGTTAAACATGAACCGTTGTGTAATCCCAAAAATGCGTATCTACCTCCGTTACATATCAAACTAGGATTAATGAAGAATTTCGTCACGGCCATGGGCAATACTCCTGATTTCATATACTTAAAACAGAAGTTACCTAAAATTAGCGACGCTATTTGTGAGTCCACAAATACGATCACTAATGCGTAATGAAAAGTTTGAGAATTACTGAATCGACTGGAGAAAGCAGCTTAGCAAGTATTCAAAACTGTTACTCAGAGTTTTTTGGGAAATCGAAAGGCGGATTATTACCGTGATATTGTAAACGATCTTATAACATCTTATAAAAATTTGGGTTTTAATATGTCCTTAAAAGTACACTTCCCGAACTCGCACCTAGATTTTTTCTAGGAAAATCTTGCCGCAGTGAGCGATGAGCACGGGGAACACTTTCATCAAGAGATTTCAGCTATGGAAAAGATGTATCAAGGCAAATGGAATCCTAATATGCTGGCCGATTATTATTGGGCCATCAAGAGGGATGCTCCACAGGCGAAATATAGCAGAAAATCGTCATTTCTTACTCTCTAGATGAGTCAAATGTTTGAATATTGTGTAGGTAAGAATGCAGAAAGTATTAAAATGTTTGAAATTTAAATGCCTGTCTCTCGGAAACCTTGCGTGATGGGGAAAACCCGATATATTTGAATTCAGGAGCAAAAGTACTATCAGAAATACAGACGTTTCTTTCTGAGGCAAAAAAAATATTTTTTGTTCCCCAGCGTTACTTAACTTCATTTTCCGAATTCATTGAACTTAGTTTTGCTTTTACAATATTGGTACCTCATCTACCGTTCGTGTTCAGAGATATTATTATTATATTCTTATAGAGTTTAAGTATGCTTTAACGACCGGCCTATAAGTCTTTACGGAAGGTAATCGAAACACAGTTCCGCTGCCCTATTAAGCAACAGTTGTGAAAACCGATGCTGAGAAATAAAGATTTTTAGCTGCAAACGAAAGGGTCTGGTACATAAAAATAAAATGGGTTTTTTATTCAACAAATACCTACCGATAATTCAAAATCATGATTTACGAAGCCGACAAGAAGACGACTCGTCTTTGGATGTACTGTTTATTATAAATATTAGGTGAACTAATATATAAAGTACGAATGAGTAGATGAAGGTGAAGACAAGGTTAGGTGAGGGTGAGGTATAAAGGAAGATATTTCACAAGCCGGTGGTCTACTGAGTATTTCTAAGGGGGTTACAGTGGGTTGAAGGTGAGGGGGTTGGAAATCAGAGTACGGGCGCATGTGGCTAACGGGCCAACCACTCCACTAATTGGGCGGTTTCTTTCATCTCACTAATGTGCAACCTAACCGCCATCAACTCCGGAGAAGGTAGGGGTTCAACAAACCGACCCCCTTTCCTAGCCGCCCTCGGTCTGAGTTCTGCTACTTTACCCCCATCGTATCATATCATATCTTTCATCCCCCTCTTCCCCCTCACTACGACCGCACAACAAACACCGCTAATACCGACATCGCTAATTAAGAAATATCACCGTCATACTGCACCGCAACTAAACACAACGCCGCGCCGCACCAATAACTTTACAACATGATTCATCCTGCGACTCTGCTCTCGGTACAGACCATAACACCGCTCTGGTACAAAATGAACAATTAAAAATAACAATTACACACAACACTCCCGGAAAGATACAAAGCGTACAACATATATCATTCCTGTAATTCGATTAACTGGGCTTTCTCCTCCCCTTAAGTTATAAATTTTTCATTAAGTTAATATTTTTACTCTTAATGTAAACCAATGTACGCCAAAAAAATTACGCAAAATTAATTAAAGAATTACATCATAAATGTAAACTATGAAAACCGCGCACCTAATATTATTAAAATTAAAAAATATAACTTTTTCTTATTAAATTGGAAAATATTTATATTTTGGTTAAAATTTTCGGTATAAAATCGTAATATTCAAAAAAATAATTTCAAAAACGGTAGTTTTTACAGCAGGTAATAAAAATTACATTTCAAAATGATGCAGTATTAGAAAAAAAAGCAGATATGGACACCACATCACTTCCTTGTATGCCTATTAGATAGATATGTATTTTATTACGCTGTTTTTTTTTTTTCTTTTTTTTTGCTACTACTGAATTATTATTTATTGTAAATTATTTTTACAATGGAGGTTAATGATTATTAATAAATCAACACATTAAAATTAAAAAAAGAAGTAAAAAAAAGGAACTGAAGTTGGATTCAAACAGCTATATCTTCCGCTTGGAAGATCGAAATACTTCATTAATTAAATTTTATTGGGCTATAACTCTAGAAGTATTGAAAATAATTGCTACTTATGATATACGAGGTGCGGCAATACAGTAATGAGACTGATGTGAAAAAAAAATGTTACTTACCGTTTTAGTCATGTTTAGTGTTGTCTCCTTCAAAGTAGTTCCCCTCTGATTGCACACACTTATTCCAGCGCTTCTGCCATTGATGGTAACATTTCTGGAACTCATCTTCTGTAATATCCTCCAAGACCCTCGTCACAGCTTTTTTGACATCTTGTGTTGTTTGAAAATGGTGTCCCTTGACCGCCATTTTGACTCTTGGAAATATAAAAAAAGTCGCACGGAGCGATATCTGGTGAATAAGGTAGCTGTGGTAGTACTGAAATTTGTTTTGAGGTTAAAAATTGCTGTACTTAGAGCAGTATGGAATGGCGCATTATCGTGATGCAGAATCCAATTATCAGCAATGTTGGCACGGACACGAAGAACTCGTTTACGAAGTCTTTCTAAAGTTTCTTTGTAGAAATATTGGTTAACTGTTTGTCCAGGAGGCACCCACTCTTTATGAACAATTCCCTTGGAATCGAAGAAGCACACAAGCATGCATTTCACTTTTGACTTTGACATGCGAGCTTTTTTTGGTCTGGGAGATCCCTTTGAGCACCATTGCGAACTTTGGCGTTTTGTCTCTGGATCGTATTGAAAAAACCAACCTTCATCACCACAACACGGCTCAACAAATCTGGATTGATTTCCGTTTGCTCTAACAGATCGGCTGCCACATTTTTCCGTGTTTCTCGCTGTTGTTGTTGTGAGATTTTTGGGGACCATTTTTGCACAAATCTTTCTCATACCAAGATCTTCAGTTAATATTAGACGAACCGTTTCTCGATCGATGTTGAGTTCTTCTGCAATCATTTTCACGGATAATCTTCGATCAGATCGTACGAATTCACGCACCCTGGTCAAGTTGACATCTGTCCGTGAGGTTGATGGTCGTCTACTACGGTCTTCATCTTTAATATTCGTTCTGCCTTCACTAAAAATTTTATGCCACCGAAAAACTTGAGCTCTTGACATAACCTCCTCTCCAAAAGCCTTCTGAAGCTTAAGTTGTCGTCGCGTTTTCACCCGATTTAACGCAAAAAGAAATGGCATACCGTTGCGCAATATTTTGCTGTTTCATTTCTTTGACGAGAGACACAAACACGTGTTCACTTATTACAGCACAACTCACGACTGAGCAGTTGCATCAATGTGCCACTTGGACTAGAAGTTGCTTATAGACCAAGGTCAAAGATGGTGTGCCTACGCAAGCTGCAGGGTTGCCACATCTTGCAAAGAAAAATCAGTCTCATTACTTTATTGTCGCAGCTCGTATACTTGAAAAACTCTCAATGACGACTTACTACTGCAGTTAAGAAAAAGTCCAAAATCCAAACTTTTTCGGATTTTGTGATTTTTTGAACACTTTTGGACCGGTCGATTGCAATCAAAAGGGAAGGTGCACAACTAGATGTTACAACAGTCCTATATCCAAAATTTCAATATTCTACGGTTATTCGTTATTTGAGTTATGTATATTTCCGTTGAAATCTGAACACCGAAATTTTTCTCGATTACAATACTTCTTGTACAAAGTACAAGGAAGTAAAAATAAGTGTACCTAATTACCGGACATAATTTAGAAATAATTGAAACCCGAGAAGAACGACTAAATTTCGGAGGAGGACATTATTTTAGTCACAATGTCATTTTAGATAATTTGTGTTTGACTGATTACAAATGGTATTTTATTTAGATTTTTACTCCCTTGGACGAAGTATAAGGAAGTAAAAATCTACTATTGTAATCGCAAAAAATTTCAGTTTTCAGAACGGAAGTATCCATTTTGACCATCCCTGAATCCATTTTCACTAGTTGTGGCGTGACGTCTGTACGTACGCATATATCTCGCATAACTCAAAAACGATTAGCCGTAGGATGTTGAAATTTTCGATTTAGGATTGTTGTAACATTTAGTTGTGCACCTTCCTTTTTGATTGCAATCGACTGGTCCAAAATTGTCCAAAATCTAAAACATTTGGATTTTTCTTGGACTTTTTCTTAACTGCAGTAATAAGATCTCATTGAGAGCTTATCAACAATATATCATAAGTGGTACTTATTTTCATTGGTTACAAAGTTACAGCCAAGTAGAATTTAAATGAATGAAATATTTGGTTCTTCCAAGGGACTTCATCTTCTTTTTTTTAACTTTTTTTTAAATTTAAATAGATTGATTTACTAATAATTATTAGTCTCTGATTGTAAAAAAATTTGCAATAAATAATAATTCAATAATAACAATATAAATTAAAAAAATATCAGACGTTACTAATAAAATAAAATAAAATTGTATGTACTTTTCATTTTTTGTTAAATGTGTACGAGGTATGGCTATTAAATAACGAGACTAACGCTGTAAATTATTTTATTTTAAATTTATACATATTTAGTTATTATCTCCTTCAATATACACCCGTCCTCTATCCCGTGACGTAATCTTAACGTAACGTTCCATGCGAATTTGCCATTGTTCGAAACATGATGGAAGTTTTCTTCTGTGAGCTCTTTCATGACGCATGCCGCTTTTTCTTTCACGTCTTCAACGGTTTGAAATTTTGTTCCTTTTAATGCAAATTTGACTTTGGGAACAGATAAAAGTCACATGGTCCCAGTGAAGGTGAATAAGGCGGATGGTCTAACACTGGGATGTTATACTTGGCTAAAAACGTCTTGACAGACAATGCAGTGTGAGCCGGTGCGTTGTTCTGATGAAGAACCCACGACTTGTTCTTCCACAATTCGAGTCGGCTTTTTTCTTATTTTTTTCACGGAGTTGAGCAAGGACCCTGAATAAAGATGAGAATAGTTAACCGACGGTCAGATTGGATCAGATTATCAATTTTTTCCATATGTTTATTCGTTTTTGACGTGGAAGGGGTAGCCGGGCGAACATCACCTTCAACGTCTTTTCGGCCATTTTGGAAACCCTTAAACCACTCAAAAACCCGCGCACGTGATAAACATTTATTGCCATATACTTTTTTTTAATAAAAGATAAGTTTCTGTAGCGGTTTTTCCAAATTTCATATGAAATTTCACGACAATTCTTTGCACTAATAAAACACTATTTTTTTCCGGAAAACAAAAAACAGATGTCAAAACGAAGGCCATAGCTAGAGTCTACAGAAACTGGAGTGGCAACAATCAAAAGAGAAGACTTTACGCTACACAGCTGTCAGTCGTACGAATTTAGCGCATGCGCAGTTCCTCTGTAGCAGCATAAGTCTCGTTATTTAATAGCCAAACCTCGTATATGTAATTTAATAGGCGTACAAGGAAGTCATGCAGTGTCTACATTAGATTTTTTTTAATTCACGGCTACTTAAATGACATCTTTGTATTTTAAAAATGCATGTATTAGTAAAAAAAAAAACTGCTTAAATTAAAAAAAGAAATAAGTCTGATATGTGTATAAAGGAATAAGAATTTCAAACAATGTCTGAACACATTGCTTTGTGAACATCTGTCGCTGTGAAAGAATAAATTCAGAAAGGTATAGTAATATAGAGGAAAGAGTATGTTAAAACTACAGTCGATCAACATCGTTTAACATTATATTTCGTGCAAGAATCCCATAAGGTTCTGACAGAAAACAATGCGTTATAAAAATAACAAAATAACAAACAGAGTCAGTAGTTTTCCAAGCCCGAGTTTGGTGTAGCATGCTATAACAGTAAGTGTTGGTAACAATGATTGAAGACTGCGTCATAAGTATTTCATTTCGGACGGTGGTTGAAACAATAAGCTGATCGGTAAGCCATTTGTAAACAGGAATGAAAATGAGAGTAATCTATTCATTAATAAGTGCAGGGTAGTTCTTTTATAAACAGTAAAAGTAATAATACTTGCAAAGAGTGAATTGTATGAAGTTTAGAATTTTCTATTTTCTTATTGTTATTGAAATATCAGTTCCTATCAGTCATTATAATGTTTTTAGTAAATCGGACTGTATTTTGGTATTTGGTAGATTTCATAAGAAAACTACCATGTACCCATTATCATGGGTACCATGATTCGACTCCCGGAAAATTTCAACATATCTTCGCGTTTCACATCCCCCAGACCCCAAAACCACCGTCAGTTCACAAGTTTATATATACATATTTCACTTTCTTGTGGACATGATAACTGCCGTAATTTTGCGCCAATCACTTTCATATTGATACGTAAAATTTAACGACCCAAAATCTCGGTCGAGTTTGTTAATGGGCTAAATCGGACCATGGGGGTGGAAATGGGGAAGGGCTTTTACGGAAAAACAAAATATCGCTATAACTTTCTTATTAAGTAAAATATCGAATTCGTTTAAAGTTTCTACTACACTTTGGATAAGGGCCTTTCTTTTTCCTGTTTAGCCTCCGGTAACTACCGTTTAGATAATACTTCAGAGGATGATATGTATGAGTGTAAATGAAGTGTAGTCTTTTGCATTCTCAGTTCGACCATTCCTGAGATGTGTGGTTAATTGAAACCCAACCACCAAAGAACACCGGTATCCACGATCTAGTATTCAAATCCGTGTAAAAATAACTGGCTTTACTAGGACTTGAACGCTGGAACTCTCGACTTCCAAATCAGCTGATTTGGGAAGACGCGTTCACCACTAGACCAACCCGGTGGGTTTGGATAAGGGCCTAAAACCTTTCTAAGTAACGTCTTTAGATATCACCAACCATTGACTCAGGGGGTGGAAAAATGGGGTTTCGAAGACATAAAAATCGTACCTCCTTTAATAGATACAGTATTCAATCGGGTTTAAGTGGTCGTAGTCCTGTAAACATTATCTAAAATTTTGTCTGAAACAATTTTTGATACAACCAACCCTTAGGACAAGGGATGACAAAAACAAAACAAAAATACACAGTAAAAACAAAATATAGCTATAACTTTCTTATTAAGTAAAATATCGAATTTCTTTTCTTACTATTCTTTAGATAAGGGCCAAGGGGTGGAAAAATGGGGTTTCAAGGACAAAAAAAATCATAGCTCCCTTAATACGCACAGGATCGAATCCACTTAAAGTGGTCGTTAGTCCTCTAAATATTACTTAAATTCTTTTTTGAAATGACCAACCCTTACGGCAAGGTATGACCAAAATATTGTTGGAATTGTAAGAAGAAGAGGCTTCCGATATGCTAAACATGTGAAATCTTTTTGCATATGAAACCATCGTCGTATTGAGTGAATTTGAAATGAACGCATTTAAACTGCCGTAACTTAGTACTGTGTATATTTTAAATTTTGCAAGTGACAATACTTTGTGAGGGTAATGTAGGCCTATTGTACTTTCAAAACATCTTTTCAACATTACTGTTGTTACATTTATACATGTTTTTAAATAAAACTTTCTGAAAACATTGTCTGTTTTTTATCAATACAAAGACACAAATCTAGAATCTCCCACTAATCCTCAAACAGTTGTGTTGTCAAGTAGTTCAGGAAAAATCATAAGGAAGTCTTGATAAATTTAACAGTAGCTTGTAGTCTAATGAGAAAATGTAGTGTCCGTTAAACATGAAAAGTAATGCTTGATACGAGCTCGTAAAATCCGAGTTCGCCTACCCCTATTTTGCCCCGGTGAAATCTACCTTCGCCTTCCGACGTGCCGAAAGGAACTTTTTTTAATTTAATTGTCATTAAATAAATCTTGTCTTTTTATTTGAATTACTATTTTTTATGTTATTTGTATTTATTTTATATATTTGTAGAATAATATATAGTATTTATAAGAATTTTTTTTTTCATTTGTTGATCTCTCAGTATCCTTGTCGAACCGTGTACACGCGACAATATTTAAAGTTATCCAGGCACTTTCTAAAAATTTTTAGTATCTATATAGGAAGTAGGACTTCAATGGTAATTATTTATTATCGAACCAGACATATTTCGGGAAGAAAAACTTTTAAAATATATTAAAACAACATTACTTGCCTAATGTAATATGTACTACGCATCATTAAAGGAAATGTTTGTAATTAACGATTAATTACTTCAGGATTAATGTAATTACACCTGTAAAATCCGACATTCTGTTTTACGTTAAACGTATAGAGTGTCTTCTGCTCATCTTCCATAATTTTTTCATGAAAAATTGTTTAATCAATTCGACTACTGTAAATGGTTGTAAAAGTATAGAAAATTTGAAAAAAATAACAACTTTTATTCGGTCGGTTATCGACTCATCACGTTATAGCGCCGATCAGGCATAATTGTAATTGCTCAAACCATGAACTTGCAAATACGGTGTAAAACTTTTGTAGTATATAAAAGTAAAATTACAACCGGGAACCAATCGAATGATAAGTTCAAAAGCTAATAAACCGCTCAGGAGGTTGGGAACTACATAGTCTTATAAAATCCTACTTATGAATCTAGGGAGTTATATTTATGAATATAAAGTAGCCCGAATGCTACTAGTTTACGGAAGAACACTCGGGTGAACTTAAATTCTAATACTTCATTCATCTGTAAAATTTACAACAAAACACAAAACTTATTGAGAGAATTCGTAGTAATGAATAATAATTAAGAAAGTTTTGTTCACGAATACTTTTATAAAATCAATTTTTTCGTGTTTAACAAGATTACTCAAGGAAAACAATAATTTCCAACAGATTCACCGAAACTACACATCATAAAGCTATTTAAAATATCACGGTGATTACGTGATAAACATGAAGGTTTATATTACTTGATAAGTATCACATTGTATATAATATCGGAAGTGGTCACCAGGTGTCTATGAAACTTCTCCACCCTTTTCCACTGTCACCACTTCATCCTGCAACCTGCTACATGTTCTACGCAAACTTCCTTCCTGCACGTCTGTTAGTCCGGTTTGTTGGACAGGTTCCTAACCTGTGATTTTAGGTATCTTAGTACTATATTACACCTGTGTCAGTCCCAGTAAAATCTGCGGTTACTGTTCGTATCTTGTATCTACGAATATAATGTACTTTGATAAACTACTGATGCTCCACTGTCGCTATCCAAAAAGTTAAACGGTTCCAAAATCTGGCAAGTTGTCTACCGATGGAAATCTATATTATTATTTTCTCAAAGTAATTATTAAAATGAAACTAATTATTATTAAAACTATTTATCTATGAAACTAATTATTTTTATGATTTTTTATTTAGTTATTTTTAATTTCATATTTTCAACGTAAATATATTTGAAATCGAGATTACTCTGATCAAACAAAGCAAAGATATACAGTTTAACGAACGTAAAGGATGCTGAGAGTAACAGTGATGTATAACATCGTACTAATGTAATTCTACCTGTTTTTTATTCGAAAACACATTTATAATGAAAATAATAAATAAAACTATTCCCCGTTCATCATGTTTCAGTTTGTTAGCCGCACATTTTCAGAAATATTTCCAAACAGAAAGCTTAAAATGCTTTTTATCGAACTTTCATTAGTAAAATATAAAATAAAGAACCTTTCTACTCTTTTCCATCCCGTTATTCGTCTTTCATCTCTTACCTCCTCAGTAAACAGAAGCATCAAAAGCACCTTTGATCTGACACGGAAATGTTCAAATATCAGTTTCAAAAAATCAAACAAAGTCGATAGTACGCTAGTACAAGTTTTCATCCGCATTCCCTAAAACAAACCAGAAAAGGAAATGTTGCGTATGGCAAATCAAATAACACGGATCTTTCTATTTTCTATCTTTACCATCTCTTTTATTTATTTAATATTAATTTTATGCGATATCAAATCTACACGAGAATACACAAAATTCATGAAACAAGGTGTAAAATTGTACCGTTTAGTTTGTGGTTTTACTAATTGAAATACCTTTAAATTTTTTTAAATAACTAGTATAAATGGCTTATACTGCAATCCTGCCCGCTCAATAAAATAGCCTACACTTTCATAAAAATACCGGTTCAGGATACCGATTGCATGGAACTAAACGTTACCTTACAGTGCCTGATTCATAAGACCTATTTATCCGATTGATATGTGCAACGGTTAACGCTTCTAGACCGGCTAGTCTCGAATTCGATTCCCCCCATAAGGGTACGTTATTTTTTCATAACAATTTCAACCGTCTCATATTCCATATAAAACGATGTTTGGCGTTAAATGAATGTAATCATTAAATAATACCGATCTAAAATAATAATAGTAAATAATGCCTATATTAAAAAATACACTAAAATATCGCATCAATAAAAACAGAATAAAATGAGAATACGAATTTAGATTTTTATACTCTCACCCACACGCAATTTACAAAACATACACCTCAATTAAAATAAATATTTTTATATTCAGAATATGAAATAAAGAGAAACAGCAGCAGTTAATCAGGATATCGTCCCTGTAGTTGCTATTAATATCATTTTTATTGAATACTAGCAGACCTGGCAATGCTTCGCTATTGCTAGATTTGAGCATATATATATTAAATGAACACAATTAAAAGTTTGATAAAACATTAAAAACCGAACATTACGGAACTTCACAAAACGTACACTTTCACCCTATAAAAGTCAGAATGTAAGTAAATCCTGTAAGCAAAACACAGCACTACCTATAGGATTTAATTCAAACTACTCTAAACACAGTAGTCGGTTCAAAATACACCTAACTTTCTTCAGACTGGTCAGTAGGTATCTTTAAACCTTCTCCGGACAACGCGAACCATTTTGCAAAATCCCGCCCGTAAATCGGTCCAGTAGTTTTTTAGTCTATAACGAGTAAGTATTGGTGAAGTGGCACATCGTCTGCAAATTTTACGTCACGGATTCTGCCTACGAAATCATCCACAACAGACTTGGGTTTGATAAAGTCTGTGCAAGATGGGTCCCAAAACAACTCACACAGTTGCATAAACAAACGCGCTTGGACATCTACTTCGACAGAATCATCTTCGGTGACGAAACATGGATCCATCATAACGAGCCGAAGAGTAAACGGCAGAGTATGAAATGGAAACATCCAAATTGCAACGCCCTGCAAAAACGTTCAAGAACCCAACCGTCCGCAGGAAAACTGATGCTTACGGTTTTTGGGACTCATAAGGCCCAGTATTGGAACATTATGAGGAAAGGGGTACGACAATAAACAGTGCGCGTTACAGTGAGATGCTTACTGCGAAGCTGAAGCCTGCAATTCGAAGCAAACGCCGAGGTCTGCTGTCGAAAGATGTGTTGTTGCACGACAATGCCCGTCCACATACTGCTGCTTACACTGCTGAAACGCTCCAGAAACTCAACTTTGAAGTACTGGCTCATCCTCCGTATAGTCCTGATCTTGCCCCTTCTGACTACCATTTGTTTGGTCCACTCAAACAGGCATTAAGGGGCCGTCGATTTACCTCGGATGAAACAGTGAAAGAAGCGGTGCATTCCTGGTTCGCAGCTCAACTGATAACCTTCTTTTATGAGGGTATCAGGAAGCTTCTGCAACGATGGACCACGTACGTTGAAATGCAAGGAAACTATGTTGAAAAATGGTGCACATGTATGTTTCCTATTTGTATTACAAGAAAATTTTTAACTACATTGCGGATAATAATTTACTTAACCGCGAATATATTCTGAATATGAGCCAAATCGAACTATAAATATATTTTTTTTAAATATCTCGACCCCACCACCACCTAGCGGGTCCAAACTAATTCAGAAACCTTCGCGGGCGTACGCACAACAATTCATCAAAGTTTCATTGCAATCGGATGAATGGTATACGAACGCATGCGGGACAAACAAACATTCATTTTTATATATATAGATTAAATTAAAATATTTCCCTTTTACAAAGTAACTTTCCTCCGTTTGGGAAATGCTTTTTTTAATTAAATTAATTGAATAAATCCAAATTTTCTATTTTTTCAGTTCCTTAAAATTTTTCCGACCGCGTTAAACACACTGCACATGGAAAGGTTGGTGTTAGGGCTGATAATTCACTGCACTGTTTCCAAACATGAAGCGTTAACATAAGGGAGGGTTTGCTGCGTTAGGTTCTTCGTTCTTTCCGCCATTTGTAATATCTTCCTTTTCTGGATTTGAAACCGTTGACCGGTTTTCACTTATAATTTTAGGCAAGGATCTTCATTGGTGCTACCAACTGGAGCCAGGTGGATCCAGTCTCTGAATGCTGCTCATACATTTCCCCTCACTCAGTTTCTTATCATTTGAGAGATGGGATCACCAGCATGAGCCAGTGCTAAAACGCTTTTGACAGCATAATTTAGCACCAGCCGGTTTTTGTCTAGGAAGATCCATACACCTATATACTTTATCAGATTTAACACAGCCATAAACGATTTAGTACAGCAGGTCTGCAAAAAATCTTTGATAAAGTCTGTCGACCAATTTTACTGAAGATGTGAAGATTTTTTCCAAAAAAAGAACACTTTTTCGTCTAATTAGATTACTGCAGAAATACATAAGAGAGAGCAATTTTTAAAACAACAAAAGGTAACTGCATAGAAGTGGTATTTCTGGCAATGGTGTCTTCTGGCTCCTCTTCTATTTAATTTATACATTGGTGATATAATCCATGAATGGGATCACTAGATAGAGGAAAAATGTACACCCGCATAGTTGAGGATTTTTCACCAATGACAGCTGTGGTTTGCAGAGTCACAGGATGATCTTTCTTTATTTTCAGTTAACGTTCTTGACGAATAAAACTTGAAAACTACATATTTCATAAAAATAAAAAAGACTCTTGCCTAAAAGTACAGGTGAAAACTGTCAACAGCTTCAAAGCCAGAAGCGGAGATTTTACAAATGGTGGAGAGAACGTAAGCCTAAGGCAGTAAACCCTCCCTTATGCAAACGCTGCATGTTTGGGAGCAGTGAATTATCAAACCCCACCACCAATCTTTCCATGTGATTTTAAGAGAGATGTACATATTATTAATAATGTTCATTAACAAGAAGACAGTACAACAAATTCACTCTATACACCTTGGCTGACATAACTAATATTCAATCACGAAGTATTGAAATTAAAATTACAAAATGACAGAAACTACATTATACATTAAGGAAATCACTTGTGACTATGATTTTGAGCTGTTGGTTTGACCGGTTCTATTGTGTGAGCCTACTGTTGTACCTTGATGGCTCAGCAAAAATCAAGATTGGAGGCTGCTTAAATCAGATTACTGACTGACCTAGACAAAGTGAATTTTTTGAACCATCAGAGCAATGAGGATATCCGATAAGAACTTAAATTGTCACATGTATTGAGCATCATTCAGGATTACAGAAAGGAAATGGTGTTTTCATATACTAAGGATAACTTATGCTCGTATTCCTACACGAATCTTCAATTACAAACTTACAGATCAGGGGAGTGATGGGACCCAAAAATGGTGAATTTCGTTATTTGATCAGAGTTTTCGAAATGTCAATCAAGAAAGTTACTTTAACTTGGAACAGAAGAAGAGTCTCAACGCCTAACCAGGGATTTTTAGATGAGACAAATCTGTACTTTCTCCATCAAGAAGTTCGTTAGAACTTCGCCGGTAAGAGTCCGCAGAACTGGACGGCATGGCAAAGTCAACGAACTATATTTAGTTCTAAACATGACCTAACCTAAAAGTGAAATGAAAATGGGAAAAAATTAAAAAATAAGTATGAAAACATTATATTTCAGTTTAATTAAATTTTTAATAAAGAATGCTTTCAAAAGATAACTCGAATTTTGTTAGACAGAATCCTTTTGTTCCATTTAATGAACCGCGGAACTCGAATGTCACTTTTTCCTCAAAAAGGTGGGTTTACAAATCGTGCCGCTAGATAGCAGTACTTATTCCTCAAAAAGATGGGTTTACAAATCTTGCGCCGCTAGGTAGCAGTACTTAACGGCGCCTTTGAATTTACGAATGATCTCGTACAAGAACTTGATAATATACTCGAAATAATAAAATTTAAAAAAAATGTAATACTGTTTGTTTTAATAGTAAATTCAGTTATGTAAATGAAAGTACTGAAGATGAAACAGTTTTTTTAATTCCCATCACTTCACTAAAAGAAATAAAATTGTTAGTTTACAAGAGATTATAGCTGCTAATAAAACATAAAAAACACGAACAGTAGGAAAATGTTGCAAATATGGCAAAACAAATTTGTTACATAAAACAGAAATAAATTCGATCGGTAAAACTTTTGTTCTACAATTATAGCTGTTTGAACTAATTGATTGAGAAATAAAAAAAGTTAATTTAATAATAATTACCTTTTTTTTCAGTTTATTAACCCCTCTAGTAACTCGACCATAAAATTCATTGTGTAAAAATGATGAATTAATTATTTTTCAAATAACAGAAATAGCATAAAACTGATTAACTTGACAAAAATTTATAATAATATGCATAGAAGCAGTAGTAAATATTTTTTTTAACCGACACACGGTCAGTTTGTTATAACATTTTGATAGACTACTGGTGTGGGATTGTGGAAAATTAATTTTTTTTTTATAGCTCTGTTGTTTTGTATAGCTTCTACGTGTAAATTTATGAAAAACTAATCTTTAATTCAGTCACTATTTTTAAAGTTAAAATGTTAATTTTTCTTCAGCGTATGAGTTTTTTTGGGACTGCGTTTTATTTCTTATCAGGTCGTCCGCAAAAATTACGAATGTGATACCAAGATTATAATTTATCTTTACTTAGTAAGAACGTCAATTGCAAAAATAAAATCAGCTTCCACAACTAACTTCTTCGAACGTTTTAACAGAATAATTTTATTTTTAACACAATATGAATTAGTTACGCAATATTTTGTTACTTTACCTAATAACAAAGCATCAACGAATACTAGAGATTATAATTTATTGTAGATGAATAATTCTTAACTTCAAAAGTTACCTCCTTACTTTTAAAAGTCTTTAACTTCAAAAGTCCCTCCTTGGCTTGATTATCATGGATTAATGTATTTTATTTAATATTTCATCATTAATTTTTTGTTACTATCAAGTGTTTCTAGATGATATCGTTCTCTGATTTCCACGGAGATCTTTTAAGTTTGTTTTCACAATTGTATTTCTAAAACTACGATAGTAACATTTATAGAAAATTATTATCAAATATCAGAACTTAATTTGTTATCGTTATCATTTAATCTGAAAAACTTTATTTTCCAAAATTATGCACTTAGGTATATAAAAAATATTTTTCCAATAATTTTGTCGGAAAAAATTATCAGACACGTGATTTAAACTGCTTTTTATACATGCTGAGATTTTTTACCGGCACGATTCGCTTGTGTTTATTTGAAATCGGTATATGTTTATTAAAACAATTCTTTTTTTTAACTTTTATTTCCTTTCAGTTGATTTAACCGACCTAGTTCTCTTTTTTCCTTTTCAGTCGAAGTTTAAAATAGAGAGTAATACGAGGTAGTAGATTCTACTAAATTGTAAAGAAGTAATACAATACCGCACAAGGAATATGTCGTTAATAAGAAATATTTCTGGTTGTTTGATTTGAACGATACCTATAGACTCCGAGTAGAGCGATAATGGTAGTGAATTTTTTTTCTAGTTCTTGGCAATTCTTGTGTTTGACGTTCAGTAAGGAGGAAGAGAATCGCTAAAGAAGAGAAGTATGTGAAGGGTGAAAAAGAGGATTAGGAAGAAGGGTTGCTCAGACGTGCTCGGGTCGGGGATAGCAGTCTTTTTCAACCGTCCGTTTACCTCCTTGTGTTCTAGGAGAGTTCAGGTGGGTGGATGTGGGTGGGTCAAAGGTCGTCCAATGGCGGACGGCTCCTCTCAGGCGCAGGCTCAAGCACCCGCGAATGACCTTTCGACCTTTTACAACGTCAACCCGCCCTCAATTACACACACATACGTACAATTTACAAACTCACACATAGACACATATGTATTTCCTTCCCCCGACTGTTTCAACGTAACCTTACTTACCGCTCGGGTTTCACCGCTCTCGCACTAGTGTCTCGCACACTCTACTTAACGCAGTAGTCAATTTACTACTCTCACTCACTGCTTCCGCCGCACTTAAATTGGATAGGACACAAAACATTTTAGATCGTTCGAATAGCGCCTGAACACAATGGTCAATCTTCTTATATGCCACCACAACCATTCTTTCGCGCAGTCCCTTTCTGTTCTTATACTTTGTGGGCCTCTTAATGCTCACACATCGCATTTATAACGTAATACAATCTTTCACTCCACACTAAAAACTTCCTTTTTCCCCTCCTTCCCTTTCTCTTTCTCATTCCCCCTTTTTGCAAAATCACATAGTCTCAAAAGCTTGTAAAATGAAAAAAAAAACTGAAAACAGATTCGTTAATTTTTTAAAGATTAAATAGATGAACTGAATTATACTATATACATTCGTATCGTATTTTATTCATCGGCTACATTATAGATCATAAGCTTTGTTATTAATCGTTATTACCGCAAACTCTGTAGTACAGAAAACTACTCTAATAACTATATAAAGAACGATATTACTTGTAGTATTACAGTCACAGTACACTATGTTAAGATTTTTTCATTGTAAGAGTGTATTCTTAGCATATTACAGGTGTTTAGCACTCTCCTGATTATAATTTCTCCATAAATGTATCGTATAATTTTCTCAAAAACGTATTGATTATTGATGTCACTTAATTTATACGGTGTAGTTTCCTTTACCTGTGTATGTAAGTGAATGGACGCAGATTTTTGGAAAGCGATATTTTTTCATATGTTGTAATATTGATTTTAAAACGTATTTATTAAAAAAACATTAGCGAACGATTGAAATTTTCTAAGCGTTTAAAAATTAGACTGCAAATTCTAAAATTTACTACAATAAACAAAAGGATTTTTCACATTCTTGGTCATAATGCAGTCATTTTAATTTTCGAATTTAATTGTTCTTTTAAAGCATAACAGCTAATTAGTAATAGTAAATACTAAAATTAACAACTAATTAATTAATTAAAAATAAATTAATTATTTAATCGTAAAATAAGAAATAAATAAATAAAAACAGAACGAAAATTTAATTTTATCTTAATTTGTAATTACACTTAATCGTTAATTAATAAATAATTTTTTTGACCACTTCTAAATTTGTGAATTTATAATCTTCTAGATGTTTAACCAGAAAATAAACAGTGGTTACATCATTTGAAACTAAAAATAGTTCGATGAAAATTCTACTTCTTGTAACTGCTAGTTGAAGATTTTGTGTTCTTCATCCGATATGAAAAAATAAAAAGTATTCGAAACTTTTTTTAAAAAGAAAGAACAAAGAACGATCCCGTTACCCGAATGATTTTTCATAACGGAAAAATTTTCGTAATTTCACGCCAATAATAATTTTTTTTAATAAGAAAAATAATCTATTTCACTAAAAGTAGTAATTTAAAAGACCGGAATAAAAATCACTCACCGTTAAAATAATAATTCCTTAACGTTAAGGATATTCAAAGCCACGATGCAATGTATATATTACAAATACGAAAAAACTTTCTTCAGTATGGCGGAGAAAAATAAAATGTTAGAAATAACAACTTAAAGAAATATTTTCAGACAGATAATATTACAACTAATATGTGAAAGAAATAACATTATTAATCATTTACATATCTACTAATTCAGATAAAATTTATCGGTAATAATTTGTTATATGTATACAGGACCAAGAAAAAAAGTAAAAAAAAAAAAAAAAAATTAAAAAGAAAGGGGTGGTCGACGATTTCTTATCTTTATCACCATCAGTGGTAGATTAAAGGGGCCAAACAGATAAATAGGGTTCCAACCTCTCTCGGTTGTCAGGTTTTCGTAAAGCAAAGCTTCAGTCCTTCTGACCCCGTGGGACTGATAAGGGATATTGTCTTTCGACCGACTACAATTTCTCATATCCCACTAATCTCCCCTTTTCTTCTGTGAGTCTTCTCGCCTGTTTTATGTGTTGAAGTCAAGTATTTATAGTTTTCAATGATAAGTTTATCTGGAGTTTTGTTTTGAGATAAGAAAACAGGGTTTTTATAATTAAGATCCTACAATTTAGAATTTTAATTTTAAAACTTTTTTTTTGCTTAAAAACTGTATCTAGAGCTTATAAAATGATGCAAAATATATTTATAAAAATAATTAAAAACATGTGCAAAATATTTATTAAAAATTAATGAATTTCAAATTGTAACGTGTGATAGTATCGGAATTTGAGACTACACGGATTCAAAAATATCTTAAGATATCGTATATTATGAAATTCCCTATCAAATTTTCAGTAAGTATTTATTCCTTTCAAATAAGCTAAGTTTTTGGATAGCTAGGATTTTTTTTGTTAACTATGAGTTAGTAAAAACTATTAATTATTATTAATTACAGATTGGTGCAGTGTTTTACTCCCACGATTCACTAATATGAACGAAGAAACAACTTCTAGATCAATTATTTATACGATTAATAATAATTGTAGGAAGTAAATCGATTATTACAAACATTATTAATTTCGAAAAATTTATCGATTACAATTTCCCAATTTAGATTTTTGTAAACCAAAAGTTTTAGTTTTAAAAAAGTTTTATGGACTTTTAAAAATGTGTATTTGTAATTTATATGCGTACAAGGAAGTCATGTGGTATCCACATCAGATTTTTTTTCAATAAAATAGGCTGAGTTTTCAACTTAAGTTTAAAATGTATTTTAATTCCTCTACATGATTTTTTCCTTAGCAATTTAATCTTCAATCGGTAATAATTTTTCTAATTTTTCTTAAATGTTTCATTGATAAATTCTAGGAAATCAAAAATATGCTTTCAAATATGATGGTTTGTGTGATACTCTTATACGATGCTCATAGGGTTGTTTTATGACTGCTGCAGTACTTTTACCAATTATTGTTACGTAAATTAAATTTCTAGAAGTATATTCTTATTTTTAAAACACGTATTACGTATATCATTAACTACTATAATTTCTTTTTTGTTTATCTTAAAAAGTTAATCACTTTCTTTATTACAAAATAAGACTCAAAATACAATTAACTAATATGTATACATATTATTATAAATAAAATATAAAAATTTATTACATTGTAATGTTTTTTTTTAAAACTTTAATAAGATAAATTCTTGCGCAGAGCTGCGCAAGAAGACTGACTTCTCATTATTTTATTTTGTTTGAAAAAATATCAAGTCATTCTAATTAAAATTTTACAAAAAATGAGGAAACTAAAAGAGATATAATTTTTTCTTAATATTAAAATATATTTCTGTTTATAACTAAATTAAATTATTATACCGTGGTTTAATAAAATAGTTTTTTTTAACTTTATTTTCTTATAAAAAAAATAAATGCTATGTTAAAAATGATTTAATCAAATTTAAATTTTTTTAATTAAATTAACAATCTTGCGCAACTAATTTATTATCTATAAAAAGAAACGTGAACGTTCAAACTTTTTTCCCTTGCCACTGAGGACCTGCGTCGAATACAATGTACAACCTCAGCGGATGCCTCGCCTCAAACCCTTCGAGACCCCGCGAGATCCTACAAAGTCGTGCCCCACGGGGTCGCTCACCCGGCAGGTCGGAACTCGGACATTTCTTTGCCAAGCCACAAACCAGGTTCCACCCGTGAAAGAGAGACCCAGCCGGAACTAAAGTCTTTTATTTACCCACGAACACGAGGGGTCCCCGGTCAATCATTAAGGGCGGTCACCTCAGCGAACCAGCCTCTCATGAGCAGGGCTGCCCTCGAAAAATCCCTATCTTCAGATCACTCACCATCCCATTCCCTAGCTTCCTTTGCTTTCGTACTTAGTGTTTTTGTGACCGTTGTTGCAACCTGGTTCCACTCACGTCTACCTTTCATAAAAAATGGGACAGTCTCTTCTGGTGTTATATTAGGATGTCCCGTTCTTTGACGAATCTCGTCCCAACGTTCAAACTTGCAGCATCATAACGAACCGCGCTTCTAACTTACCTCGCTCAAATTTTTTCGACCTTAAATTGAGCGTAACTCAAGAACGACTCAACTTAATCTTCATAAAATTCACATGCACAACTTCAAATAAACTGTTACAGCATATACAGACGTCAAGAAAATTGATCTAGTAGTTTTGGAAATTTTCGAGCCACAAAATTTTGTACATAGGCCAATATATATAAATATATAAGGATACACCAACTTAACTGAATGGTATTTTCGTACTCCTCATGCCTTAAAAGGTAAAGAGAACTCATTTTCACTCCCCACACGATAGAAAGTAATATAGTAATTTTCTTAGAAAAGTCGGTAAAAATTTTTCGAAATCAATGTACAATATTTCGCGTATCTATATGGTCCGAACGACAGACGTACTGTATTACAGCAAGGACCGCTAAATTTTCTGAGTTGTTTCATAATCTGTGATGTCTGCATATTTGTGAATTAATGAATTTATAGATGTGTTTTTCCTCAAAATAGGTTATCTATTAGTAAATAAAAATCTTGTGATAACTTTTCCTTCGGTCATTACCCTTTATAACCGAGATTTACAAAATTTCACTGATGGGAAACCAAGTTAGAAATTATATACCATAAAAATGATTCAAGCCAGTAAATACAACGAAAAATAAAAACCCATAAACGCATGGATTAAAAGATATAAAAAAGGAAAAATGCTAGGAAACGGAAATATTAAAAAAATAATAATAATTTTGTGTAATTTAGAATTCTATTAAAAATGATAAAGAAAGTTAGTTTCGGAAGATTTAATTCAGCTTTTCCATTCGCAGATATTTTATATAAATAGATGAAATTGAACTTCAACAAATCAGATTAATCCAGGAATGCATGTCGTCACAAAACATGAATCCAAGAATCTAATCAATCTTGTTGCTTGCAATTAAGCTAATGAGGTGCGGCGGCAGGGTGGTCTTGCGGTGACTAGGGTGTAGGTTGAAATGATGATGACAGGACTAGAAAACAGTGATAAGGAGGGGGGAGGGAGAGCAGAAGAGATGATCCAATCTCAAATAATAAGATTCCAATTTGTCGGGTTGGGGTGTAGGATACGGAACAGGGTATGAAGTTGTATGCAACTCTCTCGCTCTTTCTCCTTCTCTTTTAAAAGAGGGATGATGCCATCCTGCCGTGGTGTGCACAATTCAACCCCAACCTGAACGAACAACCTAGATTACCATGCAAATCCAGCAATTTGTTACCCAGATTGCCTCTTGCCTCCGGATTTAGTCTCTCCAACCTACTGTCACAAGGTCACTGCGCGGGCGTACTGCATACACACACACATAGAGGTGTACGCGTGTGTACGGAGAAATACTACTCGATGATAAAGTTTGTAACATCCGAGGGAACATAAATAGTACCTAAGTAGTTTCTCAAGCCACCTAATATTTTACGTCCCCTTACAATTCTTGGTTTTTAGTCCTCGGTTCCGTGACAAAAGAAAACGACCTGACTTTTATCGACAGATGACCAAAACATAATTTATAAAATTAAGTTACATCCCAGACTTAATTACGACTTTTTAGCTACTTCCAGATACCAAAGTAAGAAGAATTATTCGGTTGGAACAATACTCATAAAATAACTTGTACAGATACAAAAATCTTGTGTCATGGAATAACATAAGATTAAATGAAAAAAAAGTTAAGCTACTGAAAAAGTATATTTAAATACATCACGTCCATTACGGAATATTAAAAAAAATAGAATTAAGTATTTAGCAAAGTAATTAAAGGTGCAGAAAGTAAAAAAAAAGAAGTAATTTACTTTATAATTCCATTTGAATAAAATAAATATACAAAGAAAAGACTGAATAGTTACATTTTTACACTTAAACCTATCAGGAACGTAGTTTTTAATTTTATATAAAAATTCAACCACTAAACAAATGTGTTTAATGAAAATTAAAAATGTTATTTTCATATCTCTCTTTTTTTTTGTATAGCCTCCGGAACCACCGTAAGGTATTACTTCAGAGGACGATATGTATGAATGTAAATGAAGTGTAGTCTTGTACAGTCTCAGATCGACTATTCCTGAGATGTGTGGTTAATTGAAATCCAACCGCTAAAGAACACCGGTATCCACGATCTAGTAGTCAAATCCGTAAAAATGTAACTTCCTTTACTAGGATTTGAGCCTTAGACCTTTCGACTTCAAAATCAGCTGATTTGCAATGACTATTTTCATATCTGAAAACAATCTCTTCATAAAATGTAAATCACAGTTCATGGATATTTAATTGAAAAAACATCTAGTATTAAAAGGGTTAGTAGGAAAATGTAATATTTATTGAATATTACTTTATTTACTCGGTAATTTTTTTTTTAAATTGATCTAAAACATACCTTAAATTAAATGTGTCACGTTCTATTATTTTCTATATTTTAACCCGAAAAAATTGATTCACAACCTTAAAGTTCCACCAAAAAAAATTACATTATTTTAAAATAATTATAATTTTTGTTTTAACGAATAAGGTAAACAGCTTTAATATAACAGATAGGACAATGCAATAAATCTTTTCTTCTGATCGGAAGTTTATATTCCTTTATAATAATACCTGTACTAGTAGATAATTAAAATAGGTTTTGAAAATCATAAAGTAGAAACAACACGTCTCTTGGTGCACCTGTTTTCTTCAAAAATAATTACTTGTGTGTAAAAGATATCCAATCAATTTCCTAGAAACAAAACTTAGGAAACGGTTATATACATTGTTATTTTTTTATCCCTTCAGTTCGTTACCAGAGGCAACTCTAACTAAACTTGATCGAGAACGTTTTTGTGTTTTTTTTTTGTTTTTTTTTACAAATATATAACCTAAATCTTTTTTCATAGACCCTAACAAGGACTATATTAATGGTAAAAAATAAATCGTTTACAGTTTTATTTACCATCTCTTTTAAATTACATAATTCATAAAAAAGATTCAATAACTTCCGGTTGCTTTTGACCACGATACGTCGCATCAAAATAATTTCTTATTCTTAGATCTCTTTATTTTCTGTGTTCAAAGTTAGTATTGTGCGAGACGTTGAATTTTAAAAAAAAAATATTTTTTTTTTATTACACCCATTTTTTAAACGTTAAATTTAATATGGCAGGCTTCAAAAACCTTTAGATTAAGTTTAAAATCTGATCGAGTTATTTAAAACTCGTTTCTCCACTGAAAAAAAGTAAAAAAACAAAATTAAAATAAATATCTAAAACAAGATAATATCGATGTTGTTAACTACCAAACTCCATTTTCTCAATTACTTATACTTTTTAAGTATCGTACTTAAAGATACTTTAAAAAAATAATGTTTCCAGGTAAAAGTTAACAATTCGTTTCTGTTTATTTTCGCCCCCAAAAATTCAGTAATTAAATGAATTTATCGTGACAAAAAAAAATCTATTTAATTTTAAAAATATCGTTCGTAAAAATAATTAGGAAAAAACAGATAGTATTGAAAATGTAAATCGTTAAATTGTAAGTTGACCGACGTCATTAATGGGTAACGATTAATGAATTCAAGTCTTGAAGTGTAGATTTTTTGTTACGTATGCGTCTGTGTGAGTGTATTTATTATATATGTGTGTGTATGTGTTCTGGGTCTGTACGGGAGCACATCTACGTTAGTGTGACAGAAAATAAGAAGGTGACTGTGGAAATGGGAAGAAACGTCACGGAGTACGGAGCATCAGTCATGCCCTCTCCCTTTCACCCCTTTTCGCTCTCGCTTTATCCCATCCGTCCGTCCTTCTATCTTCTTCACGTTCTCTGTCAGTGCCACTACATCCCCCGACCACTTCCCGCAAGAGCAGCCCCAGAGTGCTTTTTTCACCCTCTTCCCAGGTTTTTTATCCCGTAACTTTATCGTTCCCTAAGGAGAGGCGCTCCCTATCTACCACTGGATTAACCACTCGCGCGGACATTTCATAACACATATTACTCCCCTATATTTCAACACTATTCCGAACATATATACACTTCATACACTTACTGAATTTTCTGCGGTTTACTGCTGTAGGGTAAAAGAAAATAAAAATAATGTTTCAATTCACGTATACTAACACACCACACTTAGACCACTTTAAGAACTGTGCGTTATATTTGAGTGCTTTTCATTTAAATGAAGGGTGGGCCAAACACGATACAATAGATGTCGCTGTATTTAAATATGAAAATATCAAATTCAGAATAGGAAACCGTTTTTTTTTTTTTACTATGATTATTTTTTAATTTTACTAATTCAAAACAGAAAGTGTAAATAAAAAAAGCCGACAATAAAATTGTTATACCTTCCAGGGACTGGTTAATTATTCTTATACAGTGGAAAAAGTAATGATGATACATGAAAAACTTTTAAAAAATTCAAAAATCTATATTTATAATCGATGTTAACAAAAATAATCCAAAAAATTGATTTTTGAGGTAGGAAAGAATTAGGAGGCAATTTTTTTTAAATGTTAAGATAAGCATTTGAGCTTAATATAAAGTGCGGTTATATTTGCAACATTATGAAAAAAATTTACTCCAAAAACCTATTTACCCATCTCCGTGGAGATACTACTCCAAACATTTACCAACAAATTGCCCCATATATACGAGTTCTGCACCAAATTTCATCAAAATCGGTTTATCCAGTCAAACGTTATTAAGCTTCAAACACACGTACGTACTTACATACGAACATTATCTCAATTTTTTTGGTTTTTTGGGGTCCCTGGGTCATGAGACGTCAAGAAGTGCAAAAAAATCATACCCCATATTTTGAGTGATTACTATACTTTCCTTCTTGCAGCGTACCTTAGATCGATGACGCCACGAAACTAATAAAAAAAACACCGGAAAAGTAATTTAATTTTTGGTATCCTGGCCCGGTCATAAAAAAACCAGTCATCCCATTTATTCTCTCGATTGAAATAAAAATTAAATTCCTACAATATTCATTGCGACAAAAAAGTTACGAACACTGTGAACTTAAAATAATGTAGGACTACTTATGTATTTTTTTCAATTCACTTAGAAAAAGTGGTAAGAATAAAAATAAGAAATATATCTACGGTATAAGTGACGTTTAAATACTGATTTATCGAAAAACATTTATTGCGAGAAGGAACCATTCAGGAATGGAATAAAAATAAGCCTGTAACTAAATAAAAAGAATTTTTACCGAATCGTATGAGCACTGACATTAATAAAGAAGATATAATTACATAATTCAAAAATTAGAAGATACCGTTTAATTAATCTTAAATAGTAGCTCAGTACACCAGAATAACTTAATCTAGTATAGGCTTTCTTATAAAACCTGCAGTACAAATAAAGTTTACCATTGAAATAAGAATCTACTCTTTCATCTCTGAGTAAATCGCAAGAGAACTCTTACATTTTATTAAAATATAATAAGGAAAGAATAAATAAAATCAACTTGAGAAGTTCCTTTTTAAAAATTAATATTCCATAATAAGATTTCTGGTTCCAAAAAGAACAATAGCGTTTGAAAGCTTACTTCTAAATGCTCAAAAAACGCAGTAATTTGAATATGAATATAAATTTTACTATCGAGTTGAACTGTTAAAGAGGCTGAATGAATTTTACTGATTGCTAACTTAAGAGACGACTGATTCAGGTTTCAATTCCACCTCTGGATTCTTCCATCGGTGAACTTATTTAAGAACTCAGAAAGTCCCGGTAGAATGAATCGATGAAAATCATGAAACTGGTACCGTTTACCCGTTCATTCAAAGCAAACTTAACACTTTTATCGATAAAAATTGTACAAGAAAGGTTCCAGGACGACTTACTAACACGGAAAGAAACCGATCTGATTATGAAGGGAGCCACAAAATGCTACACATTTTTAATTTTTTACGGTTTCTGAGTAGCTTATAAATTAAAAAGATCTAATAATAATTTTATTATAGTATTACAAAATTTTAATGTAAGTTTATAACAGCCATGACTAAACCAGCTTTGGTGAAAATTTTATTCCCGTACCTTTCTGTAGTACAAATCCATCTGTATCGCATGAATGCTATCAAGAGACTCGAAATATATAGAGCTTTCAAAATTTAGAAATAACAGTTACTTAATGATTGGGCGTTAAGTCCACAGATTTATGGTAAGGTTATTTGCAATTATATCATAGTTAATACACAGACCCAAACCGATCCTATAAAACATTTGAGCCTACAAGCAAACACGAAACACCTTTTCTACCGAGTAGTGTGTTTCAAGTAATTTTTGTGTAAAATAAGTAAATTTGCGATTTCATTATTTTTTCGTTATTTTGTAATATTTTCATCACAAATATCTACAACAATAGACTCTATGATCATGTACAATTATTACACCAGATTGTAAATTTTCCCCCAAAACACGTAGTTAGAAATATATTTTTAAAAATCACAAAACGAATTTAAACTAATTTAAGTAGTTACAAAACTTTTTATTTTGCGCCGTTTGATCGGATGACATAGATTTTTATAAAGAATAAATACTAGAGATGAGACCTAGATCAATAATTGTGATCGAAAATTTAAGCGAAAAAGTATGGAGTGAAAGCATCCAGATTTCCTTTCAGAAAAAAATGTAAGATTTGACCGTCAGCCAGTAAAGTAATGCAAACGATCTTTTTGGGATCCTTGCTTGATTTTTTTGAAGGACGGTGCACTTTCAATTCCTGGTGTTATGGTGTGCAATAATTAAAAAAGCTACAGTTTAAAAACAAAAGAAGTATTTATTTTTTCAGGATAATGCTCCGTACGCTCTTCATCAATTCTTAAAGCCGAAAAAAAACAGAAATGTTCTGCTATATTCACGTTACTGTCCAGACTTCGTTATATTTGGTCCGCTCAAGGAATTACGTGGAATCAAATTACACAGTATAAAAGAAGTTAAACAATTTTTCTAAACAGACCCGGACTTAAAAACAAAGGATATTTTAATGCCTACACAAAAAAGTTAATATGGGACAAGCCTTACCTGATGAGTGACATAACTTAGATTTATGTTAAAAACACGTTGTTAAATTAATTGAATGATCATAACAGCAGTGAATGAAAATCATTGAGGGGTTATTCTATTTACTGAATAACCTACATGCAGAAAAAAAATTTTTTATGCGTTATTTACCAGTCCACCACGTAAATTTGAAACAGACTAAAATTTGATTTTAACAAATTATCGTTCTTTTTAACTGCAATCTAATTCCCTAATAACGACTGCATTGAAGTTATTTGAGTTCAATTAAAAATACATCAAAACTGATTATCATAAGTTTAAAAATACCTACAGCTGAACTGTACTCTGGGGTTACACCCTACTTTTATTACAGATAAAATAAAATGCTAACAGTAAAATAGATATAACTGAATATACAGAGCAAAAAAAATACGTTTGAATATCAGAAACTAATAATTCAACAGCGTCTATTATTTTATAAGATAAGAAACATTAAAGAAAAAACATATAGGTTTTTTTATAATCAGGTAATAAGCGCTTTATTTAGATTTAAGGAGAACTGGTTCTAGGCCTACAATAGGTTCTCAGCCTAAAATGTTTTACACTCCTAGCTTCTAAAATTTCACTTTAAAACTTAAATGTAATAGGTGACGAAACTACAAATAATATCCAGAAGACAAACCTCTTTTCTTTTTCCTGTTTAGCCTCCGGTAACTACCGTTTAGATAATTCTTCAGAGGATGAATGACAATAATATGTATGAGTGTAAATGAAGTGTAGTCTTGTACATTCTCAGTTCGACCGTACCTGAGATGTGTGGTTAATTGAAACCCAACCACCAAAGAACACCGGTATCCACGATCTAGTATTCAAATCCGTGTAAAAATAACTGACTTTACTAGGACTTGAACGTCAGTTATTTTTACACGGATTTGAATACTAGATCGTGGATACCGGTGTTCTTTGGTGGTTGGGTTTCAATTAACCACACATCTCAGGTACGGTCGAACTGAGAATGTACAAGACTACACTTCATTTACACTCATACATATTATTGTCATTCATCCTCTGAAGAATTATCTAAACGGTAGTTACCGGAGGCTAAACAGGAAAAAGAAAAGAGACAAACCAGAAGACAAACCTGGGCTTTGAAAACCTAACGTATAAAATTTTATGAACGAATTAGTTAAAGAACATAGAAATCCTAACTCGATTGGAAAAGAAGCTTAAAATAATACAGTTTGTTCAGAGGAGAAAGCTAGGTATAGTATAGGTCAAATTATGTGAGGTTTAAGGTATAGGATACCCTACTGCACTTTAAAATGTAAGGGAATATAGTAGGCAGTGACAGTGTAGAAAGGATAAAAGTATAACCGAGAAGTTAGAAAAATGGTTCAACTGTACCCCAAATAAATTTTATTCGAATTATAATATTTAAAATTAATTATTAGAATTACTAATCGATGAATAGAAGGCGCTTCTACTCAGATCGAATATTCTTCAATCTGAAGAATTTTTTACTCACAAGAATTCTTCTGATTCATCTATCCCAGTTGTATATCTTTAGCGAGAAGTAAATATTGGCCGACCATTTGGTAACTTTACTCCGGAGAGAGGATATTCAAAAAATGCATTCTTTATATTTGGAGCCGCCTTGTAATAGAAGAAAACGCTAACCAGTGTCACTGAACTGTTAGCATAATCGAAATTTTAAGTTTTCTTGATAAAACCGCTGTCGTTAAGATTCTTGAACATACCGAGTCGGAAAACTAAGCTTATTGGACTCAGAAGGATTGTACCTTTTTTAGACTTCGTTTGCGCAGTTAAGAAGAGATTTACCTGATTTTTAATAGGTTGATCTATAAACAACCGGAAAATTTATTGAAGGATGATCACAACTAATTTGGAAGCTAAGGTGCAAATTATGCAGTCTTAAAGGCTGAGAGGCCTCGAAGAAGAATTAATTTCCTGATGTTATATGGAAAGAAAACTGGTATTTATTTATTTATTAGAGATCATTATTAATGGTGAAAAACTACTCTTTTTTGGATGCAAAGGACTCAAAATTCTGACGACTTCTACGAGAGTTAACTTACATGTTCCAAGGAAAACAATTCCTTCTAAAAAAAACTGATGTGGACACTACATGACTTCCTTGTACGCCTATTAAATTACATACACCCATTTTTTTCTGCACGTCATTTAAACTTACTTCATTTGAAAGTGAAATACGATCTTCTAATTCTTTAATAAAGAGGACAGTTACGCAATCGATGAAATATTACTTTTTATTAACATCAAATATTTATACAATTATTAATTCAACAATCTCACATAAAATATTAGGATAGAGAAAAAGTCCCTTTATTACTCGTATAACTAGATCAGTATTATTCGTATCTTTATGAGTTGCTGATTAACAAATGTTTCAGATTTCTGCTGTCGCATAAATAAAATTTAATAATAAAGTATTCCGTTTAGTGAACTCCTGAATACTGGTAACAAATGTTAATTTCGACCTTAAGGTGTAAAATATTCAGTTTCTATTAGATTTGGTGAATGATTAAAAATGAAAAAGAAACAATCATACAGGAAAAAGAAAGATAACATGAAGAAATGGATTTTTAAAAAAACGACAAGATGAATATGAAGAGGAAGAAAATGTTAAAACCAAAGAAAGAATAAAAAATTAAGAGAAGATGTAAAATATAAAGAGGAAGAAAATGTTAAAACTAAAGAAAGAATAAAAAGGAAAAAACTGCTGCAAACAAAAAAAAATAAACAGAAGAAAATGACCAAAGAAAGAATAAAAAGATGAAGAGAAACTGATAAATATAAAGAGGAAGAAAACTTTAAGAGCAAGGAAAGAATAAAAAGATAAAGAGAGGATGATAAATATATAAAGAGAGAAAATTTGAAAACTAGAGAACATGTATACAAATTAAGATCAGAAAAATTATATCAAACCGAAGAGCGATTAAATGATTGGCAACAAAAAACAAATAAACGAAATGATAATAAACTCCGACTTAGGCAGTATATTGTCCGATAGTATATCTCAGTGTATATGTTATTTTTGTGAGGGTCAATTTTTCGGTCACTCTGTAGTTAACTTTGGTGTATATAACATTAAACAAAAATTCCAGAATAATTAAATAAAATTAAACTAGAAAATCCGAAAATAATAGGATTCTAAATTATAATTTTCAATTAATATTAAATAAACAGATGTTTCACCAAATATATTACATACACACACGTATGTAATAAAGTCTATTAAACTACATATACACATTTTTAAAAATACATAAAATTTTATTTCACTAATAACTTCTAATTTTTTTATTTTATTGAATAATTATTTATTGTAATTTTTTTTTAAAATCACGAGTAATAATTATTAATAAATTTAATAAAAAAGGAGATGAAGTCTGATTCGAACCGATGAATCTTTCCTTATAACACCCAAATATTTCATTAATTAAAATTCTATTTCGCTATAACTCAGGACTAATGAAAATAAATAACACTTATAATATATCGTTGAAACGCTCTCAATGAGGGCTTATTATTGCAATTAAGAAAAAGTCCAAAATCCAAATATTTTGAATTTTGGGTCTTTTATGGACACTTTTGGTCCAGTCGATTGCAATCAAAAGGGGAGATGCTCAACTAGATGTTACAACAGCCCTACATACAAAATTTCATCATCCTAAGGTTAATCGTTTTTGAGTTATACGAGATACGTACGTACAGACGTCACGCCGAAACTAGTCAAAATGGATTCAGGGATGGTCAAAATGGATATTTCCGTTGAAATCTGAAAACCGAAATTATTCGCGATTATAATAATTCCTTTACTTCGTACAAGGAAGTAAAAAAACTTAATTCTAATTTAAGTAAGCGTAAATTCACAATTACAAATGTCCTGCAGACACTCACTCACACGTTTGATAATATACAAACATCCTCAACAGATTAGAATATGTGTCCTCAGCTCACATTGTGCCAAAAGAGTAAATCAATTCTGATGATTTGAACGTTTCCTCATAACTACGTAATAATTCCGTTAAAATAGATCATGAAGTCTAAGTTATAATTAAATTTCCATTTTTGAATGAAGAAAAACAACGATGATGATAGTTTTCATTAAAGTTCTTTTTATTCTGAAATTTTTGATCGCATCAGTTTTTTTTTACTCGTAATATTTAATAAAATAGCTCATAAATTAAGACGATAATTACATCAATAATAAATCTCCTTTTGATGTAGCAGGGAGAGTCGGATCGATGTCACAGCGTAATCTTAACATTTTTTTATATGATTCCTGTGGTCATGATTGAGAGATCGAAAATAGATATAGAAATAAATTCGTGTATGTTTATATTAATACTGTTCTGAATAAATCCCGTTCTATAATATCGTTCCGCAGCAATTAATACTGTTCAGTGAGACAGAAACACCATATGGAGTGAATTTATTGAAAGGATGCAACAATTGTAAAATTAAAAGCTGCAATACTGCGTGGAATTTCGGTATCTATATTAACTTTTGAAACCCCTCGAATTAAATTATTCTCCCACCGGTAAGAAAAAGGGTGCACAATACAGTCATATTTGATATTGTTCAATGTGATTACTGAGGACAGGTGTACTATGACCACAATAGATATCACATCCGGGTAAAATTAAATCAAAACAAATTTCCGCAATCTGGTAACGTTCCGAACAACGTTATACTTCAATTATTTTTACAATCACGGACAGTTCATCAAACGAGTGACCTCTTCACACGCACATATAAACAGCGCACCTGTCGACAACAATATGGTCATAATTATATTTATTTAAAGCAATCTTTACATTGTGAAAAAATCTGTACTTTATTAAAAAAATAAAAAATAACCGACATAAATTAATTATCCGTCGACGACGACAACAAACTTAAGTGAAAAGTTATGATTATATTTCTCTAACTATCAGATAGAATTACTTAACATTAATTTAGAATTAATAAGGATTTTCTTTTCGCAATTCTACCGAATTAAATATAAGTCTTCTTATATTTTACTCTCAACATTAATATTGAAGGTAAATTGCCTAAAAGTAAAACTTTATTAACATTTAAATATGCATTAATTTATTTTGTAAAACCTGCCTAATTTCGAAAATATTTTTTCCTATTTTTACAATCATGGGTGAAATTATGTGAAAAATGTAGGTTCGTTTTGAATCGTATCCAGGATTAATTGATTTGACTGAGAAGCTAACATGCTGAAGATATGATTACAATAGTTGCTGGTCGTTTATCAGTAATAGTTTTAATAGATAAATCAGAAAAGAAGAATTGAAAAATTTATCAGATATTAAAAAAGTAAGGCTAACAGAAAATATAAACTGAATAGGACATTGTACTAGTTCAAGAAAAATTGATATTTCAACAAAAATCGTTAAAAAGTTGTATATAACCCACCTACTTAAACATTTATTGTTAGATTACCTTCGAATGTTTATTTTTTATTTATTTCTCTTTTTTTCTCAATATGTAACTGAACCGACTAAAATTAATCTAATTAGATCTAAACAAAACATAAAAAAGAATCGTTTGTTCACGTTAATTTAATCCTGGAATCCTAAGAAATTGATGAACTACATTTCTTCTTTGTAAATAAAATAAATTAAATTCTTCTATTATTATATGTTTTTTTGAAAAACTAAGGTAATACATAACAGAATATCATTAAGGAAAACAGAATGTTCATGTCTACTCAGTTTATACAATTTACAGCCTAAATTGTTTAAGTTTAAGAAATGCTGTATGAAATATTTATTTTTATCTTCAAGACATAACCGAATTGTAAAAAAGAATATTCTAACGTCATCAGTATAAAATTTTGCACATGTGTAAGTATTCTTTCCCTTTTTTTGTAATTGCATTTCATCGATATAAAATACTAATTATCGACACTTTTTGTTATTATTTTTTAATACACACTTCTTAAACGTTCTGTAGCATAACATCAGTTACAATAATGGAAGTATCGAGGGGTGAAGGGGAAAGGAACAAAAAAGTAGCATTTTCCTCTCATTCAGTATATTGGTTGCCACACATCCATCATCAGAACTTATGATGGATGATACCTAAAGGAGAACCATAACTCCCGTACAATACCCTCCCTCAGTGCTGCACTCTGATGTCTGATGTCCCTATGGATCTGACCATAATAATATCAACATCAATAACAACACTCCCACAAACACAACGTAACAATATTACAAACAGTACAATAATTACCGAAATGCCCTCTTTGTGGGAAATTATCGTTCCATGAAATACAGCGCATTACTCTTAATATACCATCGACCTATTCCTTATTAGATTTAGTAGAGATATTTAATTTAAGTACCGGGTATTTTATACATGGACTTTCACGCTTATAATTCATATATTAACACTAATACATTTCATTTAACAGTCGCTTCACATTTCAATAAAATGTGAAGCGACTTTACAAATCGCTACAATCAACATTAATCATTAATTACGGGGAAACTTACCACCGCTGAACGGAAGCTGAATATTTTTAGTTTCGGGAAACTCAGAACAGATTAGTTATTTTTGAACGTTTTATAAAAAATTAAGCGTTAGCTTTTTCTCAATAGAATAATAATAGGTCGACCGTGAAACAGGCTGCTCATTCTTTCTTGTATTCGTTCCCAGAAATCACAATTTTATTGAGAAACAGCCCTTTATAATATTTACTTCCCCGTAAAAGATTTCCCGTAGAATAAAGACGTCAACGATTTTTTAAATCGAACACTATTTTTAATATCTTTTTTTAAGCCACCTTATTTTCTAATTATGTACTTCTATGCTTCATAAGATAATATCTACTTTGTCGTTTACCCGATTTAGTCTAAAGTGAAACCGATCTCACTCACACTCTCTCTCTGAGAATTATACGACGAATTGACCGAGACTGATCGTACATTATTCAGCGGTTCTTTGTAAACATTTTATTTATTTATATTTATTTATTACTTTTCTCTACGTATCGTTATATCACAGACAACTTCACATTATTTATTTTTAAACGCTTCGCCGCACGCAAAATATTGTAATAAAGAAATTCACTTTATTCTACGTCACTTAATCAGCGATTAGATTATTGAACCTTACAAAATAACGCTTTCTGTTATAGTAAAAACCATCTGTCTTATTGAAATTTTTACTTCAGAGTATTTAAAGTTAATAGTCTTTATTCGATCTTTTCAACCGTACCTCTTTCTTTAATGTTGTTATCTGTTACTGCAACAGCTGTTTACTTTGCTCCTACACTAATGGTCCGTTATTTCGTTCTAAATTTTCGCTAAAAGAACAAATTTATCATAAGGTTAATTGCCAGTTCTAATCCGTACTTATAAATAACTAGAAGATATAACAAAAAAAAATCTAAAATCAAATAAAAGTAAGCAAACTAAAATTGCCGGTAATCAGTATGAGAGACGCATGCCGTAAACTCATGGCTTCGTGAATTAGGTGAATAAAACGTTTTATGAAAAATATTTCGCATAAAGAATACAAATAAAAGAATACAATAATTTATTACATTCAATTATAAGGTTTTAACAGAAAATTTAAGAAGTTAGTTTTTTTTATTGTTAAAAGGACGAAATTAGTTTAGGAATTGGTTGTCATGTTTTATCATCTTTAGTTAATGCAATCAAGTTAGAAATAGACATTATGAACATACGGTGGTAAAAAAGAAAAATAGAATTTCAGTTCTTTTAATTAAAATTTCGGTCAGTCTCTTCTAAAAACATAGAAAACGGTTTTTAGAAGAGACTGACCGAAATTTTAATTAAAAGAACTGAAATATTATTTTTTATTCTCGATCAATTTAAAAGATAAATTTTATTCTACTTTCCAGAAGTACTTTTCGAATTTCGATAAGCTGAAAAGGAATTTCTGATTAAGTACATTCGCATCAAAAGTTCATTTAATTTGACCTTTAAAGTTGTAGTGAAGCTAGTTTAACTATTTTATTACTTATTCAATCGATCTATCGAATGAATTCTGTGATCACAAGCGTTTGATCCAATTGATCCCATCGTGTTCAATTGGACAACCGATCGATCGTGACCGTCATTATCACCAAAGCAATTTTATAGATATTTGAAGAAAACATAAATAATATAATTTTGAATTAAACCGATACGATTGATTACGATGTATATCGAAAGCATTCAACGTTCTTGTGAAAAAGAAAATTATTGTATCGTAAATTACGGCTGTAAAAGGAATATTAATTCTACCGTTTGAAGTACGTATTAGAGTGTCTCAATTTACGGCAGCGATTTTTCGCAACCGGCATCAAGAACATATCAAATATCGTTTTATTTAATCGCCTACATTTGATCTTGTTAAAATCGATATTGACAAAACGAAAGAGATATCCGAGTATGTGTAACCGCTCGATCCGAAGTAATAATTTTAACTTCAGTATCCATTTTTTCATTTATCAACTAAAACTATCAAAACTTGATTTTGTAAACTAAAAAGTAACATGAATACTATTAAGTAAACCGTGTAACGTTATACTTCAAAAATTGAAACCTCTAAAGAAAGAATAAAAAAACAAAAGAAAACGAGAATAAAAATTCTTCTACTTTACATCGGTCCCCGCTACGTAAAATAAAAATATGAATTACACAAGAAGAAAAGGTTGGGGGAGAATCAGGCATTCTTTCATTCTAACATCTCACACCGCAAGGTGGTGGAAATCAAATCAGTTCATCGCTTTATTCAGCGTGACAGAATTTTTACTGTTCCAAATGAAATCTTTCTACTTTTCTACCTCTAACATTTGACGGTACCGTTAGTAAGCGAGGAAAGAAGGCGAACGATGCGACATCACATTGTCAATAATATAACACCAAAGAATAAGAATAAAAAAAGTAAAAAAAAATGAAAATGACAGTAACGTAATGTAACGTCTTCAAGAAGGAGTCAAAACGTTTCTTTCTCCAATAACCGTCACCCTCAATTCAGCCCTCTTTCCATCACTTTTGTTGTACTTTTTTCAGCCATTTACTTAATCGCATCCAGCTACCTAAAGTAGGCCGTACGCCCACCTATAACATTACGATTGTCATCCCCTATTTCCTTTAAATATCAAGAGGGTTTTGAGTACAGCGTTAAACACGATAATGAAGTAAAATAACACAATATAAGTCATTATTGATATTTTTTGTCGTTTACCGCATAATATTATCTTTTAAGTAAACTGCGATCGTAAATAATAATTCAAACAAAAAAAATGTCCTGTTAAATAATATAAATAATTGTTGCCATCGAGTTATAAAACTAATAAAAATTAAGTTTTCTAATAAATATTCGTTATTTTCATTATTCGGCATTAAATATATATTTAAATACCAATTATTATTTTTAAAACGTAAAATTCATTGAAAGCCATGTTTTAGACAATGTCATATCACTTCAAAAATATTTCTTCTCAGCTGCTCTCCGTTTCAATCATTCATATGATTTAGATCTTTGTTCGCCTCTCCAAAATTATTATTTAAAAAAAGGTTACCGTTATTAGTGTAGAATTACCGATTAAATAGCTGTAATTTACAAGTAACAATCCTTTTTTTATTTACCTCTCTCTCTCTCTTTAAAAATTGTCTCGTTGTGTGTATCAGTCGGAATCACAGTATGTGGCTTCTTTCCCTTCAACATTGTTATCGTCAATCTTTTCTTGAACCGCAATTTTGTTACTTCCGTACAAATTTTCGTGCCTTTACAATATCCAAATCCCAGTGTCATTGCCACAAAGTACTCGTTGCGCTAATATATTATTTATGCTAAATACTATTTACTGCATTAATATTTATCGTACAAACAAGGAAAAGAACAGTTGCAGGTTTTAAAAGAATAAACAAATTCAATTTTTCTAAAATATAAAATTATAGTTAACCACAAAAAAAAAATCGTTTAATTTTATGAAAATACCTATATTAACAACATAAAGAAAAATTTTAACAGTTAAATCCATTTTTAAAATATTACCTCTCCCGTCAAAAGATGCGAGTACTTTCTTTTCAACTCTATTCATTCCAGGATCAAAAATTCCTTTTAGTCAATAATTTAAGTTTACATCGTTTTAATGTTTGTTATAAAAAAAATTTTTTTCAACAAAACATTCAGCTGTTTAATTATTACGTTAGATATAACTTGTAACAAATAACCCCGATAACTTTGGGATTTTCAATTAATCATTCACTGAAAATATAACCGTACGTTATTCTGACAGCGAGAATGCGAGACGCATACTCGCCTGTCATCTCCCAAGGTCAGCCCGAGTAAAGCTTTCAGTCTGGTCTAAAGGATCGGAAAGTAATCTACAATTCCGCCCATAACTAAACAAAACTAATGTACAACCGCCAAATAAACAAATACCCGCCCGATAATAAGAATGACCCACTAGCAAGGGACTTTTGTCCAGGCTCTGCGATAATAGAGGGAGGATACGTAGATCCCCGCGATCCTTGAGTTTTGTTCCGTACCTGTCATCACACTAATTTTTAGAAATCGATATTACCATAATAGAGTTACAAGCAGAAGTTTCAGAACAAGCTATAAAATTTTATAAATATTTTTCCAACGACTTATTAAAAAACTTTTAACGCTTTAAAGTGAACGAAATTTATATTTAACGGTTACGTTACAATATATTTTTATCGATCACTCTGTTAATAACATCTGCGCTCCTGTTTTGTACTGCGGTTTCAATGAAATTATTATAAAAATTTTATTAAATTTTAACTGGGTCTCTTTATATATGTCGGGTAAAATGTATTTTACTGTGCGTTCTATATTTATTTATGAAATATTAATTTATTTATTGTAAATGTCTATCTATTCAACAATTTTAAAATGTCACCTTATAGCCAGGGTTTAGTTTTTGGATTGATGTATTTAACCTTCAAGACCGATTATCACTAACACCTTACTGTTTATTTGTTTGAGTGAGATTTCGCGGTAAAAAGAATAAAATTCTAACTTATAGAAATTTCTAACTTAATTACATAGAAAGAAGAACTTTTGCGTCAGACATCTAATTTAAAAAACAGAAAAAATTAAATACATAATGAGTCATTTCTCTTCAGAAACGACAGAACTCCAGACGTTAAATTAATCAACCGCTTAAAACGTTCACGTATTGCTTCGCAGAAAGGATTTAAATAAGGCGTCCGCTTATACTCATCGCAACACAGAAAAGTATTGAAACGGCACACTGCTAGCCTACACCATCCTTAACGTTATAATGAACATAAAATATCGGAATTTTTTTTTTTAAGATAAATTCAATTCACCGCATAAACTTACAGCTTGAGCGTGGGAATAATTAAATTTTATAGCGTGTAAAACAAATACTATACCTGACCGGAATTATAACAGGAACCCTCCGGATGAAAAAAAATAGACGTGACACACAGAGATCTAATTATTTAAATTATTGAAACTTTAAATAATATGGTAACGGTGGAATAATTTTTCTACTGTGATCGTTAAAAATGTAAGGTTTTATATAAAACACAGAAGCAGGTAAGACTTCTGTGTTACCTGCTTTAAAATTACCGACACGAAATTATTTTAATTACTTTATTGAAGTAAACCGAACATATCTTGTTTAATTATTAACAAATTCAAATCTTAAATTTCCTCATAATATCGGATACCGCCTAAAATCTCTTTTAACTTCTTTTGTTAAAATTTATTTCAAACAATTTTAATTACATCAGAACTAATCTCTCAAACGGCTTTTTAACTTAATTATGTCAACGTTTTAATTAAGATGCAACATTTACAATATTGAATTACAAACAAAATTATACAAAACATGTTAGATAAAAAGGATTGAAATGCTTTGACTGAAAGTGTGAGCGCTAGTAGAAAGACACCGGGATAGCTAGAAACATTTGAAATATATGTAAAGTATTGCAGTGTAAGAGAAGAGGTAGCTCTGGGTTTAAGTAAAAATGTGTGTAAGTGTTCCCTGTCGCGCAGCTTTGACACGGGGAAGGTTGTAGGGGGTAAGGACAAGAAGGAGGTAGAGGAAATAAATGTAATCCTCTTGACAACGATACTGTTTTTTCCGTTTTCTTATTCTCACAGCAACCGAGGAGGCATCATCATATACCACCTTACTACTACCATCTCGATTTTTTTTTTTATCTTTTAAGTTAGAAAAAATATTGAAAGTAATAAATGAAGTATACGTTTAAATAATATTTAAAAGAGCAGAAAAATTTACATTGTATTTAATTACAAATTTATCAAATTAAAAAAGGAGGATATTATTAAAGCAATTACCGTCCTTGGTATTTACCTTTGTCATTATTTTATTAAGTAATTTCGGTCTTCACCCGTTTCAAACCGGTATCCTTACATCGGTTCATTCAATTACGCCCTGAAAGCATCCTCGTAATTCGAAGTTCATAAAAGCAGCTACGCACACAATTTGAATCGTCCATACGTTTTCTTTGCTCGATACTACAACAGTTTGTTTATTTTAATGAAAAAAACGTGTTTTTGTGCTATTTTCTGTTCTTAAATTATGTTAATTACAATTCCTTTAATATTTTAAAAGAATATCGTCACAAGTCGAAAAAGGTTGTCGACAAGTTATCTTAATTACGTTATATGACAAGATATCTTGATTGTAATTATATGCAATTACACAATTCTTCACTCGTAAACATTATTTAGTCTTAACTAATTCAAGATATAAAATAATCATAATTTATTTTCTGTAATAAAGTGTTTTTTTTTTTTTAACAATTTAGGCTGTATTAAATATTTTGTGTGGCACTGAGTAACTTCACGAAATGTCAAAAAACTATAATTATTATCGTATTAGAGTTTATTAAAGCGATTCAAAAAATACGGCCTAAAGACGCATAAATCTCGAAACTACCCACTCAGAAAAATAATCAAATGTAAATTTTATTATTTTTTGGCGATAGGCCCAAGTATCCAGACATCCTGATAATACAGAAATACTTTTTTAAATTCATTTTTTTTTCTGACTACGTATCATCAAAGAATTACCGTTTTTTTCCAAGTCAAAAAAAAAGATGTTTCTAAGTCAAATATTAATTTTCTGCTTTACTATTTTTTTATATGACTAACGTTTATAAGCGACTGATTCAAAAGAGGCGCCAGTCGGAAAATACTATTTCTGAATAATCATCATTGTACAACTACTTCCTAAGTCCTATGTTTGTCACGTCTTGAACGGTTAGTATCATCTTGTAAAGCGTGAAGTGCTGATATAAAACAGTTTTTCAGCTCTGTAAAAAAGGTAACGGGGAAACCGACTGATAAATAATTTCCCAAGTAAGCTAGGTACGGTATGAATGTTGTTCTTAAAAAACCTTTTGAGCCAGTTATTTAACTTTCTTGTCAAGTCATCGGAAAAAATACGGTTGTTGCTATTGATGGATTCTAATGATGCCACAACCTTACACAAACATTGGTGTTCTACTTTTTCTGCCGGCTGAATTTTATACCTTCTTAACTCATATAAAATACACGACGTAATTTTTTTCACAGCAAATTCCGATCGAATTATAGACTAAATCTGTGATAATCCACACTCGTACGAGTTATACGTTTTTAATTTTGAAGATATGTTCTTAAATTACGTTAACTGTAATTTCTTTAATGTTTTAAAAGAATATCGTCACCAGTCGAAAAAGGTTGTCGACAAATTATCTTAATTACGTTATATGACAAGATATCTTGATTGTAATTATATGTAATTTAACAAGTCTTCCCTCGTAAACGTTACTTAGTCTTAACTAAATCAAGATGTAAAATAATCATAATTTATTTTCTGTAATAAATGTTTACACTTATTTTACACACAGTCGGTTGGGAAATAAGATTTTTAAAAGTTTATATTTAATTATTTATTTAATAGGAACTTAAAATGCCTATTTTTCAATGGAAAATAAACAATTACAATTAAATAATTCATGTAAATATTTCACTACGTAGATTCAAACAAGCAGCGTTATCAGACATCTAACTTTAAGAAAATAATTTTCGAACAAACGAAAAATAATTCTATAATGAAAATTTCTGAAGAAAAAAAAAATGATGGCTAGTGTATTCCAGTATAAAACCAAGAGTAAACGAACTTTAAATTCATGTTTGTGTTAAAGTTAAACTTAGCAACGAGTTTACAAAAAATATTGCCGAATAATTACTGTTATACAGATTGTTTTTACGATAATTATGGTAAAAAAATTAGAAAATCTAATACGTGAAACAAAAATTACGCTCCATCGACGTCAGCAGTAAACGTGAAAACTAAACTTGTAATGCCGGAAAAATAAAATTGAATTATTTTTGTAATTTATACAAGACTTAAAATGTTTACTGGCATTGTATTTTTTAACTGTTAACATTAAACATATAACTCAACCGTTTTAATTAAGCATGAATTACTACCTCGTATGTTGAACAACTAACGAATTTGTTTCTAAAAGTTTTTCTATTGTTTAATAGATATTCTTTTATATGTATATATAAAGTTCAGGTTTCAGCCTGTTTTTTATTAAAAACAGGGTTAATTAAACAGGCTATAATTGTTTACATACTGAATGAGAGAATAAATAAATAAATCAACCAGCAAAAACAAACTACCTACCATTTTACAAGTAAAAGCAGTACTATGGTAATGATAAAAATAGGGGCGGACAAGACAATTAGTCAGAAAACATGTATTGTTTCGATATGATAAATAATCTGATGATAAAAGATCTCTGAATTTTATGCGCAATTTAATATAAAAAATTAAATTTATCAGTTTATTTATTTGAGCATTCTTTTAAAAAGTCTAAAAGTTTATAAAAATTAATAAAGAAACCGCAGTTATTTTGAAGTATTTAAGTACTTTTTACGTGAGAAAAAATTAAAATGGTGGAATTACAGAGCTGACCTAAAGATGGAAATTACACAAAATCCGCTGAAAAATGAAACTTTATCCTACATGTCTACCTGAAGAATGAATATCAGTTTTATAATTTTAAAAAATACTGTTAAATATCCACTGGTTTGTTGAGAAATCAATGAAGTAATAGTTTGTTTTTTTTAAGTACGTTTATACACGTTTTATGAATTAATAAATATTTTTATCTTAAAAATTTCAGGAACAAGCCATCGCCAAAATGAGCCTCGATTCTTAAGAATTAAAAAAATTATCGTGGCTGTTATTATATTGAACATATTTTACACAAACGAAAAAATGTCCACACAGTTTATAGGGCGAGAATTATTTTATACGTACAATGTACAAAAAGGTTCAGATTAACTCTAGCCGCCTTGCTGCTTTCTATAACGAATAGTCTAACTGATTTTTAAACAATCAAGAATCATTTTATTTTAAGGAAATGAACAAAGACAGATTATGCTCATTCAGTTGTTTTAGATAGTTTTTTTACTTCATATCATTATTATAATATTTTCTTCAATATAAGAAGGTAACTATAATAAATATTCGGTTAAATTAAACGACTTAGCGTTATAAAAATACACCATTCTCTGTAAGTTGCATTACTAAAGCAGTCATTTCTAGCTAAATAATTCTCGTTTATAAAAAGAAAAAATTTTTTTACTCACAAATGTTACAAGATTGATTAATTTAGTGCATCCCATTTTTCACTACGTCTTTCTGCGAGTTTGTGAACCGGACACATGCATTATTTTCTTTCAAAAACGTAACATCGACTGAAATGAATCAAGCAATTAACGCTAAAATTTCTAACTGTCATAAAGTTAATTTATTTATCCGACTTATACTTAATTCATTTATTAACAATGACAGAGCTAATTGAAGTAGAAATCACGAGAGGAAGCTTTATCTGGACTAAGTGTTTATTTATAAAAATAAATTGTTATTCCTTGTTCAACTTAAGCTTTTATCTAGCACTGAGCGGCTAGACAGCAGTTACGATATCCAGCGACTTAAACGCCTTTACATGCTGAACCTCGGGAAGTCTGAATGACTCTAGGGCTGGACGCAAGAGCATCTTCTCTATGCCTTGATGAAGAGCTTAATTTCCTTTCATAAGGTAATTATGTTACTGTTTTGTTTTTCTTTTACTTTTTCTTGTAATATTATTTGATTTTTTTTTTGTTTTTTGTAAGAGTTTTACGGAATCTTTATGGAGTGAATCTGTGCAAGTGCATTAATATATATGAACTGTTGTCTTACGTGTTTTATTGAGGGGATCCATTGGAAACCCCTCATCAAGACGAAATTGTAATTTTATTTACTTATGGTTCCTTCCTGGAACTGATTGTAAATAAACGATTTGTAATAAAAAAAAGAAAGAAAAACGAAAGTTTTAAGTTAATATTTTCAGATAAATTAAATGAACAATATTTGAACTGGATTTCTTGTTAATTATTAACTCATTAATCTATATCGCATAAATTTAAATATCAGCCGATAAGAATAAAAACATCTTGTTCCGTTGCCCAACGAGACGACTTTTACTTAATTTGATTTTAATATTCTTTTAATTTGGTTTAATATTACTAACAATAGATACCCCAGATCAATAAACGTCAATGTTCCAACTTGCAGAATCATAACGAATCACGCTTCTAACTTGACCCGTTAAAATTTTTTCAACATTAAATTGAGCGTAATTCAAAAACGACTCGAGCAATCTTCATCAAATTTTCACATGCACAACTTCAGATACACTACTAGAGCAGATCTAAATTTCAATGAAATATATTAAGTAGTTATGGAGATCATAGAGCTACAAACTTTTTTCATAGGCCTTCATGTTATATATATATATATATATATATATGATTTGAGTCATTCATAGTCAACGCCCAACAAAAATTATTGAAGATAAACTGATGAAAATTTGTGTACACGTCATTCTACGGTATAAACGCGCTCTAAGAATTTTTTTTTGAAATTCAGAATTTAACGGGTAAAATAGATTTTTGAATGTTTTTTGAAATTCGAGTATTTTTTAATTTCTAGATGTAAATGAAAATATCACTTGATTTTTGATTCGCGTAATCTTCATGTGAATAACTTAAAACCAATTTCTAGAGTTTTTTTGAAATTCGACCTTGAAAGATGTAAAAAAATTTGATTAATGATTGCAAATATTCCCCATTTGCGACTATACTAGACAAGATATTTAGTAGATTTGGGCTTGCAAATACTCTTCAGATGGATATCTAAAAACCTTTTTCAGATTTTTTTCTAAATTTCTATTTTTTAAGGGATGCGATGGTGTACAGCGCGGCGGCTCGACCAACACAGCTACTGCCCCACTGTATGTGCGACGCGACTGGCTACAACTGCCAGTTGATTAAACTGCCGGTTACTTGATTAAAAAACATGAAATAAAAAAAATTGACCGCGTCGGGAATGGTAGAATAAATGTATGTATATATATATACATAAAAAAAGAATACATACATAATTGGTTATATATATATATATATATATATATATACAACGAAACACCAATTTAAGTGAATGGTATTTTCGTACTCCTCAACTCATACCTCAAAACGTAAAGAAAATTCTTTTTCATTACCCATGCAGCCGAAAGTAAAACCTTTTTTTATTTGAAAAATCGGTAAAAATGAAAACGTCTTACGCATCTATTACTTGATAATATTAAAACAAAAAATTTTCCTTTTTTCGGTATTGCCTATCAAATCGTATGAAAAATTTTACATTGTTCGTGCAGATTCAGTGACTACACTCTTAATTATTGTAATAAAGTCGATAACGAATTTTTTTCTTCGTAAAATTCGAGCTCAGATGTAAGAATTACACAATTTAAGTTTAAGTAATATTTTTATCTCTTTCGATCGGTAGTGGCTATTATTCGGAAAAATTAAACTAATTAATTTGTTTTCAAAAAATATTATTTGATGTCTTGTTTCTTAATTACACCATTAATGTGCTTCTTGAGACAGTAAATGTGTTAAACTATAAATTTTAATAGTAAAAAAATATTAACTCGCAACTTTCACTGGCGTCGTAATTTTTCAGAAGTCAACCCCTAATTCTATTGTAATAATGAAAATAAATTAGCGTCATTCGTTTTCAGAGAATGATATCTAATTTAAACAGAACTGAAGCAGTTCCTAGAAAATACAAAACAAACAGTTTCTAACTTGTATAATACACAGTACAACTCGCCAAAAAAAAAAGGGTGCAAAATAGTGTTACAATATAAATCCGAATCGAGTGAATTTGGAAAATAGGATTTAATAATAAAACCACAATACCGGAGTATCGGAAAGGGGGAATTGTTGATATCTGTGGTGCGATCCGAGGGTTGGAAAACACAGATGTTATATCGGTATGATATGTTTATCAGCGAGTAGAGCAAGCTGTGTTTGCAACTGTAGTGAATAAAGAACAAGAAGAAGGGGTACGGATGTTTAGCAGATAGCAGCACTTGTGTTCGGTGTCGGTTAAGGATAAGAGAAAGAGAGTCACTAGAGAAAGAGACAGAGAGAGAGAAAGAGAGAGAGAGAGTATGTCGAAGAATTCTCCTTCCCGATGGTAACAGAAAGAGGAGGTATATCGTAGAGGGATGGTTTCACAAGCTTACAGCAGTAGTTACGGTACAGCGGAGTGGTTTTTAGGTTTGCCGTAAAGCCATTTGCACAGTGCGTGTCCGGAATATAACAGTGTGGTCACGTATAGAATCGCTTTGCATCTGAGATTGATTTCCACCGCAAGCATATATATATATATATATATATATATATATACATACATATATGTATATATATATATATACCACCATAACTACCCCCAAGATAACATCAGAACCCTCCCGCATACGTAAAAGCCAGCTACTGTAAACAAGCAAATGAATTGATTTACGGCATAATTATTTATAAATAAGGAGATAATATCGCTTGTGTGAGGATGGCTTTATTGCTGTTTTCTATTTATTTTATTAAAAGAATAAGGCCTACCAAATTTAAGCGTTGCATGGAAAAGAAAATTTGGGAATCTTCGAAATAAAACAGATTACTTCCCCTACGAAGAAAAAATTACGGACCTACAAGCAGTTAACACCAATATTATACGACTAAAAATATTTACTGTCCCACTGCAAGCCATTTCAGACAAATATTATATAGTACGTACGATTAAATTCCTAAAAACCCATCACAAACTGGATTTTGTCACACTTGAAACCAGCGAAATACAATAATAACGATGTTTGACGTCAAATGAATGTAATCATTAAATAATATCGATCTAAAATAATAATAATAAATAAAAGTTACCTATATTAAAAAATACAATAAATATTGCATCAATAAAAACAGAATGAAGTGAGAATACGAATTTAGATTTTTATACTCTCACCTACACACACAATTTATAAAACATACACCTCAATTTAAATAAATATTTTTATATTCAGAATATGAGATAGTAATTTACCACCACACAAAAGAAATAAAGAGAAACAGCAACAGTTAATCAGGATATCGTCTCTGTAGTCGCTATTAATATCATTTTTATTGAATACTAGTAGACCCGTCAATGCTTAGCTATTGCTAGATTTTAGTACATATATATATATATATATATATATATATATATATATATATATATATATATGTCGGAGAATAAAGTACAGTGGAGTATCTTCCGACAAAACGATGAGAATATTCTTTAGAATATCTGTATTTTTAGTAGTTTTAAGAAATGTACTATTACTTGTAATGTTTTGTAAAATAAGGTTTAAATTGTTTTATTGCGGTAGGCTTAGGCCTAGGTAGGCACATGGTTGTCAACGTAGTCGGGATCCCAGGACGATAGGGGTATCATAAAATTAATAAGGAAAAGGAAATATGCAGTAGGTATATTATTTGAGAATATTGAGAAAAGATAGTCTTGCTTTGGAACCCAGATCGAACAGACGTCCTGGTGATCGCGAATTCGTTATTTCCCTGAGCCTCGGTCTATCGCAAGTTGTTTTAATATTATTTGAATTCTAAATTGACTTAGTCTTATATTACAGTTCGTGTACTACTGAGTTATTGATGAGTGATGGTTATCATTTGTAATTGTTTCATTGTGCGAATTGTCTGCTCATTTTTATTAATTGAACTTTATTATAATCTTATATATTCTCCACTTGTAATAGTAAAGATGAGTGAAGCACAAAACGTTGAATCCCTGACAAATCTCCTCGCCTCTCCGACATATATATTAAATGAACACAATTGAAAGTTTGATAAAACATTAGAAACGGAACTTCACAAAATTTAACCTTCCAGTTTTCCCTTTTCACCCTATTCTCTTTTCCCTTTATTCCCTTTTTCCCCGCGCGTAAATCGGTCCAGTAGTTTTTTTAGTCTATAGCAGCAACACATACGAACATTGCCTTTTATATATGTATATATATATATAGAACATGAAAGTCTGTATATTTGTTTGTTTCGACACCGGCGCAACCTAGCGGGTATAGTTTTTGCATTTTTTTTTCTTTTCACTTAACTAATACATATATATATATATATATATATACTGAATGCGAGCCAACTCGGACTAAAAATGCAATTTTTCCAAATATCTCGATCCCAGAGCCATCTAGCGGGTACATTTTTTGCAGAAGTATTTCTTTCCATGTAACACATATTGTGAATATGAGCGAAATCGGGCCATAAATACAATCTTTCGAAATATCTCGACCCCAGCGCCACCTAGCGGATCCAAACTAATTGAGAAACCTTCGCGGGCGTGCGCACAACTCACCAAAGTTTCATCGCAATCGGATGAATGGTATAGGAACGCGTACGGGATAAACAAACAAACAAACATTCATTTTTATATACATATATAAGATTATAAACAGTAAAAAACGACTTCTATTGGATCTCTTAAGGGTGTAAAAATAAAATAAAAAATAACTCGCGAAGCTCAAACAGCACAGAAAACTACCAACATGTCTTGTTTAGATGAGAGCATTTTAATAGTATTAGAATTGTTATGAATCGATGCAAGTCTACAATTATAAAAAAATAATAATAATATTAAAAACACATAATATAGGAAGACACTAAAGCAGAGAACACAAAATACTTAATTAATGAAAATGTTATTACATGTCTATTAATTATTGACTTATTATTAGACCTATTAATTATTGTTATATTGCTTAAATTTTTGTGTATAATAGTAATATATGATACGATACAGTAAACCATGTAATTAATATAAAAATATTTCATGGCTCAAAAATTTTTCGAAAAACGACTTCTGTTGCATCTTTTAAGGTGTAAAAATAAAAAAATAACTCAAAACTGAAACAGCACAGAAAACCACAAAAGTGCATTAAACCGTATATTCAACATTTATCCAAACATTTTACTAATTATTTAATTTTTTTCCCTGCATGAATGTAAGAGACCATAAATATATGACTATTTAAGATATTATTATCTAAATACGGCTATGAGAGATATGAACGTCAAAACATAAGAAACATCGACTTATTCGTGATAGAAAAGGGTTGTAACGATCCAGTTTCCTCCAAAATAAAACTATTCTAAAAGCGTACAAGATTACGGGAACAGGTTTCATACATTTTGCAGCGAAATTATTTTCCTAAGATCACTAAACGCTAATATGAAGAGAGATCACGACGAATATTAGTTTAAGGCCGACAAACTAATTCATTGCTGTCAAAAGGCAGCGGTCGCCTTTTACGAAAAAGGATAAACATAAAAGATTACTTTATTTAGGATCTAAGTAATGCGGTAATTATTTTTCCAAATGATTTATTTTGTAACAAGGGGAAGGTGTTGTTATCGGTCAAAAAATTACCCCTTATCGTATTGTATTTGTCGAACTTTTAAGGTAGACTTCAGGTACTAACATTTAAATTACCAAATTTGTGTGTGTGTGTGTGTGTGTGTGTGTGTGTGTGTGTGTTTCTTAGAATTTATTTCATCTTACATTAAAGGAGAGGTTAATTAATTAATAAACTGGTGCTAGAGCTTGTAATTTAGGGGAATTGATGACTGTTATAGAGCTTTTAAATAGAAGAAGAGAATTAGGAAATATAAAAAGGGGTGTAATTTCTCTATAGGATTAATATCTAAAGGGAATAATAGATTTTATGAAAGTTTTACCTATGCGTGTTTTATGCCTTACAAAAGTTAATATTACCAGAAACGCAGTCATAAATATCATCTAAACTATTTTGAAAGCATTTTTAAAAAAGCACCTCCACCTACTAAATATCTGATTTCATTAAATTTGTCTTGATCGATTAATACCTGTCGATTTGAAGTTTGTTTATTTTACTGTAAATTCGGTGTTAACATATCGAGAACAGTTTTCAATTCTTATCAAGCGGTAACGGAATAATAAATTTTCAGCCTTGAAAATAGGATTTCCATTAACGGTTCGATTTCTCGTCTACCATTTCATCGGCACTTTTTTCTAAACGGAACGTTATCAAGATAACGCTCCGCGATAATTCTTTATCACGGAAATGAAAAGAAGATGATTACACTACTTACAAATTATTTTTAACGCCAAAACTACGATCGTTTCAGATTTACTTTATCACATATTTCGATTTCTTTAAGTTTTTATAATTTTGTACTCGTTTAACCACAATTGAAAAGTAGGTGGATCGCTTAAGATTCTTAATGAAGGGAGACCTTTAAATGATAGGAGAGGGAAAACATTTTCGGCAAAATCCTGTAAACATATAATAGATCGTATATTTTGGCCGTGTATTATAATATCAAACTTTAATAATTTAACTATGGAGAGACGTGAAGAAAGTAAAAACTTTAAAGGAACACAAAGATTGGACTATTTGAAACAGGTAATTTAATTTAGAAGATTTGTTAAACTTAAAAGATAGCACTGAACAGAAGGGAAAGAAGAATAGCATTAATAATATCATCAAATAGACCAAGTAACTGATGAAAAAAATAAAATAAGTGAGGTCGTAATGGTATTAATAATTTCCAGTTTTATCGGTAGCGGTAAGGTTGAATGTTGGCTTCTTGCAAATGCCGGAAAGATACACCTATAGTGTTGCTAACGTTTTGTTGCATCGGTAAATCTTATGCGTATTAATAAAATTTAAAGTAAACCATCATCTGGAACTCATCGGTTTACTCCTCGATATAAGTGATAATTATTTTTCTAGTTATTTATTTTGCTAAAAATTGAAGGTCGCTTAATATTACTTTAAACATATATAACTTCTTAGTTTTAATATAACTTAAGAATATTAATGCAAGTAATCTGGGATAAATATAAAAATGACAAATGAAAATAGTTTGTACGGTACTAACTAACGTACGATATTTTTATTTTTATTTAGTATTCTTTAATTGTTACAATTAACAGCATATCTCAGCAGCATAAGCCTAAATACGATAACGCCCACGCCTCATATAAATCGTCCTCGTAGGGACGATTAAAACGTATAAAACTTTCCTAAATTATCTTGACTTTATTCTATTGTAAGACAGGATTCATAGAAATAAACAATACGTGAACTACAAAAAGAAATCTAAAAGATTCCCTTCTCGTGTGCTTAGTTTTTTATCGATTCGTTATTTTTGGTGTTTCCTTAAATTTAGACGAGTAATATTTTAGATTACGTTAAAATAATTTTCCATTGAAATTCACACTTCTGACATTAAAGGAAAAATATTACACGCAAAGAAAAAGTCTAATATCAGAGTAATTTAGTAGGCGTTTTAATTTTATTTTACTTTGAAAAGAATTTTTATTTGTACTTATTTTTATTTGAAAATTTGTTCAAATTTTATTTGAATCTTTTTTTATTTGACTTAAGACTTTATTTGATTTACTAATAAAGTATATTTCACACAGATATATTTATTTTTTATTTTTATTTTTTCGTATTAGCTACAAATACGGTCTCTAGTTACATAAGTTCAGTTACATAAGTAAAATTACTTTATTAAAAAAGGATAACAAGATTTAGGTCTTTTTAAGGGTAATTATGTGCGTTACTAAAAGTTAATTTTTGATTATAAATTAAGTACCGGGATTCAAAACATTTACTTTTTTACGACGTGAAATATTTATCGGTAAAAAGATATAATAATTTATACTATTGCAGCATTATATAATTCCCTTTATGACTTACAACCCTCTGAAAGAATATCTCCCTTGCTTATCGAACGCATGCGTTTAAGAATGACAGAGCTTACTTTTAATGGGATCCGATCTCGGAGACGTACAGAGTAGATTTACAAGGAAGAGTCATTTAGAGAAACAAGGAGAAAAAGGAAAAAAAACGAGTGTCCTCTAGGGATGCCGACTGACAGGTGGGGTGGAGACAGTAGGAGAGAGAGGTCGGTAAGGACCGATTCCCAATTCTTCCTCCTCGTCAAACTACATTTCTTCAACCGGTAACTCCGTCTGTCCCGAGGGAACGACTCCATGACACCGTAGCGGTGTCAGAAGTCACACCTGATACGATATAACGTGAAATGCTTGAAAATAAATAGATGAATATATGTATGAAATCCGCAACGATGAATGTAAGTAAATGTATCCGACTCCTATTAGTTGAACGCTTTGTCAAAAGCGAAAATATTAATTACAGATAATCGGAAAGAGTAATTCAGGCAGACAAGCAAAGTTATAGACGGAGGTAAAAACTAAAAACCAAAGTTAACATCGAATAAATATCAAATAAACAAAAACTACTAAGGATAAGTCCAGTTCTACTATTATAACCCCGTTATCCGTTTTCATAATGCGACCGAATTACGCAAACAATTATATTTATTAAACATAATGCGCATCCGTTTAGAATAGTTCTCCAGAACGGCGGTTACCATAGTCGTAAATTCTAAGAAGAGAGCAACGAAGCAGGCATTATAATAGACTAAGTTAATTTATTAAAGATCTAGCCTACGTTCATCTATTTAATAGGTCTTTCTGTGGCGTGAACTCGGAATTACATAATATTTCTACAATGAAGATCTATCTAAGGAGTTACATATACATCTACAGACACAAAAAAGTAAATCGTTGGGTGTAAGAGCTCGAGTAAATCGACGCGCATGTTGTAGGTTGCACGTTTTGAGTAATCTTAATTACAATCCTTCAGATCGCTCAACCCTTTCTCTTTCCATCCGAATTCCAAACGACAGCGAGAGATTTACAGGAAACGGTGATAGGTGCTGAATAGCGCATTTACAGAGAAGAGCTTTAAAAGGATAATTCAGTAACCGTACCTACAAGTACGACACATAAAGAGAGCAGTGGGAACAAGTGAATGGCGTGAGCTCGCAACACTCGGTTCTCGTTGTTCAGACAACTGCTGATGATGGTACAGCTACACCGTTCATAATAATTACAGGAGCGGAAAAATCAAAGGCGTGAGAATTAATTTAAATATAATCCGTAGTAGCAATGAAATGGTGTGACGGTGGTGGCGGTGTGGCGTCATATTCAGCCATCTTGTTTCCGGTGCGACGCCTCCACTAATCCGCTTCGGAAAACACATTGTGTTATAGTCGTATAATAATCTCTGTAACACTGTATTATAACACTACTAAACATGCTGCTCTTTCCTTCTCTGTCACGCATTTTCTCTCTCTTGCGCTCTTTCTCTCTCTTAATTCTTCTCACTTTTGCCTCACCTCCTTCATAAAAGTGAGGATTTTTCAGAGTAACGCGCACGTGCAGAAATCATTTAAAGTAGTTGTAATTAATATTTTCCAATAAAAAGGGGTAACGCAAAGTTAGTATACTACGCGGATTTATGTCCGTTATTCTTATTTCAAAACGTTCAAAACCACTCTCCACGGACAACAAATATCGTAGTCATTTGTAACTACAGTAATCCATTTACGCATCACTAATTATAACCTATGTGGACCGACTTTAAATTCTATTGCCAGAATATAAAAAAACTGATCAGATTTTTATACAAATTATTTATATTACAATATAAATAATATATTAAAAATATATAATAATATAATATATATGTAGAATATTAGTTATATTTATATATATATATATTGTTATTACAATATATTATTCGTGAAATGTGAGAGTTGAAAATTAGACCATGCACATTACTTAAGAAATTAGTTTGGAACAGGCAGTTCCATATAACATTCATGTATTTCATAACCGTGAAATAAACCGAAAAATATATAATTAATATAACCAAAAAAAAAATCATAATATAAAAAATTATGAATGATGTATACTTCCCCACCTGAATGCCAGTCTTCTTGTTCGACACAGGAAGCCGCCTATATAATGAACAACACTGCTGTCAGAGAAAGTGACACAAACTAAGCCATTCGTACTGCAGATATTTTTAACGTGACTCGACTACAAAAAAGATTTGGAGATAGTGTAAATCAATGATCCCTTTCTGTAAACAAACAATGTATTATATACACACTACGTATTCATTATGTGAGTAAATACATATTTTATCAGTCGTATTATATATATATATATAATTTTTTTTTCAGTCAAAATAATTAATTAGGTTACTGTCGGTGCAAATAAATAAACAAATAACGTACAGTTGAATTTTCAACCCGATTAATAAAGTCGAAAATCTTTGTAAAAGTTCCGCTTTCAAGTAGCCCATTGAATGTGTAACACATCCTATTATCACTCCTTCAATAGTCGACGCATCAGTTCCCTCCAATCCATCAAATAAATACTAATAAGATAAAGAGCAGTAGCCGTGTGAAGGTTTGCATCACGCATCAACACCTGTTTTACCCTATACGTAACATGACAAAATCCGCTTTTGCACTTTCTCCTATTCGTAACATTCCTGTCCACTAGCTCAACACCTATCCCTAAAACGCTTATTGCAGCACCATATCTAACGCCCACTGTTAGTGATCTATATGTATAACACGGAGATTAAGATCAGTCATGTGTGATTTAACACGATTATTATATAACGCTGTCCACCGCTGACTAACATCCCTTCCAGTCATTCAACTAGATGTACTCACGCATCGAACCCCAAATGCATTCTCAACTCTGTGTGTGTGATTTACAAGCGCGATAATACACACAAAGCACACACATACGTACTTATATATACATACATACCAGATACTATGTCCTCTTAAATGCATTCGAGTCCGGGTACATAAATAAAAAGCACGTTTAGGATAACTGACAATACAGTAAATAATAACATAAAAAATTATTGTACCTTTAAAATGAAAAACATCGATTAATTGAATTGAAAATTCTTAATTTTAAAAGAGTAAACTAGTGCGTATTTAATTTTTTTTATTGTTATTATCGCTCTGTGCTGAAAACTGTGTCTTTGCACAGATGATTTTCTATTTACTGTACAAATACTGTGGCCACTTAACATCAATACAGTTGAAGTGACCTACCTCCTAGTTCTACAAGCTACACCTTCACCTGCGCCGAGAGAGCTTTGTGGAAAGCATTCGCCAGTGGGGCCGGGTAATGTGCTAGAAATAAAATTTTCCTGTAGTGTGTATTATCAGGTACGGCCAAGATCTACAGTTTATACCGGCTAACCTATTTTGTACCGGCTAACCTATCAATGTAGTTTGTCATCTTTCTACCGCTTTTTCCATCCAATAAGATCCTTCAACATCTTTTCCGGTCGGAGGTCAACCAGCGTTTCGATCCTCTAGTAGGTCTGGGAAGCGATCCTCATTTCTCGTATGGTACAGCTTTCTTTTTTTATGTACTAAAACTGAATTGACTTAGTTTGATTTTTATGTGGAGGGTGATTCATCAAGATAACTATACACTGATTGTACTAAATAACTCACGGATGAATGCTCTAACCGGTTGTCGGATCGGTGGGGCTATTCTAATTAATAATGTAACTCGACTTGGTGACTGAGCTACCGTTCATTCTGGTATCTTGTTTCAGAACATTTCGGCTAAGACTTAGCCAAAAAGAGTCTGGATAGTGAATCTTTTTTATTATTTTGAGTTAATAAAAACGACATATCACGTATCTACATTTCTTGAGTGTAACTATATCATTGTTGAAATATCTGATTTGAAAATGCGAACAGACAATTAACAAACGACTTAATGATGTCCTTAATTTGTTTTTATCATTATTTATTGTTTATACAAAAAATAATAATGATAATAAAACGGTAAGCTGCAGTCAAATGACGATTAGGACATTATTTTGACATTATCGAGAAAATCTTTGAAATGTAAGAAAAAATTGGTTGAAAAGGAAGAGAACAAGATTGCCTGAGGTTCAGATTTATTTAAGAATAACTTTGAGGAATATGTATCGCATTGAATAAAGCAAGAATAAGGCGTTGGTAATGGTGAAAAAATCTTCATTTGTACAGTCTAAAGGGGAATCTTTATTTGATACCGATTTGGCCCTACTATTACTGATATTGAAAAGATTATAGACGATTTCATTTGAATTAAAAACGAGGAATGTACCAGGTTAACTACAAAAATACCAGATTATACCTCTTTTCGTATTAATGTGAATGAAAGCAATTTTGGTAAGGTTCTGCTTCACTGGTATGGCAACATTTTGGGATGTCGGTCCATCCAGTTTTTGGTTCTTTGAAATCTAACCAAATGGTTTTTTTTTTGGGGGGGGCGAAAAACGCCTGTGCGTTATCATCGCCCGGAATTTTCTTTAATAAAAAGTTAAAATAACTCTAAAATAATAAAACCTATAAGGTTTAAAATTAATATAAATCATATAATAAAAATTTATTAAAACAAAAGTCAAAAAAGTGAAATAAAACTCAAAACTAATATCGCAGAGTATTTAAAATATAAAAGTTAAAATAATAGAAAAAAGAAACTATATAAAACTTACCTAATTCCGATAGGTTGTGCAAAAGGCTCCCTTCTCGGATAATAAAATTAAAGACATAGAACCAAAAAAAATAAAAATTGAAAGTAAAGGAAAAAAATTATCTGGCCTTTTTTTTCTTATAGTAATGCAAAGACACACGAGGCGGCGAGCAATTCTAGCCACATTAATGGCTTGTAAGTCCCTCCGTGTAATATAGCAGAACGTAAGAGAACGTCGCATTATTTTGCAATCGCAATTTTTTATATCCGTATCGAGTAGTCAATTTTAATGTTAGTGCTGTCACTTAATCTTTTTTGAAGGACATTTCTGTCTTTTGATTACTTCTCAATAATTTTGCGGTGTACAGAGCTAATCGTCGAATCGATATTTCTGGAAAGAAATTTAATGGCAGTTCTCTGGTTTCAATTTGGTCTTCAATTCAGATCTGCCGTAGAAATGATACAGAAAACGCATATGAACGAATCCAGATTGAAGTAAAAATAAGAAAGAGAAGTAATCTGTTGTTGGATAATCAAATTTTATCCCCGATTCTCTCCCCAATTTTACTCGTGTCCGAAGGATTCGGTTAACTATTTAAAATTTCGAGGAAATGCAATTCATTCTGTTTATAAAGTACATTGAAAATCACACTTATAAAAAAAAGTCTATATTAACTAAAAAATATTACACCGTAAATGAGCATCTGATCCTTTGCATAAATGACATAAGATTCTATTGTTTGCGTTTGATGTCAAAATTTTCGCTTAGGTGAACTGTTTGCAAAGTGATATTAATGGAATGCATTAATGGTTTGCTGTTAATGTCCTCAGGCTAAGAAAAACCGTTGTCGCTAACAATATTCTACTAAGATATTGAAAAGTTAATATTTTTATGAGGTTAGTCAGTGTTGAATACGTAAAGAATCAGTTATTGACTAGAGACTTTCGTTTGTTCCCAAACTGTTGTTTAATAAACATGTTATTCGAACAACATTCAAAGCAAAGTGAAACTTCAGACTGCTTTTGTGGATCTGTCGCTTGTTTCAAAATGTTCCATTCATCCTTCACTGGTTATTTAAATCGATGGTTAGGCTAGTGCTTGAATACTGTGCCCCAATAGGGATTATAATACAGTACACTTCTAATCTAATCGAAGCTGTTCAGGACACTTTTTTTGCATTTTTGACATATAGAGATTTTTTGGCCAAGCGTCTTCCGATTACAAAGTCCGTCATAGTTTTTTGAGGTCTCAGTTCTCCGAGTGATTGATGGTTTTTCAGGATGTTATATTTTCCCCTAAGTTAATCAAATGTCTTTTAAGCGATATAAAATCAATACTGGGTTTCGAGTGCTTTATGTTAGATCCAGAAAGAATTGTCTTTTTCTTTGAATGCACCTGCTGGCTTCTCAGCTCCTTTGTCAAGGTGCTTGGAGGGAAATCAATTTTTATCTTTCTGACTATGATGTTAATGGAATTTCAGTAACAAGTAAAGCCATCGTTTATGAATAATGCGCATCACATGGTATTTTTTTTTTTATAAGATTATAGCTAATTTCGATAACCGATTAAGCTCTTAGCTCTGGGACTTTATTCATATTATTATTTTGCTAAAGTGGTGATTATTTTCTACATTCCATTCTTTCTGGTTGCTTATCTTGAGTATTTTATACTATTTATTTATTATTTTTCTGTGATTATTTTTCTCAAAACGTACACACTGTTTTGTTGCACTTTTCTTTCTGTTTAAATCATTCCAGCTTTCTAGAATTTTATTTGGAGTGGTCGATTGTGGATGGTTAAAAGGGGAAATGTAGAAACCATAAAAAAATTCATTGTATAGTCATTTTATGTTTTATTACATGAACCTAATGTTGTTAAGAAGTCTTTTAATACTGAGTGTTTTTAACAATAAATCAATCAATAAATTAGTTAACCGCAAGAATACTCTCTCTCCCTCTCTATTTACATTAATCAGCCTTTATGGATTTCTTTCCTTCTTTCAGATAATAATGATGATGATAATGGATGAAATAAACACAGTAGGAAATGCAAAATGCCATCGCATCAAGAGATAAGAAGAGTTGAGTGGATCACCAGCAAGACAGCTAGTAACGCAAGTAAGGGAAGAGACACGAGCTTTCAACTTACCTTGCCTTCCGTTCCGAACCATTTCACCGCCTAATGGATCCCATCTAGACTTCTCCCAACGGCTAACTCTTATTTCTTTTCTTTCAATCCTAAATTTTTTTCACGTTTCAGTTTATTGAAATATGCACTGCGCAGACGTAACAGAATGTTAATAAAATTGTACTTATCATCAACAATCAAATTTTCAAATCGCAATAAAACGAACGCAACGGGCGAGCATCAACCAGGGCGATTATTTCGTACGTTCTTTTGTTAGAATTTCAGAAGTTTTTATTTTAATCTGCACAAAAGAAAATTAATCAAATTTTTTATAAACAGTACGGTTTAACACCTGATAAGAGAACACTAATTAAGTTACTGCCGTGACTGGCGAGGTACTTACGGAAAAAATTATATAATGACTTTAACTATATCTTAAAATAATTAATTAACAGTTTTTGACCAAAATAACAATAGTAGATCAGTCTTTGTAAATTTTTTTACTTTCATGTAAAGGAAAAACTCACGTTTTTTCATTAAATTGTTAGAAAAATCAATTTGAAACGATAAAAAAATTATTGCCGGCTAAATAAAGTAATTTACAGAGTTTTTTGTATAATCATTATTTACAATTTTAGCCAGTATTATATAGGAGTCACAAAATGTTAAATAAACGAAATGAAAATTTTGTTTTATTCCGTAAAAGGGCTTCTGTGGGTAAAGGTTTCTGTATATTTTTTACAAAAGCCTTCTGTATAAAGTTATTTTTTGACATTCACTTTGATTTAAAATTATTTAATTATTTGATCAAGTTAAAAAAGAATTGAAATATCAAGAAAAAAGTAGCAAGGAATAAAGCAGAACTTCAATAATAATCTATTTAAAACAGAAGATAAAGTTGCTCACTAAATTTTCTATTTTATTTAAATTTGAATTAATTTATATTGCGACAGTGTTTTTTCATAAAAAAAAACTTCTGAACAAAGACAAAAATAAGATGGTAATAAATGCATCAAAACTATATCGATCTTAAACAATAAACCAAAGTTATTTTTTCAACAAAAAAACCTAAATATAACGCCCACCCCAAATACCGGTAAAATTATTGTCTAATCAGTTAAGAACAAAACTGTAAACAGAAAAAATTCAAACTTAGAGAATAAAATTTAGATTAATGCTCTTTAAATAATTACGTGCGTAATAAAATTAAAACACGTCCATTTCAAAAACATTTTACATAGTGCTGTACGTGCAACGGCGAACTCAGGTCATCCGACCAATTTTTAATTCGTATTTTAGTCACAAATTATCTCCGCCAATCCGTAAGTTTGGCATCAAAATTGCTGCAGTCAAATTCAAGATGTAACCGTTCCAACGATATACATATACCAAAAAGACTGAACTTGTTCCTGAAAATATATTATTTCTTTACAAAAAAAACCGCTTAGACTTACTCAGAAATTATCATGTGCTTCTAAAGGGGAAGGATATTCAGACGGATGAGTATTTGTGAATCAGATATGCGGTAACAATTCTTACAATTTTTTTTTATGAGGTGTGCGGGCACACCGACTACTATGATCATTTAGTCCGAATGGAAATTAATAGCGTATGAATTGAAATTTGTAGCCACGCCTGACCGGGATTCGTACCCAGGACCTCCGAGTGAGACGCTACCACTCGCGCCGACCTCACAAGATTTATTCAGTCGATTACGTTGACAAATATAAATACCGGATCTGATTTTTCTAAGGCTTTAAAATTTAAATATCGTCATATATTAATAAGTACGATCTAGCAGAAAAAAATCTCACTTAACAACGTTTAATAAATAAAATTAAGCTAATTTTTTACTTTTTACCAATTATTAAGCAAATCTTGAGTGAAAATATTTTGCTGTTCATTAATCGGCAATCAGTTTCTGATTGATTATACATTCAAAGTATATTTTATTTTATAACTAGCATCGCTAGTAAACGAGAAATTTAACATCGCCCCATCGCGGCTTCGCCCGCGCTATATGGTTACTTGCATTTCCCGTCGCGATCAATTTCTCTTTTAATTTTATTTTATTTATTAATATTATTATTTAATTCTTTTTACATTTTTGTAACTTACGAAACAATGAAACGGACAATATTTTATACAATATTAATTCATAATTAATTTTCTTTTTATGACCCCCAGAAATATTTACCACCGTTCAAACCTTACCAATCCCGTTACCATAAATCATTAAAAAAAACGTATAAATAAATAACCTAAAACTTCTTTTACTAAATTTAATGTCATTATGTGATTAAATGTAAGACTTGTTTTCAGTATATCCCTTTTAAACGGTCTTCAGTATGTAAACTCCCGGGACAAATAATAATAAATTGTGAAATTTTCCGCGAAATCGGTTAAGTAGTTTTTAGGGCGCACGCAAAATGAAGATTGCCTTTTATTTATATAGACAGATATGTGCATGCATAGCACATTAAATTAATATGCATTTTAACTATCATCAAGAGGTCATTGTAATCGATACGGATTAAAAAATCAACCAACCCAATCCTAATTAATTATCTCTCTAAGAAATTAATTTTATAAAATTTTGTTCAAAAACATTAGGTCCACAAAATTTGAGCGATAAATAATCTTTTCGTAGAGCGTTAGAAAAAAAATGTACAATTAAGATATTGAGAAAAATTATGAAATGTTCGCTCAGAAAGAAATCTGTTTGAAAAAGAAATTAACTTAAACGTGATCATAAAGGTAAATAAAGAAGCCTCTCGGAAACGTTAGAATTAAAATAAAAATTTTCTAGATCAAAATCGCACGAAAAGAGATCCATAGAAATAACAAGATAGGACTACCAGGAACGTATAAGACAGTTACCCGACGACGTGACGTCGTCATTTACCGTGAAGCGGGAGAAAGTACAAAGATAATCGTGAAAATTGACGAGCTGAAAACGGTGTAAAACGAAGAACACCACGACATTTTTCTGAACCGTTTCCTAAATTTTCAAAAACCAATTAGATACTAAAGAAGATTGTAAATAAGTACTAAACATTTTTGTAAATTTATAACTTTTTTTTATTACATCTCAGGCAATTATCATTTTATCGTCATTTATACTTTCCTTTTCACCGGTTTTTGCACAAAGAGAAGAGCTAGATTTGACGCACCCTACAACAATAAATAAGACAATTAATTTGCCAACATGTATAAATCTTCACAGTAATTTGAAGCGGCAAACGTGTACTAAACGCAAAGACAAACCGTCTTTCCGAAGTAATACTCTTAATACGAATTTGATATCTCTAATACGATATCATCTGACAAATATATTATTCAATCATCAAATTTCTAATTTAATTATTTATCGTGCGATATTTATTTTATTTTGAAACGGAATGTAAAAATTAAATTACGTAGGATGTATTCTATTTCTCAAAGCAGAAATCTTATAATAGTATTGGATTTTAAATCTTCTATTGCACGTAACATTTTACAACTATGAAATGTATATTTTTTTGTTAAATAATTTTCTTTTTTTATTCACAATTCTAGATATACGGCAAGTTGGCAAAAAATTTTCGAACTTATTTATTCTGTAAATGTTGTTGGGTACATCTGTATCAAACTTTATTAAAATATCTAAATCCGTTCTAAGGATATACATTTATTGAAATAACATAAAATGGCAGACAGAGTGAAAATGAAGCATAGGGCATTTGTCCACATGAACGTTTTTTGTTAGTTCTGATGTGCTGAATCGGTCCTTTAAGGTCCTACACCTCCCGAGAGAATCTATATATACACAATTCTAAAACTTCATCCTACAAACGTAACAGGCTATCAATGATTTAAAACAGGTCATATGTTATTGCATGCATCACGTCCCCACTCTTTTAATATTATTTTTATTTCGCGATTCATTATCAGGTTTCAATCATTGTCAAAAACTTACAGTTTTCGAGGAATTTAAAATGAAACTGTAAAAATTAATACGATACTTAATCGTAAAAAATATCTAATATGAACACTACATGATTTCCTTGTATGCCTATTAAATTACATACACATATTTTTTTTTTTTTTTTTTTTTATGAAAAGGATTTAAAATTTTATTGCATAAATAACTTCTCAAATTTTGTCATATCTTTTTTTTATTGTTATTGAATCATTTATCGAAAAATATTTTTACAAATAAAGGTTAATAATTATTAATAAATCAATATTTAAAATTAAAAAAAAAGGAAAAGAAGTCGGATTTGAACCGTTGTGCCGTCCCCTTATACGATCCAAATATTTCATTAATTAAAATTTTATTTGGCTATACCTCTGGAACCAATGAAAAGAAGTACTACTTATGATACATCGTTGAAACGCTCTCAATGAGGGCTTATTACTGCAGTTAAGAAAAGGTCCAAAATCCAATTTTTTTTGTATTTTGGGCCTTTTTGTACACTTATCCAGTCTATTGTAATCAAAAGGGAAGGTACACAACTACATGTTCAAAAAATTCAACATTCAACCAAAATTTCAACATCCTACGGCTAATCGTTTTTGAGTTATGTGAGATGCAGACGTACGTGCAGACGTCACGCTGAAACTAGTCAAAATGGATATTTCTGTTTAAATCTGAAAACCGAAATTTCTCATGATCACAATACTTCCTTTTCTTCGTACAAGGAAGTAAAAAGGCATACTGAAATAACGTATCAAATCAAAAAACAGAAAAAAATTAATGTGTGTACTAATAACAGTTTCAAGGTTCATCCCAGATCAGTGGAAAGAATTCTTCACTGAAAATAATCCATATGATCGCCTGGTAGGATTATTAATAATAGATTTTAAATTTTCAACCGGTTTGGCGTTCATTATTTGATTTGTGAAATATATTTTTACAGAAAAAAATTAATAAATTTTGAGACGACAGTTGGAGTCTGTCTGAATGAGGCAAATATAAAATAAAACCATTTTAGGAACAGTTTACATCCGACTTTGAATTAAGATTTCTTACATTTAAAACCTATGAAAGATACATTAAAAGGTTGAAAGATGCGGGTGATCTCTAGAACTGAGCTTTTTTTAATCAGACAAATTATCTCTTGATTTGGAAAATGTAAATTATCTATAAAAATTGCATTCAGAAAGCTGAAGTACATGTGCTTACAATTAAATATTGTATATTTAGCAATGTAATGCACTGTAATTAAAAATAATAAATTTAGATGTTAATTATACATAAAACAATAAAAATAACAGTAAAATTAAAATAAAAGCTACCTGAAACTAGGAAGTACAAAAAAAATGTACGATTAATTATAAATTTTAAAATTTATAATTAATTTAATTATTAAAACTAAAAATTATAAATTTATATTATAGTGTTAACTCTAATTACACTGATCTTACAGTACTTCTAAACTGTTTTAGTTCAATAAATGAAAATTTTAATCTGTCTACTAATTCTAGTAAGTAAAAATTTTTCTTTCCATTTATGAATTCAATTCCGAAGTAGTCTTGACTGTTACCGACATCGAGGCTAATTTTTTGAAATTCGGTAGTTAAAAATGTTCAAAATCAAATATCCTTTGGTAGGAATGAATTACTCTATTTATTTTAAATCTTGAATATTTTGTTCTTCAACCACCTAAGTGCTCTTTTCAAATGCTAATATTCTGCAAATTCCTTAAAATTTGCAAAATAGTTTGCAGAAAATTTGGGGCGATGATGCCTATGTTAAGACATAAGAAGTAAGCAAAAGAAATGTTACAATCTTAGGACACATGCTAGAAGAAAAATGCTACTCATCAAACTTCATGAACGTGACAACAAAAAAAAAAGATTTTGTAAAAGTTTTCATATGAATTTAAAAATCGAGATATTAGTTAAATTGCTTTTTTTAATATAAAATAACATAATTTACCGAAAAATATAATTTCTCAACAATTGTTGAATTAACATTATTTTTGGAGAAGGTGTTTTTAATATTTCTCAGAATTATCACGTGAAATGCATTGTAAAAAATTCAAATCAATTTTGAACAAGAATGAAATTTGTAAATTTTGTCTTTTTAAAATATTTTTTTTTTAATTATTCAGATTAATTAAAGTTTATTAACTCTTTATTAAAATTAAAAAAAAAAAATACAAAAATATTCAATTTTAATAGTTTCAATTAAACCATATAATTTTCTTTTACTTCGATAGCGATAACAATAACAGCTACACATTACATATAGCTGGCCTACAGGGCTTCTTTATTTTTAACGACCCTAATCTTCCAACTTCAGCTCAGTACAAGGATTGAACTTTCAGCTTGACCTGCAGATCTTGTATTTTTGAGAATTTTTTTCGAGTTGGCTATGTGGTGGTCAGGATCAAAGTAATACCTGGTCTAAAGACCTTTCCGTAGTCCATACAACGTCCATGTGGCAAACATGTATTGAGATGCCCATGTGAAGTCATGAGAGTCCTGAAATCTTCAACGAGTTGGAGGGCTGGTGTCAGAGCAGAGACTGCACATATCCAATTTCTGTCATAACATGTGCCCAGTTTCACTAGAATACCGGATCGAACTACCAGAGTTGATAGCCCTGAAGAGAGGGGTATACTCCGGTGGTTAGCCTTGTTACAGAAGTAATGGTCCATGTAAACAACCTCGTTTGGAATCTCCCGATTCACCAGGAGCGAAATGGAAAGATTTAGCCAAAGCAATTTGTAATGATGTAAGGAGTCTGCATAGAACTATTAACAACAACTGTTCATTCCGAGACCTAAGTATCTAGAGATTGTAATTTGCAAAAGTAAGCCTTTTTTTTTATTGACCATGAAATAACTCGTTATACCGTCAGCTTGGTAAAAGAAACACATAAGACATCTAATGGTCTTAACAATTAAATAACCAATCATAATCAATCTCGAAAGACTCTAACCTTAAAAATGTAGGTAAGTATGTTGTACATTTTGAACCTTTCAGCACCCTCATTATATCAAAGAGTATTGTTTGTCATGAGTTGCTTAACTGCTCTGAGCAGGAAATCGTTGAGTTGATAACGCCGGTTGTGATAAGGGCAAAGATTGAGCATGAGAAAAAATGACGAACTTCTTCTATCTTCTACTTCTCATTTGTTCACTTTTAAGAGAACAAATATACTTTTTTCTTCACCCTGAAAAAAGTATGTGCTAGCATATATCATTTAGATGCGATTCCGTGTCCCAACCGACACGATGATTCAGATGCCTGCGATTTGGCTATATTGCAGTTTGATGTGAGAGACTGCAAATGAGGTAACGAAATTCATGAAGGTGAGCCTTTCATGAAACTGTCATAGTTACAAAGATGAAATATCTATTAAAAAGAGTAGAAAATTACAGATCAGCTATTGCAAACGGCGGTAAATACAAGAAATAATGATTATAAAATATAAAAAATTATTAAATATCTCATAATCTCAAGCCAAAATTATCTACTGTGATAAAGTGAATTACTTTTTTTTAAATAAAACCTTACTCAGAAAGAAATTTCTAAGTCAAAAATACTCGAGATTCAAATATTATAATTCACCTGATACATCTATTAAACGCAGAATACCAAGACAGCCAAATAAAAAAAATTATACTTCCAACAATTTCTGTGGTAGAACCTCCTCCCAACAACAGAGGCCATCAAAAAAAAACTCCATCCATAGTGCCTGACTCAGCAAGCCACATGGGTTTACGATATCATGATTAACCGGTAGGCAATTCGCTGAAGTAGAAGAAAGTGAGTTACCCAAAGATAAACCCACATATTAACTATCTACCAACTGAATGACACAAGTCCAATGGAATACAAATGGTTATCTATTTACCCTCCACAATTTGCAATTGCTAACTGATGAACTTGATCCTTTATGTATCTGCTTACAGGAGAGACTGTTGAGATAAAATGTTAACAGTGAGATTTCAATGTACACCACTTTTCAACTTCCTAATATGAAGTCAAGAAAAAGAACAGCAATCCAACAGCTGAAAGAAGTATTACCCAGGTAGTTGATGTAAACACACATCATCAAATAGTCACTCTTGATATATGCCATCCAATTGAAGTTACAGTTTAAACCATTTATTTTGTCAATTATGATGGAATACAGATGACGATCTTTAAGTGGTAACAAAACAGCAATTACAACTCCTGAAGTTGTTACTACTCATTGGCGATTTTAATACCTACAGTATGGTTTGGAGATCAGCTTATTTAGACACCAAAGGCCAGAAAGGGGAGGACTTCCAGACCAATTCTAGATTACTAATTCTGAATACAGGTTCAGAAACCTTTGGTGCAAGAGATGATTCTAGGTCCTACATAGATCTTACTTTCTCAAATCCCATGTTAACTCCTTAACCCTCTTGGTCTGCAATTGATTATTTACATGAGAAAAGAATCGCTGTCCATTTGCAATTCCACTGATATCTAGAGTCTTGTTTCCACAACAGATGTTGTAATCAGACTTAACTAGATGGTATGGGCTGACTGGATTAGTTTTAGCACAAATGATGTCCTACCTCCATCAACAGAATACTGAATAAAATGTTAATCTGATAATATCAGCAATCTCTGAAACAGAATTTAACTATTTCCAAAAACTCAGGAAAACCACCAGTTCCTTGGTGAATATTCCTAGGTAATACTACCGCTAAAGGAAAGAAATCAGCCTGTAATATTTTAAATGTGCTCCCATGCAGAAAAATCTTATCCTTTTTAAGAAATACAGAGCATATGCCAAAAGAGCATCATGCCAGTAATATTTAGTTCCATAAATATCTTCTGATATACAGTATGATAAAACAACAAAGTCTATGTGCCAAAAGAATAATTCTGGACCTGTATAATGAGATATAGCATAAAGGGGTTCATCTAAAACAATGGAAAGAAGCATTAATATTAATAATAAAAAGCAAGAGTCCAACAGATCCTCAAACTTGCAGGCCATCATTTTTTACTTGTGCTGCTGTGTAATTAAACTCTTGTAGCTATTACAAAAGTAATGCTACATATTATGACAGGCTAATTATCAACAGTTTCACTCTACTACCAATCATATAAACAACCAGATGAGACTCAGTAAAACTATCTGTTTACGCCGTTTGGTATAAAGTCGTTTTATTCCAATGAATTCAAGGTTATGGTCAAGTCTTGTAGGTTACAGGCTTGGTAATTTATTTTGCATTTTTGTAAGGCTTATCTAAATGTATTTTTAAATAGGTTATTTGGATTTATTTTCGATATCAATTTCTCTCAGGCTCCAGCTTGTCTGACTATTGCATCATCGTATTGGTGTTAGCTTATTTATATCACGCATTATTTCATTGCTGTTTAGTCTTAATGTATATATTACGCTTAGTGTTTTTTTTATTCTCAACCAATTTCAATATTGTCATAGTTCATAGAAGTCTATTTCTCTTTGTCTGCCCTGATGTCATTTCTTCAACTTGCGTATTCAGAGACTGTTTTTATCAGTCTTACGTAATTCTTTAGTGGACTGCTCGCTTAAATTATTTTTATGTCTTCGTTCCCGAATTCCACACCGTTTCTCTAATCATTCTCATACTAACACTAAGACACTACTCTTGTTGTCAACACACACACACACTCTTCTGTCCATTGCTTTGTTCGCTTCCCCTACTTCTCACCACGCCAGCCATTATTATTCTAGTTCGGACTTTAACGTTGTGCGGATCCTGGTTCTCTTGGAGGGCCAAGCTTCGATGTTTTCTTTCTTTCGCTTAATGTTAATACTTTCGTCGTCTTCGCACTTATAAACGTTGCGGTATTTCTCGGTTAAAATATTTTCTAATTCTACTCGTCAGTTTTTCGTGATTTCACAGTTTTCCATGTTCGTCCAGCCTCGTTTCTTCGTTAAGTTATTCTTCAAATTCTACATTACTTCTCTGTGGAAAGTGCTTCAATCATTACAAGCTGTCAATTCCGTTGACGCCGAATTTTCTCCAGCTTCTTATTACAATTTCAGCGAAGCAGAATTTCTTCAAACTCGTTGCTACACATTTCAGATGCCCAGTCTTGCTCAACCTCGAAGCCACATTCTCACCACGGCGGACTACGCCGAAATATTCCTGATACACCACGGCGGACTACGCCCAGGAATTTACTGTATGTATTCGCTTTACCTTCATTCATGAGTTCCTCTCTTACAAATATTTGTGTGCTACAGGCAAGTTCAGTTTTTCATTACTTATTACGTTAAACCGTTATGTTATCATTAAAATTTGTGGAACATTCAGTTCATCATACCTGTGCCTTTCAAGTTTCGATTTCACTTAAGTACAGTCACGACAGGTTACTTACATAAGGTTGTCATTGTTCAGCTGCAACCATTTCACGTGCTTTATTAATTTCAATTCTGTAGTTACGATAATTAACTCTACAATTAATTTCAATGCGATTATATTGTAATTAACTCTTTATTTTTATGTTTACTTATCACAATTTGATTATTGTTATTAACTCTTTTTGTACTAGAATATCATTGTGGCCTTTTTTCTACACCAAACTAGAATTACATGTATTAATTATTTAACGTTAAGTTTGTTGATGTTCTTAATTCAGAAAAGGCCAGTGCCAATTAAAATTTATTGTAATTCGTTTATCTAAGTTAATGACATCCGTTCACTGCTATTTGTCACATTATAGTATATGTCAGTAGTACAATTGTTTGCCAGTTACATTTTTCTATTGATATTATGTTTTTCTAAATTTACAATTAAAATTAAGGTGTTTCATGTTCTCTTGTTTCTCAGGCTTTGTCAAAAATGTATATTGTCAAAATCTGTATTTAAAAGTGTATATTCATGTATTTTTTTCATTTAATATTATTGTTATGCTGATTTCAGTTAATATTCTTATGTATCATTAAATTATGTTATTTTCATAATTTCTTTTTAGTTTTTAAGGTTATGATTTAACATAAGTTCATTTGTTTCTTTCTCATTAAAGTCCAATTTCTTTTGGCAAATACAAGCTGTGTTTTTTTAGTTAACTTTACCCAACACTATCCCAAGCCTCTTACAAAGAAAGACCTTGTTGGAGTTTCCTTTAACTTAGAGAAGGTATTCAACATGTGTACATTCAATATGATATAATATGATTTACTTACTACTATCGCTAAAAATACAGTCCATAAAACTTTCTTTTTTTATATAATTTCTAGTCCAATACAGTTAGCAATCCAAGATGAATTATTATAAAACCCCTAAAAAATGTTTAGTCATGTAATGAATGGTAGAAATAAATTAATTTTTAAAATAGTCAAACATTTGGAACCAACTGAAATAAAAATTTTAAAAAATCCCTTTCGACACACTGGAAGGATAGATGGCAATTGAAGGTAAATTTCACCGTTGCTAAGAAGGGAATAAAAAAGATTTCCACCTTAAAGTTAAGAAAAATTTCAGATTTCCTCAATATGACAATGGTTGCATGTGAAAAACGTTTCACGTGTTTAGCATACAACAAGCCCCATCTTACAATTCCAGCAACATTTTGGTCATCCCTTGCCATAAGGGTTGGTTATATCAAAAATTATTTCGTACAAAAATTGTAGGTAATGTTTAGAGGACTAATGACCACTTTAAACCGATTCGATACTGTGCCTGTTAAGGGATGTATGATTTTCTTTTTGTCTTCAGAATCCCATTTTTTCCACCCCCTAGGCCAGTGGTTGGTGATATCAAAAAGCTTTACTTAGATTAGTTTTAGGCCCAAAGAATAATAGGAACTTTAAACAAGTTCGATATTTTATTTAATAAGAAAGTTACAGCAATATTTTATGTTTTCAAAAAAAGCCCCCCATATTTCAACCCTGATGGTACGATTTAGCCCATTAATAAACTCAATCGAGATTTTGGTCGTTATATTTTATGTATCAATTTGAAAGTGAAATATATATATATATATATATGTATGAATATATATAAACTTTTGAACTGACGGTGGTTTTGGGGTCTGGGGGATGTGAAACACGAAGATATGTCAAATTTCCATAAGTCAAATCATGGTACCCAATACAATAGATAGCTTTCTTATGAAATCTACCTAACACACACAAATAAAAGAAATTCACTATGCGCACTAATTATCAAAGGAAAAATTTCTTTCAGTCCCTAAATATTATCAGAGACAAACATGAAACAATTATTGATGGTTGTACAAGAAAAATTGTTGTCAAAGTAAACAAACTAAGTCCAACAGATAATATATCTAATAAAAGCGGCTAATAGTCTGATCAGTGTACGTACAGTATGTTCTGTTTGTTAAATGTGCACTAATGGTTGCGTCGAGTGGGTAATTGATAATACACTATGCTGAGGGTAGGTAGGATGTTGCAGTACATTTTTAATTACTTTGTAAATGGAGTGGCAGCAGCAGCGAGAGAGTAAACACAGGGTACAGAGAGCATACTAACTGTAGCTACTCTCCATTTAGTCTGACTAATAACATAGATGACCATGAATATTTAACCAGTCAGCACGATGTAACACAGCAGCACTTAGTCCTTCCCCACTTTACACCCTACTACTGCTACTACTATTACTACTCTTTCTGATTCAAAAGCTTCCATATCGCAAACACTCCTCCTTCCTTCTGTTCTAAACTAACCACCCGACAAGCAACAGCCCTTTCAACCTCTCATCCCATAATCACCACCAGTTTCAAATTAATGCTTATTCATTTGTAAACTATCAACACATCAACCACACATTCACTACTTCCAGAGAAAATTGGTCTCATAAATAATTAATCAGTCACCTTTAAGACTCTACAACCTATTAATATCTCTTATTTTAAAATATACTTTCAACCAAAATGCACCCTAAAAATAATTTCTCAAAGTTCTGCGATAAACATTTATATAAAGCCATATACTGGATTAATAAATTAGATCACAAAAAATTATGAAAAAACCAATTATAAATAAGTTTTTTTTTTTAAATGAAACAATGGTAACAAAAATAATAAATATTAATAATTCCAACCTCTTCTGGAGTACTGAATGAATAGTTTACATTTCGATCAAATTCTTCACACGCCTCATAATGTCAGGTATGGAAAATGTTAATAAACCCTGTTTTTAAACGGTGCTTTAATTTTTAAAGCAAAAGCAGTTTTTGTTCCATATACTTAACTTGTAAACTGTTCATCCAGTTGCTAGACTCGAGTTTTTTTTTCTTACTTTATTTCAGTGCAAGAACATTATATATTTTAATAAAAAATAAATTATTTATTTAATTTATGTAATTAATTTATTTATAAAACCAATATATTAAAAATATTTATTAAAACATTAAAATTATTCTAACACCACATGAAATACTTAATGTCTGAAATCTTTTCTAGTATAATCAGTGGATTTTGGTGGAGTCCTGAGGTTAGATTGTATTTTTGTTAAATATTTTTGTCGGATTTTGTATTTTAATTAAATCATCATCTTCAAATGTGATCTGGTGGTTCATCATTTTATAATTTTGTTTATATTTATAAATGTATTATTTATAGAGTATATTCATTTTTTTTTATCATTATTATACATACTTCCAAAATCTCTTAATTATTTTTACTCTCAGTAACATTATGTTTGCATTCTAACAAATGGTCAGATGCTTAGGTATACTTCTTTTTTGTTTTTTATGCTGTCTAATATTCTGTAAATCTTTTTTTAAATGATTATTGGTTTTATCAATATAAATATTATTACAATTGTTACACTTAATTTTTTATATTCCTCTTAATTTTTATTAATGTGATTTTTAAACATTTTATAATGTGATTATTTCATTTAATGCCAATTAATGATTTATATGCTAGTTAATGTTTATTTTTGCCATATATGTTAATTTTTTCTACTATTTTAATTGTGTAACTGTATTTGTATAATTGTTGTTAATTGCACATATTAACTTTATTCGTGTAATGGTATTTTGTAATTGTATAGAATGTTATAAATCTTTTTGTTATTTTTTTGCTTTGATATTTTAGTATAATTATCTTGGTGTTTTTTATTCTGCTTTTTATAATTTTTTTCTATAATTTTATCACCAAAACCATTAATTACTGCTATTTGTTTTATTTCATATATTTCTTTTTTGAATTTTTTTTTTTTTTTTTTTTTGTTTAACGAATAGCTCTAAATGTAATGTTTTCATATTTATTAATTTTTGTGACCGTGGATAGTTAGAATTTAAATTTTTTTAGAACATTACACAGCATACAAAAACAAAAAAAGGTAAATTTAATGAAGCTGGCCATAAATTAGAAAACAAATATAGATCTGATTGCAAAAATAATTTAGAGGATTTAGAAATATGTAATAATGATAAAAAAAAAAAATATATACTCAAGAAATATTACATTTATAAATACAAACAAAAATATAAAATGATAAACCACCAGATCACATTTGAAAATGATCAGTTGGCAATAATGACAATATAACGAAGGGAAATACTATATTTTAATGATTAAATCATTCCAAAACTGGATAGGAAAATTTACATATATTTTCATAATACAATTCAAAATTTCAAACCTGAAAACAATTTAGAATAAAATGGAAAATCATTAAAAGAATATATTTTAATATACAGTAGTTATAAAATTCAATACCAACTAAAGAAGCAGGATACCAAAAAAAAAATTGTTCATACCATTATCATACTGTACATCAAATCAATGAGCGATTTTTTAATAGTACAACAAATAGAACAAAGTTTCACCCATTTCACTCTTTCTTTATTTTTATTATATCTTACTGCTAAAGTAAAACAGAAAATGTATTATATAGTAAAAAAGAGTAAACAAAAGCAGGTTAAACTATATAAACCTTATCTGTAATTCAGTTCGTTTTCTTGTAATATGATGTTTTATGTTTTATATAAATAAGGATTTATTTCTCATTTTTTCATTGTTTCTTCATTTGTAACATTATTATTTCTGACAATAATATTATAATAATAATATTATTTGCAAACATTCAATAAGCTTTGATTTCTAATCATACTACACGGACCTATTGTCAACATTTTTTTTCCTGACCCCCCCAGGACAGTTCAGCATTTAAGCATTTGAATGCTGAACTGTCCTGGGGGTAGAAGAAGAGGTAATTACTCAAACATTGTATAACATAAAAATTAGACTTTAGTGTAAGATTGAGTGAAAAAAGAACACATTCCAAAAGGGAATAAATCCCTTTTTCCATTAAGGGCAGAGCTAACAGTCAATCTAATTCTTCGTTTAGACTCTACTTACAGACTTACCAGAAATTTCATGTATGTGGTTACTTCATGGATGACGTATGTGGTTACCAAAATAGAAACCACACTTTACTCATATGTAGGCTAATAATAACCCTGATGAAGAATGTGCATCTTAAGGTAGCATATTAATATTATCCGTACAAGAGCAGTTTTAAGCTCTGCCCTTGGTATTGATACACAAGCAGAGCAGCGACATGACCATATATTTATTCCCTGCAAAAGTACAAATCCATTATTGAAATGCTAAAAAGATGACACGTTATTTTTCAAGTAAAGAGGTTTACCAATGATGAAATATTGAATTTCAATTAGGGGGTCACAATATTTTTTAAAAACCCCAATGAGCATCAGAGACAAAAGTGTCATTTAATATTCATTACTTGTTTGTTAGTTAAAGCTACATTTAAATTAAATATGTATACTGAGTATAAATTATTTACCTAATACGTAAATAACATTCGTGAAAAACATTTTTTTATTATTATTAAAAGGATCCAATATCATTAAGTGAGATGAAAAGGCACATATTCCGCCAATTTATGTTTTATATTAATCTTAGGAATGTTTTATATTAAGATTTAGTTATCAACTCGTTGACTGCAAAACTTACCCTGGAGCAGACATTGATAGCGACCATAATTTGGTGATAATGAAATGTAGATTGGGGTTTAAAAACCTGAAGAAGTCAGATGAATCGGTGGAATTTAGAGAAGCTTGAGGAAGAGGAGGTAAAGAAGATTTTTGAGGAAGACATCGCAAGAGGTCTGAGTAAAAAAGATAAGGTAGAAAATGTAGAAGAAGAATGGGAGAATGTTAAAAAGGAAATTATTAAATCAGCAGAAGCGAACTTAGGGGGAACAAAGAGAACTGGTAGAAAACCTTGAGTTTCAGACAATATATTGCAGCTGATGGATGAACGTAGAAAATATAAGAATGCTAGTGATGAAGAAAGTAAAAGCAACTATCGAAACTTAAGAAATGCTATAAACAGGAAGTGCAAACTAGCGAAAGAAGAGTGGATTAAAGAAAAGTGTTCAGAAGTGCAAAGAGAAATGAACATTGGTAAAATAGACAGAGCATACAGGAAAGTTAAAGAAAATTTTGGGGTACATAAATTAAAATCTAATAATGTGTTAAACAAAGATGGTACACCAATATATAATACGAAAGGTAAAGTCGATAGATGGGTGGAATATATTGAGTTATACGGAGGAAATGAATTAGAAAATGGTGTTATAGAGGAAGAAGAGGAAGTTTAGGAGGACGAAATGGGAGAAACAATACTGAGATCTGAATTTAAGAGAACATTAAAAGATTTAAATGGCAGAAAGGCTCCTGGAATAGACGGAATACCTGTAGAATTACTGCGCAGTGCAGGTGAGGAAGCGATTGATAGATTATACAAGCTGGTGTGTAATATTTATGAAAAAGAGGAAGTTCCATCAGACTTCAAAAAAAGTGTTATAGTCATGATACCAAAGAAAGCAGGGGCAGATAAATGTGAAGAATACAGAACAATTAGTTTTAACTAGTCATGCATCAAAAATCTTAACTAGAATACTATACAGAAGAATTGAGAGGAGAGTGGAAGAAGTGTTAGTAAAAGACCAATTTGGTTTCAGGAAAATTATAGGGACAAGGGAAGCAATTTTAGGCCTCAGATTAATAGTAGAAGGAAGATTAAAGAAAAACAAACCAACATACTTGGCGTTTATAGACCTAGAAAAGGCATTCGATAACGTAGACTGGAATAAAATGTTCAGCATTTTAAAAATATTAGGGTTCAAATACAGAGATAGAAGAACAATTGCTAACATGTACGGGAACCAAACAGCAACAGTAATAATTGAAGAACATAAGAAAAAAGCCGTAATAAAAACGGGAGTCCGACAAGGATGTTCCCTATCCCCGTTACTTTTAAATCTTTACATAGAACTAGCAATTAATGATGTTAAAGAACGATTTAGATCCGGAGTAACAGTACAAGGTGAAAAGATAAAGATGCTACGATTTGCTGATGATATAGTAATTCTAGCTGAGACTAAAAAAGATTTAGAAGAAACAATGAATGAAATGGATGAAGTCCTATGCAAGAACTACTGTATGAAAATAAACAAGAACAAAATGAAAGTAATGAAATGTAGTAGAAATATCGAAGATGGACCACTGAATGTAAAAATAGGAAGAGAAAAGATTATCGAGGTAGAAGAATTTTGTTATTTGGGAAGCAGAATTACTAAAGATGGACGAAGCAGGAACGATATAAAATGCCGAATAGAACAAGCGAAACGAGCCTTCAGTCAGAAATATAGTTTGTTTACATCAAAAATTAATTTAAATGTCAGGAAAAAATTTTTGAAAGTATATGTTTGGAGTGTCGCTTTATATGGAAGTGAAACTTGGACAATCGGAGTATCTGAGAAGAAAAGATTAGAAGCTTTTGAAATGTGGTGCTATAGGAGAATGTTAAAAATCAGATGGGTGGATAGAGTGACAAATGAAGAGGTATTGCGGCAAACAGATGAAGAAAGAAGCATTTGGAAAAATATAGTTAAAAGAAGAGACAGACTTATAGGCCACATACTAAGTCATCCTGGAATAGTCGCTTTAATATTGGAAGGACAAGTAGAAGGAAAAAATTGTGTAGGCAGGCAACGTTTGGAATATGTAAAACAAATTGTTAGGGATGTAGGATGTAGGGGGTATACTGAAATGAAACAACTAGCAATCTTGGAGACTAGCAATCTCTGCATCAAACCAGTCAAATGACTGAAGACAAAAAAAAATTAATCTACCAGATGTGTAAATATGAAACCGGAATTTGCACATAGATGACCCTAGCTGTCAATGTAGTTACTGTCGAACCACATCATTGGCCCCATTTTCTTCTTTGACAGCTGATCAAGACTTTCAACTCACAACAATACAAGTTTCATACAACAGCATAGTTTTAATTAGCGTTGAACATGATGAGTTTCGTACCTACAAACCACAATTTGCAGACAGCATTGATTTTGTGTTTCCAATTAAAGAAAATTGCTGCAGAATCACATTGAATACTTGTTGAAGCTTAAGCTTACGGCTAGTATGCTCTTGTTAAATCACAGTGCTTTGAGTGGTTTAAAAAAAAAATTCAAAAGTGGTAATTTTGACATGAGAAATGAAAAATGTAGACCACCGAAAAAGTTTGAAGACTGTAAATTGCAAGCGGATGAGGATGATGCTCAAACACAAAAAAAAATCGAGGATCAATTAAATATACGAGAAGCCGTCTCCATACTTTTGAAAGCCATGGGAAAGATCCAGTAAATGGGAAAATGGGTTCCACATGAACTGAATGTAAGACAGCAAGAACACACTGAAAAACCACTTGCGAAATGCTGCTCGCCAAGTACAAAAGAGAGTCATTTATCCATTGAATTGTGACAGGTGATGAAAAGTGGATATGTTTCGAGAATCCTAAGTGTAAAAAATCATGGGTAACTTCAGGCGAAACATCAACATGGCTTAAACGTATGGCCAAATCACTAAGGAAAGAAGAGACAATGCTCTGTGTTTGGTGGGATCAGAAGGGTGTGATTTATTATGAGCTGCTAAAACCTGGCAAAACCATTAATACTGAACACTACAGACAATAAATGATCTATTTTAATCAAGCATTGCATGAAAAATGACAAGAATATTAAAAAAGGCAACACAAAGTGATTTTGCTTCATGATAATGCACCATCACACACAGCAAAACAGGTCAAGGAAACAATTGAGGTGTTCAGTTGGAAAATGCTTTCGCATGCGGCTTACTCACCAGACTTGGCTCCCTTTGACTATTTATTTGCATCAATGGGACATGCACTTGCTGAGCAGCGCTTCACTTCTTATGAAAATGTACGAAAATGGCTTGATGACTGGTTTGTCTCAAAAGAGCAACAGTTTTTATGGTGTGGCATTCATAAATTGTCAGAGAGATGGGAAAAATGTATAGCTAGCGATGGACAATATTTCAAATAAAATATTTTTTATAATTTTCATACAATAAACACGTATTTTCTATACAAAAATTCTGGTTTCATATTTACACACCAGGTACATAAACAGAAATCTGACTTATTTTTTCAGGCTAAACTTGCCTCGACTAGGCTACAAATCACCAACAGTGACTTTTTGAAATAGAGAATAAATATGTAAAATCCTGAAACTGGTATTTTCCTGTCAATAAAGTTCTGAAGAATACTTTATTCCAATCAGCCATTCAATTAAAGAGATTATAATTCAAGCAGGTACTGAATCTGGCCGAATTTAGTATGATGAAATCTAAATGAAATTTAAAAAGTTAAAGAAAAATTAAAAACAAAGAGATGGGAATACAATCAGATTGAAGAGGATGTTGTAAATTTAAAATGTGAATGAAATGTAGATTCAGAATTAGACATTACCGTACAAATAAATTAATTTAAGAATTTGAAAAAGTAAATAGTTACAACAGGAGAGGAGAGTTTAAGTGGAAAGAAACAGATGGGGGAAAAATCTTAGTTAACAAGAAATATAGAACTGAATACAGAAATCATACTGACAAATAAAAAGTAAAATTTTGTAAAGTAATAAAGAACTGATTGAAGGACACATAAATAGATTAATAATAATTACAGGTAACATGAATTTAGTAAATGGGAAAACAGAAAATAATTTGGAACAATTAAACCAGATGTAATATCAGAGATTCAGATGGAAGACAGGTATTATGAAAAAAAGAAAACAGGTGACAGCAACAAGTAAAATTGCTGTAAGAGATGAAAATTATCTGATGATAATCATTCTTTTCTGGATGAGTTAAACAATATGATAGGAAAACATAATATAAATTAGAAGATATATTTAGTAAATAAAAGTACAAAGTATGGATAAATTAAAGAAGATATCAAATAAACAGATTGCCAAAGCCAAGAAAACCTACTTTTAATTTTTTTTTTCAGAAAAAAACAGTATTTTTGCTTAAGTAAATTTTTAATGTTGTTCAATTTCCAGTTATAAAATAATACCGAGGAACACTGAAGTCAGAAAATTGTACAGTTTTGTTTTTTATGCTGGTAAAATATAACAAACCATAGTAGCAACAGACAGCTTAAAATAGTAATGGTCACTTTTTCATCCCACAGATGAAAGAAAATAAGTATTGTACACTACATAAGCAATAAGTAATTACCAGATCTATTATTTTTTCTACATTATACAGACATTCACCCAGAGTTGAAAGTCACATTCAATACCTTCCAGGTGCACAGTGATGCCCTTCTTTGTTGGAACTATACTATTACTAGAGTTTCATGCTAACACAGATTTTTCTCATATGTTAACCAAACACCAGCTATTAAAAATAGCAAAGTATACAAAGTAAACATGATTCTACCTCCTTTGTCAACCTTCTAAACATTCTTTGCAAAAAACAAAACAGAGAAACTCATGCTAAATACAGAAATTACTTGATTACAAAAATACAAGGGGATTACAACTGAAACATACACTTTCAACAGCTCATTAAAAATTTATTTTTTAAGAGTTGAGATGATTACTTACAGACTCCTTATTTGTTTAATTTACAAAGACTACGAGACAACAACAAATTTAGTAATGAGCTGAAGCTATTATCGGCTTTTTTTCAAATACAGATTTTCTTTAGTGAAGTAAAAAATTTGAAGTATTACAAGTTCTGATATTATGAATCAATTCATCAAAATTTCAGTCTATGACAACAATGTTCGCAAATCATGGGATACATCATCCTGAAAATCTTGATTTCTATTAAATGAGATTGATATTCCAGAGGGAATCAATTAAGATCTGCAGCAACAACACTCTATGGTTGCTGCTGTTTTCTAGAGAAAGAAAAATGAAATAATAACAAAAAGAAGGATTCCAGATACAGTACACAAGTGGACAACTACAGATAATGTTTTACATTGTTCGCACAAGTAAATGAATACTTAAAAGATTGCAAAATAATCTGTAGCCAATAGTTCAATAGAAATCTCATGTTTTCTTTTTTGTGGATCAGATGACAGACCTTACTGCCTTACTGTTTGCCAACAACATATATATTTAATAATTTTCCAATTACCATCCAGCTCTTTATTAATACAAGCATAAAGCTGAATCAGATCAGAGAAAGGAAGTCTAATAAAAGAAAGTATTACAAGACTTTCAAAGATAGAAAGTAATCAATCATTCTATAATGCTCATAGCTTCTACTAGCACAACCACAAGCAATTATTTGCAAAGAAACTCTTTATTCTCTTTTAAGGATTCCTATTTTCCCTTCAAAATTTCAGCCCGAGTAGTGAAGTAGCTAAGAGGTTTCTGAAAGAAATGAATTTATAGAAAGAAATGATTTTATTTTCTTGATAGTTGATGAAATGTTTATGACTGGATACTTCCAATCACAAAAGAAAATGTCATCATAAAAAAAATCAGAAAATTCACTCTAATATTGCTGAACTGTTTAGTGATCTGTTAGGTTTTTGGAGATTGCAAGTTAATTACCTCCTGTTAAAGCAACAGGAGGTATGCAACAGCAGGTATTGTTGAAAGAGGAGCCAATAAAAGGCTATGATCAAACCATAACCCTTTATTGGTTCTTTTTCCTCAAATGAAATATCCATTCAAGGAAAGTTAGTTCAAGGAAAGTCATTTGAAGAATTTTTGAGTTAAAAAACTTCAACTTAATTTTTTTTCAGGCTTTGAAACATCCAGAAATCTCTGAGATAAGCAAACCACAGCCAGACTTTGAATTTTTGGTATCAAGAAAATTGGTTTTACATACAGACAAAATAAAATAGTTTTCAAATATAATAAAATTACTCCCTCTGAAGATTTGCTTAACCTATTAGGTAGACAGTTAATGCTGCAATGCAAACTGTAAGTAGAAGGCAGCTTAGTAAACAGATCATTACGCACTATACATGTACAGGCTGCTGAATTCAGTTCAAGTACACACAGATGTGTACTTTGCTTACCCACACCTTGGTCAATTTCTATTATTACAATGGCCCCTTTCTTTACAATCATCTTTTTCCAATTGTTTCTATAACTTATACATGGACTGAGAAAGAGATTTTCGAACTAAAATATCTGATGTGAATGCCACATAACTTCCTTGTATGCCTAAAATTACTTATACATATTTTTTTAAATGAAAAGTACATAAAATTTTATTTTATTTTTTTTAATAACTTCTGATATTAGGTACATTTCATAAGAAAGCTACCTATTGTAATGGGTACCATGATTCGACTTCCGGAAAATTTAGACATATCTTCGCATTTCATATACCCTAGACTCCAAAGCCACCATCAGTTCAAAAGTTTACACACACACACACACTCTTCACTTTCTTGTGGGCACAAGAGCTGCCGTAATTTTGTGCCAATCACTTTAAAATTGATACATAAAAAAATATAAAGATCCAAAATCTCAGTCGAGTTCATTAATCGGCTAAATTGAACCATCAGGTTGAAAATGGAGGGGTTTTTAAAAAAAAAAAAATATCACTATAACTTTCTTATTAAGTAAAATATTAAACTCATTTAAAGTTCCTACTATTCTTTGGATAAGGGCCTAAAACTGATTAAACTATGGTCTTTTGATATCACCAACCATTGACCCAGCGGGTGGAAAAAATGGAGTTTTGAAGACAAAAAAATTCATACCTCCCTTAATAGGCACAGCATCGAATTGATTTTAAGTGGTCGTTAGTCCTCTAAGTATTGCCTAAAACTTTTGTCTGAAACAATTTTTGATATGACCAACCCTTGCGGCAAGGGATGATCAAAACAAAAAAAAAAACGAAAATATCGCTATAACTATCTTATTAACAAAAATATAAAATTCGTTTAAAGTTCCTACTATTCTTTGGATAAGAGCCCAAAACTTATATACGTAAAGTTTTTTTGATATCACCAACCATTGGCCCAGGGGATGGAAAAAATGGGGTTTCGAAGACAAAAAAAATCATACCTCCCTCAATAGGTACAGTATTGAATTGATTTAAAGTGGTCATTAGTCCTCTAAACATTACCTAAAACTTTTATCTGAAGCAATTTTTGATAAGACCAATCTTACAAGGGATGACCAAAATGTTGCTGGAATTTTAAGATCAGGCTTCTCATATACTTAACATGTGAAACATTTTTCGTATGCAACCAGTCATATTGACTAATTTTAAAGTTTTTTTTAACTTTAAGGTGGAACTGTTTTTTATCCCCTACTTAGCACCAATGAAATCTACCTCTGCCTTCTGGCATGCCAAAAAGGATTTTTTCTTTTTTTTTATTGTTATTGAATTTATTGTAAAATTTATTATTATTCATTGTAAAACATTTTTACAATCAAAGGTTACTAATTTACTAATATATATATATATATATATATATATATATATATATATATATATATATATATATATAAATTTATAAAATTTATATATTGATAGTTATTAATAAATCAATATACTAAGATTAAAAAAAAAGTTAAAAAAAAAAAGAGTTGAAGTAGGATTTGAACAAATATACCCCTTCCACTTGTAAGATCCATATACTTTTGTAAATTAAAATTTTATCTGACTATAACTCTGGAACCAATGAAAATAAGTACCACTTATGATATATTGTTGAAAAACTCTCAATGAAGGCTTATTACTGCAGTTAAAAAAATGTCTAAAATCAATTTTTTTTAATTTTGGGCTTTTTGAATGCTTTTGGTCCAGTCAATTGTAATCAAAAGAGGAGGTGCACAACCAGATGTTACAACAGTCCTAAATCCAAAATTTCAACATCGTACGACTAATCGTTTTTGAGTTATGCGAGATACATAAATACATATGTACGTACATACATACAGACGTCATGCTGAAACTAGTCGAAATGGATTCAGGGATTGTCAATATGGCTATTCCATTGAAATCTGAAATTTTTCACGATTACAATACTTCCTTTACTTTCCATAAGGAAGTAAAAACAGTTTCCTTTAGCCTTAGCTCATACAATAACAATACACAAGTCTCAAGGACTAACTTTGTCAAAAATTGCTGTTGATCCAGGCTCTAGAGAAGTCGAGACTGAACTTATTTACATTTCACAGTTTATCACTTTTCAAAAGTAGTTTACATACAATCATGAAATTTATATACATCTAAGAAAATTTATTTATCATTGCCTTCATGACAGGCTGCTGTTTAACAGTTATTCTAATCTTAATAGACAACTGAAAGAAGAAAATAATTTAATTGCTTTTCACTACCTATCCCACTCCTTATAATGGCTTTGACAAACACAAAGGAACTGAGTTAGAAGTATCATTAATCACAACTGCTTTCTTCAAGAATAATAATCTTTACTACACAGCCAATTCTGGTGATGAATAGAGTAAAGTTACTACATGTAGGGCTGAATATCACCCTTGTTTCAGTATGCTGACAAGAAAACAATCACTTCACTCCTCACTTTTCCAGTAAGTCAGACAATTTAAGTGCCAGACTTATTGGGAAATGATTATAATAATCACTATTTATTTGAGTGACTGACTGTTAAGAATAGCTATAGTTTTTTTGGGTGATTGATGGCATATTACCTACAACCATTTAGTTATAGTATCCTTTCAAATTCCAAGATGTTACTCACCAATGTTATGATAACTTTGAAGAGCCATTAGGTTTAGGTTTCAATAGATATATTTTAAGATATTATTCAATTCCCAATGTTATTGAAACATATACGTATATGTATTTGAATGCAGTTCAAAATAATCACTTAGTATTTTGTAATTGTAATGGCTTAAAAATATTTTTTTAATTTATCTAGACACTAGAAAAAACAATTTAACAGAATTAAAATTTATGTTCAATATCAAATTAAAAACTTTTTATATAATACTATTAAAATGCAACTGCTATGAACATTATTTAAAATAATGTAAGGATAAATAAAATAATACATGTGATATTAAATGCAATCTTTTTTTAAATTTATAAATCAAAATTTAATACATCATCTTCCTCATCACTATTTGTAGTAATACTAAACAACTGAGATGAGAATACACCTTCAGAATTATTTACACCCTGTAAACTGCTAGAGCTATACCTATTAACTTCACTGTGCTGATCTACATTTGTTAATATTTGTGTATCAGCTACAGCAACATATTCATCTTTCATAGTGCTAGAATTTTCTACCTCAAGGGCTTTCCCTGCTTCAAATTTCTTACAATTACTTCTAACTGATGCTAAATTTTCTGTTTTATGCAAAGTTTCTGTAAAACCCACATAATCACTTTTAATTTCCCCATCAGTAATATCTATGTTCGAGGCTTCATTGTAATTATTTTCAAAATTAATAAAGCAATCTTCTAACAAATGTTCCTCATCGCTACTTCCAGTAATACTAAAAATCTGTGAAGACTCTTGTAAAGAGAATACAACATTTTGAGAGCAAGAATTATTTTCACTTGCAAAAGTGCTAGCTTCTGTTAAATGATTAATTATTTGTGTACCTGCTTCTGCTTTATCACACATTTCTGATAAAGAATTTGTATTATCTTTATATGATGTACTTGAAATTATTCCATTAGGTAACTGGGCACAACATTTTTTATCAGAACTTTTAATATCAACATTAGTATTAAACGATTTATTAATAAACTTGCTAAGTTTATTTTGAATTCTATTTTGTACATTATTACAAGTAGTAATTTTCTCAGTTACCTTTTGAGCAACATTAACTTTTTCAGAACAAACTATATTTTGAGTACATTCAAATTTATTATCACTATTTTCATTTTTTATGATTGAAGGTAATACATGCTTAACTTGAACTTCTTTAGTTTTTTGCCTGTTACAAACTTCTGCAATGCATTTATTTTCTTTAAAACTTCTTGACTCTAAACTTTCTGGCAGAAACAATTTGCTTTTATTTTTCTCTCTTTTGGATGTACTATTACTTTGCTCAGTAACCACATTCCAATTATCATCATCATTATCTGATGAAGAAGAAATAATATTTTGTTTTATACATATTCTTTTATATTTTTTGACATTTCTGTTAACTCCGCATTGTTTATGTGGCAAGTCATTATCATTAACATGATCTCTGTTATGTTTATTTAATAGTTCATTTGATGAAGTGACATGATCATTTTGTTCAGCATTATTTTCACTTGTATTTAATAATACTGTATCTGTCTGAGAAATAACACACTGTTGAATGTCAGAGTCTGAATCAGTGTAACTAGATTCGGTTTCATTAGCAACAACATTTTCATTCTGTGAATTTGATATCATTTTTCTGTCTTTACTACTTTTACTACTTCTCATCTTTTTCTTTCTTTTCTTACTTACTGGCACTTTAATGGTCTCTGCAGCTTTGTAAATAATATTATCTTTATCTTTTCGAATGTTATCCAATAAATCATGTAATTTTGCACTTACACCTGATTGCGAATTTATTGTGTGCAATAGATTACCTTCCACTTCTGTTCTCAACTGTTCATTACTTTCAACTTCATGTTTATTATTAATGAAATGATTACTACTTTCAGAATTATCATGAAAACAACTCGTTTTATGAAGTTTTACTGACTCAGCCATTTGTTTAACTTTAACCAACTCTTCATCCATTATTGATATTAATCCTAGACGCTTTAGAATCAGTTGAACTGTAACAGATATATTCATATTTTACTAAAAGTTAGAAAGTTCAATCGAAAACATAATTTATTATAAATATAGAGATTAAAAAAAAAATTTTTAAGAACACAGAGAAGAAAATAGTGAATTTGAAAAGCGGCTTTTAACATAAACAATTACCAGATGACTGATTTTAAAAAAATGAATTTAAGTAAAATGTAATCCAGTTAGGTCTTTTATGTCTTTAAACTCTGTCAAAATTTTATGTTAGCCTTGAATTATATAACTGATATACTAACATAATACCAGAAGAATACTCTCTCATCACATCCACAAGTACACATTCCAAAGATCTACCACGAATAATAGTGAGCCCAATAAGTATAATTATGTTATTTATACATGTTTTTTTTTTTAAATCATGTAGTTCGTTAGAACTTTGTCAGTAAGAGGAAACAAATTTTGCTAGACAACTTTTTTTTCCATTTGATGAACCATGGGACTCGAATATATCATTATATTAATTCTTTTAATGTACCTTTACAAAACATGCCACTAGATAGCAGTACTTGAAAGTACTAGGTAGCATACAAAAACTTAATAATGTACTTGAAATAATAAAATTTAAAAGAAAATATACTACAGCTTGTTTTAATAGTAAATGCTTTTATGTAAATGGAAGTACTGAAGATGAAACAAGTTTTTAAATTCCCATCACTTCTTTAAAGAAAAATAAAAGTATTAGTTTACAAGAGATTGTACTAGTTTTATTAAAAAAGAAATAAATAAAACAGAAATAAATTTGATTGGTAAAATTGAATTTAACAATAAAAATTGAAGGTTACACTTACAAAGTAATAAGTGCAATATTACATAACAAATCTTCGATTCGTAAAGGTCATTACAGAGTAGTTTTATCAAAAAAGGAAAAATACGGTATGAAGTGAATGATATGACTATCAACAAAAATAATTGGCCATGAAATTCAATTTTTGTTCTAGAAAGGCAAAAAAATTTTAATAATAAATCCATAAGATTATGATCAGTAATTCATAAAAAAAAATAAAAGAATAATCTAACAAAACGCAGTGATAACCAAAAAAATTACAATGAAATTGTAAACTGTACAGTAAGTCTTGCAGATTTCTTCCGCTCAAAAACAAACATCTGTAATATAAATAAAACAAAACGATACTTATATCAAACAAGGTAACACTACATTTCTATTATGAAAATCTGTTATTAATTTAAAATTTTCTTTAAAAAAAATACATGTTAAATATATGAAATAGACAACAGACCATACAATAATACGAGAGGTGGATCAGAAAGTAAGTTACACCCTTGCCATGTTCTTGAACTGAAAGGGATATATTTCTTGTGGGATATATGTTGTGATATATATAAGGGATATATGTCTTGTGGTGGCAGCACTAGTTGGGTTGTTGTCTTCACACTCCTCCAGCAATAATTCTGTACAACATTCAGTATGTGTGTAGTATCGTTGTCAATATGGCGTGTCCTCTAGAGGTTTCGTCCAGCGTAGAAATTCGTTCAGTAGTCTGATTTTTGTGGGCAAAATATTACAGTGGTTGTAAAATTCATTGCCAAATTGTTGAGGTATACTGTGAGAATGCAATGTCTTGCCTGATGATCACAAAATGGTGCCAAATGTTCAGAAACAGAAGAACAAATAAGAGTGACGAACTGCATGCTGGACATCCTTCAACTCCAAACTCGAGGGTAATGCGGAACGCGTGAATGAAATGATATTAAGTACTAATTAGAGAGATTACAAGTAAACGTAACATCAGTTACGGAAGTGTGTTTGCAATTACTCACGATCAGCTTGATTATGGTAGGATGTGGGCACGATGGGTGCCACATCTGTTTACCGACAACCACAAACATCAATGTTTTGCGTCTGCTCTTTCTTTTCTTCAACATCATTCCAGGACTAGTCCACAGTTGTTGAAACAAATCATCACAGGGGATGAGAGCTGGGTGCTTCATTACACTCCTGAGACTAAAAGAGCATCACATGAATGGAGATATAAAAATTTATAAAAAAGTGAAAACATCTCCACCTGTTCAAAAGGTTATGCTGACAGTCTTTTTCGATCCTAAGGGAGCTGTTTAGTGGATTTATGCCCCAAGGAGCAACCATCAATGCCAAATCTTACTGTAAGATTTTTAAAAAATTGTGTAAAGCCATTAAAGATCAAATTCCTGAAAGACTGAGCGATGGGGTCGTTTTTCTTCACGACTACGCTACTCCTCATTCAGCCTCATGTGACAAAGTAGTTGCTACAAAAAATTCAAGTGATTAAGTGTGGACAACATTTCTTTATTTATTATTAAAATTTTGTTTCTAAATATGTTTAAAATATCCACCTTACAGTCCTGACCTAGCACCCTGCGACTACCACCTGTTTGGTCCTCTCAAGCAAGACCTGGGAGGGAAGCGTTTCACTAATGATGATGAACTTAAGGGAATGGTCCTTAAATGGTTGAAGGAAATTGGATGAAATTTTTATGAGAGTGGAATTGAAAAACTTGTCACACGGTATGAAAGGTGTTTAGAAAAACTTTGTGATTATATCGAAAAATAGATAAAAATATGATGTTTTTTATTCAATAAAAAAAAATTTTTCTTTTAAATATGTTTGTTTCACAGAGGGGTGTAACTTACTTTCTGATCATCCATCATAGACAATAAACAATGTTTAAGCATTCCATATAATAAGAAAAAAAAGAATTTGTTACAAAACTCTTACTGATTTCATCTGTTAAACGAATAATACATATCACATTTACAGAAATAATACAATTCTTATGATTTTACGTTTAATAAATGAAATCAGGCCGGTAAGAATTTTGTAACAATTTTTTCTTGTTTTTTCTTATTATATGGAACACTTAAACATTGTTTATTATCTATTATTGTATATCTATTGTCTATTACATATATTTAAAAAGTATTTTTTTTTTTTTTTAATTCTAAATTAATAACAGATTTTGTTAATAGAAATGTAGTGTTTTACTTTTTTTGATGTAAGTAACATTTTGTTAAAAACAGTTTTATTTATATTACATAAATTTTTGTTTTTTAAGCGGAAGAAATTATACCTGTGAAACTCTTACCATATGGTTTACAATTTCATTGTAATTTTTTTGGATAATATTTACCACTTCTTTCAATTAATTTTAACAAAAATAAAAAAATAATAAAGAAACTCCATTTACTAAATGTAAAATGTTAATAAAATACAGTAAACTCCCAATACTTTGTGCAAGAACTAATGATTACTGCCAACATTTCTTTATTTATTATAAAAATTTTGTTTCTAAATATGTTTTAAATGTGATAAGATATATTTTTCCAAATTAACTATACAAAATACACAACATAAAAAGTGTAAAAAAACTATTTGTATTTTATTATATTAAATTAACTTTAATTATTAAAAAAAAAGCCAGAGAAAATATTTTTATTGTATACAGTAATGTTTTTGTAAATAATATAATTTTTTAAAGAATTTACAAAAAAGATGATTAGCCTCAACAGTAAAAAAAAAAATATCTTTCACCACTTTCAAAGAGTTTAAGAACTTAAAAGGAATGATATTTTTTTAATTTAAAATGTCAAATGAATTGTTTTGTACACATTTTTAAGTCTGTGTAAAACAAACACATCAATAATAATGAAATGGTAGGCCTAAATTGTTCATTTAATGAGTAAACTAATAATTAATTAAATTGGATAACAGATGTAAAAACATTTAATAAGACAAACTGAAAAACACATGTTAAATATATGCAGACATCATATGTTATTGTTGTGCATTTAGATGTATTAAAAATAAACAATTATTTCATGTATTAACAGAAATGCAATTTTTAGTTGTTTTAAAAGTCAACTAAAGCATACAACAAAGTTGATTGTGTTAGTAGCCATAGCACAAAGGTTAATAACCAATGTTCTAACCAATATGAAATCATTGATTTCATTTATAAATATTAATAAATATTGTGAAGTTACACTGTTTTCATAATTTTATTGTGTAGATGCAGTCTGATTATCTGATAACTAAATCTAAAAAGTGTAAGTGTAACAATTTGTTTAGTTATAAAATGTTATTACTTAAATTAGTTGTCAGTATGAAAACTTTCACTGCTGCTCATAGATTATTAGAACAATTTCAGTGAACACTTTTGTTTATAGTATTACTGAAATTTTTTTAATGAAAAAAAGATTTTTTATTTTTAATATCAAATATTAGGTGGGCAGGATATTTTAATCTACTGGGCGAGTCGTGTGTCACGTGCAATAACAACTAGTCCAACTGAGAAAAAATTTAAACTGAACTAAAATAGAGTAATCCTAACTCTTGAATCATAAAACAATTTTTAAAAAACAGACACAACCTTAAGGATAAATATAATTATAGGTGAAAAAACATAAACAACAAAGAAGGACTGAATATGTCAGTTAACACAAAATTAAAAAGAGATTAATCTGATTTTAATCTAAAAATGATATTAGTCTAAATTCTCACAATAAAACAAAATATTATTTTTTCAAATACATTAGTAATCTTTATGTACCATCACAGCACTTTTTTTATTCAGATACATAATTCATACATTCAAATCTAGAATTATGTACTGTATACTTCGGCCAAGACTTAGCAGAAATACATAATGGTGTGGCAGTAAAATTTTTAAGTGTGATGACACTCAAATGTCTCATTTTTTCCATAACAAATAATATTTTCCAGATATTAGTTGTTTAATTATTGTTAAATTATAACAACATACACGTTTACCAGGTTGTATAATTCTTTGTAATAATGTCATTATTCTTAATATACTTTTATTAATTTTCATTTGATTTATAAACTTTGCAAACACAAGTATATGCACATTCTCAATCTATCTCTCTTTCTGTTTATCTGTCTAGAAAAAAACACACACACACACACACAGAGAGAGAGAGAGAGTGAGAGAGAGGGGGTTGAATGATGAAATGCTACAAAACACAATTTAAAATCTTATAATTCACCAAATTAGACTGTAAAACACTGATTTATTCAGTCATCAACTTCCAGTGAACCATACACACTAGATTCTATTTTATTGTTTGAGTAATATCTCAATGTCAACCTTAGAAATATACAACTAAACTCTATTTTGGATTTTGAAATTATGTTGTTATTTATAAATTTATTTTGAAATTAATAAAAATTCTTATCAACTAGACACAAAATGATCTGTACTAAACAGTAATCAAAATAAACAGTAAAATTAAGCTAAAGAACCATTTACACAAAGTAATAAACACACATTTAAAGTCAATTTTGATTACTAAACAATCACCATTAACCTGTTAAGCAAAAGTGGTAAAAAGTCAATCCATTTGAAGTGACCCAAGGGTAGCTGCTTGACCAATTCAAAAAAAAATTGAAACTTACCCACTTGTTCTGTACATGTCTCAGGACTTTATTTATTTTTTATTAAAGCAGTTTATCTGTAGTGGCCATTTTTGTTATGGTGTGCACACCTATTTTTGTGATTGTAAGGGTTTACAGAAAAAATCATATAACTAAAATACTATTGGTCCTGGAAGGATGAAACAAAAAGAAATTAATTCATATTTTCTCAAGGTAAAAGAATGGTCCAGTGGTTTATTTACCTATCTTTCTTCTTTCTATGAAAAAATTACCAATAAAGTTGAACACGAGAAATGGTGAAATTTCACTTATTTTTTTTTAAGAGGCAATGGTTTACACAGTTTTTATATCTAGGTATATGTTAGCAGTTTTACCATAAATAATATTAATGATGATGTACTTACCCCTAAATTTTTATGAATTTTTGAAAACTAATTTTTTTTTTAATTCAAATTTTGTCTTCAAATAACTCAGATAGGGCTGGTGATAAAGATCTCAAATTTGTACAACTTAGTGTTTTTGTTTTATGGCAAATAAAAAAAGTTTCTTGTGTATTGTACTGATCATCTCAAAAATATTGAAAACCCTGTTAAAAATCAAACCATTTTCACTCGCTAAATAAGTGCTCCAAAGGGATTTTTTGTCTTCTTGGCACTTTAATATTTTTATACTTATTTCTATAGTTGAAATAGACTTGTTTGAACCATTCAACTGCAGTGTTAATATTATAACAAGCACTTGGAAGTTATTTCCAGTCTTCAGGAAAATTCATGTAGCAACATGCTGATTTATGCTTGCTACATCATTCGTCAGTCTGACATTAGTTAAGACTCTTCATATCTTTCTTTACAAAGTGTCTGTCTCAAATTACAGCCTGTGTTTGAATGTGTTTATTATATAAATAAGTTTTACTTAATAATATTATATTTTCAAATTTTAAAATCAGTTAGTTTTTTACATTATTTTCAAGTAATTTCCATAAAACAATGGAAAAACAATGTTCCATATGAATTTATGTGAATGAAGAATATCATAAAACAGTGTATGGTACAGTGCCAAAAGAACTCATTAAAATTTGTGAATTTGGTGATGAAAATCAACAACTTACTTTTTTACGTGTTAATTCAGATGTCACTACTGTTTGTAAATGTCATTAAAAAATGTTTTTGTCAAAATTATGCTCTAAACAGTTAAGAAAAACTTAAGACAAATAACATTAGAACACGCTCTTAAACAACACATTTTTCCAAATTTAAATGGTTCCTGGAAAGTCCGTGTGAACTGTTTCAAAGTATCTTTTCACAGCAGAACAAAGAACTAAACGAATGCAAAGACAAAGAGAAATATATTGCCCCACATCACAAAATTGAACAACTGGATGCTTGTAGCGGGTGTATCATCTCCATCAAAATTAAGCATATGGATCAAAGGCAATCAACATTAAAATTTAAAATATATAAGATATCTGAAAAATTAGAAAAGAATCTTGAATTGTGTTTTGACTCAAATGTTTCTGAAAATGAAAATCCCGCTCAATCTTCTTCACATGAATGTGATGATCTTATTTTAAAATTAAAAGAAAAATGTGTTCTTGCTTCTAACGAAGATAAGATTAAAATTATCAGCTTACTTCCTAAATCTTGGACTAGATCTAAAATAATGTGTTCAATGTGTTTGAGTGATTGGTTAGACTTACTAGAGAATTAATTAATGAGTAAATTAATTTCACCAGAGTTAGGTAAAAGACATAAAACAGGAATTAGTAATGACACAATTAAAAAAGTTATTTTATGAAGATGATATAATAGCAGGCTGTGTCCTGGTAAAAAGGATGTATTAGTGCTGATGGTGTCAAAGTGCATAAGAAAAGCGCCTTGTTCTGATAAATTTAAATGAATTGAATCTCTCCTTTAAAAGTGAAAACCCTGAAGAAAAACTAGAAGATCAAAGTTTTGCGAACTCTGCTCAAAATGGTGTATCTTGGCTGGTGCATTCAGGAATCACAGAGTTTATGTCTGCCCCCACAACCAGAACATCAAACTCATGATTGATGGTCCCAAGCTTAATGTTGATTATAAAGACTTAGAAGACATCTTTGTTTGTGACAAGGATAACTATACAGCTGTATAATGAATGTATGCACCAAATGTCCAAGTAAGCAGGCAGTGTTTGACATGCTCAACTTTTCCGAAGAGAAAGATGTGTTGCCAGATACAATAATGTACAAACAGTGGGTAACAGCTGATAGGACATAGATGATTACTGTTCTTCAGACCAAAGATGAGTTTTTCAAATCATTAGTGGAAAAATTGGAAAAGCTGAAAACTGACTATCTCGTGTCAAAATATCAAGCTGTTTTTCAAGAAGAAAAAATCAGATTTAGGTGAAGAATGTTTGGTGTTGGCAGACTTTGCAGAAAACTTTTCATTTCTTGTTCAAGATGTGATACAAAGCTTCCATTGGGTCAACAGCCACCCTTTTGTGTTCTACTTCAAGGAAAATGATATATTACAACACAAAAGTGTCTGTATGTGATCATTTGAAACACAATACACCAGCATTTTATTGCTTTCAAAAACTTTTAACAGACCTTATCAAGGAACTACATCAGAACATTAAAAAACTCATATATTTTACTGATTGTGTTTCAAGTCAATATAAAAATAAAAAGAATTTTGCTAATTTGTGTAGTCACAAAAAAGATTTCAACCTTGAATCCGAATGGCACTTCTTTGGATCATCCCATGGGAAAAATGCCTGTGATGTGTGAGAGAAACAACAAAATGAGAGGTGGCAAAGGCAAGCCTGTAAAGGCCATTTAACAGATACTAGATGTTGATGAAATGTATTCATTTAGTAATCACAAGCTGAAAAACATCAAATATTTTTTGATTAAGTCAGATGAGATAGCTAAGATTTCAGAAACTCTAAAAAACTGTTTTAACTGCTGTGAAAGATTTGTTGGTACTTTCACAGCTACCACAACTATATTCCTGTGAAGGCATTGTCAGAGGTTACTTTACTTCAGACTGGCATTGTCAGAGGTTACTTTACTTCAGACTCTACCCTGTGTCAAGTGTTGTACCAATTTTACTTAAAGAAAAATACTCAATTGCTTGTATGTATCACTGGTAGATATTAGCCTTGAAAATGGCAATGTCCAGGTTCATTTTTCCACCCAGTTGGACCACATACATCATTTCAAACATGTCCTGAGAAAGTTGACATCACTTGAACTAACTACAGTGACAGGTCATTCTCACACAATTTCAAGATAATTATCAGAAGAGATATCACAGTAAACTTTCATTGCTAAAAACAGGCTATTTCATTGAAGAATAATTAAAATTTTGCTACAATTTATTTTTTCTTTGATAGTGTTTACAAAAGTAAACAAATATAAAAAAATGAATTCTTGGAAAAAGATATGTAGGCTACTCATTGAAATCTGGGTTTGGGTAAGTTCTACAAGCATTTTTGAATTAAAATTGTATTAGATTAAATTATTACCTTAATTATTAATAATTAAAAAAATACTATTTATAAAAATTGAATTGTCAACTTGAACAACACAGACGATAAATGCAAAAAATATATAAATAATGTAAGTACAAAGAAGAGGAAAGGGTTTTCGTCTTCTTTGCACTTACTTCCTTGGAGCACTTATTTAGTGAGTCAAAATGGTATGACTTTTAACAGGTTTTTCATGATTTTTGAGACGTGATAACTTTTTATTAGTACAATACACAAGAAACTTTGGTTATTTGCCATAAACATCTACAAAAATACTGAAAGTTGTGCAAATTTGAGATTTTTATCACCAACCTCATCAGAGTTATTTGAAGCCAAAATTTGAATTTTTTTTAAATTTTGAAAAACTAACTACATATAAAAAAAATAATTCAAACTGTGTATGCCACTCTGCCTCTTGAAAATATTACCAAAAGTGAAATTTCACAGTTTTTCATGTTCAACTTGATTGGTAATTTTCTTCTAGAAAGGAGATATATAAATAAACCATTGGACCAATCTTTTACCTTGGAAAAATATGAATACATTGCTTTTTGTTTTATCCTTCCAAGACCAACAGTTTTTTAGTTACGATTTTTCCTATAAACCTTACAATCACAAAAATAAGTGTACACACCATAACAAAAATGGCCACCACAGGTAAACTGTTTAAAAAGTTAATAACAAGTTTCAATTTTTTTGGAATTGGTCAAGCAACCAGCTTATATTTTTTTGAGACACTTCAAATGGATTGGCCCAAAAATAATTATCAATATAACAAAAAGATTTATTAATCAATATCCTTTGTTTTATAGTTTATGAATACAGACATAATAACTTTTGTTTCAAAAAATATATATAATGATAGAATATAAATTAATTTACATATAATGATTGAATTCATTTTTACCACTTCCAAAAATATATTTAATTGTTAAACCAAAATGTTGCTTTGTGATCACAGACAAAATCAAATAAATATTTTTTATGAATTTTAATGATTAAAAAAAATGTCATTATCAGTAAAATTGTACAATATTAATTCATACCAACTGAATTAGTTTTGAAATTTATAATAAAAGGTTTTTTTTCTTATAAAAACATGTTGCAGCATAATCCAATAATCAGAACCAGAAAGAATTTCAAATAATTTAAAAAAAAGTTACATGGTAGTGGTATACACATCACAAAAAACTATTATAACAAAATCTGCTAAAATTAAAAATAGATCTGTGAGTGAAGTTACATTGAGGTTAATCTAAATTAAGAAACAGACCAGTATACTGAACTTAAATTTAGCTGACAAGTAGTGAAAAAATATACACGTATAAATAAGTTATATGCTCTGTACACATTAATTAATTACGCATTTTAATGGATGAAGATATTTTAATAGAAATACAAGAAAAGGAAACACTACATTGGAGTTACAGAAACTATGAAGAATTGCCTCAAGAACTTGAACACGGAATACAAGTACAAGACCTGTATATGAAACATAATAAATTAAAAAAGTTACCGAACTGGATCAGTAAACTGGTAAATTTATCAATATTACAATTGCATGGAAATAAATTACAAGAACTTCCAGATGAATTAGGATTACTACTTAATTTACATAAACTAGATGTAGGTTGTAATTGTTTAAGATTAATTCCAACAACAATAAAAAATTTAAAGTGTCTAAATGAACTAAATTTAGAAAACAATTCTCTGGTTAAACTGCCACTTGAGTTTGGATTATTAACAGCACTGAATGTCTTAATCTTATCAAATAACAAAATAGTACAACTACCAAACACAATCGGTTGTTGCAGTAACTTGCAAGAATTGCATTTACAAAGTAATAACATAGAGAATATACCAAACAGTATTATTTGTTTACCAAATTTAAAATTGCTAAGATTAGAGAATAATAAATTATTGTATTTCCCAGCAATAGTATTTTTCAACAAACCACTCATAAATTTTTCTAATAATAGATCATTAAATTATATCCCATATGAATTTTATGTACATTTAACTGACATACAGACAAATTGGATGAATTCATTATTTTTCAGAAATACTCACAGTTACTTTACTTGCGGAGCAATTGAAAGTAATCATAGTTATTATAACCATGTACCAAACAGTATGGTTGAATTTTTATACTGTGGCAAGAAAATTGCAATAATTCTACCAGAAACATTAAAAAAAGTCTTATGGTACAAAAATAATTATAATCATATTCCATCATTACGTGAAATGCTATTAAATGTTACATATAAACATACACCTAGTGCTAATAAAACATTGTATTACTATGAAATGAAAGCCAATCATTTACCAAAAGAAATAAAGGAAATCTTTATTAATGGTCCAACAGCAAAATGTAACCACTGTAAAAATTTCATATTTACAGAATGTATAATTTGGGTATTACCTAGATTACTACGCTGTACAGTATGCTTTGAAACTGATATTTTAACTGTAGTGTATTTCTGTTCAACAAGATGCATAAATTTATACAAAAATGAAGAGTATGTCTCTGGTAATGAATCTGATAAATTGTCAACATTGCTATTAAACTGGATAAGAATAAAATAATCTTATTTACATATTAAAATGTAGTTTTTTTATTTATTTATCAAACTATTCAAAATAAAGGAACTTTCACATTATTCTGTGTTAACCAAGATGCATGATAGCAAAGTAAAATAAACTTAAAAGATTAAAATGTAAAAACCACAAAATCAAGGCCTCCTCAGTGGAGCCTATCTTTACTTTGACTGGGCCAAAACAAATCAGCAATCATGCTAATTATTAACCGACCATGTAGGCATTCCTGCTGACCTACAACTGTAGACATCCTTTCATTACAATTAGTTCACAAACAACTGCCAACAATTTTAATGACCTAAAAACTTTCAGTAGCTTAGACAGAGGATTTAATAATTAATATTTTATCATTGAAGACCGATAATTTTATATCGCCTTCAAAGTCACAGATGTTATTTAATAAAAAGTAACTTATTTAGAAAAAAATTGTACCTGTGCAATTTGTGAATATCTAGTAATAAATATGTCCTCCTTTATTCTAAATCACTTCACATACACGATATAGCATAGATTCAATAAGTGTACTACACATTTTTTTTTTATTTTTATTATTGCTTTATCATGAAATCGTACCGATATTATTGCTTTAATGAGGTGAATTTTTGTGGTACAATTATTTTTTTAGTCATTTTTTGACTACTGTCCAAAGATTTTCAATTGGGTTTAAGTATGGGAGTTGCCTGGCCGTGAGAGCAGTTAAATGTTTCATTCTTCAAAAAAGGTTTCTACTATTCATACTAAGGGTATCATACTAAGGGTAGTATGGCACAGCACCAAATCTTGTTGAAATACTCAGTTGGGATTCTGTTTTGAAATTCTGTCACAACCCTTTCCTTCACAATGTTGTTATAGCTATCAGTTTTCAATATACATTTTTGTTTAGCTTTCAGGACCACCATTAGGTATTGCGTTGGAAGGAAATGAAACTACAACTTTGTAGGGCGTGAAAATGCCATGCCATAACTGACCAGGATTCAAACCAGGGACACTACCAAAAGGCTACCAAGACTGAGACACTACCACATGCCACCATACCATCCATAAGAAGTAATGAACAAGGGTCTTCAAATGTAAAATAACCCCAAAACATTTTTTTCTGGGGATCTTTAACTTATTGTTGGATATGAGCCAGTGATGTATTTTCATCTGATGCTTTTCTACTGTGTGGAACCCTCTTTGTGCCCCAGAACATAAAATGTTACTAATCAGAAAACATAATATTTTTGCAGTCTTCTTTGGTCCAGTTGGTATGTGCTTTGGCCTCAAGAGCCCTTTTTTTTTGCACATTGCTGGTGTTAAAAACTGCATTGCTTTATGCTAAATAAGCTTGTCAAGCTTACCAACAAGCTTATATTTAAAACATGAAAATTGCTAAAAAATTTCCCTATGTTCGGATTAATTTGCACATTACTATATATTACTTTATATTTTGTTTTTAATATGCAAATATCACTTATCAGTCAGTGCTTATAAGTTAAAATTTACTATTTAATGACTTAACAGCGTCCGTTTTATAAGTCAGTAAATAATAAATTTTAACTTATAAGCGCTGATAAATGATATCTGCAAATTAAAAACAAAATATAAAGTAATATATTAGTTTCAACAGTTCACATTACTTACTAATATATCTATATAAAATGCATAAATACTTTTGTAACCAGTGAATAACACATACATCAAATGTTTTTATACTGAGAAGTTATTACTGCGCCGAGGTTTTCAAACTTATTAAACTTTTACTGGTAATAAAAAGAAATAACACCATCCATTAAACCTTAGAATAACAAACCAATATTTTTATTATGAAATGTAAATGATACACTTTGCAAATCATATGTCAAAAGCATATAGTTTTGCAAAGAATTAGCTCCCTGCAGCAATAATTTTGAATAAAACTTGACAAAGCTAAAAAAAACATAAAATATACATTTAGCAAAAGTAAAGAATTATTCGTAGAATCTAAAAACACAAACGAATAAAAAAGTAACTTACGTTGCAATTTATATTCTTCAAGAGCATTTTCAGGAAATGAAGTATAAAGAGCATTAATATCACTGATCAGAGCTGATCCTTGCATACTTGACTCAACTAATGACACACTCATAATAGCATCCATTACCATTACCTCATCACGAAACATTAGCTTTGCATGTGCCTGTGATAATCTATAATAGATAAACTGGTTAATTTACTATCTACTTAAAAACTATTAGTTTATTTTATAATATTAAAATAATAAATTTTAAGCAGCACTGACTGCTATGACCATCAGCCACAAATAAATACCAAGAGTAGCCACTAAAATTAAACCAACAAATATTAATTAACTTGATATACAAGTTAATTAACTGGTTCTTGTAAACAAGAACCAGTTTATTAAACAATTATTTTAATGTCGTAGGTGTCGTAGTTGGAATAGTCTCGTTTAGGAATATCAGACGAGAGTATAAATATTTACATATGACATCTATACTATTAAATATAAACTCAGTTTGTTTTAATTTATTTAATGAGTGTATTTTGTTAACCAGGATAATCACAAATTCACCAAAATATTAAATTTTATTCTTCCTAAACAAAAGTATGCTACCACCTAGAATGGAAAGAATGAAATACAATATTCAAACTTTCATTTTTTAGAATACATCTTACTTTCATATAAACTTTCCTTTAAAGGACCTCTTTTCTTAAAAGGTTCGCGACTCCTTTACTTAAAAAATTTTAATTTTGTGATATTCAAACAAAATTTTGTTTACTATATTAAGAAAAATGTGATTTATCTTCAAGAAAAAAATAATAAAAACAAAAATTTTAAATCATTTATTTTCAAAATGTTCCACATATAGAAAAAAAAGTTAATGGTGTGCAAAAGGTTCAGATACCCATGACTCCCAGGAGCCTCTTTCATCTAGTCCCTTTTAATTAATAAATATATTAATGTGATCCTAAAACCATTTTTTTTTAGATTTAGAAAAAATATTACTTGCCGATTCCTATGCTGGTCAGACCACCTGTCTTGGACTCTAGCATTGTAGCCATCTTGATTAACAATACAGAAATATATTTTATTTTTAAAAAAAGAAATATAATGGTTTTTAAGAGATTCTAGCCCACCCTCAAAATAACCCCTAGCCTAGCTCTCTCAATCGTACAAAAATGAAACATTGAAATTTAAATATTATGATATATAAAACCATTTTTTTCTTCATAACATGTACAAGAAAAAGTAAAAAGCAATGGCATCCATAAAGTTCAGCTCAATCTGATTCCTTGACTTCATCAATCAATAAATTTGTAATAGTGAGAGAGTTAATCCATTACTTTCAACACTTTTTTTGAGGCCAGTGAAAGCTTTATAAAAGTTTTATATGTTATTCACTAAATATGTTATTCACCGCTTAACCGCTTTTATTAAGAAAAATTGAATCTTTATAATATCTCAACTTTATTTTCACACTAATTCTTTCAATGAGAGATAAAAATCTCATGATGTACGTCAACATTCCCCTACTTCCAATTAAAATTTAAATATTTTGTTCTCATTAATCTGGATCAACTTAACATTTATTTTGGATCCAGCTAAAAGATGCAGTGGTTCTGATAATACCGACTGAAAGTCCTTGGGGGTAAAGGTGTCCTTACTTCATTTTTTTTTTTTAATTTATCGACCTCACAATTAACATTAAATTAGTATTACAGAATAATTTTAAAAAATTAATATAATTATTTAATGTATAGTGCAAGTTTGATATTGAACTTTTGCATAATTTCCTCTCAATGTGATATTTTAATGTAATAGTATTATTAAAATTTTATAAAAACATTTATATCACTTATTTTTTCTAATCACATAAAAAAATTGTATCAATTTTAATAAAGGTAATATTTTATTTTTTGAGAATGGGAACACATGTAATATAAATGTAACTATAATAAAAACAAATGCATAATACAACATATAAGTTTTTCTTTTCTGGAACTACATCAAAAGGATTAATACCACACTATATTCTGTTGTATCAACATAATTTGTGTCTTGTCTACAAAAGTTAGTAAACCCAAAAGTATACAATTAAAGTAAAACTATAACTTACCTCATCAAACTCTCAAGAAGTCTAACAGTGGTTCTAGCTTTATTCCTTGTATCAGCTCTTCGTTGTGCCTGATAATAAGCTGTTATTATACGATTAGCATTAACATTAAATTTAGGAACAAACTCTTTAATGACACAAAAATAGGCTCGTAATTTATCAATATCCCAAAGAGATGTTTTCTTTCTAAACACATCTTTATCTTTCATAGGATTTTTACCTTTCAAAATATATGTTGAAACCATTCTGTAAAGGTAGAAATATATAAAAACTATTATTACCATTTTTTGTTTATAATAAAAGTGCATAATATTTAAAAGTGTTAAGAGAAAACATTATCTAAATAAAATTAAAAAAATACTAATGCTGCCCAGAACTTCACACACAAATTATTAGAATAAGACAAATTATAGGAAGGAAGCAACACTGTCTAGTTAACTTACACTAAGCTTTAGTACTCTAAATGTATTACTTGTGTGCAGTGAAAGGTGAGGGGTACACTTAGAACCACAAACTTAGTCATTAAAAACAAACTGCCGGTTTTAATGCTTATTCTATTCTAATTTATTCATATATTTTACAAAAATTTGGAAATTTACATCTGTTAATAAAGTACATTCTTCAAATAAGTATCTTTGAAACAATGTAGCAAGCATTACTTCCAACGTAAAAAATGTCCCTGTGAAAGAGATATTCTAACACCTTTATTAGAAAAATTGCAGAGCCTTCTAATAAATGAGTACAGTCCGATTTCTATGAAGTTCAGTATAATAGGTGAGTGTTATCACTCATATCACAATAGGGAAATTTTAAAAAAAAGTGGAGATGAAGGTACTCTTATAAAAGATTAAAAGAAATAAAAATGTTTAAGTTACTCATTCAAAATAGTAAAGTATGTAAATAGTCATGTATGTCATAGTCTTATTTATATTGGAAACTGAACATGCTACGTGGACTCAATGATGATTGAGTCAATTAATGACTCAATGATGGTCTGTCACAGTCTTTCGAAAGTTCTCTACAGTTCCAAAATGATGTCCTTTTAAGACATGTTTCAATTTCGGGAAAAGAAAAACGTCACAAGCACTCAAATCAAGTGAATAGGGGGTTTGAGGAACTGTAGGAATGCGTTTTAAGGTCAAAAATTTTGTGATGGAAATGGCCGTGTGACACGGAGCATTGTTATGATGAAGCATCCACTTGTCTGCAATGCCTGGTCTCACACAAATTACTCTTTTCCTGAGCCTTTCAAGAACACCTTTGTAAAACACTTGATAGACAGTTTGTCCTGGAGGAACAATTCTTTATTTATGATACCCCCTACTGTAAAAAAAGCAGATCAGCATGGTTTTGATCTTTGATTTGCTCATTCAACATTTTTTCGGTCGAGGAGATGACGGAGTGTGCCACTCTTTGCTTTGCAGTTTTGTTTCAGGATCGTACTCAAATATCCAGGATTCATCACCTGTGATCACACGACTGAAGAATTCTTGGTTATTGTCAATCCTCTCAAGAACATCAACGCACACGTTTCTTCGATTGTCCTGTTCCGTTGTGAGGTATTTCAGCACCAATTTTGCACAAACTTTTCGCATGTCCAAATCATGTCAAAATTTGATGTACGGTGAAAGTGATTAATTTAACTGTTCACTTATCATCCTTATTGTTAAACGCCTTATTGTTAAACGACAGTTGGATCTCACAAGAACCCTCACACGCTCAACGTTTTCGTCAGATTTTGAAGTTGAAGGTCTCCCTGAGCCAGAATGATATTCAATGTGTTCTCAGCCTTCCAGAAATGATTTGTGCCAGCGGAAAACTTGTGCTCTTGATAAGCAATGTTCCCCATAGACCTGTTTCAACTTTTCAAATTCACAGTCGCGGATTCCCCAAGTTTAACACAAAACTGGATTGCACAACGTTGCTCTAAATTCCGATGCTCCATTTTCGTAACACACAACTTCACTGATGGCGCTATCAAAAATAATGTGTTGGTTCAACGGAGTTGAAACTCGTACTGAGAATGTGGAAGGGATGAACAAACCGGTCTAACACAGACAAGTAGGCACAGCATTGCCAGATCGCTCGCAGTTACCAATCTCATTACTTTTCTCACACCTCTTTTATCAAAAACAGGTCTATAAAACCAGGCTTCATGTATGTGTACTATTGTACATACTATGTTATTGTACTCTCATATTTTCTCAGACAAATAAACAGAACTTGTTATATTTTTTTTAACTCTATAAAACAAAAATACTAATTTAAATTAAAAATGTCTCACCTGTCCCATTCAGCATTGTCAGAATCTAGCAGAATAAGTACTAGATCAAATCTGCTAAGCAATGGACTAGCAACAGCAATATTAACACTAACAGGACTTGATGGATCATATTGACCTTTGGGATTGGTAGCAGCCAGTATAGAACAGCGTGTATTTAATTTGCAGACTAGACCAGCCTGTAATAAAACACTATTACAATAATTATATATACAGAATTATGCTACACACAGTAAAACTTAGTGTCACTTTGTGTTTGGTGTTTGAAAAACTGCAAAAATGTAAGTACTGTTAAAACAACAAATCTTAAGTTAGTGATTAAAAAATAAAATATACTACTGTACTGATTTTATGACATAATGGACTGAAGTTGAGAATAAACCATGAACTGTAATCATTCGTGCACTGTGTTAATAATAATAATAAATACAACTAATTTAAACAAAACAAAAAACAGATATATATTTATTTAGAAATAATCTACCATACCAATCACAAATTAAAATAAACTTAAATCTGATAAAGCTCTAACAAACAAGATACATATTTTAATCTTTTCACTATGAATTTTCTCTCTTTAGCTGATAATTCAAAACTGACCAAAAGCACCCCCACATTTTTCCATAGGGATGTAAAATGGGAAGGCAAATAGCAAAGCAAGAAATACACTCATGTTAGCATATAAACATCCTTATGTTGCATGCTTCACGCAAGAGTAGTACTGCTTGTGCATTATTACACAAGCCAACACTGCAACCTTTCCATAAGAACATCCCTTCCATAAGAATAAATTCTGTGTGCATCATGTGTATGCAGGATAAGAGTGTTCAAATGAACAACTAACTGAATTGTATAAGTATTGTTTATACTACTTAATTTAACTACAATTTATCATCTTTATTTTATAAACTAATTCATATGATTAACTATCAAAATAATGACATAGCTTAAAATTTTAGGCACAGTTTCTCTTAAATTAAATGATTTTTTAATATTTCCTTATTTTCCAACTTATTTTAATAACCATTTTTGAAATAGTTTTCTTTGAATTTAAAAAGAAATTATTTACAAGTAAACAAACATTTAATTCACTAAATAAACATTTAGAGGAAGTGAATAAGTTAAAAGATAGATTTCAAATTACAATAAAGAATTTTACTAATCTAATAATCAACAATGAAATACAACAGAAATCTTAATTTTAAATTGAAATACGTAAATTTGTAATAGTTTTGATAAGTAGATATTTTACAGCCTAACACACTGTAAAGCAGCTAACACTGCTATAGCCTAAATATAACAATACAGGTAACAATATTAAACTAATAAAATAAAATGCAGTACACTTTAATTTTGTAATTAAACAAATGAATGAAACAAGCTACAACAACAGCTACAAACAACAAATGAATTTAGTGAGGCAATATCTAGCTTATTGAAAAACACAACAGCCATGTTTTGGTCGTTCTTCCTCAGTTCATGTTCATAAACATGACTGAATGTTCCCATGGAACCTTTTGTTTATATGATTTTGGGTTTTTTGAGGTTGCACAAACATTCCCTGGATGCATGTTGGGCAAATACTGCATTATTTCTCTACTAAATAGGAAAGGTGAAGTATATACTGTCTTTTACATACAATTTTGGCTCTACAAATGGAATTGGTTCTTATTAAACTTTACTAATTATACCAATAATAGTCAATTGAAATTCCTTGTTTGGTTTTCAAACAATAAAACAGTAACAAATCAGTTTTCCACTCCAATTCTTTGGTTTGGTTTTTTCATACTCCAACTAATTTTTCAATAAATAAGCAATTTCAGGTTTTTCTTGCCTAAACAACATTGAATTGAATTATGTATAATTACTAGCATCATTGCACATAATGCCATAATTACTCAGTTTATTAATCATATAAATTTATTTGCAATATATACTTCTTTAAGCTTAGAGATTTTTGGGTTTCACATTGCTCTCTCTAATCAAACCAGAGACAGTTAAATTTAACTTTGCTTAGACATAGTAACATATCTACTCCTACATCATATCTATATGCCCTACCAAACAATGTATATGGTTGACTTTCTTAACCACAAAATTTCTCTGAGCATAACATCCATAAAAAATAATTAAAGCCCTCTAGACTGTCATCAGCAACATTTTGGGTCAGCCTGATCTAATACAAACATTCTTACCAGGTATTTTACCCAAATTAGATATAATGTGTTTTTTTTCATTTGTAACTGGTTTACCACAAATCTCTTCTGAATGTGATAAAATAGTACAATTTATATTTTCACGTAAACCTTCAAGGTCATCATAATGCTGAAATTCATGGCCTTCATCTAATGGCTTGAACAACAAAAATTTCAGTCTCAATTAATTAAATGTCCATAGAAGTACTAACACTAGGGTCTTCATTGTCTTCCTCATCTTCTGATGAAATTAAAACTCACTTGAGTTATGCACATAACCAAGTGAAATTTAAATTGTACAAGATCTGCCTGAAAAGTAATGTCATACATTTTATTGTGAAGCGACTGTACATTGCAGCGCGCTCTATCATCCGATGGTGGTGTAAGTCAACTACAAAGTGAGTGCTTGTTGACTTGTCAACTGCCGAGCGAGTTGTCTCCTAGCTCTTGTAGACGAAGGATGGCTGGTTTCGCAAACCTCTTGTTTTGTCTCTTGTAAAAGTCACGATGCAGCGCTCACAGGAACAAAGATACACGATCAAGTTTTGTGTGAAACTCGGCCAGCCTGCAGCAGAAACCTTTCCAATGGTTCAACAGAGCTTTGCGGATAAGTGTTTATCACAAAGGCAAGTCTACAGATGGCACAACACATTTTTGGAAGGCCGTGAAGAGGTCGATCACAAAGCCCACACTGGATGCCCGTCCTCAAATGTGACTCATGTGAAAGAACTTTTGCAGACTGTCGAATGAGTGTTTGTTTAATGCCGACATGTTAAATATTCCAAAAACTTATCATCCACAAGATTGTTACCAAGGATTTGCACATGAGAAAAGTGTGCGTGAAGCTTGTCCCAAGAATTTTGACCGATAACCAAAAATCTCGCCATGTGGAAATTTGTCAAGACGTTTTGGAAATGTGACAAAATGATCCTCATTTTTTGGGCAATGTTATCACAGATAATGAAACGTGGATATTCCAATATGACCCAAAAACAAAGAGGCAAACAAAGTGGCACACCTTGGCGTACCCTCACCCCAAGAAGGCTCAAATGAGCAAATCAAATGGTCTCATATTGACCATGCTCAATATGTTTTTTGACATCAAGGAAATCATCCACTGTGAGTTTGTACCTCCTGGGACAACTGTTAACTATAAATTTTACATAGAAGTCCTCAAGAGACTGAGAGCAAGGATCCAGTGCGTCAGACCAGACATCAGCGGCAATTGGAAACTTCACCATGACAATGCAGCAGCCCACACTGCCTTCACCATGACCAGCTACCTGGTCAAATCTAATGTGGTAACACTGCCCCAGCCACCCTACAGTCCCAACTTGGCTCCTGCAGACTTCTTTATGTTTCCCCGTTTGAAATTACCCGAAAGGACATTGTTACAGAACAACTGACGATGTGAAAGCAGCTCGTAAAATTGCTTTAAACACACTTCCTAAACAGGCCTTCCAGGATGCCTTCGCAAATTGGAAATCCTGCTGGCAAAGATGTATCAACGCAGGAGGACAATGTTTTGAAGAATTTTAATGTATAAATATTATTATAATTATTATGTAAATAAAATTTTTTTTCATACATGTAGACTTGGTGACTACTTTCCGGACAAAACTCGTAAACTTTCAATCACAAACATACAGACCAAATTTAAAATAATGACTAAGTTTTTGAATAATTACTTCTTGTCATTCAAAGTGATCATGAAATGAAAGAAACTGGCAGGTAGCAGTTAAATAAATAGCAGAAAAGGGCTGTAATGAGGATCCTTTGAAGAAAGTACAATGAGGACACCTTTGAACTGCTGCAACAAATGAATCATGATTGGTGATCATTGTGCTGAGAAGTATGTATGGTGTAAATTCTTTTATTGAATGAATTATTACATATTTTCCATTACAAATGTTTAAAATCGAACACTTACTAAAAAAAAAATTCCTCATTTATGAGAACTCACAACAGTATATAAACACATCCACTAATCTCGAACTGAAAAGATTCAACTTTTAAGTAATGAATAAATTTCAGTCAGAAACAACAATAAAAAGTAACAAAGAAATTTCTACAAAATTCACATCAAGACAATGGAGATATAAATAATCAGACAATCAACAAAAAATTTGAAGTTGCTTTACCAACTTTACCAGCACATTAGCAGCTTTTAAACACTTGCTAATATAATGTAAAATGAATGTCAACTTATTAATAATGATTTTATTTCTAAAATATTGCATAAAATTCTCTGGATTTTTTTTCTCATACCTTTGCAACACTAATTGTCTGTTGTTCCATAGCTTCATGAATACTCGTCCTGTCATGTTCTTTAATAGAATTAAACTCATCAATACAACATATACCACCATCAGACAAAACTAATGCACCAGCTTCAAGTTGCCATTCCCCACTTTCCTGAAAACATTCACATGTAGTGTATTTCCATATCAGTATCACTACGTAAACAGAAAATAGTAAATTTAAAAAGATTTAAATATCAAACATTTAAGTTCAAGGTTGTTTTCAACCACTTACGCAACATTTTAAAAATATTAAGAATCCAGATGGTTGTATTGTATTTTCTTTCAAAGTATCAAAATTTCTATTTTCATCAAGTTACATTCTACATGTTCTACAAGTTACATTATAATTATTACATATTTTATTATAACTTTTAAAACATTTCTAACATACAATTTTATCAGTATTTATTGTTTTATAAATATACTTAAATATTTTTTTAATTGCCATTTTTATAATATACTATTTCCTTCATAACAGTCAGATATATAATTATTAAAAATTACTTCTTATGCAGAATTTTCAAAAAATTCAGATATTACTGCTATTAAGGGTCTATCTTAGCTCTGACAGTCAGCGGCTAAAGGCTAAGACTACATTTTCAGAGCCATCATTAAAATATTTTTTTTTAACAGATATAAATTAAAATTTTAGAAAATTCATTCATTTAAAATGTTACACAAATTCACTGGATCGCATTTATCAACCCATTTTCACACCATATTTATGTCTTTTTTATTAACACAATGTTCATAAATAAATCACAATTATAAATAGTCATATCACAATTATAAATTATTTTATTGGATCTTAAAAAGGTTTCTTCCCAGTAAGAAGAAAATTTGGTTTTAAATACATAAAATAATTCAAAAATTGGGCATTTTATCTAACACAACATTACTGTCCGATTATTTTATATATCATAAATAATATTTCTGTACAAAAGGCGCTGTTTTATTTTTTTTAAATTTGGTTATTTCTATATTGTGGAAAATTCTGCGTAATTTAATGAATAACAGAATTTTTCTTTTTGATTTTTTAAGGTGTAAAATTTAACACAAAAACAATGCTTTAACTTTTTTGAAGAATATTTTTAATTATTTTAATCTATTTTTAAATTAATATATTTTTTTTATGTTACTTCAGTAATAACAGTTCTGAATATGATTGCTAGCCAACCATTAAAATTGCTAAGTGTTTGAATTTTTTGAAAAACCTTCAAAAGTAATAATTTCATAATTTTTAGTTCAGTAAGCCAGGTTGTAAAAAAAAAATATTTATTTACATATATGGTTCTATAGAAAAGCAGTTTCTTTCCTCTGCGCAAAGCATATTCTCAAAAAAATTGAACTTGTACTTGAAAAGAAAAATGTATTCTAAGTACTCCATTGTACTATTAATAGAATGCTCTTAATGGTTTTTCCCTCTTGAGAACACTTCTTCCAATTGTTTTAATATAGATTAATCAGAAAATTTTCCTTAGTTACTTGAAAACTGCAGCCTTTCAAGTACAGTGTTTAGCAACTGTTTAACTCTCCAGGGCAAACTCCCAATCTTCATTATAAGACAACCAACACAAATTTTATACTGGAATGACCTTGTGCTACGCTTTTTTTTTCAATCACATTAATTATTCCTCTACCCACTTAAGATGACTGATTTGTTTCAATTTTATAACTGTACATCTACATACCCATCATCTGTTATTGCACTTTCAAGTGTTTTGGTTGTCAAATGATGAAACTCAATAAACTCCAAACTGACAAACAACACATTTAATTTTGGTTTCTTGACTGATAGCCATGGAACAAATCTTGCTATAACAAAATGTATGTTCACTTTCTTAGTCAAAATAAAATAATGAAACTTTTATAAATAAATGATAAATCTTTTATGAAATTTGACATTACTGATGATTCATCCAATGAGTTTTACTCTGATTTTCTTTTTTCTTGGGGCGAAAAACAGTTTATTCCCCACGGAGGAGTTTATGAGCACGGATATGATGGAAAGAATGACGGTGTGTCAACATTTATATACTGCAGCAGACGTTGGGTATGGACACCTACAGGTACAGTACAACGTGGACGGTCCTCATACTTTCCTAAATTAGGATTTCTAAGGCCTGAGTCAAAAGCCAGGTGATTTGGCTGTCCTTTGAAATGAGCAAAATAAGATAATAAAAGCTGGTCTCGTCTATCCCAAAGTGATGGTTCACCACAGTCTACAAGTAAGCTCGCGACAGGGCTTGACTTAAACGCACCTGTGGCAAGCCGAAGGAAAGCATGATGTACACCATCCAGCATTTTAAGCACGGTTAGATGAGCTGAAGAGTAGGCGACACAACCATAATCTAAACAGGAACGAACAAAGGAATAGTAAAAACATATCATACATGACCGATCGGCTCCCCAATTGGTGTTACTAAGGACTCCCATCATATCTAAAAGTTTGGAACATTTTGTTTTTAATTCTTATATGTTTGACCCAGGTAAGACGGCTATCAAAAAATTAAACCTAAAAACTTGACGTAAGGAGAGATAGCAATCAGCTCTCCATTCAGAAAAACTTGCGGAAAAGAAGGGTTTCGTAGCCGAGAAAAGACTACACATTTTGTTTTGTCGGATAAAAATGGGAAACCAGAAATCTTGGACCAAGCTTCAAGGTGAAATATAGTGTTCTGTAGTAGTCTCTCTGCTGTGGGTGTTGAACGGCTCGCAATGTAAATAGCAAAATCGTCAAGAAATAGAGAACATGAGACAGGAGCCTGCACACAATTGGTAATACCATTTACGGCTACAGAAAATAAGGTTAATACACTACCTACACTTAATACACTACCTGGAGGCACTCCATTCTCCAAGATGACACTACCTGAGAGCGAATCATTCACACGAACACGAAACGTTTGGTGATTTAAGAATCCCCGGATAAAGGCAAGCATATTGCCCTTGATTCTCCATTCCTTGAAGGTGTTAAGAATACCACGTCGCCAGGCCGTGTTGTAAGTCTTTTGTATATCAAAGAAGATAGCAACAAGGTGCTGGCGGTTTAGGAAAGCATTTTGTATGGCCCTTTCCATTGACACTAAATGGTCAATAGAAGATCGTCTTTGTCAGAAACCACACTGTTCTGAAGATAGAAAGCCATGTCTCTGCAAGTACCATATAAGCCTGCAGTTTACCATTCTCGCCATTATTTTACACACGCTTGTTAAAGAAATAGGGCGGTAGCTTGAGGGATTGGATTTATCTTTACCAGGTTTTAGAACTGGCATAATAAATGCTTCTGACCAGCCGTGTGGGAAGACTTGTTCGGAGAATAAACCATTGTAAATATCCAAAAGATGTTGTAGTGCCGAATTAGGAAGGTGTGAAACCATACCAAGGCATGGCATGGTATGGTATGGCATTGGCATACCAAGGTTGTCCGGTCCAAGGAAGTGTCACGCGAGTTTTTAAGCGTGTGTAACAATTCCTTAAATACATATTCAATTCACCAATGTTTAACGATAATACTTCTATCTGTATCTTGTACCTTTGAAAGTCGTTATTATACAATGAAGTGAGAGACATCGAGCGGAAAGATTTTGCTAAAGTATTTGCTACAGCTGAAGATGATGAAAGGAGTTCTCCTTCATCAACAAGACTGAGAATAGATTGTTTCGGTGACCTGAAAATTGCACGGATTTTTTTCCACATGGTAGATATGGGAGTAGTGCGTGAGATAGTGTTCACGTATTTCGTCCATGAACTCCTCTTAGCGTTCAAGAATACCCAACGGCAAACCGCTCCAGCCCTGCGGTATAAATTAAGATGTTCAGCTGTAGGCCTATGATTAAATTTGCGTAGTGCCTGCCATCGATTCCTAATAGCATACTTGCAATCATCATTCCACCATGGAACGGAAGGACGTCTAGGATTACCCGATGTTTGTGGGATGTATCTGTTGGCATTCTCAAGTATCATGGACGTGAAAGAGGAACATTGGTCAAGGATGTTCACACCATCGTCATACTGTGATTGGAAGGCATTATGATACGCATTCCAATCCGCCTTTTCAAGTATCCATCTCCGTGGCCTTCTTTTAACCTTACAGTCTACACTGAAACCAATAATAATTGGTCTGTGATCACTGCCATGAAAGTCATCACAAACAGACCAATTAAGATGAGGGAGTAAGTTCGGTGAGAATATGGAGAGATCGATATTAGATACAGTACCAGATGACAAAGACATGAATGTGTGTGATCCATTATTCAGTAGACAAAGGTCTAAGTCTTGTCTCACTCCATTTATCATATTTCTTCAAGTGGTGCAGAAGGTTGAGCCCAGGAAATATAAAATATAAAAAAATAAATAAATAAATTTAGGAAACTATATAAAAATTAGTTGTATGTGATTCGGTTTTTCTTTTTTGTATTTTTTTTTTAGAGAACTCCGATTCCTTGGGGTCGTAGTTCTTCAACCATGTCCTCCAGGTGGCTTACTGCCAGCTGTGATAGCCCCTGCCCGTACCGTTAAAACTTTGGGAACAGGAACTTTCGTATGGATCTCACTGTTGGATTCACTAATTGCGACGAATGACTTTTTATTCATCTTTGTCAGCTCTGAAATAGTGGCTGTAAGTGAAGCAACTTGATCAGAAAGCATCTGAACATGTTTTTTAAGTTCTTTGCAGGATCCACACTGCTGATTACTAACAACTGTAGGAGTTTGTTTCAATGTAACGGTGGCAAAAGATACATCTGGTGTAACCAGGTTCTGTGAGTTATTTATTTTTTTATATTCTCTGCATGCAGCTGGGAAAGATAGCTTCTGCTCAGTACAGATTTTGATTTGAACCACTGCAGTTCGCACATTTTTCACCTTCTTTGCAGTTAGTGTCATTGTGATCTTCTTTAGCACATCGAGCACATATCTCCATTTTCGAGCAAGATGTTGTAGTGTGACCATACCCTTGGCCGTATCTGTGTGACCACATCTGAAACATCACCGTGAGTTGGGTAAGAATGGTTGTACTCGAACTGAGAGGTAACGCACTTTAATCTTCTCTGGTGGAACAGGGAGACTGAATGTCAGTATAAGAGACAGTGTCGGTTCTTCTGTTCTGCTCTGTCGTTTCATTATATGTTTCATTTCTATAATATTTTGAGCACGAAGTTCATCAGCAATTTTGTTTATATCCATTTCCAGAAGGCTACGGCAAAAAATTACTCCCCGGCTGGTATTTAGTTTTATGGCATATCGCATTTATGATTGTGCCACCCATATTGCTGAGACGTAACAGGGAGCGACTCTGCTCATCATTAAATGTTTCTATCAGAATTGTTCCGTCTCGTAATTTTCTAATGTTCTTCGGAGAACCAATACTACCAGTGACACGTTTGTTAATCAGGAAAAGTGAGACCTTTTGAAGGGAGCCACCCTCCTGATTATTCTGAAGAACAACAAAACAAACATTCTTATATTTCACATTACCCTTGTCTACTGTAGCAATATTATCCTCGTCAGACGAAGCTGACCGAGGACTTTTCACTAGACTAAAATTGGTGGTTTTTCAGATGGACCACCAACCATCATAGAATTCATTGTTGGAACTGACATTTTGGTCCCACGAGTACCGGCGATATAACAGACCACTCCAGCAGAGCGCACGCGTATTGGAGCTAGAGCTAAATACAACTAGGTTTGCTCTGGTGCCCAGAGGACATCGTTCGAGACTCACTACGTAGAGCCATTCACCCATCAGCACAATAGTTCCCACCTTCGGTTACGGATGCGCTTCGTAAGATATTGCAACATCACCGAGAGTAAATGTAAGAGAAAATTGTGTTGGATGTTGTTGTGTAGGTGAGTAAATGTATATGTTGTAATATGTGTAGTATTCTTGGTGTTGTAAACATGTATAGTGTAAAATATTCTGCAGCTCAGTGTGTAGTGGGAAGAAAGGCTGCAGAGGCTAGGCCTGTGCGGACACCAACCCTTTACTCTGATAATAGCACTCAACTTTTAACAACATTACCAGAAAGCATTGACAGCTGTATGATTTTTTAAAGTTGATGATCGTTATTCTATTTAATAGAAACCATTAAACAACTCAAAATCAAACATGTCTCACACATTCCTTTCTTGCAAAACCTACTGAAATATTTTAAGTCTTAGCAAAAGTTTGCAAATAATTTAAGACATTGTTGTTGTAATTCAATAAAATGTTTTTTTTGTGCACAAAAAAATCACCATTAACACTAGATTTAATCAAGCCATCAAAAGACATAAACTAAGAATAACAACACCATGAGAACAGTGATGGTTGCTAAATATCATTACACAACACCAATGGTAAATGTTACCATTCAAACCAACTGCACTGCAGCATTTTTTTTCAAGCTAGGTTTTTTTATGGATAATCTCATATGTAACATCAATTTAGTGTATGGCATCGTTACAGCTATCAGTTAGTTGTCTATTAAGTATGATCTTTTCCTCTGACAGTACTTTAAGACCACTAGGCAAAGTTCTTTAAGTTTTAAACTAATAATAAATTTGAAAACATAGATCAATGCATATGTCAAAAACAAAATAAACTTCATTTATTTTGATGATTCATTCTTTCATTAGATATGTTAGTTGTAGCAGCTGGCAAGTCGGCTTTTAATCTGCTGGTCTTACATTCAGTACCTGGCAAGAGTCTGGCATTTTTTTCAGCTAGTTCATCCATCTCATCTTTCTACAACAAAATAGTTTCTATTGCCGTTAATTATTTACCATATTTTTCTTTTCCTAAAGTACTATCACTAATATTAAACACAATTTCATTTATTTGGAAATCATCTTGCTAAAATAAAGCAGTTTTTACAGCCAATAATTATTTACCATACTTTTCTTTTCCTGAAGTACTATATTTAATAGTAACGATAATTTAAGTTTTTTTTATTCCTCTTATAATTACGAGCCGTTCAATAAGTCCTTAGAAAATCCAAGAGATGGCGCTCGTAGTATCGAAATTGGTTTGCTTTTAGTAAGCATCATTTGTCGCTAGAGTGCAATTAAAGTTTCAGCTGTACCCATCATGTGGTTTCATTGTCAGTCGATTGAAGCAATAAGCTACTGTTTATTAAAAAATGGAAAAAAGTGAGTTTTGAGTAGTAATTAAATACTTATATTTAAAAAGCTTAACACTGAAAGAGATCAAAGCTAAGTTGGATGAAGTTCACAGAACATCTGCACCTGTGTTTGCAACTATTTACAATTGCCTAAATGAGTTTAAACAAGGCTGTACATCCACAAAAGATGAACATCGTTCTAGACGTCCAATGGAAGTGACCACCCCCGAAATGATTGACAAAATTCATAATACGGTTTTGAGTGATCGACAACTCAAAGTGCACAAAATAGTTGAGGCCACAGGCATATCACAAGATACAGTGTTTTCAATTTTGCATGAAAAATTGAGCGTGAAAAAATTTTTGGCAAGATGGGTGCCACGTTTGTTCTCAGTGGAGAATAAATGCAATTGTCTGGTTACTCTGAGGCTTTACTATCATAATCCTGATGAGTTTCTGCATTGATACATAACTGTGGACGAAACATGGATATACTACTACACTCCAGACAAAGGAACAGTCAAAACAATGAGTTTTTAAAGGCGAATGGGCTTCAAAGAAGGCAAACAATGAAATTGGCTGGCAAGGTGATGACTACGGTTTTATGACCAAACTGATTACTTGGAAAAAGGACAAACAATAAGTGGAGAGTATTATGCATCGTTATTGCAACAGTTGAGCGAAGAAATCAAGAAAAACATCCTCATATGAAAAAGTAAAAGATCCTCTTCCATCAAGACAATGCACGGGTGCATACCTGTGCAATTTCAATGGCCAAAATTATGAAATTAAAGATTGCATTATTACAACATCCACCGTATTCACTGGATTTGGCCCCTAGCGATTTTGTTTTTATTTCCAAACTTGAAAAAATGGCTCGGCAGGCAACAGTTCACGTCAAACAAGGTCATCGCCCAAACAGATGCTTATTTTGAGGACCTTGAGATCCTACGTTTTAGAAGACTTAAAAAAGTAGGAGAAACACTTGGAAAAGTGTAGAGAGTTAAAAGGAGATTATATTGAAAAAATCTAAACTTATTCTAAACTTAGTTGAAAAATCTAGAACTTATTGAACAACCCTTGTATTATAGCCTACACTGCAGATTGGATTAGATTATATCATTTACTATTAAATATTCAAACCAAATATTAATAATCTTTTTCTTAATATCAAATCCCAACTATTATTACTTACCAACTAAACTTTAAACACTAAGTCTAAACTCTCACTCTTTTTTTATATTAAATAAATATCAATATCATTTTTGTTATAGAATATGAAACTTTGTTGATTCAATTTGTATACACACAAATAAGTTTCCATGTTCTGAGATGGAAATACCAATCCTGTAAAATGCTGAGGAATGAGCGATTATATTCCTATTTAATTATTACTTCTGTTTTTGTAACTGCACTTATAGTAAATCAAAATGAGTGGTGCGATTGTATCCAGTCATAAGAGTTATTAACTTACTTGAATAGCTGTAACTGTAAGTCCAGCTGTTGTGGCTCCTACACCAGTAGTAAATACAGACCGAGGACACATTTTGGCTGCAAATTTTAATACATCAGACTTTCCGGTACCAGGATCACCAACAAGTAGTAAATGTGATTCACCTCTCACTCGAGATCCACCTTCACCCTGGCGCACTACTCCACCAGCAAGGATTACTCCAACAGCCAACTTAACAAGGTATAATCCATATACCTATTGCAATAAAACTGTGATATAAAGGCCATATATGAATAATGACAAATATAAAAACAGGAATTTACACTATAACAGCATATGAATAATAACAAATTTATCATATATCCATTTACTTCAGTTTAAACAGTACTTGTCAATAACTTAAAAATATTAACATACGTTTTTATGAACAATATGAAAGAATTATTCAATAACTACGAAATACTTTAACATTGCTCATTTTCAAGCATTATATTGCAGGTTTGGGGTGCATTATTGCACCCTGAACCAGGGTAAGAATCTCATTGGAAAACGTGAGGGGGGACGATCATTCTTACGCTTCGAGTTGGGTCTGGTCCTGCAAGTAAAGAGGACAGGAGTATAAATACTCAAGGTAAGACCAGTTGATGATCAGTCTTGAAGGAGAGTTTGTGAGAGAATGCTACGATGAGTTCTGCGAGAGTTCTAAGCAACGAGTTATTACGAGAGTCAGTGAAGGATTAAATTTCTAGTACAAAAACGTTCAATACGATTAAGGTGATGTTACAAGTAATTCCAGTGTGGACAGTACATGAAAACAAGAAATGGGTCGGTGAGTTACTGTTGGACTATTAGTGAAATATCTATGAGGTGTGATAAAAGAATGATTTTTTTTTTCTGCTTACTTTGTCTTTTTGACAAGAGTTCATCTTTTCCCACCCAATTGCAGTACTGTATAGACAGTACTAGAATGCAAATTTAATGCAATGTCTTTCTTTTGTCATTTTCAAATGAAATAAATCGTCACTCATAATAGTATATATCCTAATTACTCGGCTGTCAAATTTGAATTACATGTCTAGTATAGCTGAAAATATGATATGTATTCTAGAATACATATATTTTTGAATTCACATATTTTGAATATTCACATATTTTGTTCACTATTATGAGTGACGATTTATTTCATTTGAAAATGACAGAACAAAGACATTGCATTAAATTTTTTTTAAAAATAGAATAAAGTACAGTGAAATGATGAATATGTTAAGAGAAAGATTTTGGTGAGGATGATACATCAATACCAAGGATTAAAAATACAATAGTTTATAGTACTAACTATCTCAAGATCATGAAGATGTTAAAGATAACAAAAGGTCAAGACATCCTAACTCATCAAACTGCTGAAAATTCTGACAAAAGGACAATGAATTCTAATCACAAAATTGTATGGTCAACAAACAATACTACTTAGAAGTTTTATGTAGGTTAGGTGAGGCAATCCACAAAAATAAAAAGGATACCAGTTTGGGTAAACAATTATTGGATTTTGGACCAAGATAACACTCCAGCTCATGCTTCGCTATTAGTTTTTAATTACTTGATCAAAAATAACACCATACTAATGACATAAGCTCCGTATTCTCCAGACTGGCACCCTATGACTTTCTCTTGTTACCACTGAATAAAAGAAAATAAACAAGGGCAATAATTTGCAACAACATATGAAAATCCAATATCTGGTGTGCTGCTAAGTGAACTTAAGGCTATATCTAAAAATACTTCCCACAAATGCTTGAACGTTGAAAGAAACGCAGGCATCAGTGTTGCAACACTAGGGGACTACTTCGAAGGGGACAATATCAATATAGAAGAATAAGTCTTTTTTGATAATAAGTAAAATTTTCATATTTTTTTCATCACACATATATTTCATATACTTGAAACTTCTTCGTGGGTGATTTTGGTGAAATGAAAAATTGACCTGTTAAAATTAAATTCAAAACAAAAAAAGACAATGGAGACACAAATATATATATATATAGAATAACAAGACTAATGGATTAATAGATGAGTAATGGATTCCTGCCAATTAAAAAGAAAGCAGTAGAAAATATAATAATGGGAGGAATTCAGAAAGGGGCTAAAAGAAACTCTATTAGTAATGCTAACATCTCATAGGAAAATGTGAGGACGGACGATCATTCTCACGCTTGGGATCTGGTCCTGCAGGTAAAGAGGATAGGAGTATAAATACTCCAGGGAAGACCAGTTGATGATCAGTCTGGAAGGAGGGTCTGCGAGAGAATGCTACAATGAGTTCTGCGAGAGTTCTAAACAAGAAGTTATTATGCGAGTCAGTAAAGGATTAAATTTCTAGTACAAACACGTTCAACACGATTAAGGTGACGTCACAAGTAATTCCAGTTTGGAGAGTACATGAAAACAAGAAATGGTTCGCTGAATTACTGATAGAGTATAAGTGAAAGAGATAATATAATAAATTGCATTCATAAATTGTTAGAGTAGTTTTATTTGTGAACAGCAAAGGTATTTGTAGTGAAAGAACTTTGTACTTGTCTTATCTATTGTACTATTATTGTTAATACAAGACTAGTGGTTAAAACTGTTAAGATTAGCGATCATGCTAATGTTTTAGTCACTGGGATTGGATTCTGGTTTTCAATATTTTACTACCTGTAAATAAATCCTGACAATTACTTTAAATTCTGTTTTGTATGTAATCACTGTTTATTATTATTATTATCCCATACTTTCACAGCTTTTTCTTTTGCCGGTGAGATTTCCTAAACTCAAGAGTAATTTATATCAACGAGAATAGGCTTGCTATTGTTGATTAAGTGCTTTCCGGGTAATGGCAGGTGTCAATTATCGTGCTCCTTTGCATTAGCACGTGGGTCTTCCACTGGATCTTCAGTTTTTCAAGACTGTAGTGCAAAGTAGATGGTATTATTCCCTACGTAGATATAATTACTGGGATTATATAAACTTCTTTTTGATTCTACATTTCTTTAATTTCAAAAGCAAGATCTGTACATTTCTGCAGCTTCTCATTGTGTTTAGTGTTGATGTTATTACTTGATGGGATGGCTAAATTTAGTAGGTAAGTTACTTTTTCCATTTTGTCAACTATTACTATATCTGGCTTACTACAGTTGATGGGATTTGCTGTTACAATTCCTTGGTTCCAGAAAATGTTTGCGTTGTTCTCCAAAAAGGAGGTTGGCTCATAAGTAAAGTAGGGCCTATTTTGAAACTCCAACTTGTATTTATTGCAGAGTTCTATGTGTACAACTTTTGCCACGTTGTTGTGCCTCCTGGTGTACTCTATCGGAGCTAGAATCAGACAGCCAGTGATTATATGGTCTATTGTTCGATTGTGTTGCATATTGTTGTTGATATTTTCTTTAAGAATACATTTCTTAAAATTTCTTGTTGCTACAACTTGATCCTGTATGCTACATATAAACCCCCTCCCTGTCTCGGAATGAACTTTCCTTGTACAAGCCAATTATTTATCTGGTCCCTATATCTCCCATGCAGCTCTTTCCTTCCCCAAACTAGAATTTTATTTGCATTGCTCTCTTTCTTCTGTTCTACGTTGTTAGTCCTGTTGGCTAGGTTTAATGGCGTATAGTTTTGGTCTGCCGCTACGCTGGCTTGATAGAAGGGGTATTGCTTGCTATGGAAGTAATCCCTTAAGTTTTCGTTTTGGCCATAGCATAGATTTTTAATATCAAGTACTCCTCTTCCACCTTCTTTTCTCAGCGTGAATATTCTTTTGATGAACGGATATAGTGGGACTTTTCTTGGTAGAATATTTTTCTAACGAGTCTGTTCAAATCGTCTAACTCTGTTTCACTGTACTTTATTATACCTAATGCATATGTGAGTACTGGTACTGCATATGTGTTCAGCACCTTCACTTTATTCCCCCCATTAAGTTCCGATTTTAAAATGAATTTTAATCTCTTTTCATACATTTTCTTAAGTTTTTCCTTAATGGCTTTGTGCTCCAATTTTATCGTCTGATCGCATCCTAGGTACTTCTACATGTCCTCTTTCATTGCTTCTATACTACCTTGGGTCTGCAGGTCGTAATTTTGCGCCTGGTGGAACTTTCACTTCACAATGGTGTTTATCTTGCATTTACTTATTCCTAGATCCACTTTAATATCTTTGCTGAACATTTCAACAAGTTTGAGCAGTTGCTGCAGCTGATGTTCAGTCCCTCCATAAATCTTTAAATCGTCCTTATAGAATAGGTGTGCGTTTGTAATCTCCTGCTCAGAATTTTATATTGTAACCGTACCTTGACTCCTTTAGCATGCTTGAGAGTGGGTTGACACCCATACAGAACCAGAGCGGGCTTAGGGCGTCTCCTTGAAATATTCCTCTACTTATATTTACGGGTTCTGTTTATATTTTTCTTGTTGCACTATTTGTGATTAGTATCATTGAAGCATTGCATGCCTCAACAACCTAATCGTCTTTTCATAACTGATAGTTTTCTAAGATCTTCGTCAACCATGAGTGTGGCACACTATCGAATGCCTTTTTATAATCTATATAGGCCATCTACAGATTTCTTTTAGTGTATTGGGCTTGTTGCGTGGTTACCGTATCTATAATAAAAATAATAATACAAATTATTATTATTGTTTGTTGTTGTCATTATTATTATTATTATTATTATTATTATTATTATCATTATTCCGATTATTGTTGTGAATTGTTTATTATTGTCGTTTATTATTCTTATTGTCACTTCTATTATTGATTTGTCTTATTTTATTTATTAAAACTAATAAATTGTAATTTTATAAACATTTCCAATCATCAATCTGTCGATATCCTGATTGAGCCACGAACACGTGACAAAAAAAAAATATATATATATATATGCACTTTAAATCAAGATACAAACCTACTATTTTTTTTTTTTTTTTAACTGACCTGAGGACAAATAGATGATAAAATTTGATTGCGAGCTTCTAATGGTTGACGCTCATTAATTTTCCAAAATGAAGCAAATTCATCTCTCAGCTCTTTAGTAATTAATGTAGCTGAACGATGATCATTACAAACTAGAAGATGGTTAGCCGATATCACCAGATTAATGTCACTTCTACTACCAGGTATATGTGATGGTTTCCAACGTCTCTTCAATACACCACTGAAATTGTAAAATGAAATTTTTTCTAGATATATCCAAAACAAAAAAACTGTAATAAGCATGACACAAACACTTACACACATGAAGAAGTATCTATTTCAATAATATTGAATATGTTTTCCAAATAAACTAAAAATAAGTTATCAACAAAAAATATTTAAAAAGTCTTTCAGAGGTACATGTTAATGTCAGAATGTTAACAATCCTGACAAGGTAATTAGATAGTACAAGATAGTCAGATCTTTTTTTTCAAATTTGGATAATTTGTCAAGGTCTTTAGAAGAAATTAAAGTTTCAGCTTAAAATTAACTGTTTGAGGAGTTCTCTCCATTAACCAATAATAAAAAAGCAATAGTACCCCAAAAACTGATTTGGAATAAATATACATACGATATATTCTTCAACTTTTGAGAATACTATTGTTAGAGCCAATTCTTACAGAAATAGATTGACATGCACATAAAAATTTATAACTTACATAGGAATTTGATATGTATATATTTAAAATAATTACTTTAAATTATGTTTAGAACTTATCTTCATTAGATGATTCCTTCACAACCTTCCCATAAGAAACTTATTAAAAAATGAAGAAAAGAATAAACAATTACTACACATAAAAATAGATACTAGAACACTTTTAGAAAAATGAAACATTAGCATCTAAAATCTCAAAGAATTACACAAAACTTTATCAGAAGTTTACACAAAAAAATATTTAAAAATTTGAAACAAGACAGGTCTCAATTAAAAAAAAAAATATTCAAGTAATTATCATTTCCACGTTTCACTTTTAATAGCATTTAAGGAAATTTCATTTCTTTACATATTAAACAAATCATAACTTATATCACATTAGGTTATTATTATTAATTATTAATTATATTATTAGATTCACAGTTGGTAATTAATTCAATAGATCTTAAATACAGTAATAAGTAAAACTTAATATAAATAATTGTTTCAAACATGTACAAGATTTAGTTCTAACAAAAGAAGGGTAATTAACACCTGATAACCACCTCACCTGATAATAACATCATCTCCTGGTTTACAGCTACCAACTAAATCATCCTCTAAAGTTACCCACATTGATCTAGGAATTCTTCCAACACCTAACATTGCTACTTGTTCCTTAAATTAAAAATTAGGAAAATAATTAAACAAGAATAATTGATTTCTGCTACTTACATAATTGTATTATTAATTTAATTCTCAGTAACTGAAAAATTCCTTGTTGTGTTTCTAATATGTCAGTAAGTTTCTCATAATTAAAATGATATTTCATTTCATAATTTAAATGGTTATAATTGGTAATTAATCCATTTTAATTATTAATTTAATTATTGTAATCTTATTTGGGCTGGTACCTTTACCAATAGTACCAGAATTAATGGATACTGTTTGTCTTGTAATAATTTTCTAGGTGAATAATGTGTTGGTTATAGTGGTCATTGAGCCTTACCATTCTTTCTGTGCCTTCCTCTTGTTCTGGTAGGACTCCCCTCTTTCAGTTCCTTCACAACACCGGAAAAAAGTTTACAATCTTTCTTCACTTCACTGCATACATTCATTACAAAACCAATAAACGTACAACACTACACAGAACTGCTTCCATATTATAATCATAATACAGTCACCAAGGGACCACTAACATGTTACTGTAATAAAACAATAACTTAATATACTAGAATCGGAAAGTCTAACAGCATCTGATTTTTGTGAATTTTTTTCCATTAGTGAAAAACAAGTGTGCTCGCTAGAAAAGTTGATAGCCCTGGGTTTCAACTGCACTCATATTGAATTCCTACTGCACCGCAAGAATGACTGGTATTTTTAAAGTAATATTCTGAAAAAGGATCAAATTCCAGATAAATTAAATTTACAGTTACACTTAAGCCAGGTGATAACTTCCCTAGTTACCTTCCAGTCACTCTATTGAGCTTCATATGCAAGCTGGTTGTATGGCTCCTGTGTAACAGAAGAAGAACCAACTTACTTCAGAAGATACTACACAAGCAAGCAGGTTTCAGAACAATGAATAACAATTTCTTACAACTGTGCAGTTCCCCTAAGGTTCATCTGATACTAACCTACAATGCTGTGCTTTTGTTTTGGTTTACTCAACAACAGAATGCTACATCCCAATTTGACTAAACAACAAGTACAATAGACTTATTTTTGTAAAATAAAGCAAACATTGTGGATTAAAAACTGCTATCATTAAATCAGTATCTTTTCTGATTATCTGTCTCAAGTAACATCACATCATAATTACAGATAAAATGCACTCCTCAAAGAATGAAAACTCGTAACAGATTAGGACCTGCAAATTCATCTTGATGTTAAGAGACCTATAAACAAGCATAATATGCTTTAGACCCCTAAACCAAAGCAAAAGCACTTTTCAGAATGAATTCATTCTGACAATTTCTTAGAAGAGTGAATAGATGCAGCTCACCAAAGAAATTTCGGCCTGATTTATTAACTTTTCTAATCAATGGGTTTTGATATGCCCTATAGAATATAAGACTACCCAAAACAGGATTAAAATTAATAGTATATGGCAAATACACAAACTTACAACAAATGGTACAAGATTTCCACTCTTATAAGTGATATGACCCAATCACTATATTTAGGGGCTATCCATTGAGCACTTTCTCTCAGAATGGAGGATTTCCTGATTGCAACAAACAATAAATTAATATTAATAATTTGGATTTATATATGCATATCGGTAATGCTTTTATATATTGTGATGAAAGTTGTTACTACACCACTCTTAAAGTATTTTATATATTTAAAATTGTTTAATTATTGCAGAAAGAAGAATTTCAGCATATATACACAACAACAGCAACAGACACCAACTTTTAACTTAATTTGTATTTCATATGTTGTATTTTATTATTTCATACTTATATTTCATATTACTTGTATTCCAATCACTATTACCTGTATTTTAATTTCCTGATAATCTTTGAAAAAATGTTCACTGCCATTTTTAACTGCACTAAGAATACCCTTGCAACCCTCTGTTAATTTGCAAACTGTTGGGGGTGTTATCACATAATATTTGTCATACTGTGCCTTTAAAAGAGAAAAAGAAAAAATTAACAGAATATACATGCAAGTAACACAGTTCATAATGTTAAAAAAATATAAATAAATTCAGAATGTAAATGCAAAATTGTAAATTGAATGTACAACTTCAGTAAGAAAGTAGTTTATAAAATCAACCGCACTAATTACATAAAATATACTTTAACTTTTTAGTTGTCACAATTCTTGGAAAATATTTGACTAGCAGAATAATAGATAAAACACATAAGCCATGCAGTTATACTGTTTTTTTTTTTAATAAAGGTATAAAACTTATTTCTACAAGGGGTTGAACTTTCAATAATTAATAAATACATAGAAAATTTATATAGTCTTTGAAGGTTTGAAAAAATGTTTATGAAGGAAAAAAGAGTCATAGAATAGAAACACAGAAAATATCTCTTTTAATAAAGGAAAACACATGGAGAATTAATTTACATAAATGAGAAATTTAAATAAAGACTTAGAAAGCACATTGAATAGCAAAGATATCTTCCCTATGTAGATCTTTATCAGGGAACAGCTTCTGCCAGAAAAAAAGAATAGGTGGGATTAGGTCATATCATAATAAAGTACAGAGAAACACCAACTGGAGTAGACTCCTTGAAAGACCTATGTTGTGATTTAGGAGCAGATAAAAAAGGATATGAATGCAGTGAATAAATTATTGAAGAATCTGCACGGGTCTGGAGTAAAGAATGCATGTCAATGAAATTAATTATCATCTTAAGCATATAATAAAGTAAATATGAATCATGCCTGATCAAAAGAAATATTGATCCAACTGGCAATGATTTACTTTTGATTCAGTGTTCACATTTTTTCTTATTTTCCCTTCACAGGTTTTTCAAAGGCCTTCTATGGAGAGCTATGAGTATTTTAACAAAAATAAAAGATAAATTAAAAGAGCTATAAATTTTAAAAAATCCATAACAAAAATCTGTATTGTCCTACATTGTTTTATAAAGAATGTATTTAAACTGAAACAATCAAGTCAGTGCAGTGAACAAAAGAAAAGTGCAGTCATAACACCTTTTTTTTATAAGTAATATCCAAAAACAAATCTGAAAAATTTACCCTCATCAAATTTCAGGTTATTTCTGAAATTATTTTGACAACATTAGGTCCTTTGAAGAAAATTATATCCATTTTCCAAATACCATATCAAGAGAATATTTTAACAGTTGTAATAAAAATGTTAAAGCGTGCTTAATATATGAAATTAGAACAATATTTATCATGAAAATCAAACAGAACAATTAAAAAAATGTTTGTTGTTTACAAAGAATTTTTGTGGGAGCGAGGAAATCAAGCACATTCTGTACCGAATAACTTCCAGCCTACTATTAAGAAAAGCAAAAATCTTAAGGAAATAATGAACTATTGTTAGTATTTAAGTATTTTTATAACTTAAATATTTCATTGACTTTGAATAGATGATTATGTAAATCATAAAACCATGCTGCTTATACAATAATGTAAATAAATAAAAATATATAGTGTAATGCTAAACATAAAAAGATATTTGAGTGACTTTTTAAAATTTTTTATTAAAAAAAACTAACATTTTATTAACAATATGTTCTTAACTCACTCCTAATGATAATAATCATTACTAGGCTTATAACAACTACATTCTGTTATCATTGTTATTGTTAAAAACACAAGATTACACCCAACATAAATTAAAGTTTACATCAGAAGCATGATTTGCTTGAAGCATTAACACTCATAAACTACTTTTTTCTCTAATGAATACTTTTTTAACAGAATTTTTTTCTTTTTTAATACATTGAACTGTCAAAAAAAAAATAAAACTCCTAACACTGCTTACAAATATAACTACAAGGTAATCTTTAATGAAATAAAACAATTGTATAGTACCAATAACCATTCACAAATAGTGAATGAACTCACAGTAAATATAAATTTCAGACAAGCTGTATCACTTTCTTTCTTTCACATTCTACTGCAAGAAAAATATAACACTGTTTTGCAATTAACATTATTTTGATATAACATTTTCTATAACAACCCGCCATAAGAAAAATTTCAGTTCAGCAAAATGTAGTAAAATAAAAATTCAAAACCAACTGCAATAATTTACAATGGATTGTATTTTAACTGACACAGGGGGTCTTTTACGTCCTGGCATAAGAAAATTACTACTAAAACAATTGTTCTTGTTGAAACCACTTTTAATTAGTACTTATTATAGAAGAGAAGTCCAAAGCACGCATTTCTGCAATATTCTTCAAGTAAATTGAAAAAGTATCTAAGAGAAAAATGAATTTAAATACCTGAAAAAAAATAATACCATTAAAGAAACTTCTTTAAAGACATTTGTACCTACATAAAATTTTCATAACGTAATTAATCCTTTAAAATTTAAATTCTGCACTAATTACCTGCACTAATGTAGTCTGTTTACATTTTGGACAAAAATACTCTCTCTTATACTCCAAAACCTTTGGAACAATGGTTCGTATTACAGTACCAGAAATCCTGAGGAAAGAACCCAAATCATCATTGCCAGGAAGCACAGTTCGATTCAATTCAGGACAAATAGGTAAACCTAAAACATCATTCATAAAATTATGCCTCACTTTTTTTCAACCGTATAAATATAAAACAAAAATTTCTGTTCAAATCATGAAATTGCTATTAAAATACACAAATGATTGAGAGCACCCTATACACAATAAAGTGCTTTAATCACAATCTGAATTTTTCAATACTGCACACCGAAAAAAGAAAAAATCCTTTTATGGCGGAAAAATATAAAAAAGGAAAAGACCTAAAACTTTCTTATTTATTTGTTAGCTTACTATAAAGTCTTGTTACTCCTAATTACACAGAAATGTATATAGAATCAGCTACACAAACATAAGACAGACAATCACTGCCTCACATCTTGACTTCTTTTTTAGTGTTTGTTCTTTTCTCCTCAGAATGTACTCAAAACATAAGTTCTAACAGTGCTGTTGAATCTGCCTCCTTGAACAGCTCCTACAACTCCACAATTTTTCTTGTCCATCCTCCTGCAATGGTCTCAATTTTTTTTTAAATCTATTCTCAAAAAACAGATGCTTCTTTCCACTTTCTTATTTAAACCTTTAAAAAAAAATGGACTGCTTCAAAGAATAATTTGAGTGGTTACAGCAATAAATAGTATTTTTCACTTTATCAGAAAATGGCAATAATCAACTCCAAAACTAACAATATATTTAAAAAAAAAAAAAAAAAAGTTAAATGAAAAGTAAAATAACAGAAAACAAAAATGTATAAGTATTAAATATGAGTTTTTTAAGGAATAGGTTTCTAAATTTCCACTAAAAAACAATCCACTCACCCCAATTTATATTTGCGGTTGTAGTTATTAGCTGTTTATATTGTTTGTTATTGTGCTGTCATCATATGTAATCCTTTAAATGTATTGTAAATATATGAACAGTTACGCCTGTGAAAGGAGGAAAGGAATCACTCTTATAGTTCACATCCTAAGTATAATGATTTTAACAGATATTTTGCTTCAAAATGCCAACAGAAATTACTTCACTTACTTTTCCTGGTAAAACTCAAATGTCTGCTTGTGAATCTCTCCTGTGAATGTGTATGACATTATTGAGATTGACTGGGTTATCACATGAGATTGCCTACAAACATTTGTTGATTGAATCTATCATGTATGTAACAACAAAATTGCTCATGAAACACTAATGAAAATATAATAGTGATCAGACAATAATAATAAAACATAAAAAATCAGCATTCTTACCTGTATCTCATTTTTACAAAGAATTTAAATCAACTATTCTATCCATCACTTTCTTACTCATAGATGGTAATTTAACTATCCATACCTGACAACCTTGTATGTACTTTTGGTTTAATAATCATCTTAACATCAGATTCTGAGCCATCTTCTTCAAAAAATAACCTTTGAGCTTCCAAAATAGCTTTATCACACTCGGGCAAAACAGAATCTGGGGAAGATAATACAATATTTCCCAGCTCAGGATTCTTCTCAAACAATGAAAGAAAACTGAAAGAAAAATAATAAAATATTAAAAGTTGTTTTTAAAATGTATAAAATCCTCCAGTGATTTTAAGTCATAAAAATGAAAGTACACTTCACATTGCGTTAACTGAAAAATGTACAGTTAAACTTAAACTAGACAGGTAAAATATTAAAATATTCATTCTAAAAGTAGTACTTTACCACATCTCATAAAATAAACATTCTGTTTAAACACATGGAAATTTGCAAATTAAAAAGTAGTAACTGCAGTAAATAATACACTGGGCAGACCAGACGCACACTAATATGAGGGTAATTCAATAATTAAACAGACAAACATTTTTAGTGAAGTTTCAATTGCGCTTAATGCAGGCAATTGAAACTTTTGTTAATGTTAGTAGGTAACCTTGCAAAGAGTTTGATTAATATTATAGTTTGATTAATATGGTAACCTGTTTGATTAATATTTATGTAAACATAATCGCTAGTCTTAGTTACAATGGTGTCCTCTGCTTGAAGAAAGTACTTTTGAAGAACAGTGTTGTGTGATTTTTACTTTCGGAAAGTCTACAAAAATCAGAAATATTATCTTAGATGAACAAACAATACAGCAGTAGTTGCATGAACCAAGCAAGTTTTTACACGTGGGTGGAAAATGTTAAAAGTGGCCGGAAAAGCGCCACTCCAGGCATCCAGTAACAGTGTCGACCTCAACATTAGATTCTCGTACTCTCTTATCCAAGCAGAGTAACAACTTCAAATTGAACAAATTGTGAAAACTTTTGGGTAAGTGTTGGCACAACTTATTCCATCATTCAAAACAAACTGAACTACCATAAGACTTGTACAACGTGGGTTCCCAGAGAACTTACCATTTATGACAAAGTCGAGAGATTTTTCATTTCCACGGACTCAAAAATCGCTTCAATAATGATGATTCCATATTTGGACAGGATTTTAACCTGTGATGTAACATGGAGCATAATTTTGAGCCAGAGACCAAGCGTCAAAGCATGCAGTGGAACAACCTGAATTGCCAGTCTGTATGAAATTCAAAACGCAACCATTGACAGGTAAGGTCCTGTTAACCATCTTTTAGAGTGCCTACGGTCCAATTTTCTGTGATTAATTGAAGGAGCAATGCACTACCAACAACTTATACTACTCAGCCATGATTGAGAACAAAGTCAAGCCTGTGTTGAAGAGGAAATGTCCACGATGGCAGAGGAAAGTCGTGCTTCTTCTTCAAGACAATGCTTGAACTCATACGGCATAAATGATGCTGGAAACTATTACCAAAGTGGGTTGGGAGTTCCTACCTCATCCTCCTTACAGCTCTGACCTTGCCCCTTCGGATTTTTATCTGTTTGGTCCAATGAAAGAAGCTTTGCATGGCACCAAGTTCAATGACAATGAAGAGGTAAAGAAAAAATTAAAAAACTAGCTTCAAGATCAAGGTAAAGAATTCTTCGCTGAGGGGATAATAAGACTCATAAAAATATAGGACAAATGCAGAGAAGTTGGTAGGAATTACATGCAAAAGTAGACAAAAAAATTGTGTTTATTTAATAAATTATTTTTGCTATACAGTTATTTGTCTGTTTAATTATTGAATGACCCTTGTACAAAGTTTCAAAAAGTATATTCAAGTATTATTTTCAACTTTGTAAATCACCTCATAGAAACTGGACACATTTACACATCATATCAACCATAACATGCAAATTTTAGTACATAATATCTATAAACACTTAATGCATCTGAACATGAAATTTATGAAGATATTAATTTTCATAAATTTAAGATATTATTACAGTGTAATTCTTTTTAAACATATTTATGTAATTTTTCAATGAATCACATTATGAACAATTAGCATGATAGCAGTTAAGCATCATCACTAACAGTTGCAAATAAAGTATTTGACTTCCATGAAACTAATTTTTGAATCATTCTAATAAAACTGAAACTGAATATACAATCAATTTGTTTCAACAGGAAAAATAGTTAAAAACTTCATTTGTCAGTATGTAGTTTTTACAAGTTCAAATCTCAATACTGTTATTAAAACAAACACGCTGCATTTGCATGTATTTTATCAAGCAAGTTACAATAGATTTATTCATTTTAATTAGTAAGTGAAAAAAATGCTCCCGAACGTCTCGTAAGGAGGAAACACTTATATATCAAACCAGCTGATAAAGAAGCCAGTAGCTAACCACTACATCAGCATTTCTCAACCTGGGGGAAATGGTCATATGAAAGGGTTATAGCAAAATTATCTTACAACTTTACACGTAAACAATAATGAAATCATTTTATGAGAAAAAAGGTCATTTATTATAAACATTTTATTTACATTTATAAGTACACATGTAAATAAAATAATTAATGAGATGGTTGCATTTATTTTTTATTTAAGTCTCTCCGTATGTGAATCTATGTTAGACGCACACAAAAGCAAATTGTTTTCAAGTGATAAAAAACGATTCCTACTTTAATTTTTAGGGCAACCATAGACAAAAAAAAACTTTTCACAGAGGTGAGACATGGCAAAGGGATTAATATTTTCAATGCTTCTGCGACTAAATTTCCATATTCACTTCGATCAACAAACCAAAATGTATCTAAATATTCAGATGTGAACTGTAGTTTTAACATTTTATCAACAGACATTTCGATGAGCGGGTCATGAATCTCAAATGGTAACGTAGCAACTGCAGCAAAGTTTTCACTAAATGGATTCAGTACCCATCTCTTCAAGAAATCATTTTTATCTTTTGAGAAATACTTTTAACTGAATTTTTAGCTCACACAATTGCATCTTCATAGTATCCAAACTGTGGTGAAAAATAGTGTCTTTTCCATCCAAATTTTTCATAACATAATTGGAAGTGAGTGGAAACGTTAAAATTTTTACTTTGAAGCTGAATAATCCAGATATCAAGCTTCTTAATGAAAGCATGAACTTGGTCTGTCATTAATAAAATGTTTTATCACATTCTTGTAAATTCACATTCAAGTCGTTATACATTCAAGTCGATATACATTAGTAAAGTAAGCAAACAGCAACATAAACTCATTATTCTGTAAAAACATTGAGAATGCCATTTGTTTGGCCTGGAAAAATATTATTAATTCATCTAGCACTTCCAATAACCAGGTTAAAACTAACCCCTGTGATAAGCATTTGACTTCTGTATGGTAAAGAAGAATTTTTTTCTTTTCGTCCATTTCATCACATAGTTGCAGAAAAGGCAAACAGCCTTTTCTGTAATGGTCGACTTTTAATAAAATTAACTTTTTTAAGGCTTTACAAAGAACTTTTTTGAGATTTTCTGGCATATTTTTTGTGGCAAGCAGTGTGTCCATTACGCCCTTTATACAAGACGATCTTTTATTGTTTTCAGAAATTCACTGTTTTTTCCTGTTATCATCTTGACCAACATAACATAACGCAATACATTTTGTTCAATTTATGTTACAGTTTTTATGTAACATAAAAAAATTTGTTCTATGTAGTTTTTTATATAGTTACATAAAAAACATCAAAAAGACACTCATTTGTATGTAGCATGACAAGGTATTGATTTGAAAAATGACAAATTTTCTTTGATTGATCTGTCCCTATCAAATTAATATTTCACAAAACATAAGAACTGAGAAATTTTTGCCTCATCTGTTGATTCATCAAACTGAATACTAAAAAATTCACTTGAACTCACTTGCTGAATTATCTGATCGTGAACTTCATCAGCCTTGATACTGTGTCATCAGAAAGCTGAATTTTTTTTTGTTTTTTTTTTCTTCTTCTATGCCTATTAAACCACCAACCATATCAATTGTAGCAGACAATGAAGTTTTCTGCGACTGTATGAGGGGTTGGACAACATCTTACCTACTCTTATTGCTACAAGATAAGATGCTTCAAGTGTAGTTTTATCAGTATGGTTTGATTTACACACAGAAGCTTGTTGATTTCTTAGGATGTAATTTTTTTAAGAAAAATTGCAAGGGTTTGCTTTTATGATCCAGATGACAAATTAATTTTGATGGTTTCCTGCTTACCTTGTAGAGTACTTGATGTAAACAATGCACTCTGGCTTTCCAGCCAATGAGGTAAAATCATAATTTAAATAAATGACATGGTACAATTGACTTTTTACCAATCGATTCACAGGATGTAGATGGCTCCCTTTGTTTTTCATAAATTTATTCATTTTGCATAAGAATGTAATTAAAAAAAAAGGTTAAACCATTTGACCACATACTAAAACTTCAATTAATTATTTTCAATGAAACTATGCTTTTAAAAACTTAAATAAAGTCAGTAGTCACATGCTTCGCATTCAAAACTAAAATGACATTCTACAATCTCTTACACCTCTTTTATACTGCTGAGGGCATGATGTATTGAAACATGTCATATGCATGTTTGAACATGACACTCCCACAGCGAATATTACGCAAGCAGACCAAACTACAAGCAGCACGTAAACATCAAATTGGAACCTGTGAATTGTTCATGTTTGTACACTTCATTCATGCATGTCCATACCTGTTGTTATTAGCACAGCTACTTTATAGTTTTAGCTAGGTTTCATTGGGTTGATTGAGGGGAGTAGCGAAGTATTTATTATAATTTTTATTTTTTAGGGATCGTGGGGATCATAAAAAGATTAGAATCACTACACTATACCAATTGGCCAGACCTCAGTTTGAAAATAGAAATCTATATGACAACTTAATAGCGATAAAAAATATCAATATTGTAAGACTACAAAATAATCTTTATATTGTTTAGAATAAAGCATCATTTTAATGAATTTTTCTTTCTTCTTTATTATATTTATGCAGTTCAACATTGGTGTTTGTTCAATAACTCATAACTTGGGAAAGTTAGCACATCCTTCTAACTTAAAGCAATAATTAAAGCAATAGCTGAAAAATTCAGTGAAATATTCATTCTACATTGTAATTAGCTTTTTTACCATCTACTTTTGAATTATTGATGTAAAAAATTGAACCCACGATAATTAATAAATTTTTATATAAATTTATAATTCCTTTATTCAATTATTCATAAAAAAAGCATATTCATTTTTTTATATTTTTACATGTTTAATTACTCAAACAAAACAAAAATAATAACTAAATTAATGCCTTGTCACAAACTTAAGAGACAAATGATAATTCTATGATTTTTTATACTTTTGCTTTTTAAGTTATTCTTGAATCAGTTCTTTCTATGCTACGGTTTGCATTTTCTTTTCCAATATATGTCTATATGTCATAAAATTGGTTATCACTGTCAAATTAAAGCATATAATTGCTATGTGGGTAGAAATAGTTTTTCTAATCTATTTTAGAAGGTATACCTTAATCTAATGTTTTCATTAAACCATAATTTTATTTATACAATAATTTATCTATAATCTAAGCAACAGATCTACAGCCAAATTAAATGATAAGATGGATTTTGTAGCATTGAAAAATGTTAGGCCTGACGTGGAATTAGAACCCACAAACTCCAGATAAAAGACAGAAGCTCTACTACTTCAGCAGAGGTCAACAATAATGATAAATAGTTAAATAGCATAGTTAAATAACAGAGATACTTTTTCTTTTGTATAAGATTAGAAATTTGCTAATGACTACACTAATTGTCTGCCACTTATCTTTCATAACCAAAAAATGATTCAAATCCAGTATTAAATTTTAGCAGGGTGAAAATTTTAATTCAAATTAATAACTTGTGTAGAATAGTTAAATTAAAAATAAAAAAAAAAATGAATTAGTACTGCAAAAATGTTTACTTGATAATGATAGAATAATGTCGAGTTTCATCCAGCTTCTTTAATAATTCTATGATGTCACTCTTATGCTCTGCTAACAAGAAATCCTTAAATGCACCTAAACAGAGGAGGCAAAAATATGTACAACAAAATTTTAAAAAAACAAACATAAAAATTAGGAAATTAGCAATGACAGTTTAATAATCTTATTATAAATGTAATACTTCCTTCTTTAAAACTTTCTTTACACCAAAAACTCTTCAATTTTTACTAAAAACTAAGTCTTTAACTTGTATGTCAGTTATTAAGCAGAATTAGTACAGACTACCTTTAAGAGGGTGAAAATTAATACTTTTAAGAGGGCGTAAAAAAATCACATAATTCAGATTATCTCAAGAGGAACTATAAAACTGAGTAAAAGTAATAACAAAATTTTAGTAGAGAAAAAGCAATCTGATGATATTATCACAGATTAAACTTTAAAATGTTTCCTAGGCTCTAAAACACTAAAAGCAAACTAAGGCAATGGGTGCAGTACAGATTACACATCATCATTATTTTATCTTGTAAAAACAAACTAGATTGGTCAACCATATACTATGACATCCAGGTTTGGTAATAAAGGAATGTATAGAAGGTAAAAACTGTAGAAGAAAACGTATGGAATTAATGGTAAAACTCTCACTTAGGAAGTAGGATGTGGTAACTGACCAACTAAATCAACTTCAATTTTTATTTAATTTTTTCCATTTTGTTTGCTCATTACATAACTATGGTCAAACGCTTCTCTGATTTTAAAATGTGTTAAAACTATTATATAAAAACTTTCAACTATTAATACAAAAATTAAAAATTATTGAATTTTATAGTATGGTTCCTTGCTATTAGATGAAGCAATAGTTATGTAACAATATTTTTTGATTTTAAAATGGGAGCTCCTTTTTTTACAATCACCTAGCTACCAATATGTTATTTCTCTCCCTCTGGACTCAACCTAGTTTTGATGTCAACCAAGCATGTATTAGTTATACATTTCATACATAGCTTTTTATTTTTTACAACAAATACGAGTCTAATGTTTGTTTCTCAGACTATTCTTCTACTACAGTACAGCAAATAGTGTCTTTAAAAATCTATTACATTCTTATTATGCTGGTTTTGGTTTTCAATAAACTTCTTTCTGACTGTTTTCCCCTCAGATACCTTACTTTGATATTATTTTTATATGATATTATTTTTGATATTATTATATTATATATTGTTATATTTGATATTATTTTTATAATATCAAAGAACACAAAAATATTAAAAACACAGAAAAAGAAAAATCATAGATGTAGCAGAATAATTCCTCAACATTCAATAGTATCTGCAAACTGTACTTATATATTGCTAAAAGTAACTAAAATTTCTTTTTGGCAAAGGCTAAACTACCCTCAGTCATTATATCTGACAATTCCATTTTGTACTTCTTTCCTTTTTATTATTTAATTTCATTGTAGAATTCAAATATATAAAATAAACAAGGTTTAAATAGGTACATAAACAGTATATATTATTCACATAACACAATTAAGGAATATTTTTACTATTAGGAATATTTAAAAACAGATTTTTGTAATAAAATACAGAAGGAATATTTGGCATAAATCTAAAGCGCATTCCACAACAGAAAATTGTTAAGTTTCCCTTCAATACAGAATTCACTTACTGTTTTCATTTTTTTCCAGATATTTCAGAAAGTTAAGGAATTATTCATGAAAGAACAAAAAGAAATACAGAATAGCCACAAACTAATCAAACAAATGAAAAAAAATACATAATATATATATATATATTTGTGTGTGTGTGTGTCTTAGATAAAAAATTGCAGTTTGCTAGCAGTCATATATCAATTTGCTTAGTCATATTTATCAACAACTTATTATTTCTGTAAAATATTTTTATTATAAGCTTATTAAAACTTTATACTTAACATTTATTATTTATTTAAATTAATGTTATCTTTCAGATGAACAATACGAATAAACTTATTTTAAGTTTATATGTATTTTTGAACAAGCAATACATATAAACTTAATATTTACCTAATTTATAAAATATATATATTTTTTTTTTTTTTACATATTTTTGTTAACTTTTAATTTGTACAATAATAATATCTGATTTTCATACATATTAATTTTGTAGTTGTCAACAAAGTTCCCTTTTAAGTGAGCTGTGTTTCACTAAAATCCATTAAAGTTGTTTTTATTTAATATTTTCTTATGTATTTAAATATCTTTGAAAAATAAATTTGGTTGTTTTTTAGAGTGGTCACAAAAGTCCCTTTCCTTAAAAAGAAATAAACACAAATTGTTGTCATACGTTTATTTAACCCTTAACAGACAACATATGTCTGCCGGCTTCCGTGGCACAAGTGGTAGCATCTCGGCCTTTCATCCAGAGGTCCCAGATTCAAATCCCAGTCAGGGATTTCATCCTCTGAAGCAATACCTAACAATGGTCCTGAAGGTCTGGGAGACAGATATGAAATTAAAAACCTATGTAGTTTACATTTGCTCTGGGATTACACAACACCCCTCTACTTTTCCCTTTACTCTCCTCTACTTTTCAGTCAGGTGACAACCCTAGTCCAGTGCAAGTGTGTTTCTGACAGTCATTGTCCTTTCCAGGTATATTTGTTATCTTCGTTCCATCTAGGAGACGTATTGTGTTAATTGAATAGCTGTACTTCCATCTCAGAGATGTATTGTGTTCCTTGAGTGACTTTATTTTGTAACTTTTATACTATGACTTTTATTGAATTTATACTGATATTAATTGTGTAAATACTGTCTTAAACATATTTTAAAATAAAACATAGAGTCTAATGATTTTGATATTCCTAGCCTTCATATGGGAAATTAGTAGCCTTGCAAGTACTCAGAATTTTGAAAATGATCTTCAAAGTTTGGTGTGTGATGTATTAGAAAGACCTGGTTCAGAATTTGATCCTTATGATAGTAATAAGGATCCAGACTATCAAACTCAGAGCAGGAGGCAAATGAAAATGAGAGTATTGGCCAAGAATCTGTTGAAGCAGTTGATATTAACAAACAAAATGTGGATGAGCCTCTTGCTCAGCCAAAGCGTCAAGATCCAGTGTACTTTTATGGAAAAAAATACGGAGAAAAATGAGCAATTTAAACGGAGAAAAAAAAATCCTTCAGCTAATGTTAGAACAAGAAGCCATAATATATAATAGTTCAACTCCCTCGACTAAAACCAAAAGCAAAGCATTGTGACCTAATCTATCTGTTGATGAAGTAAGGAGTCTTTTATTTACTAATGATATATTGGAAGAGATATTAAAGTGGACGAACAAGAAAATTTCTTTGCTCAGAGCAAACTATCGAAAACCTCAATCTTATTTATCTGATTCGAACATTATTGAACTAACTAGGCTTTTGATTTATACTGCAATATTTAAGTCAAGCAATGAATCAGTTGACAGTTATTTTTCAACTGATGGCACAGGATGCAATATATTTTGCTGTACTATGTCCAGGAATAGATTTTTATTTCTATTGGTAGCATTGCAGTTTGACAATCCTGATGATGGTGATAAAAAAAAGACGATCCTACAACAGCTGTCAGCAATATTCTACGAGTTTATTGAAAATGCCCAGCTTCTTTACTCTCCAGGGCCATTAATGTGTATAGATGAAATGCTAGCTGCATTTCGTGGAGCAGCTTACGCTGCTGTACAATTACTGACTAGCCTGTGGCTTCTCGTACCTGTGTTGGCATTTGCGGGGCCTTGTCCCGTAGGACTCTCGGGTGGCTAGGGTACCGCCCAGGCAGTTTAACTGGCCAGAAGTAGGCGCTTAGGCACCGGCCTCGGTTAGATTAGTTTCAATGGAGGTTGTGCTCGGAGGGTTCGCTCCCCGTGCACGATTTACTAACTTTAGCATGGCGATTTGTCTGATCGGAGTGCACACCTAATGGGGGTGATGGGTGAAATTGGTTGCGATCGACCAGGGTGTTTTCCGGGAGGCCCTCCTAACCGGAGCTGTAGTGAGAGATTAGAGGTTATAATCAGCTCCCGACGGACCAAACTTTAGGACCTCTGGGACTTAGTTTATTGTTTCTTGCGGCTGTACTCCGATCGCTTAAATTCTTACGATCCGTAGCGGGCTTGTTTAGATTTTGTCTAGTTTCAATGGGGGTTGTGCCGGGAAGTCGCTCCCCGAGCACGATCAAAACTTTAGCATGGCGATTTGTCGAATTGGAGTGCACACTTAAGGGTGATGGGTGATGCTGGTTGCGATCGACCTGGGTGTATTCCAAGAGGCCCTGCTAACCGGAGCTGTAGTGAGAGATTAGAGGTTATACTCAGCTCCCGACGGACCAAACTTTAGGGCCTCTGGGACTAGGTTTATTGTTTTTGGCTGTGCTCCAATCGCTTAAATTCTTACGATCCGTTTGCGGTGACCGAATCTGCTGATAGATATGCTGTCATGGCATTCTTGATGCATCTATGCACTAGGAGCGTAGTATTGTTTAGACTGATTGTGGTAGGCGCGGGGTCTTCTTCTCCGCGAGTTAGGCTTTTGCTTAGTTCCTGAGGGCAACGTGGTAGCATTAGGTGTCAGCTGTCTTCTTCGGAAGGCAGAACTCATTACTATCTCTCGTGACAAATTACCGATGTAATTTGCCACGGGCAAATTTTGATGTAATTTTACCGGGGCATCTGCATCAGTGGCATCTCACCGTGGTCGGGCTGAACACTGTGGAATGTGTTTCAGTTTGAGGGCAGAAGATTTCCTATTTACCTTTTAGACAAAACTAATGTTTCTTTTAGTATTATATAAAATTAAATTGTATACAACAACCTTAAGTTTAATTAATATTAATTTCAATTAACAACATGTTGCAAATACTGTATTTAAGATTATTTTGTCATTAAATTTTATTTGTGTCACTTTGTGTGTTAATTATACCTAAATTACATAACAGTGTCCCTCAGACATATGCTGTTGGTTAAGTAATTTTAAAGCATGAAGTCTGTTAAAAGTTAATATTTTTACAAATAAAACTCACTGCAAGTTATATACATCTCTGTTGTCCGCATACAATTTTATTAATTGCCAACTGCATTTAGACATTCTCTTAAATGCTGAAAATCAAAGTAATAAAAGCAGTTTTTAACAGTTTTTTGCTCATCAACATTCTCATAGAGATTTTTTTGTTTGATTATACCCTAAAGGTTTTCACAGGCTGTTAAGCCTGAACTTCTAGGCAGCCACTAAATTTAGGGGTAATCAACAATCTAAAAATAAACATTTAAAAATCCCTTACCAACTGAGCATAATGAATTAGATCTCCATCTTGTAAATGACACTTAATTCCATATCAATCAATCAAAACAGAAGAGGATAATAATTTTCAAGCATGTTTGCCATTAGAACTTCCTTCAAAAGAATATTGCCCTGAGATGAATTTCAGAAAACCCGTTATATCATGGAAAGGAACTTTGTGGTCACTCTGTAGTTGCTGTAATCATTTGCTAGTTTCAGTCAGTTAATAAATTTTCAAAAACTAATTATGCAAAGGTTAAAGGGAAAACATAGCATAAGGGAATGCAAAATAGCGTCAAACAATCTATAACTTAAAAACAAAAACAACAAATTTGGAAGCTGTAACTCAGGATTCTGCTAAACAAAAACGTGAATTCACCTCTAATGGAAAGAAAAGAGGTAAAACCACGCTACATTAGACTTGAAATTTGGTTTAAACCCTGATTACCCAGTCACAAAAAATAAGACTTTTCAACCTTTGTGGTATCAAAATTTGTTACAATTCCTAGTCAAAAATCCTTTGAATTCAATTCACATCATTATATCATATTAAAACTAAATCATAATTATTCAATTAACTGGTTTCATTAGCAATATACTCACACAGCACAATTAACATTCTCACGTGTTTATAACACAACGGACTACAAGACAACACTTCAAACTACTCATAACCTTCTCGTGCCAAGCGCGGGAATCACATACATGTACTTTACGTAGGAAATTGTCTGCCTTCTGGATTTCGAATCGCTGTTTAACTTTGCATTGCCAGTATCAGTGCGGAAACACAAGCAAAAGAAAACCCCGATCGTTATGAGATAGTACATAAAATGGGCTTTAATAGGAATAAATTAATAATAATTTCAAAATGTTTTCTACCAGTAACAAGAAAAGTAAAAAACGTAAATAGAAAAAGTCAATATAAATATCTACTTGAAAATTTATCCGAACGCTTACCTAAACAAATACATTTATTTAAACAGCACCCGTAATCTCATTTTTTCCATTAAATCTTTTCCCACATTATTTTTAGAAAATAAATAATATTATTAATTCGGTTTTGGCTCATTTTTCACGAACTACACGTGTTTACCTTTAATTTCGGACACTGCATGATACCCGTAAAAATATAAACAGATCGCCATCGATACTTTTCCTTGGAGGAATTACTTTCTTCTCTAAGGAAAATTATTCATCAATAAAGGTAAGCATTACATACATTTAGGGTTCGTAACCTTATCACAAACCAAGATGTAATCAAAGTTTTTTTTATTTACTATGTCCACAGCAAAAGTACCTTTTCAGATTATTACCAAGTTGTGCAAGTAACAGGTAAAGTTTATTACCCATAAAATGTAATCTTTTCTAAAAGAATAAAAAAATCGCCTTTAGAGGCCTAGAAATTGAGTAAAGGCAACGTTGATTTCGTTGAACTTTTTATGTAACAATCCTACATGTTTTGATGATGGTAAGTTTAGAAAAAAATTGTGTAGTAGTTGGAAGTTGGGTACCAAGCAAAGAGACACACACAAAAATAAATATAATAACTTAGTCAGCATAATACATTTATTTCCATAATGTATTTAAATTTATTGCTCTTGAAACAACAGGTGTTTTAAAATTACATTTAGAAAGAAGTGATGTACTTATTTTTGGAATCTTACCAAATAAATGTTTGATAACAGCTATTTCAACTTTGTAAAACAAATATATAATAAAAATCAACTGTAAATTATCAAATAGCAACACCTTGCTATTTTATAATGGTGAGAGTGCTGAATTCAACGATGATTGACTATTCTATAATTAGAAACTTGCAAATTTTTTTAATATTTAACAGTACACAACTGTTAATAACTGCAATAGATGACTCATGCTCTGTAGCTTATAACTGACACTCCACTGAGTAAAATCTGTAAGTATTGATTCCCTTTACAGTAAAGTTCCAAATCAACCTTCTTTAACCTGCTGGCTGGATCATCTTTTTCCTCTTCTATTTCAAAGATGACACCCCCATAAGTACTGTTGAGGCTAGTGCTCTTGAAAGTTTTGAAGAAAACCACTTGAGCTCTTCAGCAGAAATAATCTTTCTAAAATCAGCATTCCAGCACATGTAAGGAATAAAATAAATCTCCTTTATAATGCTGAATAAGTATAATTAGCGACTGCTTGACCTGGATGTTGAAATATGATAGGAATATGACAGGTCACTCTGGATTGAAAAAATCACTTATTTTGGTAGCATGCATAAAAAATAAATTTTTGGGCCAAATGGTTAAATGCCTTGTATCCCACTTTTCTAACAGCATGAAATTTAACATCTACAAGTAACATGGAAATGCTAAAATATGATATTTTGTCTGCTATAAGAAATTCTGGAAATTATTTCTATTATGTACGATTTCAACATATGGAATAGCTCCTCATTTTAGTTGTGAAGATTTTTGAATGAGCTGTTTCCTCAGAAGTGGATCAGAAAAAGGAGACAATGGAATGATTTGCTAGAGCTCCAGATCTTATCAGGTCTGAATAATTTTTTATTAATCATGGAAACTTCCCCTTTAATCACATTTTTATAGTGTTTATATGAGCCATTGAAAAATATAACTAACCAGCTCATTGCCTAACTACCCATATCATTTTGATGATATCAAAATGGGGTAAAATTTGAGCACTTCTTTTAATTATTATATTGAATGTTCAAGAAGTTCCCATACCTTAGACAAATGTACATGTGGACTTTGTACATATTTTGAACATTTATATAAATTTGTACTTATAAATTATTTATCCATTGGACAATTGTGCTGAATGTACAGAGATATGAATCTTCATGTCCTCCTAGATCTCCATAATAATTATGGCTTCATAGTGGTCATTGCAGTAGGGCTGTTGATAGTTTTAAACCAAAGCCAACCTGCACTAACCTAAAATTTTTCATTTAGGAAATCCCACACTCAAAAAGCAAACAGCTGGAGCCCTGTCTTGCTATATTTAGGCATGTACCAAACCGTCTCTTGAATTTGAGATATTAACCATCTTCCCAATATTAACAAATAAAAATCACTGTTCATCTACTCTTAAAAAATAATATGATCCAAACAAGTATCACAATGTCATCCTGGCCCATATCATAACGTGGTGGATTCCTATAAAATGAGTATTCTTCTTAGTCCAGAAACCTCATTCCTGGCTAATGAACTACGATAAATCCCACATTCATCAGAAGCAACACTCTTGTGCAGAACATTGCATCTGAAGATTGTCCAAATAAAGCACGACAGGCTGCAACATGCTGCTTAATATTCCATACAATAATTCATTCACAAAGGTTTATCAAAAGTGAAAGTTTAAAAAAGGTTTCATATTGAAATTTTTTCTAATATGGTCATGTATTATCATCAGGTAAATTAAGTTCTGTTTGTTTAAAAATAGATTTAATTGAAGGCTGCTAAATCGAATCTGCAAAGGTGACAAATGTGTGCACTCCTGACTTCTGTAGTTCATTCTCAGCCTGTGTTTAAGACTGCCAGAATCAAATGCACATTTCTCCTGATCAAACATTCTATATCTACAAGGCAGGTCCTTGTTAGTGTTCACAAAATGAATTTATTATTCGTGGCATTGTTTGCCCTCATGCGTTGTTGTTTATTACCCAAACACATGCCACTTACCACTCCTCAACACTGTAACTGTATCCGCTCACATCAGTCTTAGCTTTGCAATTATAACAAGAGAGTAAGTAAGTGTCCTGTGTGACTTGACAACAAGAATACCAACCATCATAATGAGATTACTTCTCAGGACTCTAATACCAGGCAGTTTTCTAAACAGTAGCAATCTTAATTGAATTCAGGAGTATAGAGACATCTCAGACATACTGTAGAATTTATTTCAAAAATTTTTGTAACCATAATGAATTATAAGATTATTTTATAAGCAAAATTTTATTATTACTATGCTACCTCAGATTTAATTCAAATACTTTGTACAACGATGTTAATTGTTAATATTATTTTCTTCATCAACACTTCATTAGTAAGAATAATGCAACCATCCTGTCCTGATGGATTTATACTTGCAGTTAATTTTAAACAAAAATTCATAAATATCCATTTACAGCAAAAAATAAATAAAATCATGTAATCCTATCAAAATTTACTCAACAATCCTGTCCTCACCTAATTGTTGTTTAAAGAATTAGAATTTATATTCCAGAGAAAACTGTTCATTTTTAAAACATAAACAGATTTAGCTTCTCAAACATGAATACAACATTGGATTTCACCATTGAATTTATTGTTAATTTTACATGAGTATCAGGTACGACAAGAACTGTAGCTGTAACACTATTAAGAGTTATGTAAGTAATTTAATGTATATTCAAGACGAAGATAGTGTAATGATTAGCTGGCTTCTAGTTCAGTTGGCTCTAAGTCCAGTTATCAGTGAAAGCATAACACTTTTTCAACATTTTATCTTACTTATTAAAATATATGCACAGCATATGCAGGGATACATGAAAAAAATATAAGACAAAAATTTTGAATATATTTTAAAAATAAATTCTATTCATTAAATGATTTAAAAAATTAATTTTGAAGTGCTTACATTACACTCCTCAAAGTATTTTGTCGTTTCCAGACATAGTATGTATTTGTATATATATATATTAAATTCTAATAATATAAACCACTTAGTACAGAATATTGAGATAAGACATATTTTACTTTTTTATTAAAATATTAAACTATTTAATTAAATATTTTAATCATGACTGAGGTTGCAGGATGCCATGAAATTACTTTCATGACAAAATTAAATTATGTCATATCTCAATATTCTGTACTTGGTGGTTTATGTTATAGAATTAAAAATATAATTAACAGTACAGAGGAAATATATGAATTTTAAAAAGTATAATTTTATATGTGTATATATATATATATATATATATATATATATTTTTTTTTTTTTTTGATAATTCATTAACATATTGACCACTGTGCTAATAAAATATAATATTAAATGAAATATAAAACACCAAAACACAGTAAATAGATAAGTTAAACATACCATATTAATTCCAAGAGTAGATTTTCAGGATCCCATATCTTAAGTTATTAAATTCTATAATTATATTAATACATATTTATTTATGATTTGTTAATTTGTCAAAATTGCTTTTTTGAAAATTTTGTAATTTATTATGGCCGAACACACAAATTCTGCTGTATAAATGATATTGCTTATTATAACCAGTATCATTTATAACAAACTTGAAGGAAGCAGGGAAACTTTACTTGTACCTATACATTATTCCTCAAATTTCTGATAACAAGCAATTCGGAGTAAATGAAACTTTAGACTAACATACTGAAGATCAAAAATATCTTCTGACACTTTCATATGTCAGAACAACAACAAAGAAAATATTATGCAAGTGTGCATTTTCATAATATTGTTTAATATAGTTAATTACACGTTTTTAATCAATAAAATACATATGTACTTTATCCTCCTAAGTATATTAAATTACCAAAAATATATTAAAGTCTTTATAAATAATTAACATGTGCAGACCTATGCTACACATTTTATTCACAGAGTGAATTATTAGAATAGATTTTTTTAGTATTTTACATAATCCACTTTCAATTCTTTAACATATACAAATAATGATTAATTAATCACGAAAGTAAAAGATTGTATGCTTCTCAAAATTGTAACTGGGAAACCTTACTCCAAGGCGAAATAAAAATTCATTTGTACAGATTGTATAATCTTTATACACAGTAGAAGCTAATCTAGGGTTTTCAGCACTCTGGGACAAAGTCAGTTTTCACATCCCCTTGTGACAAGGTGTTTACCATAAGGGGATGGGTCTATTTCGTGGCATATATTTTGGGTATGAAGAGAATGAAAAAAGTAAAATGATTAAGGCAACAATGGTACTTATAATAACAGATATAATTAAATAACAGAGAAGGACAGATTCAAGAATTAGATAAAAGATTAATGCAGAATTATTTCATATTAAAATATTAGTCAAACATCACATTGCGAAAACTTAAAACATTACTTTCAAAATAATAACCTTAAAAGTTAACATAAAGTAAAGAAATAGTTTGATATACTGCTTTAGATGTAGTTATCTAAATTCAGAGAGAAATTCTAATTGCCTTTGCTGCTGCAAATTTATTGATTAGTTCCTCAAAATTTATTCTGTTGGTAACCTCCTACTCCTCACTCAGCAAAGCCAAAGCTGATAATCTTTCCTGTCCCATGGTTGATCTCAGACAGGACAAGAAAAGTTTTAAAAAGCCTTTCACAATTGGCATTGGATGTTGCAATAGTCAGTAAGATCTGAAGACCAACTCTCAGATTTGGAAATACATCATCCCCATGCTACACAATGAAGTGAAGCAGGTCTTCTGATTCGAAAGTTTAACACATCAGCCCTTGTTTTGAATAGCTTAGGCAGCCTATTATTTTACTGAACATTTCCAAGCCATCCTAGACTGTATTACAAAAGCTTTCTGTAAAAATGCATCTCTGTTTCAAACTATTTTCATTGGTTGTGCACGTCAGTTCCTTTGTGTCTAAAAGAAACCAAAACTACAGTCCAGTTTCTTCACGCTAATCAATTTGTCTCCTGTTTCTGCGAGTATTTTGTCAATCATACTTTTCATCAGTCATAACATTTCATTTCCTGCTGCGAGTCCTACATACATCCTCTCTGTTGTTTCTCTGCAGCATTATTGAAATTCATGATGTAGTCCTGAAGCCTTTTCTGAACCTGGTCAATCTTAGCAAGTACAGTATTCCAGAAACAAAGAAGAACCAAAAACTCAAATGATAAAATCTTATGTAACAACTGAATTCCTTCACTTCTTGTATCTGAATTTTCATCCTGATCATCTGCAATATTTTCCAATAGTTCTAGTTGATTATGTATCAGTTTAACAGCTTCTACACTGGCACTCCAAGTTTCTGACTGACTTCACTGATATACCAAGAGCAGTTATTGATCTCTTCCATCGAAGAGTTGACTGTGAAAAATAAACATATGTAGCTTGCACAGTACTGAAAAATGTCACACCTGCTAGCACATGATTAACAACATAAACCCCAACTAAATTAAATGTGTGGTTATCACAGTTAACAAATGTAGCTTCTTAGTTAAGTGCAGTAAATCTTTGGTGAACTCCTGGTTTATAGTCAGATATTACAGATGCATTGTCATCGAGTCTTTAGAATGTAATTTATCCTTCTCCAGTCGTTGCAATTTCATGTCTGCAATACCTTCTACATGTTTTTTACAGGCTTGAATGAATCCTAAGAAAGACTCCTTCCTTAATAACTACAGTTTTTTCCTCAAAGTTTATATCTACAAATCTTATGGTCTCTGATATTTGTTCTTGGGGAACAGCCATCAGGAGTAGAATGTAACGGTAGATGATAAAAACTGGATGAACTGAATTTGTGTTTCTGGTGAAAGGAACATTTAATCCCGGATTTTGCTGAACATATAAAAGGTGGCCCTTCATGACTGGGTCGAACTCTGTAACAAGCTTCTAAAGTTTTACAAAATTTCCAGTAATAATTTAATTGCCAGTAATAAATTGTAATAATTTGATTTAGTTTAGCATCTTCCAGCATGATTCATGTTGGAACTTAATTATTGTTTGTTATAAATATTCAAACTAGTATAATTTGAAATTGTCCCATACATTAAACCACAAATAGACAAACATTACATTTCAGAATGAAATTGGAAATGCATTTAAGAGGGGAAAACATTTCATCCTGAAAATCATTCATAACTATTTTATATCATTTTGGTGCCCCAAAATGCTGCAAAGGACAGATGTCTCCTGGTGCTTATTATTTTAATCCTACCTAATTATATCTTTTAAATGGTTTAATTTTTTATTAGTATTTTATGCATTAAGTTTTTAGAAGTCTATCTTCTAATAGGACAGTTGTTTTTCAACTTTTACTACTTGCTTTGAACAATAAAATTGGACCATTAATGGAAAGTTTTTGTTAAAACCATGCTAATAAACATACTAATATAAAACATTCTGATACCAACATTATTTTTAATGCTGTAACATTTGCTTTTCTTCCACTTTTTTGTTAAATATCCTTATTTTTCCACATTGTACTAGGCGATACATTTTTATCATTTATTCATAGATTTGTTTGTAACTAGTATCTACCACTTCTGAATGGCAAATAATGTTCATTTCCTCTTCAACTGAACATTTTTTTTTTTTTTACTTATTTTAAAAATAAAAAACTGTTTTGACATCTTTTTATAAAAGTATGAGGAATCTAGGTTGGCTGGCATTGTTTGCTATAGTTTATAATTTACCAGATCTCTCTCTAGTCATTTACGTGCGAGTTCTAAACTTTTAAAATGAAGATCAAACATTACGGCTGACAGGAATTCAGGCAGTGACATGTTTTTTGCATTTTAAAAATTTGACTGGCTAACACATGAAGGTGACTGGTTCTGGTAGTAATGTGATAAATGAAATAAATGTATGAAAGGAAAATGAAATATTTTGATTAGTAGAAAGCCATACATGACAAAAAGCATTTTGGGTAACCTCTTTGTGATCATCATTGACGAAGTATATTGTGATGAAATAAAGAAAAAAGAAACCAAGCCATCTTAATTATGGAAAAGATTCTTCCAAAACTCTTTAGAGTAGTTCTAGTAAAAATCATCCAGCAGAATTTAGACTACAACAGGATTTGAGCATATTGGACATTATATATGTAATAAAAACATAATTGGACAGGTAACAAAGGAATATGATGAGAGTATTTTGAAGTTCAAGGATCAGTATGACCAATGTCTGTCTAAATAATGGTATCGTATGTAAAGAAGCAGGCAAAGGTTTTTTATTAAAAAATTTTACACTAATTCTTTTCATGTTAACTTTTTTATAATTAAACAAACTACTTTGAAGTAGCCCTGGAATATAATTTTTTAACTTTAAATTTATTTATTATTCGTGTGATTTCTTTAGCAGAGATCTGTTTTATTTTACAATAGCATTATCAGTGTTTTTGTTTAAATAAAATTAAAATAAATGATAATTCTTATGTAAAGTTCCTTTAACCTCTTTATTTTTAATGGTGAAGACAAAAAATTTTTATTTTTATAGCACTTATAATAGCTATGTCTTTACCCAATATTCAATCTCCCAATTTTGTGGCTGAAAGATAAGGGCTCAAAAATGTTAAATGTAAAATAGGCATGTGGCTCATTTTTTAAAACCAATTAAAGACAAAAAGTGGTATTAACGAGAGGTTGATGAACTGATTGTTAAAAATCCTTCAATGGTCAAAAAAATGTTGAAATAACACTACAGTTAAAGGAAAGCAAGTAAAATATTGGCAAAGTATCGAGGTTTTTTGAGATGTTTCAGTAATCATTTGATAATAAAAATTACTTAAAAACCACTAGAGTAAATGTTCAAACTATGGATCCAAAATTTTTTTACAGTAGCAGAGATGTAATTGAAAAGTAGAAAAATTCATATTGCTGTTATCATTACGCAGCATCTGTGATTGTTTTGTATAACATACACTTTCAATTCTCTGCCTCATTTTTTCAAAATGTATGGGTTTTTGAACTTCATGCACTCCCAAAGAAAAATATCTAAACAAAATAAGTTTGGTGAATGAGCCAACTATTTAATATTACCTTGTCTATCAATCTTCCTTCAACTTGAGAATTTAAAACTCTCTCACATGGAGGTAATAACATGGTAATACCCATTTTATTGAAAAATTGGGTAGTTTTCAACAATTTGGCTTGATTAACATCCATAATTGATGGAACAATTTCATCCCATAACTGCTCCAAATTTGGGTCCATTTAGTGACCCATTGATACAATTGTCAAATTATACAATCCCAATAAATTCCAATCCAAACATTTAGTCAAAATGAAAGTCAAATGAGATATTCAAGAAATCAGTTACAGTTAGTATTTGAACAGTACAAACTGTTAAGATTGTTAACTGAATCAAGAAAAGAAAATCAGCATTCATCATTTAAACATATATATCACAGATAACCATCAGAATTCTGACCTATTACATTCACCATAGTTTCAAAAAATTGTAACCTTCAATCTGGATCATGTTCATTGAGTTATTGAAGAAATGTATTTTTTAAGTATTTTAAGAATTACATTAAGAGTATACTTATATTTTATTAAGAGTGAGACTTATATTTGTTGTACAAGTATTTTGTATACTGACCAGACAAATATACCAGTTTCAGTTGCAGTTTGAGAAATGTAGTTCTATTGTAACATTTTCAAGAACATAAATTTGGTTCACTTCTATCATTGCTAAGATTTTGCCACTTTGAGGAGCTTCTTTAAAAGTAGAATTGCCTGTAAATTTCTTAACTAAGTCTGAGAAGTAAGCAACTTGTCAGTTAGTCTGAATATGTTTCATTGAACATACAGACAGCACATCAATAATTTTTAAGAGCTAGAACATACAAGATCATTACTACTGTCTTCATCAGAGTGATTCATCTTCTTTTGTGCTAAAAACAATGTTTTGTGTATATAATAATGTACATTATACTATAAGAACAACTAAATGAAAACAAGGACAACAAACAACATTGCTTGATCCTAACGTACAACAATGAAATTAAACTAAACCATTTATTAACAATCTACTAACTAATTATTGTTTTATTAAATTTACATAAAGAAAAATTATATCATTAGTTTTTCATTAAATAAATTTAAAAACATGGTTTTAAAACTATTAAATAACTATGTTTTAATTTAAAGGTATTTTTAATGTTAACAACTGATATCAGTTTCACCAGTATACATCAGTTGATTTTTAGTCATTGGTTATTATCAACTGATTTTCATTACAATCCAAACAATGATGGAAATCTCAAATAATTTGCCAATAACTTACTGCTTCTCTTCTCACTTTTCTTAAACTACAGTAAACAGTGTTAAAAAATTCAAATTTTAACAGTTCAATTTATCAATATCAAGGACCAGTCACACCATTTTTTGTCTTTAAATAGCTTTAAAAAATTTGTGACACGCCCCACTTTCACATTTAAAATTTTTGAACCTAAAAACTCAGGGAAACTAAATAAATATTGGTAAAATATTATTTTTATGATTTAATAAGTGATGCTAGGTTTAAAATTTTTCATCTTCAACTATTAAAAAGTTAGAGATTTTAACTTTATATCCTATATAACACATATTGTAAATTTAAAGTTTACTTTAAAAATATTAAAACACAGGAAGGTTAGATTCATTTGATCCACTAGATATAGATTTTTTGTAAGCAAATATGCATATATTTAATACGTTTTGAATTAAACATATTTTGATGGAGATTAAAAATATATAGATTATGGTAATAATATGCTTTAAATTCATAAAAATGTTTGTTTACCTATGTAAAACATCTATATGTTTTGAAGTATGAACATTTTCTGAGAACCATTCATCACATTTACTTCATACAACAAATGTCATGGCAAAAAAAAAATAATAATAAAGAATTTAAATATGAATCTGAATCATCAAAACAAAGTTAGCATTCTGTGAATTCATTTTTTACGTTTACAGTGACCAATTCCTTAAAATTACTCAAAAATTAAATAAAATATACCAAAGGTTATCTTTAAGGCAAGTATATTAATGCAGAGGGTAGGTACCACAAATAATACAAAATTCATAAGAAAAAATAATAAAACAACAAAATTCATGGAATGTATTTGTTAAACCACTACAATAATAAATATTCAGGTAAATAATAATAATAATAATAATACAGAAATACAATTATTCTAATCAAAGAAATTTCAAATAGCACCCAGATAGTCTTAAGATAATTTTTTATAAAGTTTCAATTAATTGTTATATTTTGTGGAATATAATTATTTAAATATATATTTTTTTAATTAAGTGAGGGAAACAACTTTTTAAAATTTCATAAATATTTTACATCAGAAAATCAGGTAAAGTTTTGTAAATTTTAACCGCCAGCATTTGCAGTAGCTATATATATTTATTATTTATTCATAAAACAAACAGAAATGGCTATTATTAAATCTGAACTTATTTTGAAGAAATATATCCAACATTTCATATTACTATAAAACTGGAAATATTACTTTTTACAAAAAAATCTATTATAAATTACTGTAGATATAGATATAAATGTGAATTTATTAAAAATATTTTTTCCATTCTAAATTTGGATTTTATATCTTTTTAAAGATTGCCTTCATTTACTTCTTCCAAAATAAAAATATTTAAAATATGTGAAGTATTTACTATTATATTTATAAATAAGTTTCAGTTACTTTATACCATGCTGATTATCATTTTATCACGGGCAAAGGAAATATGATTCCTCCACCATCAATTCAATACTATATCAAGTCTTAGAAGTGACATTAATGCATATTACCATGATAGTTTTTGTATTCTTATTTTAAATTTAATAAAATTCTTCATTCCATCAGCTACATAATTTTTTGTATATTTTGACCTGTAATAGAACACGTTCCTAGGCATTGAATTACTTTGAGACTATACTGCTCATCAACTAAGTAAACTTGAAAAAGAATATATAACCAAAAAAAAAAAAAAAAAACTGTGAATAAATTAATAAATTTTTATTTTGATTGTTCAGCTTTTACATATAAAAAATAAATTTTAAATAAACAGAGTGTTTCTAAAATGGTGGGCTGGCTATACTTTTTCGGATTCTACTTGTAAAACTAAACAAAAAATATCCTTAGGAAAAATGGTGATTTCTCCTTCATTCTTCCCCTGTCCATTTTGTTATTTTTATATAAAAATTTATATTTCAAGTTTAGATAGACAGATCACATTAATATTTGGTAAATGTCTTGGTAATAAAGTTTTAAAATTTGAAACAAAAATCAGGAATTAAATACTTTGCAAATTACAAAATTGGAGCCATTTTTATTTTTCAATCCATTATATCTCCATAGATATTAGTTTGATCAAAATTTATTTTATTTGCTAAAATATTATGCCTTTTATTTTGAACAAAATGATATTTTATTTTTTTAAATCGGTTACAAATACCCAAGTTATGGCAGAAGATTGAAGTAATTTTGTGTCTGTTTTCATATCCTCCACTTTATGTTCAATTCAATTAAATATTAATTGTTTTTATTTATTGTTAATTCTAATATTGTAAATTAAAATCAAATTGAATAATAATGTTTTCACAATAATAGACCTAATAATTAAAATAATAAAACAACTACCTGTGATAATCTAATGTTAACTATTTTAGAACATTAGGTGTAATTAAACAGTTAACAATTGTTAGAAGTTATCAGAGATGTTCATAGTGTCCACCATTAGAAATTACACAAATCTCCAGTCTTTTTCTGAGAGATTGTCTTTGCCATTCAAAAATTCCAGGAATATTCCCAATTTCTTGAAATACATTTTGGATCCTTTGTTGAAGATCCTCAATGCTGAGTAGAATAAACAATAAGATATTTCAAATGGACTCACAAGTAGAAGTCAAGAGGGTATAAGTCAGGTGATTGAGCAGGCCAGGGAAAGTTTTTCATAGAAAGTTGAAATCTGATACCAGCCGAGTGAAATGTGCTGGAGCTCCATCATGGTGAAACCACATATTTCCTCTTAATTGTAGAGGGAGGTCTTCCAAAAAATGTGGAAGATTTTTAGTTAAATGAGCAAGATAATTTTCTCCATTTAAATGATTTGGTAGAATGACAGTACCCAAAAGATAGTCATTAAAATTACCTGCCCATATGTTCAGGGAAAATCTTTGTTGATGGCTACTTTGGAAGGTACCATGAGGATTCTTGTCGCTCTAGATACACTGGTTGTGGTAGTTTTTAACATTATTCCTGTTGAAGGAAGCTTCATTTTTACATTGTTAACATTATCAACAGTAATATTCACTCTGTAAAATTATTCAAAAGTGAAAAATTAATATATGATACTAATTTACAATACTAGAATTAATAATAAATACAAACAATTAATATTTAATCGAACTGAACATAAGTGGAAACATGAAAACATACACAGAAATACAGCATCAATTTTCTGCCATAACTCGGTTATTTGTTAACAGATTTAAAAAAATAAATGTTATTTTGTTCAAAATAAAAGACTTAATATTTTAGCAAATAATATAAATTTGATAAAACTAATATTTACAGAGGTATAATGGATTGAAAAGTAAACATGGTCGCCATTTTGTAATTTGCAAAGGTATTTAATTCCTGATTTTTTTCTAATTTTAAAATTTTATTATCAAGACATTTACCAAATATTAATGTTATTCATCTATCTGAACTTGAGATATAAATTTTTATATAAAAATAACAAAATGGTGGACAGGGGGAGAATGAAGGAGAAATCACCATTTTTCCTAAGGACATTTTTTGTTTAGTTTTACAAGTAGAATCTGAAAGCCAGCCCACCATTTTAGAAACTCTATATATGTTTGTTTATTTATTGGTTTATTTTTTAGTAATAAATAAAAAAATGTTTAAATACATAAATACAAAGTGCTTTTGAGATCTCTGCTGGAAAATATATTTGTTAATTGATCTTAACTTATTCTTATTACTTTAATTCAAATTATTAAGAATAATATGAACATTTTTGGGTATTGAATCAAATACATCATTTTTCATTTTTTCAAAAATTGTTTTCAATTTTCTTCAAATGAACATCTTGTTTTTTTGTTGAAATAATGCAAACGAAGTTCAAAAACTATTTGATAGATGAAAAAACAAATTTTTTAGGGATGAATAGATTAGAAATTTCTACATAAAAAAATATTGTAGATTATATGTCTAACATTTTAACGTATTTACTTAATTTGAATTATGAGATAAGTAGGTTGCCACTAAAAATGAGAGGCAATAGTGTTGCCTATTTTTAAAAATGAAGACAAGAAAATTAGTGGAAATTATAGACTGATATTTGGCCACTTTTTCTGTAAAAAGTTGACAGAATAAAAATAAATTATGTTATTAATTAATAGTACCAAATGTAGTATTTTTTTATAATTAATATGTTCACATTGAAAATCTATGCATACATCAAAATTTTGCAATTGATTTTAAATGGGTTTTTTCATGAAGATGTATTTTGTAGAAAATAAAGTTTATTATTATTATGTTTGTATATGCATGTTTTAATGTGAATAAATGAAATAAAAGGATATTACATCATATTAACAAAAAACTTTGCAGCAAGATTTGCTAAAATAAAAGCAAGCCATTACAGATCCTTGAAATACCTTAATGCAAAACATTGCAAGAGGAAATACACAAATAGTCAAAGAAACAGCTAGCAGTGGTATGGGTAGTAAAACCCCTTACATCCTTCATGTTAAAAATTGTCTATGTAAAACTGTGACTTTTGCAGTAATTTTTTTTATATTATTAAAGAAAGTTAATATTGAACATCCCATTTTGTTAAGTTAAATAAATAAATTGCTAAATACATAAATAAATCACTTTTTATATGTAAGGAACTATAATTACTGATAACATATTGTATCAGGATATAGATTAACAATTAGTTAAAAAAAAAAAACAAAAAAAAAACAGAGTAGTATTATACTTAGAACAAATCTAAGCAGTAAAATTGTTTGCTTGCTGTGCAGGTGCCAGTTAAATTCCTCAATTTTAAGATATTAGAAGCACCTTTTTATATTAGTTTTATTACTAGTCCCTTAATTGTGATATTTTATGTTTTCAAATTAACTTGAGATTAATTACTATAGTTTACTGTTAATCTTTGAAGAATTCTTCTCTACTGTATACATGAACACAATTAAATCTAATAAATATTATCTGTATTTCTCCTAGTAAAAAATTACCAAATCCATGAAGGATTAAGGCGTTTACTTTTGTGCTTCCATTTTCATTAGTATTTTACAAGAGTTTTAAATATTCTCAATTAAATGAATGTAAGTGCCATTCTGAATACTGACAAACATGGAAAAATGCAAGATTTGTTTAAAAAAATTTATACATTTATGTTTTTGTGAGAATAGGACTTTAACCTGAACAAATTTAAAATAAATGAAATTATCAAAACTTTTAAAATAAATCAAAAGTGATTTGACATCTATAAAAAATTCATGAGGAGGATAAGAATGCAATCCATTTTAAAGTAAAGGGTAGAAATAATAATAAAGAGCACATACCAGTATTAAAATAAATATGCATTTTTATCTCTCAATTGTGTTTTTTATATCAGGAGTTACTTTACAATAAGAAACTAATGAATGGCTATGCATCTATGTCAACTGCTTTGAAATATCAGAGACTTCCATTTACAGATTCAACCAAAACTAAATAAAAAAAATAATAAAAAAGTAATTATTAAAAATTCATTTATGATTTTAATCATAATTTAGATAGAGAATTTAGCATAGAGATGCAAAATTCTCTATCTGCCATCTCTATGGCATATATTGCTTGAGTTTTTATTTATTAAAATCAAATTTCCTAAAAAAATAATTAAATAAATTTTAAATTGTTTAAATGAATTATATGTTATAACATTACAATATTCTATATATACTTTATTAATATTTTTTGCAGTCATTGAAAATAATTTTTTTAATCAAGAGAACATCAGTATCGAAGCATTCTTTAATCAGTGTTGTATTAAAGAATTGTTTAATTGTGTGAAGAATGAAATTTTTTAATACATATATTTTTTTTGTTCAAGGCATTTAAAACTTTTAAAATGTTTGACAGTAAATTATAGATACTGTTTAATTTTTTTTTAAATGTAATGGGAATATTTATCATAATTATCAAAAATAACTGTTCCATAAAAATAAAATATTTTATTATTCAAAGATAAAAAACTGTTTTATAAATATATGTTGATTTGTAAAAAATTTTCTGGACTATCTGAGTAAAAAAAATTTAATGAATGAAATTAACAATATGTTTTAGTTGCAATAATATTTCAGCATCATTACCAAAGTTTTTCAATCACCAAAATTATGTGCTTAAAAATAAACACAAATTATCATATTATAAGCATTATAACATTGACATATTTACATTTTTGTATATTCACAATGAACATTTTAAAATATCACATCCAAAAATATATTAAAACTTTCCTTATAAATAAATAATAGTATTACGGTATTTACATTAATTAACTAAGTTACTTTCTAGAAGAAGCACCAAATTACTGAGAACATCAATTTTTCTAAATTTTTATCACAGAAGGTTAATACAGATTTTTAATTTTAAATAAAGTTTAAGATGATCAACATTACACTAATCCAAAGTAATACTGACAATTAGAAATATAAAAAAAAGTTTATTTTGATATCTCTTTTAAAAAAATACAAACAATTCGTATAACTGCAAAGAAATTTGGATAAACAAACAGTTTTAAAGTTTATATTAGATGAACTCATCTTCAGATCCACATGGTGCTAATGACATAATTATAAACATAGTGAAAAAGGTTTTATAAAAAATAATTTTGGGTTATCAACATATTAAATAAAATAATTATTAGGTACAAACATTATAATTTAATATATTTGTTGTCAGAATTAAACTATTTTATAAAAAATTTAAAACAGTAAGTAAATGTAATTTAAAAGTCTGAGACATCATCAACAGTACTTAAGAAGCATTTTTTAATTTGAATTTTTTTTTTTATTTTTTACTCAAACTTGATTTTTATTATATAAATTGTAATAGATATTGCTTGGAAAATTAATACTCAGAAATATCACAGAAGACTGATACATATCAAAATTATTTACAGATGAAGTAATAAAATTCAAAAATGATATAGATTTAATATAAGTACATCAATCTCATTTTTCATAAAAATCAACATATAAAACATTTATTAAGTACCTGTATATAGCATAATTACAAGTAGAAAAGAGTACATAATTATGAGTATTTTTAAAAAGAAAAAATAAATTCTGAATAAATTAAATAAATTTAAGCTAAGATATTCTATTAATAAAACATTAAATTTTCACTGAACTTCCAAGTACACTGACTTTCTGGCATTTAAACTTTTCAAAAAAAAAAATAACCAATTGAAAAAATCTCAATAAAATTCATTTTAAATGTCAGTACAGTAGTATTGACATTTAAAACCAAATTTATTTTTAGACAAGTAATACATCTTTTCTCAAAACCTTAATAAATCAGAATATTTCTTTTACTCCTAACCTACTTTGTTAAAAACAAATTTAATAGCAAAAACATTTACTTATATAATATAAAATCAATTATATTTTCAATCCAGTATCACTTAAAACAAAATTTCAAATAATTTAGAAAAACATATCATATTCATATCCAATTTCACCATATGTAACAATATTTGGGTAAAATACCCTGTAATAACTTTAACATTTCAGAACATCTAATTATAGATGTGGTTTTTCTCATTTAAATTTTAACATTGAATTACTCGTTTTGAAATATTAAAGCACATGTGAAATACATTAGTAAATCAAAAACATCGTAATGAAATTCATAACAAAAAATAATTGAGTAATTAATTGGTTTCTGTAGATATAAAAGAAGAAATTTTTTTTTAGAAAAGTCAATACATTATAAGTGAAGTGCATTACTTTTAACTGAAAGAATAATATTATAAATATTACAAATGGAGTGATACTCCCATAAAATATGAGTATTGTAAGGCTAAATTATTAGCAAAAAATTATTCACTCTCAAAAATGTATAAAAATACTTTTCGTCTGATAAGTTCTAAGTTTGGAGCTTGCACATGCATGGCATTTTTTATACTCTACAATAATTCCTTAAAGATATTAATAAGGACTCGATAAGAACAAAATACTTTAACAGCTATCTAATTTTTGTGAAAAGAAAGATGTAACAATAAAGAATGTTAAAATGTCTTTAACAAACGCAGAACTAAAATGTGTAGAAGTTCTTACTCTAAATTTATATACCAGAAACTCCAAAAATTAAATACTATAACAGATGTTTAATAGGCCCTTCAGTTTACTAAGATTTGTTTTTCTGATAGCTGATGACCCACCGTACACATTAACCCTGCAGATATATTTTTTTGGATAAATTACCCTGCAAAATGTAAAGGAGTTTTTCCTAAGATGAAACTGTAATCATGTCTATACAAAATATTTGTATATATATATATATATATATGAGTTTCCCACTTTGTCCTTTTTACGTTTTTCTATATTTCTTAGCAATGACAAAAAGAAAGACCATATCATTGAATATATTTCAGACATGATAATTTGAAGTAGGGCTTCATGACTGTATAGTCATACAGTTATGAAGTGTATGTAATATTTTAAGACAATAATATTCTTAAACACCATATTTGTAAATAATTTCCAGCAAAATAATAATCAGACACACTATATATCAAGACTATACTATATCTTAAACTGTATTCCTAAGTAAAAATGAAACTTGCTTCAATTCTATGTAAACGAAAAATTTTTTCCACAACTTTCTATTTTCCCCCTATATCACTTGACTTACTGCTTTATAAAAAACAGATTATTGAAATTTGGTTTATAGGAAATAACCTATATTATTGAAATTAGATGGTATGAGAATTATCTTTTAAATTAATAAAAAGTGGCCTATTAACTATTCAATAGATTCCTATAAAAAAAAAGAAATTTAGACAATATTGACATAAAACAAATACATTTTTAATTAATGCATCTATTCTGATAAATAGATGACAAACAGTTTCAAGTTTATTTATATAGTACATACTATTTATGCATTTTGAGTTTTGCTTAAGAGTACTAATGAAAAAGTAGTAAGTAATATTTGTATTGATACACTTCTTGCCATATAAAATTCTGAACAGAAAAAAAATAAATTACTTTAGATATTTAAAAAAAAAAAAATCACTGGTAAATATATATATATAAAATTCACTGGTAATTAAATATATATTTAATATATATTTCATTGGTAATTAATTTATATTTTTAAGAAATACATTTTTTTATATTTATATTATGAAAATTAACTTCAAAAAGCTGACAAAGTTGAAAAACAAATTTTTGTTGACTGATATATGTTTGTACTCTTTTAATAGCAACCTTATTATTTAAAACAATCTAAAATCCATTCAAATTTCCATTAGCAAATTTCAATCCAATAAAAGTTCATATCATGGAAATTCACAAATCATTGGTGAATATTTCAGTAGTAATTAATTTATATTTTTAAGAAATAAATTCAACAAGAAATTCAATTTTTATTTTCTTATCCAATTTTTATTTACTTAATCGGAATTTAAGTATTTTATCTTAAAAGAATGTTTATATTTTTAATCTGGAATCAAAACAATCGTGTAAGTTTCAGCAGTTCAAAAACTAAAGAAAAATTAGCATCTAAACTTTACCTAAAGATCCTACACTATATTTTTAATATTCCTAGGGTTCTTTAAACATTGTTTAACATTGTACCATACTTTACAGAGGTAGAAATATAGTGTAACAAGTAGTTATACCATGACTTCAAAAAGCTGACATTTATATACTATTATATCTAAAACTGGTAGCTGGTTACAAGTTTAAAAAAAAGGATTAAAATAAAATTATTCAACATAATTTTCTCAATAGTTGTAACATTTTTTAATCAAAATCAATAAAAAAGTATTTGTTACACCAATTTTTGAATTACATTAGCTCCATTTAAGCAACCAAACTATCAATCATCATGTTGTATGTTTAATTACAGATTTCAGAAATATTTTTGTGAGAACAAAATAAAAATATTTACAAAACAAAATATACCTAGTTATGGTGAAAACTTTGAATACATGTAAAAAGACACCTCTTTTGATTAATATTGTGTCCCAAGTTCTTACTCTGTGAACAATAGCTTACATCTTGTTCTCATCAGGTATTATTTTGTGGAAAAAGAAACTATTTTTTTTGTTATTAAAATAATAAACTACAGATGAACCACAAGAATTCAAAATGAGATATTTAATAAATTCAATATTAAATGAAACAAAAAAGAAATATCATTTGTTCAACTTTTTTATTACAAAAAATTGCAATAACTGCTATAATTGTTATTGGCTTTTGTTGTTTCTATCACTTATATAGATAAACACACATTTTAAGAAATGTAGTGTATGTAATATAAGACATGTTTTTCAGAGCCTAATAAGAAATTATTTTCTACTTAAGATTTAAATTTTTCTTTGGTGCTTTTACAGGCAATTTTATAAATTTTATAAGACATTTTTAGCCTCATTATAGTTTAACAATAAAAACGATAAGAATAATTATAATTATTTAAATCTACATTCTAACATTAAATAAAAACATAAAACACTAGATTAATATAACTACAACAAAGTTCTGTAAAATTAAAGTTAGTTTAAATAGTAAAATTAAAATTCACTGTCAAGTTTCCTTTTCTCTTAGATCATAACAGTTACTAATAAAATAGCACAGGAACACGCTTAAAATACACTAATCCACCATGCATCTACTAAATTAAAACCAAAAAATTAAAATTTTTATCAAAAAAAGTATATATTTTTTTACCAAATACATTAAAATTTATTATCTAGGCATCAGTAAATAAGCAAACAAACATAGAACAGAGAATATAGCAAATATACTATTTTCAGTTCTCTTATTTTTTTATATTTACATAAAGAAAACACAAAATCATTATTATTTTCCTGTTTTAGCGGTTATGTTATTTATGAATATGAATTATTATTTATAAAAATAAAACTACCACTTATTTAAAAAAATTTAATTATAGTTCTGAACAATACATATATATATTTATATAATTCTTATACATTTCATATATCGTGTATATATGAATATATAAAACAAATAAAATTGGCAGTCACTTTCACGAATCATGAAAACATCTTCATTTCTTATGAAAAGAAACAGCAGTTCATGTATACTAAGCATAACTTATAAAAAATAAAGTTGTATTGAACAAGTCTATAGCATCATGGTTAACAAAGATAATTTTTTTGAAAAACATTAATAATACAATTAATATATAGATATTATCATATGTTTTTTTTGTTCAATAAATAAATAAACAATTATTAAAAAAATACTGCAGTAATATTATACTTTTATAACACTTTTTGTTTTGTTTGTCTCTTTTATAAGTTTATACCTAATAAAATTTCAATATAATATATAAAGGCACATTTTTTTAACATTTCAAGGCAAATATTTTGAAGCCAGCAATTACAATTAATTCAATTTATTAACTTACCATAGCAATATATTTTACCACTTAGATTATCATCGAGGTTTATTGATAATAAAAAATTAAAAATTAAATTTGATATACTAGCAACATTGAAATGTTCCTAATGTGCACAATACTGATGTTGACTTTAATTATTTCTAATGAAGAAAATTGATTTCAAAAAAAAAAAAACTTTTATGATAAATATTTATTACAAAATTAAAAATTTATTTCATGTAAATAAAGCACTTTTACTGAATAAAACTTGCCAAAATAAGAAACTTCGTTGATATAGTTCAGTATAACTCAGTTTGTATATTTTCAATCAAAATTAACTGTTCTAAACAAAGAAAAAATTATTTACCTTTTTTCTTTTCTTCTAAATATTTTGCTTATACATAAATTTAATGCCTGAATGAAAAATACTTGAAAATTTTTCATTCTTTAACATATTATACTTTCTTTTCTTTAACAATACTCAAAACCAACACACCTCCCAACTCCAGACTAGAAATCAACATTTCAGGAACATTTATAAATTTCTTTCCATTCATAACAATCTTTTCCTAAAATTGTAAGAATAATAAAAAAAAATTTAGTATTAAGTCAGGCCTAGAAAAATTGACTGCAAAATGATGCAATTAAATAATTACTACTAGTATTCAAAGAATTACTAGTGATTTTTAGTTTATTATTGTAATTTTATTCAAATAATACAAAACATGATTATAAAATATTTTAACTGGAAACATGTTCAAAGAACAATTAAATTATTGTAAGTAATTTAAAAAGATATGTTGGTTTTGTATTCAAATAAAGTACACAATATGCCTGACTAACACTGAATTTAAAATACAGCATGTACAACAAAGAATAACTTAAACTAAATTGATTTCATATTGTTCAAATGGAACTCTATTAAAGCTATAACTTCTCACATGTCACTTAGAACATACAGATGTTAAAAATAATACCTTGCATCGTTTTCATAAAAAAAAAATAATAATGAAAAAAAAACTGATTTAGAACAGTTTATATAAGATTGTTAGTTCCAGCATTCTTTACTGGTGCTTCTTCAGGTATTCTGTCAAGACGAGTAATTGGTCTACCATTAAGTAAATCTTGAATTTCTGGAAGAGAGAGACCACGAGTGTTAGGCATTAGAAAAAGTACAAAGAGAAATGCAAACACACAAAAGCCAGAAAATATCCAGAAAGCAGCATATGTTCCTAAAATATCTGAGATGTTCACAAAAAACTTTGTAATTAAAAATGCCAGAAAGAAACTGAACGATGTACACAATCCAGATGCAAATTCTTTAACGTTTGGTGGGAAAATTTCACCAAGAAAAGCCCATGGAAGAGGACCAAAACCTGAAAAAATACAAATTTTTGTTAAAGTATAACATGTATATAAAACTATACCTACACTTAATACTAATAAGTTATGAGTTTCAAAAAGTTTCCAGAATTGATGCCTTTTGATTGAACTTCATGAATTTTAGCAAAAGTGAGTAGCTACTACACGGAACTATTTTTAAGGAAATGTAACATAAAGATTTATAAAACACATAACTTTTTTAAGGGAAATATATTTCAGGAACTACTTAAACACACATATAATAACTACATACACATATAATTAATGTAAATAAAGTGATATTATATTATAGAATTAAGAACAATACTTACAAAAACAGCTAACAAAGTGTAAAATGAAGGCTTTTATAAAATAAAAGCCATAGTATTTCTATGCTACTATTCTTAACAATTAAGTAAACAAATAAAATATATTGTGGGTAATGAAACCAGGCACCTGAGTTTGTGTTGTTATTACTTTGAAACTAAGGCTGAGAAAAAGATAACATATATCAAATTAAACCCTGTTATGTTTTACAGTATTTTATTAAACAAATAAATGTATTCAACAGTGTTTAAATGAGCTCTTAAGAACTGAATGTGCCATTTGCATTTGGCGAAACCGTACAAAAATACTTTTTTAAAAATATATTTTGTGTGTGGCATTATATTTATTACAAATTTTAATGACATATTTATTACAAGATTGTATGAAGTCATTTTGTAAAAGTTAAAACCTCAGAAGTTCCATATATATTTATAATATTACTTTACTGAAATTAATCTTTTTAAGATTTATATTAGTCTACTGTACTGTTAAATTATATTTAAATTCTATGAAACAAACCATCTAGTACAAAACATTGACTTAAGACATACCGTACCTTAATTTTTCATGAAAATTCTTTTGTAGGATTAATCCCTAGTCATGATTGAAATAATTCCATTACTGCATAATAAAAATATAAAAATGAAAGTACTAAATTAATGATAATTGTGTACTAATTTACATGAGTGCTGCTGTTTATAGTAGTTTTTATAAGAACATCTCCTTTGAACAATGTCTGATGGTTTATCAAATCGAAATTTTGTTTGTATTGATACATGTAATATTTTTTTAATATATTTAATTTTATGTCATCTTTATTAATTTCTGATTTCTATAAATTTTTGTTAATATCAGAAATAGATTGTTTATTAGATGGTATGCCATATTAAATAAATGTAATCTATTATTTTTGTAATTTCTATAATGTTCAAGAAATCTAGTTTTAAAGGATCTACTTGTTTTTCCTATATAAATGCCATCACAATCATTATATTATAAATTCTTTAAATTCCACACAAATTGTTTATTTTATTATTATTTTTTTTTGTTTTTTAGATATTTTATTACTTCATTTGTATACTTGTTTAAATATTTCTTTATTGTAAGTTTTAGTAATGTTTACAATGACATTATTAGTGCATAAATATTTTATGTATATGTTTTCACTCTTTTGTGTCTTATTATGTATTGGCTGTAAGGTAGTTATTTTATTATTGTGTTTTGATAGTTGTTTTTTATATATATTATTAATTAAGTAGAATCATATCAATTTTCAACCATTATTTATTTTATAATGTTTGTTTCATTATTTAAGTTTTCTTTGTTATGATGTGCGTAATTGATTTCTCTATTAATCACATTTATATAAGTGTTAATTTTATGAGACCAAGGGTGGATTTAATTTTTTATGAATTGTTATTATTATTATTATTATTATTATTATTATTAGATGTAGGTGGTTTTCTATATACTGATGTTTAGATTTAGTTGTCGTTATTTATTTTGATACTGTCACCTAAATAATTTAACATTCTATTATTATCGATTTCACATGTGAATTTTAAATTTTCATTATAAGAATTTAATTTTGTTTAATACTATTAGATGTTCATTGTTATATATAATGAAAATATCATCAACGTACTGTGTCCATATTAAAACTTCATGTGTATGAGTGATGCTATGCACCGATTTACTATCAAAATCCTGTAAATATACTTCTGATATAATTGTTAGATACTGGATATCCCATAGCTAACGCATTTTTTGTCTGTATGTTATTAAATTCAAAATATTTTTGTTGACATATTTTTTATAATAATGATGATACCTTTAATAAATTTTGGATCTTCTTGGTTACCATTTAATTTATTTTTTATTATTTTTATGGTATGGTCTATAGGTATGTTAGGATACACATTTGTTATGTCATAACTAACAATTCTAATGTCTTTATTTACATTTAAACTTTTTAATTTATTTACTAATTCGTAACCATTTTTATATTAAATGTATTAGGTAAATTAATTTATTCCTAAGAATTTTATCTGTTATTTTGGATATATCAGGGAGCAGGTTTAAAAATGATCAAAGGTGGTCGCATTGGGATGTTTAATTTATGAATTTTTGGTAGTCCCGTTAACTTACACGCAATCAGTTCCCTAATGTAATAAATTATAATTATGACAATTATCATAATAAATTAATACGCTATTTTCATTTTAGTATTTTTTTTTTTTTTAATATGTAGTCAATCAAATATTTCAATTATGACTAAGGATGTGGGATTCTGGGAAAGTTAAGATAAGATATGTATTATCTCAATATTCTGTACTAGGTGGTGTATATTTATAGAATTTAAAATAAATATATATGTGAGGACTATTCAGAAAGTAACTTCAGATTCGTTATTAGAAAAAAACACCAGTTAATAAAAAATCAATTTATTATATACATCTTATAGTTACATCGTTTAATTACCTCTACATAATTGTCATCCAAATTAAGGCACTTGTCACATCTGTAAACAAGTTTTTGAATACTCTCATCATAAAACTCTGCCACCTGTAAATTAAGCAGGGTAGTAACACCATTACAACTCGTTGTTGTTCTCAAAATGTGTCACTAACAATTTTTTCATTTTTGGGAAAAGGTAATAATTACTTTGAGCAAAATCAGGGTTGTATGGAGGATGGTTAAACAACTCCCATTTGAAACTGTCGATTTGATGTATAGTGCATACTGCAGTATGCAGATCGGCATTGTCATGAAGAAAAACAATGCCTGAACTCAGTATGCCGTGTCGTTTGTTTTATATGGCCTTTCTCAAGTTCTTCAACATCTTGCAATAAGTTTCAGCATTAAATATTGTGCCTCTTTCTATAAAATCAACCAAGATCACATTTATGGCCAAAAAAACTTATGGTCACTAAAAAGGTATTACTACCTGGCTTAATTTACAAGTGGCAGAATTTATATGAGAATATTCAAAAAGTTGGTTAAGGTATGACATGTGCCTTAATTTAGACAGCAGTTATGTAGAAAAGTAGCTAAAAGATGTACCTGTAAGATGTATATAAAAATTGTTTTTTTATCAATTGGTGTTTTTTTAATAATGAACCAGAAGTTACTTTCAGAATAGCCCTCGTATGCACGAGGGTCATTCAATAATTAAACAGACAAACTTTTTTAGTGAAAGACAAGCTTAATGCAGACAATTGAAATTTTTTTAAGTGTTAGTTGACAACCTTGTGAAGAATGTTAGTCAACTGTTCAATTAATATTTAAGTAAACATAACCTCTAAAGTCTTAGTTACAATGACATGTCCACTCAAAGAAAGTACTTTTGAAGAATAGCATTCTGTGATTCGATTTTTACTTTCAGAAAGTGTACAACTGTCAGAAATATTCTATCAAATGAACAAACAATATGGCAGTAGTTACACGAACCATGCAAATTTTTATGTGTGGGTGGAAAGGTTTAAGTGGCTGCAAGAGCGTAACCGATGAGCACCACGTTGGGCATCTGGTAACAGTGTCGACCTCATCATTAGATTATCATATTAATTCACTTATCCAAGAAGACCAACAACTTAAAGTTGAACAAATTGCAGAAAAATGTCGATTAAGTATTGGCACAACTCATTCTATCATTCAAAACAAATTGAACTACTACTGTAAGAATTGTGCAAGGTGGGTTCTCAGAGAACTTACCATTCACCACAAAGCCAAGAGATTTCGTATTTACACTGAATTAAAAAATCGTTTCACTAATGAAGATTATACAAATTTGGACAGGATATTAACCTGTGATTATACATGGAACATAATTTTAAGCATCAAAGCATGCAGTGGAAACACCCTGAATCACCTGTCCATAAGAAATTCAAAACGCAACCATGGGCTGGTAAGGTCATGGAGTGCCCATAGTCTGATTTTCTGTGATTATTTGGAGAAGCATGGCATTACCAACAGCCTATACTACGCAGCCATGATTGAGAACAAAGTCAAGCCCTCATTGAAGAGGAAATGTCTGGGATGGCAGAGGAAAGTTGTGCTTTTCTTCAAAACAATGTTCAACCTCATACGGCACAACTGATGCTGGAAACTATTGGCAAAGTGGGTTGGGATCTCCTCCTCATCTTCCTTACAGCCCTGACCTTTTCCCTTCAAATTTTTATCTGTTTGGTCCAATGAAAGAAGCTTTGCATGGCATCAAGTTCAATGACAATAAAGAGGTAAAGAAAAAGTGCAAAACTGGTTTCGAGTTCAAGGTAAAGAATTCTTTGCTGAGGGGATAAGAAGACTCATAAAAAGATGACAAAAGTGCAGAAAAGTTGGTGGGAATTACGTGGAAAAGTAGACAAAAAAATTGTATTTAATAAATCATTTTTGCTGTACAGCTATTTGTCTAATTATGTAATGATCTTTGTGTGTGTATATATATGTGTGTATATATATATATATATATATATATATATATATATCCTGTAATATGTTATTAAAGTTTGTTAAAATATAGATTTTTACCTTTAGCCTTATCAAATTTCAAACTATTATTTTGGTGACAGTGAGCGTTTAAAGAAACTGTTATGTATATGTTTTTTTATACAATTAAAAAATTAAAAATTACAAATAGAAAAACACTTCCTCAATATAAAATATGTTTCTGCTTTTAAAATATCAAGTCTTCTTTTAAATGCTGAAGTATACGTTACTGGACATTTTAATTTTATCTGTCTTGCAGTCATGCCATCATAAAATTTGTCTAACAGTTAAATCCCAGATGTTTAAATTTTTGTAATAGTTAGTGATAACCAATAGTGCTGAAAGTCACTTATAAATCATTCAGGAGTAATAGAATAAACTCATTTTTGTGCAAGAAAGAGCTGAGCTGCTTTATTGTCTGATCAGTACTACAAATTTTGTGAAAAATCAAATGACACTCCTATCATATGTAGCAGTTTTTGGTTATACTATTGAGTTTTTTAAAGATGAGTGATGGGAAACAAATTCTATAAATATTATTGATTTGCATAATTTTTGTTTAGATACCGAGTTTGTGATAATCATATTAAAAGCAAGCAATATCCTATGTGAACTAATTTTTCATATTAACATTAACTAAATATTAAATTTCTGAAATAAAATGAATCAAAATTTGTACATGTAAAATTGTAATGTTACATCTACACAATCAACTGGTAGTATATACATATATAAGATCTGTTCAAAAAATAACCGAAAATTTTTAATTACGTGCCAATGGAGATATTTAGTGACTTGCTATGCAAGTCACTAGGCAGCAATGTATTCTGCATAACCTCCTCTATATCTACATGTTCTTGGATTGCTGATATCTTGTTTAGTTTTCATTTTATTGTTATTTTGAGTGCAATGTGTTTTAAGTGGTAGTAGCAACTTTTGTACTGTGCGATTTTTGGGAGTGATACAACATAAATTTTATGTAAAACTGGAGAAAACTTTCGCAGAAACACTTCAACTTTTGAAACAAGCTCACAGAGATGATGCTCTGGACTGTATGCAATGTTACAAATGGTTTTCATAATTTAAAAGTGTTCGTCAGTTAATTGAAGATGACCCTCGACCAAGAAGGCTTTCAACTTCAACTGATGACACCCACGTTCAGAAAATCAATGCTCTAATGCATGCAAATCGCTGATTGACTGTCAGAGAACTTACAGAGGAGGTTAGCATCTCAATTGGATCACGCCATGTCATTTTGACTGAAAATGGAACATGCATCAAAGTTTGTTCCTCATTTGATGACCGAACAACAGAAAGAATATAGAGTGTACATTTGTCTGGCAACTTCTTGAACAAGCCAATGATGACGATGAAACATTCATGCAAAGGATCATAACGGTAGACAAATGCTGGGTTTACGGCTACAACATTGAGACAAAAGTTCAATCAAAACAGTGGATTGGCAAAGGATCTCCACGCCCCAAGAAAGTACACCAGTCTTGATCCAATGTCAAAGTGATGCTCCCTGTTTTTTCAATTTTAATGGAATTGTGCATTTTGAATTCTTGCCTCAATGTGAAACAGAGAACCAGGCATTTTACAACAGTTACGTGAAAATACCCGCATAAAGAGACCAGAGTTGCGGTGAGATGACTCATATTTCCTTCACCACGATAATACGCCTGCATACTCAGCTTTGTCAATTTGTCAGTTTTGTGCCAAAAATCAGATGACTATCCTCCCTCAGCCTCTCTATTTGCCAGACCTGGTTCTCTGTGATTTTTTATTATTTCCGAAATTAGAATTAGTGATGAAAGAGCCCATTTTGAGACTACTGAAATTCATCACAAACCTTAAAGGCCATTTCAAATGAAGCTTTCCAGGACTGCTTTGCAAAGTGTGTGAACAGCTGGAAAAAGTGTGTGAACAGGGGAAGGGAGTACCTTGAAGGAGACAAGGATCAATAATCTGTCAAATTAATAATAAAGATTAAAAAAATAAGTTTCGGTTATTTTCTGAACAGACTTCATTATTAAAAAAATATATATGATTACATATATATATTATATATATTATGATATATAATATATATATATATATATATTATATTATTATTACATAATCATATAAAGATAACTATTACACTAAAATGCATTAAATAGAAATTATCAGTTGTAAAGGAAGTAAATTATTTTATGCAAAAAAATAGAGTAATATTAAAAAAGAATACTGGGTGTATAAAAGCAGTAATTAATAGCATTATTATCAGTGTAAAGTGACTGCATTTTCTTTATGAATGAATAAACCACCACAATTTACTGTTTTTAAATAATTTTTGATTTAATTAATTCTATTCTTTCTTTTCAAGTTTTATTTAAATGGTCAAATTTTTTTCATTTTGTTATTAAATTTTTTACTGCTGTCAAGAGTACTTTGATACAATTACTATATATTGATAAAAATGACAACAATAATAATAATTATTTTATTTTATTTTTTAACACACACTCACTGAAATAATAATGTAAATTAGCTGAAATTTGTTGACGGTACAGATAAGTCTATTTTTTAACATATATTAAATAGATATTTTACATAATTTTTTTTGTAGATTTTATAGTGCTCAGAAGTTGCATGGACCAAAAATTAAATGAAAAACCTATTTTCTCTCAGTTTTCTGCACATGTAAATGTAATTTTTCTTCTGTTTAAATGAGTTCTTAATGAAATAATGTAAAATAATTCAGTTTTTTTTAACTCTTAATTTTAAAGTCATAACTCAAACTCAAGTGCTTCCTTTAATTTACATCTTATTTTGTTTTTTCATTTACTTCAGTGTAAAAGAGAATTTTGTACAGAATCACCTCATCAATATTTTAGAAAATTCTTTATTTTACACTTTGCTTTTCTATACTGTAGCATGTAATTTAAGTTTAAAACCTGCATGATAAAATTTTCATTCAACCTATTTTACTCATTGCTTTGAAATATAAAAAAACTAAATGAACATTATATGAAATTGTTAACCTGTTAACTCTTCTGCAGTCTTAAGTTTTTCACCACTACTGTCTTTTGTATAAACCAATTACTTTCAATAACCGCGTAAGTTTTATAATCACTTATAATCCAATTGTAATTTTACATTAACTATTAGTAGAGTACATTAACTTACCAAGGCAATACACATGTATATATAACATAAGACTGGTCACTGGAAGCCATCCCCAAAACTGCATATCATATTTAAGATCTTCAAAGAAAAAGTACATACCAAGGATTCCCTATAACAATAACACAAGAAGGTATTAGAATTTTAAGAAGATATTGTAAGTATGCTCTCTGTTATGGTTTTTTTTTTTTACTTATAAAGTGAGTTAAAAGTTAAATTTAAATCTAATGTAAACTTATAAGTAACTACTAGTGAATAGTTAGAGGAAGGAATTTTTTAATGGAATAAAAAAATTTTTGATTAAAAACTGCTTTAGCCTAAATTTTTTTATTGTAACAGATGCTACTGTCAAAGGTAATTTCTCTATGGACTTTAGCCCTATGCTGGATAACCTACATTCAAATAATTTTGTTTATGGAATTCCACAAACCTATCTGCCTAATTTTTCTATTCCAGTACCTACAATTGTGACTGACTAAATTTCTTTTAAAATCTGTCTGATCTAAGATGAATTAATTTTAGATCTTTTACGATAAAAGATCTCGTTTTTTCATTTACTTCAGTGTAAAAGAGTTTTATACAGAAACACTTTTTTTCATCAATATTTTAGAAAGTTCTTTATTTTACATTTTGCTTTTCTATATTGTAGCATGTAATTTAAGTTTAAAACCTGAATGATAAAATTCCCATTCGACCTATTTTACTCACTGCTTTGAAATATAAGTTTTGTTTGTATATAAACTGAGATATATTAACAAATAACAGAAAGGAATAAAGAATGAATCAAACCACTTTATGAACTGACTACTTAAAAAATTAAAAAAATGTTTAAGCTATACATTTTTTGTAGCCTGAAAACTATTTTAAGAATCTGTTTTGATGATTATCCTCAAATTCTGAATATTGAATATGAAAAATTATCGATTTGCGATAAACTGCTCTTATTAATTTATCCCCATCACTCTTAAACATTTGAGCTTATTTTTTGCAAATATAAATAGTCTTGGTTATTCCAATAGAGGTAATTATCAATCATTATAGCTAAGAACTTCACTAGTGAAGACTGTTCTATAATATTATAATTTATAATGACATCATTATTATTTCCATTCTGATATATACTCAGTAGTATGCAAAATAATCTGAACACAAGAAATGTTTTGTTTATTTCTATAATATGGTTATACTGCTTGACCACATCCAGTCATTAAGTTTCTTTGTAATGTGAGGTTAATGTTCTTTGGTTATTTAGCAACTTTCATATTATAAATAGCGCTTTGTGAAATTTTTCCATTTTTTATTACCAAATTATTTTTTCATATTTTTTGTTTATATTCTTTACTATATAATAATGGACATAACTCCAAGAGAGCATTTAAAGACTGTCTCTCCTTCTGATCATATCAGTATGACACAATGTGACAAGTAGTTTTGAGTGTCACCCCACTTGCCGCTAAGCAAATACAGCGGCAAGTGACCTACTAAATTTTGATCATATTATGTTCACTACATTTGCAACATTCTTGTCAATCTTGTTTCAACAAAATAGATAAAATAATTCTGATTATAATTTCTGAAGTAATAAGTGAAATGGATATTTTTCAATGCTTCATCATTAATTTTTGAACTTTTCCAGAAGTATGAACACTTTTAATAAATCATACCTGCCAAGGTTTGGTCATATGATGTTCACCATTTTTTACAAAACTTTGTAATGGCATCAGTTTTATTCATACAAAAGCAATATTTCATAATTAGAATGTATGTTTCCTAATTCTTTATTAAAAATATTAGTAAAAGTAGAATATATCACTTTCATAATTTTTTTTTATTTCTACAGAAGTATAAGAACTATAAATTGAATCTACTGAGTTTTAAGCATGATGAACAAGCAGAATTATCAACAGAATACCTACATACATAATTATCTACCTTGTCTTACCAATTCTAGTCAAATCTTGTTCAAAATAATCATTTTTATAAATACAACTGTAATACATTTTTAATAATTTACGTTTGTATTTTTGTTGACTGATGATTCCTTCATTTTTACAGAAGCAGAGTTGCACTGGTCCCGGAATGCCATCCTGGAACGGTTTCTCTGGGAGAAATAAAAAATTTTTTCACATAAAATTTGTTTTAACTTTAAGTCTGGCCTATGTTTTAACATATTATCACTTTCTTATATGATGTGTGATGAAGGACACTGCTGTAAATTATTAAAATCAGACCAGAAGAAAGTGGTTCTATTTTTTTTTATCCAGAGGCAAACAGTGACAAAATAAGTCGCTGAAAATCTGATTCACAAAAAAATAAAACATTTGACATGAAAAGACAAGTTTTTCTTCTTATCAATGTAAACATCAAAATGAGAAATGAATGTGCATTTTTCATAAAACTGATATGTAGCCAGCTGACATGTAGCCAACTGTGGTTGTGGACCATATTCTTTTTATCTACTATAACACAAAATCAAACATTTTGGTACTGGAAAACCTATAAGTGCACACCTATACAGAAATATAGCAATACCATGTCTACCATGACACATGGTAGATATGATTTGGCTTCTACATTGGGCCAACATGATTTCTACTACATATACATTTTCTACCCCTGGACAATTTAAATTAAGTTATAAAAAGGCATCGATTAAATTTTTAGAAGTAATTAAAAAATTAAATTGAGATTACTTCTAATGCTAGTTTGAAAACACTTTTCATTTTAATATAAGTATATGACTACAAGGTTTTCTAACCAGAATAAATAATCTCTGTTAATTAAATTTCTCCTTAATTTTCCGGACTCTTTTATGTAAATATTTTTGCTATATTTAATATTTTTAACTTAGGCTGTTTTGCAACGATATATGTCTAGATTACAGTGTTATCTTACCTGTATATCAGTACTATTTGATTATATGCTGTGTTTTATACAATTTATATTAATAGAAGAGGAAGATTATAAGGGCTATAATTTCAGCCATAACAGGAATGTCTGTTCTACATTATAGAATTTTGAACCAACATTATGTATAAATACAGCTTCTAAAAAAAAAAAATAACTGAATTGCTTAGTTAAGAAAAATAATCAACTGAAAAAAGTATTTTCTTATTCTGTAAAAAAATCTAGAAAAATAAAAATTATACCTGAGCAAGGCACATCCCTAAAGCAGAAAAGGCAAGTGGAGTCTTAAATCCAAATCGTTTGACAAGTGCGGGAGTGATGCAAGCTGAAATTAACTGTACAGCTCCTACAATCATAGCAGATACACTAGGAGACAACGATGCACCAGTCTTCATAAAAATTGGCTGAGCATAGAACAGTACAACATTAATACCACTGAACTGTTGTAACAACATCAAACCACAAGATAAGTAGAGAGCTTTCACACATCCTGGGCTACCAATTAGTTCTTGAAACTTAGATTGCTGACCAGAATGCAAACCTTGTTCAAGAGATGCCTGAAAAAAAGCAACATAAAAATTCTCACACAAAATGATCAAAAGGCTCAAAGATTGAATTACATAATGTCCATAAAACATTACTGCAATCAAAAATGACAACATACAGATTAATGCAGATATTATGTATCATTACCCAAATAAAGAGTCAAATGCAAAAAAGATGAGGGTCACTTTATTCTAGTTTTTCATTACAGCAGTTTCTGTGATACTAAGTAATTAGTCATACTATGTAAGAGTGTTTTTTTATTAAAACTTTGAAATTTATTATATTTTAAAACAATGTTTTAAAAAGGAAGTAAAACTTCCTTTATAATACATATATGTTAATACTACAAAAAAAAAATCAGGAAGGATTAGGGTCCCATATAAACATCTAAGCTACTTCATTCTGTTTTTATAGTGAGGTAGACTTTTCAAAGTAAGTTCTTCTTTCTGGTCCACTGCTTCAAATTTATCTAATTTTTTTTCTTAGAATCTAGTAATATTTCATAATCTAAAAATAAACTATTAGGTTAAATTAGTTTAGGTTGGGTCTCTAATGTTAACTGTTGTAATTTTTCGTTTATCTTACACATAAAACTGTAATTTTAGTGTTTAAAAGTGAGTAATTATTTATTTATATTAAAAGTTTAATATTACACTTATAAAAAAAAAGTTTATACTTGTTACCTTCACGGGTTTGTGGAGGTAGAGAATGATCCATTGTAAAGGGGTATTGTTCCATTGAACAGTGTTTGAAGTTGTGTCTTGGAACGTAATGGCTTGTACGTCCAATAGCCATTAAAACTTGCCTTTTTCTCTACAAGTCTACTGTTATGTATTTCTCTTATGGGTACATCTTAAGAGTAGAATTCTTGAAAAAATGAAGTCCACTGATGGAAAAAAGCTAAATCTGTTTCAATTATTTCGAATGGAAAACATATCATCCAGGAACTTTTTATCACCAATATCCAGTCCTTAGGAGTATCTACTGGGTACTTCTGATTAATTAAGGACATATTTCGATTACACTCTAGATATGAGTGTCCTCTTATTGGAAAAATTAATTTGATAAAATCAAGTTTTTTAAATATTTTCTTATTTTGACCACTACACTAATCACAAAAAATGTACAACCTATTTACATCTGGGCTAAGTTTAGTATGTATGTAGTTTTGTAACATTGAAATGATTTCATTTGCTCCTTTTTTACTTTCTATTTGAGTATAACAATAAAAACCAGATCAACTTGTTGACAAACTGTTTATGTTAGAAAGATAGAACGACAGCTGTCTCCTGTAATAATCATCATTTGTGAATAGATTAAGCAGATTTAAGTTTTTTCGAAGATCTATAGTAAGTGCTTTGGTATCTTTACATTTCATGCTTATCATTCTATCTTTTTTTCTTTCTTTGATAAAACATTCTCACCTTTCTGAGGTCCATCCGATTTTCCGTTTCCTTCATTTCTATTTCCTGTAAAATTTTCAATTTCTCAACATTTTACACTGAACGAACAATCATTTAACTTCAAGTTACCTTTAATTCTACTTGGTACTTAGCACACATGCTGCAGGTATCACTATGAGAATACCCGAGGCTAATGTTGAATTTAAAATTAAAAATGTTCCGATAAAACTGAAGTGAAACCTGATTTTTACAACTATAAATTTTTGTACAATTCATATAATTTTTAACATTCAGATGTTCAAAAGGTAAGCTTTTTGTCTTCTGAAGGGCTTGATTTCCCTTTAAATGATTTAATATGATCAATCACTGTTTGGGTCTTTTCTTCAGGCATCCTATAATGCTTATGGTCATAATGTCCTCTTAAATCTTCTGGAACCCTAGTTTTGAGTGCTTTCTGTATGGTTCAAACACATTTTGCAGTAATCCCATACAAAGATAAAAAGGTCAACAAATTGGAACCTTTTCAAATTGATAAACATCAGTTTTTATTCTTACCTTGTAAGTGTATGTGTTTTCACAGAAATTAGCTTCCTTTTCTAATTTCATGAACACTAATCAACTGCTAAGTAAGGAACCATTCATTTCTTCTCTTTACATGGTTTCTTCTCTTTAATACTATTTACTTTACTACAATTTATTCTCTTTACTACTAACCTCTTGTATATATTTAAAGCACTTCAAATGTTTGCAGTTGCAATCACTGTCGTTTAATGTGTGGCTAAACTTAGTTTTTTCATTACTTCAGACAACTGACCAAAACAACTTTTTTTTTTTTTTTTTGAAGTTTAAAGAGAAGCTGCACAATCACTTTCAACTGATCCATTTTCACAGCTTTCTTCATCACTTAACATTATTAGGAATAATTTACGCTAACTTTTAATATAAATAATAAAAATAAACAAAATTACTCATTGGAACAAACAACAGTTTTTAGAGACATTTGTTGACAACACAGAATCCTACAACCAGCTGGCTGAAATATGCAGCGCTGCCAACCTCTGACTGACTCACATCCCTGTTGTAGTGTAAGTCAGTGACCATCATCTTGTAATGTACAGCAAAATAAAAATTGGCCATAACTTGAAGACTATCATTTGTTTTTTTGCAAAACAGACAACTGTAGCATCTTCTACTTAGCAGCAGACACACTTTCCATTTCAAAACTCAAATATTAAAAAAAATAACCCTTATCATTTTTGCAGTTGTCTCTTCTTCAAATGTAATATAATATTAGTTAACATAACATTAGGTAATATAACATTAATTTAACATTTCATTCATCAAATATTCTTACAATGATAATTAACCGGTGAACAGAATACAAGATATAAATTAAAGACTTGGATTAAAGATTTTAAAAAAATACACATTAGTAAAGAAATTAGAGATTTTTTTATTATAACAGTCAGTCAGGTTTCAGAAATAACTTAAGTTGTTACACCTATCTAAGTTACACATACATCTCTATCTACATATATTACATAAATAAGGGAAACCATTCAGAGCTCTCAGATTAATTTTAGAAAGCAGGCTTAAGAAGAATAAAGCTCCTACACTTATATCTTATACATCCACAGATAGAAAGAATTTCAATAAATAAGTAAAGAATGGAATAAAATCATTAAAATATTATCAACATTTGGACTTATTTCAGGGAAAGAAAAATTACCTATAATCTGTAAAAAAAAATCTAACAGTAGTTATAAGAACACAAGATGAAGAAAGGTAGCTGATTCAATCAGGAGTGAGATAATAGTGTAACCTGTGTCCCATTGCTTTTCAACTTTATTATAGAAAAATGCAATTCAGGAATTGAAAGCCCTCCTCAAAAAACACAAAAAACTGAGATTAGAATAACTTCCAAGGAGAAAAGATATAAACATATTCAGTGATGATTACATTCTTCTGATAGGGAGAAACTAAAGAGTTAGAAGAAATATTGAATGGGATGAAGAAATACAAATCAGGATCTACTGCTAATGAGAAAACAATATTGTTTTGTGTTTGTTATTATCAACTAAACAGGGTGAAAGAGTTTATACTTTGAATGATATATCATTCATAATGGCAGTTTTTCCCAAGTAGACATAGTGTTTCTTAATAAATAAAAATCAAAACATTGGTTGAATCTACAATTATTTGTGTGTAATCAGTAACATAACTTCTGTTTACCATCCTTAGTTAAACCACCATTAGTATGAAAAGAAAAAAATCTTGGTTTTTTTTTTGGCAGATTTGGAAATGTGAATTTCAAATGATAACAAAGAAAAACAGGTTGAGATAAGAATCTGAAACGTGAAATACATATTTATTAAATTACCATTTATGATCTAACAAAATTTCAATCTAATCAAATGATTTTTAAACCACTGCCATTTTAAAATCAGTGCAATAGTGCTTTGTTTAAAAAAAAAAAAAAAAAAACATATTTTTTACGTTTTAATGCATTTCATGATAAGCATGGCATTGTTTTAAGATTTAGTCACAGGAAAATTTTTGATTCTAGTATTTCCAAAATAATAAAGTGATGAAAGCTAGTGATGAAAATATACAGTATATACAATAATAATAGTATTATAAAATAATAATTATTATAAAATATGTAAAAATTCCATTAAAAATAGCTGTCTTTTTTTACCACCGGTCAGCCTCAACAACAATGTGTTGACAATTGTACTTGCCTCTACCAAAAATGTAATCTTGCATTAACAACATGTTACAGCATCTGATTTCTTAAATAAGAATTTTGCTACTACAGCAGAAATTATTAAAGAAAACTGACAACAAATAAGGTAGTTACTGACCAATTTACCTGTATTTTGTACATTGTTGTTTATAGGATATTCACTCTTGAAATGTGGACTATTTTGGTTGAAATTTTAAAAATATGAACAGGACACCTACGAATGATATTAGTACAATAATTCTCTCCAGTTGATTAAGTTGATTAATATGATTTGATTTTTCTCATGCAAAATGTTCTGTACATATAAAACTGCAATGCTGGAATAAAAATTGAATATGCTTAAAAAAAAGTTTAATGCTTATCTTAGCTTATTATCGTTTTGTAGATTTTTAAATTTGGCATTTTCAGAAAATAACTAAAAACCTATATTTCTCTACCCATTAGTAGTAATTTAATTGAATGTTTGCACAGAAACAGTAAGATTTCCATCATTATTATTTATTTACTTTTTAATGTAAAGCTACAATAACACAAACACAAGTATCATTTTCAATGAGTGCAGAGTTTTAATGTGACTTGAATTCAGGACAAAGTTTTACTTATGGATGAAATGATGGTCATTTGTAATATAAAAACCTTTATATATATATATATATATAATATATATATATATATATATTTTTTAAAAATAAACAAGAAATGTTACATATATGACAGAAATAAGTTTTTGTTTTCACCTGAATCATTGCAATTTCTCTCTTAGCAGCTGTAACAGATACGTTTCCTCGCAGCCACCGCAGGTCTTTCATAGCCTTGTTTTTATTTCCCTTGGCCAACATGAAATGCGGAGATTCTGGTATGCAGAAGAATAAGATAAAAGTCACCAAAGGCATAATACTGGAGACAAATATCAGTATAGTGTATCCAACATATGGACCAATAGAATACTCCAGCATATACCCAAGAGCAAGAAATACTTCAGATGAAGAGGCCAATGCAGCACGCATAGTTCTCTGGTCAGACAAAAATATTAAGAGATGATAACATCCTAAAGTAAAATTCTTGTTCTCTATTTTAAAATGTAAGTTAATTTTCTATGTTACAACAATCTAACAATTTTTACTCAGTCAACCTCACCTTTCTGTTATTATCAAAACTAAGTAAGTCTAATACTATTCATAAATTATATACAGCTAAGTCAAGGCATAAGTAACAGTATAAAAGTAACTAATAATAGTTGCAATAATTCAAACATTTGTTTGAAAGCACTCGATGACTTATTTACTTTAATAAGAGGAATTCATTTTTAGTAGGTCAATAATCTGATTTTTTCTTTTGTAACTTAAAACGCTTTATTTTTTATTATTAAAACATTAGCCTTTAACAAAAATAATAAAAAAATCTACTTTTAAATAAATACAGAAATTTTTAATAACATAGGATTAATTTATTTCAGTTAAAATAAATTTAGTTTTAAAATCTGTATTTCAGTAAAAGTGCTTTTGTAAGGATTCCCCTTCCGGATTCCAACGTATTTGGAAACTACTTGAATTATAAACTTTGTTTTTAAACTAATTTTCTTTATGGTGTAAATTATATAAAATTACATTCTTTTTTTTGAACCTATAAAACTATTTAACAATTGAATATTTCAATAACAATATATAAGTTTATTTTAATGAATGGCTCTGTGGATATGTTTTGCTAAAAAAAAGTCTATTTAGGTATTAAAGATATGCATGTTTCTGATTCCTCACTTTTCCAAGTGACTGCAGAAACAACTCTTCCCAACAGCCAAATACAAAAGTACTTTAGTTGTATATATGATTCCAAGCAGTGAACATAATCAGGGTTTGAATAAGTACTTCATTTACAAAAGTTTACTAAATAAATATGAAGGAAGATATTGATGCGGATTGTACTCACTAGTAGCCATGGAAGGTACTCACAAGAACATGGAGGTTGCCTCCAGTTTGGTACATGAGTGTTAACAGTTCTCTCTTCCTTGAATTTAAAGTGAGTTTTAATCATACATAAAAAATCTATTTTGCTTAACAAGATCTTATGATACAATATTTTCATATTTTGAGACCAAGATGTATGTTGGAGATAAAATGTAAAAAATGAACATGACATAAAAATGTTAATATATTTCAGGGAAAGCATTAGTGAAAAAATTCAACATTCTCAGGTATTAGCATTTTATTTATCAAATTTCATAAAAGACATAAAAAAATTGTTCTTAAAAATAAAAAAAGTAATGACGCAACATAAAGCATATATTATCAGTTAAATGACATTAATAAACTAAATATTTTTTTAAATTGCATTTATCAATTCAATTTTTATTTTAAAAAATGTATATATTTATTAGCCTGAATGCTGCTTTGATCTTTTATAAAGCTTCTATTGGCTGTTAAATAAAGCCTATGTAATACTAAAGAACATGATCTGGATTCTCCTCGCTGGGAGTTACAGGCAGGCATAAAGTTAAAAATCCAACCAGCGGGCCGACCTGCCTTGCTGGATGTTCAGCTGGTGGGTAGAAAGGTCCGTTAGAGTTAAAGGACACTCCTTTGGACTGCAGGTCCGACTCAGGGGAGGGTGTATAAAAAGGTAAACAAAAACAGTAATAAAGAACATAACTACCATGTACAATCAAATTATATGTAGTAGTTTCAAAATTAAATTAAATGTCAAAATTATGACACTCATCATATAATGTCTATTATCAATCCAGTCATTGTGAAAGTCTGCTGCTGATGAAATTAAGAACATAACAGATCATTAAATAATAATGGAAGGAAGAAAATACAAAGCAATATAAAATGTTTTTAACGCAATACAAACGATTTTAAATAAATTTGTTAACTTTAAATAGAAATAACTTTCTATAGTCATCTATCCCGAAATAATAAACACTTTTGTAAATTTACTCTTTAAATGATATGCAATAAAATTAAAAAGAAATTAAAATATATAAAAACAGTTCTATGAATCATATTTATTCAACTATCATGCACAACTGTCTTGCAACTACAAGGAACAAATAATTGTAAGAACTCTCCAGTACATAAAAATATTACAACTACGAGCACACAATATCATTGAAGTACAAAATATTATTTAATTAAATAAGAGTACTCATACAACAACAATTATTAAGAGACACATAATTTCTGTATATGAAAATTTCTTATGAAATTTAAGCGAGACAATTTAATAAATGTCTTAACAAAATGACATATATCCTGGTTTCAATTCAGACTTCCCTTGCTGGATTTTTAATGTTTAAATATGTACTTTCTTTCATTAGGTTTTTGTTCCTTTTAATCAGATTACTGAGTAACATCAGCAAGAGGAAAAAAAAGTGAGAAATTAAGATAGAAATTACAACGTACACGATACTACAGTTATAACAATGATATTTAAATCTTTCACGCTGATACAATGCCTATCAATTATATGTTTTGAGATTACTTTGTTCAGTATGCTGCAACATAATAAGTTTTAAGACAATGCATAATAGCATTAATTAAAAAATGGTATAATGGATTAATACATAATGGCATTAACAACCTAAAATTTCATATGCAAAAATTATAAAACAGAAATTTTTCTTTAATGCATAGGCAGATAGTCATTAAATCCTACAAAATGCATTATTTTAACTGGACTATAACAATTTCCAGAACAAACATTCACATAAAATGGAGTAGAATATAGAACAAAAAAAAAAGTAAATAATAGACAGACAATAAATTGAAGACTGTTGAAAAATGTACTCAATAACAGAATATAAACAAAACAATTTGTATCTTCTACAGCAGTAAAATAGTTCACCTAATTTTTATTTTCTAAACATTTTTTTTCTCTATTACACTGCCTTTAAACCAGAAAAAACAGATTGCCACTGGCTTAAAACAGATTTTTCTTCTTCTGTTAAAGAAATTCTTCCAGAATTGGCAATATTGAAAAAACTAAGTGGATTGAACCTCTAAATAACTTGAATCACAGAATGATTATAAAAACATGCATTCAATATCTATGTACATATGATAGAGTATTAAAAAAAATTATGATACAATTATAATATGTTAGGAAACTAAATATGAGAGGAAAATTCATGATGCGGCATACATAATTTACACTAACATTTAAAAAAAAATTATTTACGTGAACTCATGTATAAAAATGAAGTGATCAGTGAGAAATGTGATACCATAAAGTAAAAGCGACTAATAATGTTAACCAATAGTAAAATGGTTTCTTTTTAAATTTTATACAATAAATTTATAAATAAAATGAGTTAAATGAGCTTGAACAGAACAACTAAAAGCAAATATAAATTATAAAGATTAATAAACCAAGAGGCACAAATTATAATGTAAAAAATTACAAATATAAAAATACAGCAACTCGCCAAGCACCAGTCATTAGATGTGGTCACTGACATAACAAGAAAGTAAGCTTTATAACAATATATTTTTTTGTGGACTGAATACATAAAGCAAATTGTATTTTTTTTCAACGTGCATATCTTGCAGTATTTGAAATTTTATATTAACATTTCACACGGAAAAAAATGTATCACTACGTTGGTAGACAAAATAGTTTCTTTCACACAGTCTATTATTAATTTCCATAAAGTAATGCATAAGTAAATTAATAGAAACTGATAAAAAATAAATAGTCAACATTTAATAAAAATTAGCTGAATTCATATAATAAATGTAATCCACAAAATTTGAAGTAAATTAGGAAAATGCATGGCACATGGAATGAATAGTTCTTTTTGTTCTTTGTATTGATTAATGAATAAAAATTTTAATCCTAATTTGTTTAGCCAAAACTGTTGTTTTATGTGCAATTAAACTGCAGTTTAATTTAAAACTGTTTGTTTAACCAAAACTGTAAAGGAAGATATAAATTCCAGTAATATTTTGCTTATAAACTAATTCAATATAAAAATTTTATTAATTATAGATGTGCAGAAAAATCATTTTGTATGAATACCATAGAACTATACTGACTGCCTGGTGATTAATTTCATTACAGAATGCGGTAAGCAGTATTTAAACTAAGTAAAACACTTTTTGTATTAACTCCTTTTTTTTTTGTCTTCAGTCATTTGACTGGTTTGATGCAGCTCTCCAAGATTCCCTATCTAGTGCTAGTCGTTTCATTTCAGTATACCCTCTACATCCTACATCCCTAACAATTTGTTTTACATATTCCAAACGTGGCCTGCCTACACAATTTTTTCCTTCTAATATTAACTCCTAAGAGTTAAATATATTTTTATACTTTAAAAGAATAATAATTATGTATATCATGACTAAGAATTGTAGGTTAATTTAATCTTAAGTTAGATTACAACATAATTATTATGGAAATTAGTATTTATGCTATAACTGAGTTCAGTATTAGTTTCCAAAAAGTGTATGCAACAGCAAAAGGAAAAAATAATTAATGATTTCATTTGAATTCATAAATTTATCAGGTTAAATATTTTCAGTCCTACCGACCTTATTTCCTTAAGTTGTTCCATTTCCTTAAGTTCAGAATCAGTATGTAATTGTTTTCTGCAGAAAGTAGTGCATTAATTTCTTGATTTACACTGTATGTGCCAGTCTTATTATATACTGCATGTAAAGCATCTATTAAATAAGAAGCATACTTAATAGTTGTTTTCTCGCAGTGCAATGATGTTCATTAAATAGCTTGACTCTATTGTAAAGAATCAGAAGATGTCACTTATAGGGCTGAATACACTTGCACACTTGGATTGCAGGGGGTTTGGTATAAAACAGTACATTTAACTCAAAAAAGAAGACAATAGGAAGTTTCCCGTTATCTTTTTCATTCATGAAGTTGTTACTTCATTCCTCATTTCCCTAATAAACTTGCTATGCAATACTTGTTATTACTGGTAATAGTTTTGCTATTTTCAGGAGTGACTGGTGTCTCATGCCATATTATCTACAACCATTTTTTATGACATGTAACTTACAATCGTATCAAAAATGCATGGATTCATCATCTACCATTCAGTAATAAATTAAATTTATTCTGATAAAAAAACTTCATAAATAGTAAACAAAATTTAAGATACCAACTAATTGATAACATTAAATATATTAAAATTCATTACAAAATGACATGGAATGACAGGACACAAGATTGTGAGAAGGAATAGCTGCAATCATGCAGCAATGAATTTTGTATAGTTAAATTAATTAAGATACCATGTTTTTATAAAGTTATATACTTATTATTTAATTTTTTAAAAAAGACACAGAAGTGAGGCAGCGTAGAAAGTACAGCAATTTATTATTAAACAGATCAGTTCTATTAAAAATATTTATGAAACGAATCAAAGATAGTTCAATAAATGGATAAAGTACAATAAGTTTTAAAGTACTGCGCTGCTTTTTCTATTTGCGTTTTCACAATAATTAACAACTAAAATTCCATTTACCATGCAAAATCAAAAAATGACAAAATACGAGCAAGGAATGGAAAATACTAGTAAAGGTAAGAGCAAAGAGTTAATGCAAAAATACTGAAAAACTGCAAATTGGTTTAAAGCAATCTTTTGAATAAATAAGAAAAACCCCAGCATTCTTTCATGGTAAATTTTTAATATTGTTATTTATGTTTAACCTAGATTTTACTATCAGTTATGACAACAAATCAGCAACTGATTTTTTCTTTTTAATCCAATGAATAATGCTGTGTACACAAGTTTAAAGAAAATCATATCTTATAAAAGTAAATCTTTAACTCATTTCAATCCAGCAGGCACATCAACAGTTTGAAGTAACATTATTACTAAAATCTTTTAAAAAATAGATGGTTATCTGAATTTCAGTATACAATTATTTCATGAAATAATAATTAAAATTTAATAAACCATAACAGAGAACTTTCAAATTATACATGGGAGAAAAACATATCTGGGTTAGAATATCTACAAATATCACTAGGAACTGATCAAAAATTGTATTTCTAAACTGATCTATAGGATAATTAACAGTACACAGCGTTCATAATAAAATACTGGTATGGAAACAGCTTAAAATCTTCTCAATTAAAACTAAGATGATTTCTGTTCTTCATAACCAGTAAAAAGTAAATGAATTATATTAAAAAAAAAGAATTTATTTTCAGTGAAGTGTTTAATGTATAATTTCTGTTTACTATACGAGATGCTACCCAAAAGTTCGGGGAATTAGAATTTCGCGCGCAATCCATTGCTGGTACGACCTGCTGCCGTTACATGTGGCTAAAAGTACTCTTTGAGAATCAGTGTTCCAACAGCTGTAAAGGTGAGATGCTGCATTGTTGGCTTTCGTGCGGTTGTGTTTTACTGCTTCGGCGAAGTGCTAAACGGCAGATTTTAAAGAGCAAAGAACCTGCATCAAATTTTGCTTCATGCTTAAAAAACTGGTGCAGAAACTAATCACATGCTTGTGGAAGAATTTGGTACCAATACTATGGGTAAAAGTAAAACTTTTTTGTGGTATAAACGATTCAAAGATGGACGAATGACAGTCGATGACAATGAGCGTTCAGGAAGAGCATCAACAAGCGCAACACCGGAAAACATCGTGAAAGTGCGAGAGGCTATTGTTGCAGATCGTAGACAAACAATCCATGATGTTTGTACAAACGTACAAATGTCATATGGGTCCGTGCAACGCATCTTGTCGGACAATTTGGACATGAGACGCATTGCTGCAAAATTCGTACAGAGACTGTTGAACAGCAACCAAAAACAAAATCGCGTAGCTGTCTGTAGTGAATTGAAAAATTCAGCAAGAGATGACCCTAACTTCATCTCCAACATCCTAACCGATGATGAGAAATGGGTGTACGGGTATGACCCTGAAATTAAGCAGCAGTCGTCGCAGTGGAAGTCACCAAGTTCACAGCGACCAAAAAAAGCACGACAAGTTCGCAGCAACGTGAAGTCCATGACGATTGTTTTTTTCGACATCAAAGGCATTATCCATAAGGAATTTGCTCAAACTGTCAATGGGATGTTCTATTGGGAAGTTTTGAAGCGGTTACGTGAAAGCATTAGGCGCAAACGTTCAGATCTGTGGGGTAACAACAGCTGGGTTCTGCACCATGACAAGGCGCACATATTGCTAGCCGTTTGGAATTTCTTGGCTTCCAAAAAGACGGTAGTGATTCCTCACCCACCCTATTCACCTGACCTTTCCCCGTGTGACTTTTTCCTCTTTCCGAAAATAAAATTTCAATTGAAAGGCCGTTGTTTTAACACAATTGAGGAGGTTCAGGAAGAAACGCAGAACAAGGTTGGAACACTTACACCTGCAGACTTCCAAGGATGCATGGAATCATGGGAAAAATGCTGGGATCATTGTGTTGATGCCCAAGGGGATTACTTTGAAGGAGACAGTGGAAATTATAAGTTATGGTAAGCTATTTTATTTTTATGGTAAAATTCCCCGAACTTTTGGGTAACACCTCGTACACTTCCAGATCAGTTCTTCAAATTTCACTTACAAGTAACTATAAAGTGATATAAAGTTTAAAGTATCCGAATAGTTTAAACATCATTTTAATACAAATATAATTGACAGACTGAATAATTTAGAAATCTTCAATTGTAAGATGTGCCAGCAGGAAATTCAGTTTATCATTAAAATAAATCAACTAATTACAGATCTAAAGGAATAAAAAAAAATTATAAATAAATAGGTTTCACTAATTTTAGCAAAATTTTTAATACTGATAACTAACTCAGGTTTCAAAATATGTCAGTTGTACTTGAATGGTATTCATAGATTCTTACGCGTTTGCCATACGTTGAAGGTAGACCGATTTCAGCAACCCCTTTGATGATTTCTGGAACACCATGGTTTCTCGCACCAACTCAGCGAGTGTGATGACGGGTGAACTCCTGTTCACTGTTCAACTTTATTACTGTGTCATACAACAAGTCATAAATAACACACTAGATAATGTGATTTCTCCGTTCTCTTCTGACATTAAAAGTAAAATACTCATTCCAACATTGCAATCACACTAACCAAAACACACCTCAGCATTCTCAGCTCCAACATTCCAAATTAAATTTTGAATAGATTAGATTTTAAGTTAGTTTATAAATTATAGGGAAGCAAAACTACTAGTTTTATTTTTATTGAATCAATGTATTTGCATATATTGTATATACAAGAATGATTAATTAATGCATGATATATATATATATATATATATATATATATATTCTTTTAAAACAAAACTGCAAGAGACTATTTATGACTAGACACACACATAAAAAAACACATATATCCAAACATTCTTTTAAAAAAAGAAGAAAATTTTCAGTGTAAACCATATTAAACTACAACTAGAATAATTATATTAGTATCCAAATGTTAAAATATTATAAAGAATAAAATACTAGATTGTTTTTCTTTTCCACAATGTACATATTTTTTTTGTTAAATTGTTTTATTCTTTTAAATAAAGATTTTAAATATGCTTTAAATATTTAGAAAAACAATGACCTGTAATACTTTCATAAAAAAAATGTAAACAGATGAACATAAAATATCATCATTACCTCTGCTATTTCACCAACATACATTGGTACAGCAGTAAAGACAATAGCCACAGCAACTCCTTGAATAAACCTTGCTAAGTAAATTACTTCAGCAGAGGCTGCAAATCCAAGCACAATCCAGGAAAAAAGATGAAGAGCAGTTGAGGAAATAAGTGTCTTCTTTCGACCAACATTGTTTAAAAGCAGGCCAGCAACAACTGGCCCAACAGCTGCTCCCAACATAAGGAATGATGCAATTAAAGATGCTACCTCATTGTCTACTCCTTTAAGCCATGACTGTTCAGATTGCAGTTGTGGTAATGTAGGAGAAGTCCATGAAAGTGAAGCACCACATGAGAAGAATGCCAGATTGGCTGAAATGCACCAATAAAAGTAATAAAAAAAATTTTAACTCAATATAATAATTTTATTCTACAAATTAGAATATTCTCAACACACATTAACCTCAATATACAAGGGATAGAATTCGAAGAAATCTAGATATATAATTCTGATTTCTTTTGGAACAAGTGAACTGTTCTGAAAATGGTATTAAAAGAATACATTTTCAATAACAAACTAAGACCTTTTTAAGCCTAACAGACATTCTTTTACTTTTTAAAACATTTTTAGTCATTAGAATACTAACATACATTCTAAACACTCTTCTGGTCAACATCATAGCAAGTTATTTTTATTTCTTGAATGTACTTTTATACTCAGAAAAGTTTAATGGATTATTTGTGTAGTTTATCTTTAACTGTACCTATTCATATAATATATTACTGTTCAACAGAAGTGTATTTTAAAAAGTTGTTGTGATGTGGTCCCTTTTTCTGTATATATACACACATATATATATATATATTTTTTTTCTAAAATCAATCCTTTCAGGAATCATATTCCTCTGCACTATACAAATTGTATTAATCCAATCAACCCAAGTACAGAATTAATAAAATAAAATAAAATAGGATGACACCTAGCTTATTCCATAATCCAAGCAAGAGTGCTTTCACGAGTACCTTGCATCATCAGCTGCTATATAATTTTTCTATTTTTTTTTGTTGCAAATTACACATTAAAATTGTACATTAAATTTAAAATTGTTAAAAGATCTTTTTCCAATTAAATCAAAACAGAAATAAGTTTTTTTTTATATTCAAAATTTTAAATTGTAAATTAAAATTAAATATTGCATATATACAAAGTATGAAGTAATTAATAAAAAAATTTAATTAAAAGTCAAAATTAAAATTAATAATAAAAATAAAATAGAACTTCTTGTAGACTAGCGAGCCAAAGTTATGTAATTGTACAGAGTTGAAATATTATGAATTATCAATGTCTAAAGAAGTGTTGCTATCTACAGCAGCTTTTATGTGTGTCATCCTCATATTCTGTATGTAGGTTGATCAAATTAAATTTACTTTTATATTTGAAAATGTAAAATCTTTCTAAATGTCAAAAACCCTATTATTTGTATTAATATTGTATTTCTTAATTTCCAGTACTTCTAAATCTGTATGAATAATCGGATATTGAATGCGTATTATTAATAAAATGATCAGAAACATTAGAGAAACCCAATTTTCTACTTTTATAATATCTTAAGTGTTCATCAAATCTAGTTTTAAAGAATCTAGTGCTTTTACCTATATAAATATGGTTGCAATCATTGCATTTTATTTTATAAATACTACATAAATTGTGTAAATCATATGAAGCAATACGTATATTATTTTTTAAAAGTTTTATTAAATGGTATTTGTCTGGTATGCAGGTTTAAATAAATTTTTATCATAAACCCTTGTTATGTTTTCAATAATATTATCAGTATATACATATTTTAAATATGCATTGTCAATTTTCTGTGTGTTATTTATTGGTATTAAATATATATTAGTGTTAATTTTTGACATTAGTTTTTTTGTATATATTATCTACTAAAGATTCATTTTAACTATTATATTTAGCAATTTGTTATATATTATATATTTCTTTATTTTATTTATTATTATTTCCATCATACTTTGTGTAATTGATAGCTCTTATAACCATGTTCATATATGTATTCATTTTTATGACCACAGAAGACTTGAATATCATGTATGTTGGTTTTCTTGATTGTGGGTTTCCTATGTACTGAAGTTATGAATTGATTATTTTTATTCCTATTATTTATTTTGATACAAACATCTAAGTAATTTATTCTCTCCTATTTTTATCAATTTCAAAAGTAAATTTCAATTCCTTATGGTAAAAATTTAACTTGTTCAAAATGATTAAATGTTCATTATATATAATGGGATTATAGACCACAAAAATCAGCATACCTAGTCCAAAGTAAAGTATCATGAACATAAGTAATGCTATAAACAATTTTAATTTCAAAATTATGTAAAAAAAATTAGATATGATGGCTGACAATGGAGAGCCCATTGGTAAGTTATTTTCTTGAGTATAAACTTTGTCATCAAACTTAAAATAATTCTGTTGGCAAATATTTCTAATAATAATGATAATATTATCAATAAATAAAGGGTCTTCAGGATACTGTATTAATTTGTTTTTATTATATTGATTATTTCATCTATGGGTATGCCAGGACACATGTTACTAATGTCATAACTAACCATCCTGGTGTTATCCCACATTTTTAAATCTTTTAATTTATTTACATGATATCCAACCTACATACAGAATATGAGGATGACACACATAAAAGCTGCTGTAGATAGCAGCACTTCTTTAGACATTGATAATTCATAATATTTCAACTCTGTCCAGTCACATAACTTTGGCTAGCTAGTCTACATAAAACCCACCGGGTTGGTCTAGTGATAAGAAAATTGAGAATGCATATTTAAAATATGTATATACTGATAATATTGTTGAAAACATAACAAAGGTTTATGATGAAAATTTATTTAAACCTGCATACCAGACAAATACCATTTAATAAAACTTTAAAAAAATAATATACGTATTGCTTCATATGATTTACACAATTTATGTAGTATTTATAAAATAAAATGCAATGATTGCAACCATATTTATATAGGTAAAAGCACTAGATTCTTTAAAACTAGATTTGATGAACACTTAAAATATTATAAAAGTAGAAAATTGGGTTTCTCTAATGTTTCTGATCATTTTATTAATAATACGCATTCAATATCCGATATTCATACAGATTTAGAAGTACTGGAAATTAAGAAATACAATATTAATACAAATAATAGGGTTTTTGACATTTAGAAAGATTTTACATTTTTAAATATAAAAGTAAATTTAATTTGATCAACCTACATACAGAATATGAGGATGACACACATAAAAGCTGCTGTAGATAGCAGCACTTCTTTAGACATTGATAATTCATAATATTTCAACTCTGTACAACTACATAACTTTGGCTAGCTAGTCTACATAAAACCCACCGGGTTGGTCTAGTGGTAAACGCGTCTTCCCAAATCAGCTAATTTGGAAGTCGAGAGTTCCAGCGTTCAAGTTCTAGTAAAGTCAGTTATTTTTACATGGATTTGAATACTAGATCGTGGATACCGGTGTTCTGTGGTGGTTGGGTTTCAATTAACCACACATCTCAGGAATGGTTAAACTGACACTGTACATGACTACACTTCATTTACAGTCATACATATCATCCTCTGAAGTATTACCTGAAAGGTAATTACTGGAGGTTAACAGGAAAAAGAAAGCTAGTCTACACGCGTTATATTTTATTTTATTATTAATTTTAATTTTGACTTTTAATTTAATTTTTTTATTAATTACTTCATATTTTGTATATATGCAGTTTTTAATTTTAATTTACAATTTAAAATTTTGAATATAAAAAAAAATTACTTTTATTTTTGTTTTGATTTAATTGGAAAAGGATCTTTTAACAATTTTAAATTTAATGTGCAATTTGCAAAGAACAATTTTAATTTTAATATGTAATTTGGAAGGAAAGATTTGAAAAATAATACAGCAGCTGCTGATGTGAGGTACTCGTGAAAGTGTTCTTCCTTGGATTATGGAATAAGCTAGGTGATATCCTATTTTACTTTATTTTATTAATTCTGTAATTGGGTTGATCGGATTAATAAAATATAATATAATATATATACTGGATTGCACATACAAAATCCTGTCGAGAATCATATACAACCGATGCAAAGACCAACTTGAACTGGAACTTGGGGAATACCAAGGGGGATTTAGGCCATGGAGAGGTTGCCCGGAGCAAATAATATCCCTAAAACTTATGATGGACTTATATAAAAGACGGAAAAAACAACTAATAATCACCTTCGTCGACTTTAAAAGGGCCTATGATTGTATACACCGACCATCCATGCTGAATATTCTGAGAAACCTGGGCCTTCACCCTAAACTCGTAAACATGATAAAATTAACTTTAACCAATACCCAGTCCAGAGTGAAATTCAGAGGTGAACTCTCTCAACTCTTCTACATAAAAACTGGATTGAGGCAAGGAGACGGCCTCTCACCACTCCTTTTTAACTGCGCCCTCGAATTTGTCATGAGAAAATGGTATGAAATAAATCCCAAAAATATAAAAATGGGTACTAAGAAAAACCATCACACTAAATTGCCTAGGATTTGCAGATGACCTTGCTCTTTTAGCAAATAATATTCAAGAAGCCAAAACACAAATCATGAGCCTTCAAAACCTAGCACAAAAGATAGGGCTTCATATCTCTTTCGAAAAAACTGAACTAATGGCCATAGATCCTCTGGTAATAGAGCACATTACGGTAAACAATCAGAAAATTAAAATAGTAAAACAATTTAAATATCTAGGGGAAATAATAACTTATAATTTAAATGAAAAAGTGACATGGCAAAACAGGACAAATAAAATGATTAAATCCCAAAAATTAACTTGGTCAACATATAACAAAAAATGCCTTTCTGCTAAAACAAAACTTAAACATTATAAAACTGTAGTACAGCCAGAAGTCACCTACGGAAGCGAGACCCTTTTCAAAATCACTCAGAAAAACCGAATCGAAAAAATTCTGAAAATAGAGAGGAGAATTGTCAGAACGTGTATCAATAAAAAACACCAAAAAGAAGGCCAATGGGGGGATTGTGCCAAATGAGGTGGTGTATCGAGAAATAGAGCCTGTTACTGATACTATGCGGAAAAAAAGAATCTCTTTCTTTGGTCATCTCATAAGGACACCGGAAACAAGACTGTCAAGAAATATCATTGAAAAGCTCTGGTTCCAAAAGCTAGAAGTAGGATGGATCAAAGAAATTAGAGAAGATATGAAAGAATTGGGAATTTCCCTGACTGACCTACAGAATAAAACTGGAAAAATTACAAAGCTAAAAGATAAAAGCATTAGATTTAAACAAAAGACAGACAAACGACAAAATACAACGAAGAGGGTGTTTACGGATGAAGAAAAGAAAGCAAGATCTGAACGGATGAAGAAATACTGGGCAGCTCGAAAGAGTAAAATAACACGCTTTTCTCAGAAAAGATCCAACTAAAATTGACTTAAGTGGTCCCATGTTGGCCGTAAAAGCATAATAATAATAAATATAAATATATATACTATAAGAAAATTTATGTTGCAATTACAATTTATGTTCAGTGATTTTACTGTAGGAGGTAATGGACAAATGCTGGTGCATAGTGGACTTATACACTCACTATAATTTTCTTCAATTTAATCTCTGGTTTGACCAATTTAGTATTTTATTTATTTGTAGTAAATGTCTTCCCGGGACACTGCATTTATTCAGTGAATGTATTTTGTTTGTATGATTTTTTTTTGTATTTTGTTCTGAAAGCTAAATTAATCAAAATATATTAGCTATTTCACTGATTCTTTGTGTATGCACACTATGTATAAATTTTCTGTCCACTAACAAAGATTAATAAAATCTGGACATGTATCTACTGGAGATACCACAAATTCAAAGAACACCTAAAAACACTATAAATAACTACAGAACCAGTCTTTGCAAATCATTTTACAGAAATCTGACATATGTATAAAGATATCATTCTCAGCATCCACACTTTACATATAGCACATAACACAACTAAACAGAATAAAATTTAAATACATACTAAATTTGATAAAAACAACAAACTAAATGAAAAACCATATAAATATAGTAATTTGATTACATATTATCACTGAAGAAAGAGCCAAATAATAACATAGTAAATTCTTTTGTAAGCACAATTCCACACAATTAAAAAATGAGTTACATTTAATAATTTTTTATTTATTTTTATTTTTTCTTTGAAAAATTTGGGTGACATGGAGATGTTTAGTAGACTGTGAGTCGTATTGGTAAACACAGAGTTTAAATAAGGAGGCAAAGTTTTGTGAATATGTCTCCCATAGTTAAATGAATGTTATGGAGGGTTTAATGTGAAAATAGAAGAGAAACCCTTTTTTTAATTCTTTCCATATTCAGCCATGAAGTTTAATTTATGGAGCTTATTGTTAATGTACATTAAGAATAGTCAGACTATTTAGTGCTGCGTTGGTATAATATACGATTGTGTCATCAATCATCTGTGCCAGCATGGCACATATGGCAATATGTGCCATATGGCAGCATGGCTGCAAAGTTATTACTTTGCAGCCATGCTTTTTTTTATTTATGAGTACACTTATTGGATCTAAACAAAATCTATTAGGATGCTGGAAATAAGAAGGCTAACAGCTGAGAACATAGAAGAACTCAAAATACATCACATACTCATATGCATATGAAGCAACACACTTTTTGACACAATCCTAAGGAAAATTAAAAAAAAATAAAGATAATGGCAAAAAAATCATTAAAAACTCATAAAAAGTTACAAATTTAAAAAATGTTTAATAAAATATACCTTTCAGAATAATAAAATATAAAATAAAACAAACTATTACTCAAGAGTATTTTTTGAGAAGTATAGTCAGCATCACTGCCTAGCATAGAAATTAACTAACAATTCCCCAGTTCCTGTGCTAGTCTACCTAATCCGTTTTTGCATAGCTTTTATTTGAAGTAGGTGTTGTTTGTACCTTTTGATAAATGACTATCGGGAACAAGGTGTTAAAATTAAATTTTGTATTACATCAGGTAAAACTTCTACCAATCCAAAATGATTATAATGCTTACAAGGAGGACTTTCTGACCTAAAAACAATGCTGACTGGTTCAGGAATTTTAAAAGTGGTTGAGAATCTACTGAAGACAACACTTGTCACAGAAGGCCTCTGATGGCATCAGACACGTCCCATATTGCTCACTGGAACAATTTGCTGAAGCAATACCACTGTTTAACAGTTTGAGAGATAGCAGAAGAGACTGGAATTTCAATAGGTTAATGTCACAAAAAACAAATTTGAAAAGTTAATAAATCATGTCACCACAAAGTTCATTCTAAAACTCTTAATGCAAGAGTGGAAAGACAGTCATATAGCGATCTATCTCATTCCTTCACCATGAAAATGCACCAACACACATATTGATGCTAACTAGTGAGTATTATATAAAAGAAAAGTCACTCAGTAATTCCTCATCACCATACTCATCTGACCTAACACCTGCTGACTTTTTTCCCAGTAATAAAATTACCATTAAAAGGACACAGATTTGAGATAACAGATCCATAAAAAAAGTCTGCAGAACACCCTGAAAGCTATTTCATCAAATGCATTCCAGAGTCACTTCTCAAAGTGAAAGGGATGTTGGGTAGAATGTATAAAGGGAAGGAGATTAATTTTACAATAATGTAAATACTCATTAAATTTCTTTTAAAAAAAAGTTCCATTACTTTTTTTATATTTACTGCACAAATAAAAATTAGCATTTTTTAACATTATGCATGAACAATCAATTACACAAAAACACAGAACATAATATATGGACTACATGGACAGATACAATTAAAATTTAATTCACTTTTTACAAACTCAAAAAAACCACCTGCAATAATTTGGACTGGAACTCCACTTCAAAACAATAGTGCTAGTTATACGATTAAAAGCATGTGGAAACTGTTTTGATCTAAATATAAGTATGTTCCTTAATTTTGAATTTGAACAGGACTGTCATTAAAATTTGAAAATTTTATTTATAATACTGGATGTTATGTCTATATGAAATATAAGGATATTTCAAAGATATATATATATATATATATACATATGTAAAGCAAATTTCTATCATAATTACAAGGAAACTTCACTTACATCAATCTTATTTTAGGCACTAATGCCATTCGATTACTATCTACAAGTGATGAATGTGGCTGTGAAGGAAGGCCCTTTCCTTACCTTTGAAACTACAAATTGTTTGATTGCAGTACAAAAATTTTATAAATTCTGAGTTAGGAAGTTTGGTGCAAAAAATTCTCCTTTTCATATTACAGTTTAGAAACTTTTATCTTTTAAATAATAAAGATAAGCTTTCCCTAGAAGACTTCATTATAATATAATACACACAAAAACTCTGTGAACAATTTTGTGCGGAAACAATACTTTTACATTAAGATAATAAAATTGACACTTATAATAACATTTTCCAATTCTTCATTAGTTAAAAAAAAAATAATAATAATACATGCACAACATTTTATGCATTCTGAAAATCTAGTAAAGTAAATTTTTTATCAAATAATTTTTGCACATAAATAAGATTAATTATCTCTTTTATTTAATAATGATCTTTAAATTGTAATTTATGATTTATTTAAATATTCTGATATTATATTTTTCCATGTTATATTATTAAGTTAACATTGCTTTTATATTAACTGAAAGAGAGAACTGGCCGACTCCTGATTTCACCTCATAATATAAACAAATTATCAATCAATTTCTCTCTAATTCACTTTTTTCTCTGTCTCCTCCTACTGGTTCTGAATTGAAAATAATTGCTCATAAGACATAAACTTAGTCAGCTGCTTAGTCAGAAATCAGCAGCTAATCATTTAAAACTAAAAATAATTACCATTAAATATTTTTTCAGAACTGAGATACGTTTAATGCAGTTATTTTATTTTAAATATTTTTTCAGGCCATAAAGAAAATAAGTCAATAATTTTCAGGGGTTAGATTAAGAAGCTGGAGCATTTTCCTTTATTTTAATCATCAACTCATCACTCTACGAGATCTAGCAGTAGTTAATTACTCATCATATTTTACATCTATTCTGATAATACTCTGTCCATTTCCCTGCTCTTTTTAATAAATCGTAATAACAAGATTAAAAAAAATTAAAGGGAGATAACTGTGACAGTAAATTATTAAAGATCATTTGCTATAAAAATGGAAGTTTGTATGAAATTTTGTCTTAACAGAACACACTATTCTATTTATTTTCTGGTAGGAATGCTCAGTACTGTAAAGTAATTTCAGTCTACAAACACAGAAAAAATGAATTTCTTATAAAAGAATAACATCTCATGAAGATTTTATATAATCTGAAATCCACAAAATTCATAAACATCCTAACATTAAAGCATTTAGAATTCTTAGTGCAACATTTAACTCAATACATCTCTTACAGTGTTTTCCTTGATCTATATTTAGTTATTTAATGATGCTAAAATAAATAGTGATTTCATATTCATGAGCAGAATGTACATTATGTGGGCACTGAGAAAATTTTTTTTCTTTCTAGAAACTTTTTGTTATCAAAATGCACAGCAACCCAAGTGGATAGTTTGAAGAATTAACTGAATTTGATATGTACATTGAAAAAAAATGTATATATATATATATATAAATAACAATTACTCAACTTTCCCCAAAATTTATCATAAGCATTGTTTGAATTTAAAGTTTGAAAAACTGTAATAAACACTCATAATACTTCCTTTGACATGAAAAACTATGTATATATAAGGTTTATGACAATTATAAATATTTAAGCTTACATTTTAGATAACAGTCGACAAGACAGTAAGCAACTTTTCATCGTTTTAGGATCATTACTATCATCAATACCCCCATTACAGTAACATTACCAGTTTTTCTCTGAGAAAACCAAAACTTCAGATTTTAGTCAAATTCTGCTTCTGCATGATCCAAGAACTATTGTTTTTGTTTCTGTAAATAAAAATCTTAATAAGTGAATGATTACGGACTACTTTATGGAATGCAAATATTTCACTCTTTACATTCACCATAGAATAGAATCAGATTCAGAGCAGTAACTGCTAAACACAAAGCTAAGAATTCCAGAATAAGTCTGCTTTTAAATAAGACATAGATGACATAACACTTGCAAAAATATTTCAACACATACATACTTTCAAACAATACACCCATACAATAAAACACTGATACAGATACACTCATCATACCAATATATTATAACAAGGCAATGCAAGACTCTTAATCAAATTAATTAAAAATTACTCTTTACAACTAAAATTGAATACAATAACATTATTTTGACTTCCCACCACCAGATGAAAAACTCAACAAAATTTCACAATGTAATGTACATAAAGCAAAACACAACTTAAATGTGTGTGACTGTCATGAGTTTTTACAGGTATTCTGTTATAAATATGAGCCTAGAGCCACCCAATTTCACAGTAAAGGGTGCCACCCAGGAAGAACTTCACTCTTCATTAATAGATTTTGAATACTGTCAATCACACAAAAAAAAACTTTTGGTGCAATATTTATACACTCACATTTATTAAAATTACAGACATCTTTATACACAACTGCAATCAAACAAGTACAAAGAATTTAGTAAAAACCGTAAACTGATTTTATTTATATCACAAGAGCAATATCAGCTATTGTTCAGTTCAGCCCATGATATAGATTTATTTTTCATACTATATCTATATAGTAGCACCTTTACTGATTCACAAATCACATAATAATCTCATAACAACTAAGATATTAGAAGGTCTTAAAAATAAAACAAGTAACTTTAAAAGTAAGCCGAAACTTACCTGTCAAGGCAGTATAATACAATCTTGTCCTACGAGTTTTCTCCCGTTCAACAGTACTGGTATCCAATTCAAAATTAGTACAATTAACTTCTACACAGAAAAAGTAAGAAAAATGTTATAACCAATGAACCTTAATAAACAATAATTGTTGTATAATTATTATTAAAAAATAAAATGAGTATACTCAGCACCACACACCTGACAGCATATAAATCTAAATGTGAAATCAATATCAAGGTAGTTTTTTAAAATGAAAATATACTTAAACAATTCATAATAATTATTTTCACAAAAAAATTATTGTAAATTCAGATTTACAATAAATATATCATTTATATTTTATATTTATAAAGAATATCATATAAACATTTAGTCAACTGTGTTGCAATTAACAGTTATAAACAAAAAAATGAATGGAGATTACGTGTAAAAACTGATAATCAGTTTTTACAGTAAAGGTGGTAATGCATTACCTTATTTTGTGACTGATGATGATTCTATGGATTTGAAAAGAATATATAAATTAAGCTTATACTAAACTTGCTATGTTCATACATTCACAATTTTTCTTATGTTTCGTTATTTTTATTTAATATATTGTAAGAGATAAGAGTACCCTACTAATTTAATTTTGTAGTTTTTTTGTTTAATTTTGATACGTAGATGTCATACAATATTCTAATAAATCCAAAAATAATAAAATATATGCATAATTTTTAATCAACTATAGTACGAAGTGTACTGCAGTTGATTTAAATGTCTATTTCATATTTTTAACATGGTAAGTTGTAGATGGAAAAATTCAACTTTTAATTTAAATCAATAAGAGTTTCAAATTTAAATCTTAAGTTTCCAACCATTTTTGGCTTGGTATGTACAAAACTTCAGAAATTGTATTACATTTGTAAATTGTACTGTATGGCCTTACTACAGCTGGAAACAAGAAATCAATAGTATGTATGTGTGATCAAGTCACCATATATATATATACTATTGTTAGGGTTGGAGAAGGAATCTGTTCCAGCTAAATAGAGCTAGTGCACAATGCATGTGGACAGTGATTAATCTATTTCACTGTTTCCAGATTACCTAGTTACCAAAATAATGGCTATTTTATAGTCACATCAGAAGGTTTAAAATTTGTGTTAGAGAACAGTATTCCATTAATCCAAATAAAAATATTTTATTATCAATTGTAAAAGTTTGTTTGCAATTAACACTAGTTCAAGCCCTGCTTAAAAAACTTATTTTTTTATAAATTAATTGGAAAAGTCATTGCTTGAAAATTCAGTTTTGATGCATGTGGGCTCCTATAGTGAACAACACTTTAATATTCCTCAAATGCATAGATCAATTCGAGTGTAGGTGTGCGAAGCATGTTAGCAGAGGGACTACATTTAGACCCTACTATTACCTACATGACAATGAATTTTGATTTATATTTCTGGGCTGCAAGTTAAAGATTTTTACAAAAATGTTTACCCTATCCAAGAGTAATAACCTTAGTTTTTTTTTTTTTTATTTCCTTTGACCAGTTTTATTTTGTAACATCTATCATCAATTCAGGCAAATTTTAATACGTTTAATGATTTGGGAATGCTTTGCACATATACATGGAACTATACTGTATTGAGTTAGCTTATAGACTTAAGAATAAACAAACATGCATTTGTGTGAGTGATTTTCTCATGATTCTGCAAGTCACATCCCATGTATAGTACAGATTGAAAACATGGCCCTATCTATATATAACACTATAATCATTTCTCATACATTAATCACTGTGTAATTAGTCATATAGTAGTAATGTAATGAAATGTTTATACAATGTTATATCTTCTTGGTTCTATTAATAACCTTGATCTTTTCTTATGATCACTTTTTTGTTCTCATGTTCAAATTTTGTTTCTGTTATTTATATACTCTAATGTTATTTAAAGTTAATACAATGCAATTTTTTTAAGTTTACTGGAACGTGGGTATAGTGTATTCTTACATTTGTGTCTGTAAGACTTATACTATTATTTTGACACCATGTCTGATACTGATTCAGCTGATAATAGTGCAAGATTATTGATATCCCCTACCAAAAAAATCCATGAAAAAAGCCCTTTAAGATGTGCGGAAAAACACATAATTTTAAATACTTGCAAATGCAAATTACAGAGTAGTGCAATGGTGTTGATTTCGAATGTTGTTTACTGGAATGAGTTGATTTTGATTTATTGGAATGGAAATACTGTTTAAAACATGTTAATGGCTACTGTTGAACCAAATTATTCGGTTAAAAATTTAACTGCTAACTAAAGTGGAAGTTGTGCTGCTTCAGTTTACAATGTGATTCGCGAGTATTAGTTTACTAATGAATTACGGTCAACTAAGAAATCAAAATCCCGCGGGTCAATTGAAGAAAAAGTTGACGATTTCTATCAAAAAATGATTCGTAAAAAAGTGCACGAAATTTATTTTGAAACTAACTGCCTACAATAGACAAAGTGTTACCAGTTGTAAATGACGATAACGATCTACCAGATTTCCATCGATTCTATCAGATTTAAAAAATTGTTAAAAAGTATCAATTTTAAATACCAAAAAACGGGGTCAGGAAAGTCCTTTAATGTACAGGGATCATATCATTATATGGTGAAGACATTATCTCACTGAAATAAAGAAAATGAGACAAGAAGGCGTAGAATGTATTATATGGATGAAACTTGGGTTAACGAAGGTAACACAGAAAGTTTCGTTTGGAAAGATAAAGCTATGAATTCATCAAAAGAAGACTTTCTGTGTAACTTATCAACCAGTAATAAGGCTGCATCGGGTTAAGGTAGGGGTCTCATAATTACACATATCGGGAAGTGACAATGGGTTTGCAATGGTGGTCTCTGGATTTTTGAATCTAAATTTACAGGAGATTATCAAAACAAGATGAACTCTCATCTGTTGAGAAATGGTTTAACGATGTGTTACCTCTTCTGGATGATAAATCGGTTATTGTCTTACACAAAGCCCCTTATCATTCATATAAAATGGGGAAAAATTCAGCTGTATCTTGGAAATAGAATGATATCAAAATGTGGCTTAGTTCAAAAGGAGTGATATTTGAAATGGATGAACTTAAGGTCCAATTATTGCAAAGGTTTTTCGCGTATTAAAAGTAATTTTAATTCGTATAAAATTGATGAGTTAGCAAGATCCAACGGTAAAACTGTGCTTCGATTTCCTCCCTATTATTGTGACCTTACCCAACTGAGTTAATTTGGAGATAAATCAAAAATTACGAAGGGTCAGAGAATATTACTTTTAAAATATATGATGTTAAACATTTATGCATAAAAGCCATCGATAAAACGGGCCAACAGGAATGGAAAAAGAATTTAAAATATGTAACGGATACTGCTGAACCAAATTATCCAGAATTGGATAATATAAGAGAAAACAAAGTTGAGCCTCTCATTGTACCACTGTATTAACTAGAAATTAATAACCAACTTTTAACAGAAACTCACAAAATCACCAAAAACTAACTAACTGATAATGAATCATAAAAGCACAAAAACCACTAATTCTGTTTTTCATACGAACTAACAAGATAATCTGAAACACGAAATAGCAAGCAGTCTGCCACAGAATGAAAATTCCTTACAACAGAACAAAAATTCCCTTTGTTCAGATTAATTTGTTCGCTACTGATCAACTGGTGTTCCTTAGCCCACTAAATATGAAATTAAAAGTTTCTAAAAAAAATCCCCCCTCTCACTTTGCCAGAAATGACAATAAAATATAGTGATCAAAAGGGCTGATCTTAAACCTAATATTTTTGTTTTGAATAGTAGAGCAATTTAAATTTAATCTACAAGAACTTAGGTATTGAATATATAAGAATTAAAAAGTTCAATAACCATGAACTTTCAAGTCTTCATACTTCAAAAAACTACATCTGACTTGAAATTTTTAATCAAACTCTGTATATTTTTTAATCTTTTTCATTCTTTTTTTTTTGTAAAATGTAATTTTTTAAAACTGATAAAATCAGTATGTTTATATATAAAGGAAAAATCACAAATATCAGCCATGCATAATGAAACTTGATCTTTAATTTTTATACATGACCAAACTAAAGTTTATAAAGAAAACCATATTAACATAAAGGTTGTACAAAATTGTATTGATGTTCATATTTCTGAAAACAACAAGTATTTAACCTGTTATACTCAACGTAAAATTGATGTGTGCAATTTTAACAGCAACATTTGGTGATAAGCAAGCAGTACTTACATGAAAGATTCCTGCTAGCTGAATTAACTATAATGTTGATTTCAAGCCCTGTTTAACAATCACACATTTTACAAAAAACTGTTAGTTTGACACAAGACAAAGTAGGATAAAAAATTTGTACACGTGGAGCCAGTAAAATCAATACAAAACAGCCATTGAAGAGTAAATTATCAATGAGTTTTGATATTAAGTTATGTTTGTATAACAATTTAATGAAGTAATACAATAACAATAGTAATAACAAAATTAAATTGAACCAAAATAAATCAAATTTCTAAAATTCATTATAGGTCTTTTGAAAATGTAACGATTTGTTAAAAAAATTGTTTTTTAAAATTACACACGCGCGCGCACGCGCACACACAGAGAGAGAGAGAGAGAGAGAGCGAGAAAGAGAGAGAGTGAGAGAGCGGCTTTGCTGCTGACAGCTTTAAATGTAATACAGTATAATTGTACAATGTTAAGGTATTTAATCTATAATTGCAGATTTTATAGGAATGTTACAGCACAATCATTAAGTAACAGCAGATACTTAATAGCAAATCCTATGAGATGTCAAGTTGCATAACGTTCAATCTAAAGAAGATTGACAGCCATCTGTTTGACCTCTTGAATAGTAGAGGTTAACTCGTTAAAACAAAAACTCTCTTATGCACAGAAACCTCATACTCTCCCTTCACTCCCTCCCTTCTTTTCCCCCACATTCCCTTGCTCTTTCCGTTGAAGGAGAACAAATATTTCAATACATTATTGAAATCGATTGGAAGGCTGAACGACTCATACAAATAAAATATGTAGACAATGTACACCAGTTTAAACCCAATTGCACAGTCACGTTCCTTACACGTTGGTCTTTTATTTTCAACACCCAACAAATAACAGCTCTCAAACACTGGAGCTTAATTTTTCCACATAGATATTAGTAAATTATGCATATCAAGGAGAATTATTTATATATATATATTTATGCATATAAATTACATCATTATTATCATAAGAAAACCCTACATAATTCAGAGCTTGTACATAAACAAAATTTGCAAGCAACACCATCTTCAAATATCAAATATGAATGTTCCCATTTCCAATGTGCACGAAAACACAATACTGATATGCACTATGCTGTAAATCTCAACATTCAGGTTCTTCATCTCTATTTAAGAAGTAATTAAAAGTGAAAATATATACTGAGAGTGGTACAGAATGACAAGGATTTTTATGAATTATTAATAATTTACAGCCCACATAGAAAACAATATTTGGAGTACATTCCATTACTTGTACTTCATAAACTATTTCTTAATTAAGGTGATAATGCAAGAGTAAACTCTACTATTTTGCAGGCGTTTGCAAAGTTACAATAACAAAACTGTGAAATAATATTTTAACTTTTATCATAAGTGACTTTTTTCTTTTTTTTATTACTAACGATAAATGTTTTTACAATCATTTATCAGTTTCTAAGACTAAAATGTTTTAGGTGATGAAAACATAATTTAACCTATTTTAATAACGTATTTATTAATTTAATATGCAGAAATTTCAGTTTCAAAAACCTGCAGTCAGTTCTCATAAAGCTTGTCCCACCACCTATTGTTATGCATGTTGCATGTTATATGTATGTAGCATGTATGCATGTTATGCACGTGATCATATCCCAGAACTGTGACTTCGACTCAGTTGACAGTGTCAGACTACGGACAACCTCGCTAGTCAAGTAAACAATCTTTTCCACAATGATTGAAAATATGACAGAAAACCACAGCAACTGACACAATAAAATTTGAAAATGTCATTCAATATATTCGTCCTAGGTACCAGAACTGTCACAAGGACTTTCCAGACCACCAGATCAAACAAATAACCTTGTACGATTTCAAGTTCATCAGTCTAATCTTATAAATATTAAATCTGTTTTGTCTTTAATCACTACATTTAATCTGTAACTTAGATACCTGCTTGGTATTTATTTATCTGGAAATATGAATTTTGACATTCTTCCATTAAAAAAAAAAAATTAGATACCAGATATCTTCTTCCTGGCTAGTTTTTTACCTAATAATCTTTGAATTCAAACAATAAAAAAAAAATTGTCACTTCATTCATTTTATCTGCCATTTTGAAATTTATATAAATTCATACTCGCTGTGTTAATAATAACTTAAATAATTATTTTTTAAGTTCTTGTAATATTTGTAATTTCTATAGTAGCTAAAGCTATTTTCTGACATCAAGGCAATTAGATATATAATTATTAGCAACCACAAAAGAGATGCTTCTTTTTGAATTTTCAGACCATAACTGGGAAACATCCCTGGGGTCTTTGGTAAAGTAGGTGAGCAAGTTATTGAGGTGTCTTGTAATTCACAATTCCATTGGCTCTAAGGGTTTGAAATTTCAGTTTCTGAAACTAAAATTTTCTAATTAAAAGTCTATCCTACAACACACTGTTTTTTAGGGTCATATAATTACAGTGAATTCAGTGAAAAATTATGTGTTCAGAAGCTCTCTAATTTATTTGTAGATGTTTAAATTTAGCTAGCTGTTCATTCAGTATTTTTACAAGTAATTTATATTTCTTATTTCTACAATTAAGCCACTTGTTTGGAATAAAACCAAGAAACATTGGCTGGTGAACAGGATATCAATATATATTAATTTAATCATCAAGAGATAAGCTCCTGATGATTAAATTCCTTGGGAATTTAATGACAGCTTTTTTTTATAAATTTCAGAAGGTGAGTTTTCTATGGGTAGTAAAAATTCTGATGCCTATTTTGGAACAACCTCTGCTAGGTAATAGAAACTTTAAATTGGTTCATTAACTTCAAAATGGTGCTTTAAAGTCTGTTCGGAGCAGATCCTAATTCATCGCTTATTGCAAAAACACATTAATTTTTTATTAACAATTTTAAAAAGTTTCTTTTTTACACATGAATGAAAAGAATTATTTATTAGCAAACATTAAAAAGAACAAACAAATTTATGTATCCTCTGAAAAAGGAACTATTCCGTATTCTGAGGACTCAATCACAGAAATTTACGAGATATTTAATGAAACAGTTGATAAATGCTGTATCTTACAGAAAGTGCAATGTAATATACAGAAAAATACTATCATTGACTTCGTAAAATGCTTACAGCCACACAAATTATCAGGGTATAATGGAATAAAATTATTGATAAATATCTAATCAGAAATTGTGCTAATAAAAAGTTCACGCTAATTTGCAACTATCTGTTAATTTCATCAAGTGTCACTGGAAAATATAATTTTGTTCACGAAGGGTGGACTAAGTAGCATAGATTAATGAGTGCAGTATACCCAGGTAATATAACTGAAATTTTACAAATAAAAATTAACACAGCAGTAGAGATAACAACAACAATTTAATCTTAGATTATAATCACCGACCCCACTGATAATATTATTATTATATAACTTTCTCAATAAAAACATTTGTAAACATTTGAAGACTTTTTAAAAATGGATACTAAATAGAGGATTTAAGACATCATGGTAGCTTTACGAGCAAGGCAATATTTCTCAATAGCAAAACAAGATACTGTTAACACTATCTATTTAAAAAAAACTGAGGCTTAACTAATTAATTTTTTACGACTGATTAACAATTTTAAGGCAGAACATTACAGTAAAAATATTAAAATACTTTGGCAGACACTAAAAAATTACCAAATTTTTTTTCCTCTTATTGAAGAAAATACTGAGAAAAAAAAGTGCGAGCGAGGGCTTGTCCTAGTGATAGATCTAGGGCAAGACACAATATAATTTTAAATTTTAAAAAGACCTGACCATCAACCTATAAGATTTTATCGTAGCCGCAGTGAAAACCGAACTTTCAAAGATTCCTTATAGACCATCTTTACACTTTCGGAACCAACCGTAACAGAAACATTATTCTGCTAATTTGCGCATTACATGCCTCTGTTCACCACTACTTGCCTGACATCACTACAAACTATTTAACGAGAAGCAGAACGCCAAGGAAATTTCAAAAACATATCTTGGAAATTTTAATTATCAGTTTAATCACTAGAACACTGGGAACCATAAACACTGGGAAAATATTCCCAGTGTTATTAACCATAACGATGAGAATATTTTCTTTAACCTAAAGTTTGATGTAGACTATGAAAGAATACGTAAGCTTTTCTAAACGTTTCCAGCGTTTTCTTAAGGTTGGTTGTAAGGTTTTTAAAGTCTCGAAAAAGATTTATTATTCCAGCCATGTCCACGGTCTCTTTCAGAACTTTTAGGTTTAAAACAAAACCTCTCCGTTTTCCGTACTGTTTTACTTTTGCCAAGTTCAGCAAAGGCTAAATAAATTAATTTTTCACTTTGTTTACACTAATTATTTCGATGTTTACTTAAAGTATCCGTTTTATAATTTTATCCAAGGCGATTTTGAAAATAACTCCAGAAATAATATTGGCTTATCGAAATCCGATATTCACATTACAACAATCAATTAAATTTTTCTCTGAATTCTAATGCAATAAAGTCATTGGATCACATTTTTTGGACTCTATTTTAATTCAAATTTTGTAGTAGAGTTAGATTACTTAAACGATTCGGTCCGTATTAAATGAGAAGCGTTTTGCAAATTTAGCCGTAAGTCATCGCAAAGGAAGAAACCTACATCTGATGTCAGGTACGACGAGGTAAACACGCAAGCTACCGTTTATCGTCATTATCAGCGGAACACTACGGTTATGATCAACGGTTTTTGCCGAACAACAAACTGACAATGTATTCAGTGGCACGCATAGCTCCTTCTAACCGTAAATAGACGTTCCTTCGGGGATATTCGTCAGAACCGACACAAATATTGTTACGAATACGTTATCTGTTCTTACTGAGTTAGGAAATAACACGGAAGTGTTTTAAGCTTACTCCATAACGGTATCCACCGAAAAATATTAACTTCATTAATAAAACTGTTAACGCGTTGTATATTGTTGTGAAATGTGTGTTGTTTATAATACAAAAGTAGATTTAGACCTTTTTTTTTTCATAAGTCATCGAAAAAAATACTTTCTTTTTAAAGCTGACTAGCAGTCACGTGGAAAAAATGCCGTGTCGACTATTTATTAGCTATATTTTCAGTTTCTTTATGAAAATGCAAGATTTTAGTCGGCAATTGAATCGGATCTAGTACAAGAAGACGGAATTGTGACCAAAATACATTAACTATTCCTAGTTACGTACAATATAAAACTACATGTTGTTTACCTACTGTTATATATCTAGATCGTAATGTTTTTTAACGTGTGTTTTTTAAGATATACGTTTCTACCTATTCTTTTCGCTCGTTCTACTCGCATGGAAGTCCACACATGTCATTAAGTATGAAATGGCACAAAAAAGCGGGTGAAATGAAATAAATCCGTATGTAATAACTAACGTTCACTATTGTGAAGTCTTCAGTTAATACATTAACGAAGTAGATCAATACCGCTAAAATTATTGAAGTGCGTGCAAACTAAACGTACGTACAGCACATAGATACCGAAAATAGTATTTCATTTTCACTGCTCAAGGAGACTGGGTTTTTTTTTTAGAATAAAATGTTTCGGATTTATGTTTGAAATATAAATACGCCTATGTATTTTATATGTACCGCGTTTGAATCGACTGGCCTCGAACGACGAATTCTGAATTAAATTTTGAAGACAATAGAACAATAAATCAGTAACTATTTATGTCAAATTTTTGCAATGCAAATTACAAAATATACATGTGAACAAGCTAACAGAACTGGATACTCCCTCGTGTTGCTTAGGTCACAACGCTTATATTATGTAACAACGATAAAAAGTACCGCATAGTTTGAGTTAACCCTATATTATTTGTCTATAAAATGAAATAGTGACAGTGATAATATTCGATACCATTCATAAATCGCCATTTTAATCGTACCTTTTTTATTAAAAAATATACGTATGTGAGCGCACGCTAACACACATGTATATAAATAAGTCTCTTTCTATCTACCTATCTATCTCACGCTCACGCGCACGAGCTAACGCACGCATACATATACGAACACTCAGCATTGAATATTTGGCGCGCGTATACTGCATCAAAATCGATTACTTGTCAAAAAGAATCGTGTAAGCATAAGTTCCTGAGGATATAAATCATGGGAGCCGTACCGTTTTTTAATTGTAGATAATTATACGCATTTAAAAAAATTAATTAAAAATTACGGTGCCTATGTCGTACACTTGCAAAAGTCTTTCTACACAACAGATGGGCCGGCTCAATATACCCTGCATTTTGCAGATAAGTTTGTAAGAATTATAATAAATAACTTAATTAGATTAAATAAACAGCCTAAATATTTTGAGACAAGAGATTTATTTCGGTTGAAAAATACAAATACAACTAACAAATAATACCGGTAATAAAACTTTTTATCGGTGACTCATTACATAAACAAATTCGATTATTGTCAACCACGCATAAAATACAATAAACAAAATTACATCCCCATCTGTAAAAGCAATGTTATATTCAGCCGCCATGTAACTAAGACAAAACTGTTCAAATTCAAGAATAATCGAATTTAGAGAGTAATAATATAAAAGAAATCAAAACTTTTTCTTACGTTATAAATAACCAACTCTTAGCTTTTTTTACACCCGTTTCAACAACTTGTTTATTACTAGTGTGTACGTTGTAATATCTTCCATTAGTGAACGAAAGCACCCCTCCCCCATATCCCGATGAGATGAAGATGATGTATGTATGACATGTAAATGAGATGTACTTTTGTACAGACTCAGGCCAACCACTCCTGAGATGGTATGATTAAATGAACCCCAACCACCAAAGTACACCGATAATCCCTGTCTAGCATTCAAATCCGTATAAAATCGATAAATTTTTAGTAGGTTTAGAACTTCAAAACTTTCGACTTCGAAAATCAGTTGTTAAATAACTGATTTGCGAATATTAGCCCGCCCGGTAGGCTATTTCAACAACTTGGGAAAAACATGTTTAAGTTTGAATGTTACCACTAAACTTGGTGTCTCCTGGATTCTTTTAAATTAAAAGAAAAAAAAATACAAATAAAATTACTATTTAAAATTCAGCTTAACTTATCGTCAGCCATGTCAGGAATAAGTATAACATTATTTTTAGAACTATTGACCACTTATCTCTAAAAATAAAAAGAGATTAGTCCGAAAAGAAAATAAGAATAGACGGATACGCAAGGATTCATCATTATCTCCAAATAACGCCCGTATCACAAACTAAGTCGTCCTAGAAAACCTTTCTGATGTAGGTATCATATATATTCCCTTATATTCTATATAAGGGAATATGTTCTATATTCCTTTATAGTTAAAGGAATACGGTTATATTTATTATGAAGCTTAATAACTAAATTGATTCATAATAATTCAAGAATATCGAATGTGGTCTTTTTATCAATCGTACTTTATTCTTATTAACAAATTTCAGAAGAAAAATAAATTGATTTCTAAAACGTGCCTTAAAATGCTAAGAAATTACCTTTTTACTATTATTTTAATCAAGTTAGAATTTGAATTTTGCTCAAAATTACAGTTTTTCTGTAATTTGGCAATTTTCAAAGTAATAATCGTTTGAAATATTTATTCATTACCTATTTGTTGATATATAATAACGGTAAAAATAACCGTTGAAAAATATCTGCATCATTAAATTGTGTATGTGTGTGTGTGATACAAACAATCGATAGCAAATAATAAAACAATTCGTTTGAGTTAAGTTTGTAATATTAGGAATAATTAATAAGAGTACGAATATAACATATACACTAATCGTTTCTAATTACACTCGTCGTGGGAAATAGAAATGCTACTTTATCATTGATTAAAATACGATCCACATTGCGATTAGGAATGGTACTGTATCTACCTGACAAGTGTACAACCGAGAGATTTTTTTTACGTAGATTCAGTCACATCATCTGCGAAGAGTGAAACAATGAATGACGTGATATTTTGAGGAAGAAAATGTATAAATATTAAGAAGATAAAAGGACCTAGAACACCTACCTGGGAACCTCATGCAGGTTTCTGATCTGAAGACCAATTTCTGTACGGGTGTTAAAACAACTGCTATCTTAACTTTTGTAAAGAGGAAAATACAAAGACATTATGTAAATAGACTGTATAGATCCTGTTATGAATTATAGCTCATAAGACTGAAGCACGTGAATCACTGTATACCGTCTGTATACGCGTATACCGTATACGTCTGTATACGGTTACGGTAGTTTTTCTGTACTTGCTTAGGTATATTCAATAAAAAAACACACTCGTTTTCAAAAATCACTTTTTTTGTTATTCATATTCTGATTCAGTATATCAAAACGAACAGCGTTCTGAATTTTTAAAAATGACCATTCCTCACTGCCATAGTTATTACTTGAAAAATTTTCAATAACTGGGAAACCGCTGATATACAAAGGTCCAAATTGGACGAGAACAAAAAGAAAGAATCAATTACTTTGTGAGAAGGGCATATATTTATAAATCATTTTGCGCATTTCACACGGGCGTATATTCCAATACGGTTGAAATATTATTAAATAGAAAATTTATTTAGATCTTTAGCTTTCCTACTTTGAAAAAAAAATCAGAAATGAAATAAAATTACAGTAGCTTTTATTTATTTCTCATAGTTTAATTATTAGTTGCAAGAAAAGTCAAAAAGTAACGGTTTTTGAAAGTCACATTTTACACCAACAAAACAAAAGAGGGATTGAGATAAACTTTAAATTTTATGCACTTTTTCATCAATAAGTGCTTTATTATGTGGCATTTAGAAAAAAATGAACGGAAGTTAGAATAAAAATAATTATTCTCGCTCCCAAGCAGCAGGAGTTATAAAGCGAGATTACTACCTACACCATACGTATTACACCAAACGTTATGGTAAGTACATGTTATGAATGACTCGCTAAAGACTGATTACAGTTTTTAAATTTAATGTGATGTATGAATGTAATGTGATCAAATGAAATATTCAAACGATATGGTAACATGTTGGCCACTCGAATAAAAATCAAAACAGCATAGTGGTTTCGTATACGCTTAATATCTGTTATAAGTTTATAAATGCAAGTATTGTAAGTTATCAATAAAATAAAAATAAATTTAAATTATGAATGAATGAGATTTTAAATTTGAATCTAATTAATAAATACAGGACTGCAATACATGAAAAGATAATTGCAATTTTTCTCATTGTTCAGTGTGTTAAGCGTGTGTAATGATAGAAACGTCCACGAAAAACAAATTGTTTAATAAAAGCGAATTTGAAGCAATAAACAAGTTTTCTAAATGTCTGCAATATTAAAAATCTAATGTTGACCACCACATGACTTCGTTGTACGCCTATTAAATTACATACACAATTTTTTTTTACAATCACAGGTTAATAATTATTAATAAATCAATATATTTTTTTAAAAAATCAGATGAAGTCCGAGTCGAACCGATGTGCCTTCCCCCTTGTAAGATCCAAATATTTCATTAATTAAAATTCTATTTGGCTATAACTCTGGAACCAATGAAAAGAAGTACCACTTATGATATATCATTGAAAAGTTCTCAATGAGGTCGTATTACTGCAGTTAAGAAAAAGTCCTAAATCCAGATTTTTTTTGGAATTTGGGTTTTTTGGACACTTTTGGTTCAGTCGATTATAATGAAAAGGGGAGGTGCACAACTAGATATTACAACAGTCCTAAATCCAAAATTTCAACATCCTACGGCTAATCGTTTTTTGATTATGCGAGATACATACGATGTACAGACGTCACGCCGAAACTAATCAAAATGGACTCAGGGATGGTCAAAATGGATATTTCAGTTGAAATCTGAAAACCAACAATTTTCGTGATTACAAGATTTCCTTCGTACAAGGAAGTAAAAACTTACTGTTTGTTCTTTTAATAAAAACTCTTTAAATAAATAACTAAAAGTGCAATACTACAATTTATTTTATTTACCTGTTGCTGATGATTTATTATAGATTTCTGATAGTTAAATTGTCAGTCATTACTTTAAAACTAATTCATACGTATGTTCAAAGCCACTAACTGAATATTTAAAATTTTTAATTCATATATATTTGTATATTCTATTTTCAATCTATCTTGATTGTACACCAAATTTTTACAATCTTACGAAAAAAAGATCGACACGTTTCAAAAATTGCAATATTACAAAAATAAAATTCTAATATTTCAGAAAAAAATGCGACTTAATGAACCTAAAAAAAAATCTAAAAAGGTCATCTCAATCAGTTTATGCTGAAATAGGTATTTTATTTTAAACGTTTCCAATAAACTGCTGAAATACATCAAATTAACGATAAAAGAAAGTTATTTAAAGGCTTTTACAAAGGAATTACTAATTTCAATTTTTTTCTTTTTGAAATTTGTTTAATTACTGTTTTGAGAATATGTTAATATTAGTCTGTGTGCTGGTTTACACCAAAATTCGCTTGAAATACGGAAATCGCTGCACTCATGAACTTTAAGCAAGCAGTTAAGGACAAATTTATCCAGCAAACTCCATTATTAGATGAGTATTTACTCTAAAACCGAAAGATCGTGAAACAAAATTTTGAGTGAGTGGCAAAAGGTTTGGTTCGATAACTTGACCTGAAATTTTCTGAATCAATCTTTCGAAATCGGATGGCATTTTGTAAGAGACAGCGCTGCATAGTTCTCATATATGGAATATATAAAATAAAATGACTTGCATTCTGGTACTAATCTATTAAAATCGGCTGAACTACTCTCGAGTTATCAGAGATGTAGCAGAAAATTAATTTGATTTATAACTTTCATAGGCGGGTGAAAGTGTATTTTTTTGTAATAAATTGAAGTAAAATTAAAGTCATTATTATCTTATTATAAGCTTTACTTTTAACGAAAGTTCTTCAGAAATTATGTTAAAGAAAACCCTTTTTGTTATTACTTTCAAAAAGATTAGTCATACATTTTTCAAGAAATTTGACGAAAACTATTCTTAATCAAGCGTTTGTTACGTTATTTTTTTGTAATGATATTTAGTCGCCCAAATAAAAAAAAAGAATTTGATTTTGAAAAAAAAATTTTTTTAAAAACAAATTTTTATTTTTGAATCAAAAAATAGATTTTTTTTTTCTTGTAAAGAATTTGATTTTTTACACATAGTTCCACGGTTCCCGGAAGCGAAATATGGAGATAGTGTGCATTTTTCTTTTGATTTTTCATTTATCAAACTCAGGGAATCCTTTCTATAATTAAAAAAAAATTAACAGATTATATTGTTTCACATTTTACTTTCCAGTCTAGCTATAGCTTTAGAAGGGAAAGTACTGTAATCGGTCCAATTTGGGCATATGCAATTTCACCGGATCTTTGTTTTGACACCTAAGGAATCCAAAAAAATCCAAAAACCGGATGGAAATTTTCCGGGTGTTCGTATGTACGAATGTATGTTCGGTGTCGCCCTCTAAATCACCTTATATCTCCAGAATTACTCGACCCATTTCGACTAGACTTTATCAGATTACTTCTATGTACGGGGCATTGATGCCATTAAATTTTCAACTTAAAAAGTCAACGGGGTGAAGCTGTAGAGCAAAATCATCCTCATTATCTCGAGATTTCGCCTAATTACGGTCTTATTTTTCTTAGGCATATTTGTTAACAATTGAAAAATAATAATATTTCAAAAAATAATTTTTTTTGCAAAATCGCATCCCACTCCAAAAAATACTCTAAATAAACTAGTGGCTAAATGGGTATACTGCGTCAATAGTACCCTCTCTCACCACAAGAAGCGCTAGTGTAGCACTGACTACAGCTACTGTAGTCGTCTGCTGTGTTGTGAAGTCACAGGTGAACGGTAGAATTAAATTAATTAATAATATTTAAAGAGTAAAAACGTAATTAAAGTAGCCGCTAAAACCACCACAACCACGCAAATGAAATACGGTATGTGCGCGGGCTTTAGTTAGAATAAACAAAAAATATTATACGAGTATTTAAATAGAATGATAAATATTTTAAATTAAGATGTGTGTTTTTGTAATCTTTTGTTAATTGCTGCATTTCATACAAGCTTGAGCAGTTTCAGCTATTTTGAATATCATTGCATTAATTTTATGATATTAAGCCACTATCACAAATTATGTCGGTTTTCTGTTTGTTTATGAAGGGGAAAGGGTTAAAGCCAAACGCAAAAATGTTTTAATGAACGTCCAGAAGAACGAATAATAATAATAATAAATTTACTAATTATTTTTTAATTAATTAATTTAATTAATAAATAAAATTAAAATTATAATTTTTAAATTAATAAATAAAAAATTTATTAAATTAATTTAATTTAATTAATTTCATTTTTTAAATTAATTTATTAATTATGCTTGAAGCCATAACGTTCTTTACTTTGACATTCCAGTTACTTTCAAATATAAAAATGTAGTTCAAAACATGTGTTTAATCAACAGTTAGCGTACAAATTTACATAGGTGAATCGATCGATATATAACGGATAAAAATAAAGTGCTTGATTCGAAATAGCAACTGAAACTAACTGGAACGTCTACATGCTTCATAAGTTACAAGTATCATAATTTATAAATTATGGAAGGCGTTTTTACTGACATATATCAGTTGAAACCAAATATGCGGGACGACGAATTGATAACCGGTAGGACAGAACATTTCATAATCACCTGAGCTGTTCACGTTAAAAAATTAAAATGCACGAAACTCTAATTCAAGTAATACTTGGCTCATTAATGTATTATTAGAATAATATTAACTTAATACAGAAATCTTTAGGATAAAGAATACCGTAATATTTCTTACAGCAGTTAAATCACTATGTGAAATTGCTGTACAGATTTTGCAGTATGAATAAAATTTATAGCAAATCTGAGTAAACTACTTATTACTTATAAAAAAATTCACGTATATATTGAATTTACATTATAACTTACGAAAACTTCGTGGAAAAAATAAAAATTATACGTAATATTAAACCTATTTTTTAACTTTTAAGAATTATAATTTAAATGAAGACATTCATGGGAATTATAACATGTTATGCATACGAACCTTATTTTCGCGGGAATTCAATTTCAACGTTACGACTCAACTTTGTAGATATCTTTGAAAAAAATTAATCTTAAGAATATCTTTTATTTGTTTTTATTTTTTAAATAAGAATATATTTTTTAATCGGCGATTGTCATTTAAGTTACTGGGTTAAACTATTCTGATTGAGACTTCAATACACCGGCTACATAGCTATATGCTAATAAGACACTTAGTCAACTAAATTATGTGTTGTAACAAAAGTATTAAGAAAATTATACAGTTTAATAACTTCAGTTAACAATGAAAGAGAAACGGCATGTGAAGGAAAGTATTTCCGTTAAAACCAACGAAATTCTCTTCTGACTGTTAGTAAATAGTACAGTCCTTCACGTAAGCATAGAATACAGTTACTGTAATTGTTGTTACAGCTGTGCAATAATATGAAGCAACTTCTTCACAGAAAGGCTACTTAATTTTTTTTTAACAAAACGTCAAGTGTGATAAAACCCAGTTTTATAGAATTTTTTGTTTCTTATAACTCTTTTTCCTTCCGTAGTCAATCGAATCATAAAACTGTATAGGTATAGTAATAGTGTCAATAACATAATTAAAAAATGTTGCCATTTTTACGGAAAACCTACATAGCAATTGTTTTTCAACAGATATCATAATGAAATCCACCGTCAACAAAATTTTAATAAAAGACAGATACAGATACAATTTTGTTTTTAAATACTGTTTTAATAAAGAACGAACTTTTTATATAATACATTTACGAATTTATGGAACTCCAAAATAGTGAACACGAGTGAAAAGGATTTCTTTATGAATAATTTGTTGTAATTCGTTCAGATATCTACAAACAAATAAGTCGAATTTCTCAACAACGAATTAAAAGAATTTTTTGAAGTGGTTAATACGATGTAACTTGACACTTTTCCTTTCGTGTGGAATAATACAAACGTGTCGCCGAATAAACGAATAATACTGTCAGTGATTAAAATCAAAACAAAAACAATACAGTGGCTCATTTTTAAGATTGAATCTATTCTAGACGTTTAGTTCACAACCTTAAACAATAATACGTTTATTGAAACGTAGCTCTCTCCATTCGTAGAACGATATGAATCATCCAAAATATTTCTCTATTTTGGGGAAAAAAAGCAGAAGTAAAAAACTTACAGTATTTTAAAATAATTTGAAAACGTGTTTTAAAAATAAGTATTAGGATATATAATTATAGATTTTAAATATTATTAGAAAAGTATGGAGCATAAATTAATTTTGAGGGTAATGACTAATGACTAGAAGTCCATTTTAAAATTATAAAATTTACGAATTCTTTGTTTTTAAGCAATGCTACATTAATAAAATACACAATTAGGCATTCTTTATTACTTATTGTGGAATATTACTTGTAACAGATAGAATTTCCGTACTATTTAACCACATTTTCTTTTAACATTAATTTTCGTTTCCCTCATAATGAAGTTACGAGGGATATCTCTAAAGTAAAAGCCGCTGGGAAATTTCTCTCCTTAAGGTCGGCGAACCTGTGTCATTCATGGCCACGCTAGTAATGTACACACTGCACTGCTGTCTGTAAATTGTCGCGTTTTAGTATCTTCTATTACGTTATAAAATGAATAGAAAAATCGATGTTGCCGCCGACTGTGAAATTCATGGAATCATAAGTTTTTTAAACCATCAAAACGTTAAGCCGGCTGAAATTCATAGGCAGTTGGTTGCTGTGTACGATGATAATGCAATGAATAAAAGAAACATCCGAAAATGGTGAGAAAGGTTTAGAAGTAACAGAATTAATGTGCAAGATGAAGAACATTCGCGGAGGCCCTCGATAATCACCGAGGACTTGTTGAAACGCGTCGATGATGAAAACAGAAAAGTTCGTCGCTCAATGATTTTCGATCTGGACATTCTTTTTCCTGATCTTTCAAGAGCTGTTACTGGTTGCACTGTTCATGACCAGTTAGACTTCAGAAAGGTTTGTGCACGTTGGGTGCCGCACGTCTTATCGGAACGTACAAAAAAATCCGAATGGATCTGCTTTGGAATTTTTGATGCGCTACACGGAAAAAGGTGATGAGTTCCTTAATTCAATTATTACCAGCAATGAAACATGGATTTCGTATTACACGCCAGAGAGAAAACGGCAGTCAAGTGAATGGCGTCATCCTCAATCACCAACCAGATCGACAAAGGTCAAACCACAGCCATTTGGATGCAAACTAATGGCCACAGTCTTTTGGGATCGGTTTGAAATAGTGTTGATTGATTTAATGCCACGTGGAACGACTATAAAAACAGAACCCTACTGCGAAACTCTACGTAAGTAACGGCGCACCATTCAAAATAGGCGGCATGGGCGGCTGCCGACGACGTCGTTCTGCTGCACGATAATGCACGTCCACATGTTGCGGGTCCGACAAGTGATTTGCTGAGAACATTTGGATGGAAAATTTACGATCTCCCACCATATAGTCCAGACTTAGCTCCTTCTGATTACCATTTGTTTGGGAAATTGAAAGGATTTTTGAGTGGTAAGCGATTCGCAGGTGATGATGAACTTAAAAATGCTGTTAATCAGTGGCTAAATGGTCTGGCGGCAAAAGAATACGATGCTGGTATATTGAAGCTGGTGTATCGCTACGATGAGTGTCTTAATTTATGTGGAGATTATACAGAGAAGTAGGGTATAAGGTATGTAGTTTAAAAGAAATAAAAAATATTTATAAAGATTTCAGAGTAATTGTTTTTACAATGAAATGGTCTTTAGTTTAGAGATAACCTTTATAAATTGTAATTTTTTATAATTCTTGTACAATTTTTATAATACTATATAGAAATTAATTTATACATTTGCAAAAAACACATTCCTTGAATTCTTGTCCTAAATCAAATAATGTTTATTTAATTATTAACAAGTAGTACAGACATCGAGCCTCCTTTATCGGTGTTGTCTTTTATTTGTAATGCATAAAAATAATGGGTAAAATTTCATTTAATTTTTTTACATCCTACCTGTTGTGAACGACAAAATTTCTTCAAATAATTGTATTTTCATTTTAAGTATGAAATTTGCCATTACTTATTGATGATATATTTAGGTAGTAAAAAGGGACAAACCGCTTCAAAATATAAGTAAAAACAAAAGAAAATTACTTAAAAAAAAGTGAGATGAAAATTTCGATTTATTCTAATTTTATTGCTGTTTAATTCTTTATTAAAACTACTAAACGAACCACAATTCACTGTTGCTAACCGAGTAGAATCATTAATAATGTAAGAAATGAAAATACCAACGTGGTCCAAAACGATTCATGAGCAATAGGTATGAAACACTTAAATCGTCAACACCTTGAAAGAAATGTCTCGTCGCGAATTCGGTGGATGGAAAGCTTACACACCCTCCTAAAATTTCACGAACAGAATTCGGAACTGCAGTGCACAACTACCTTAATTCCACTCCTACTTCAAGAAAGATGGTTGAATTTTGATAATTCATCATAGAAAATAAAATAATTTCATAAATATTGACAATATTTGATAATATGTAATTATAATACGTAATTTATATGCTGAGAATACTGTAGAAAATATTCCTACAGTGTAGATATTATTCTCCCTAAAATAAAAATTTCTCGCCTAATAAATTTTCAAGATCCTCAGTTAAGATTTATTATTAATTAGCTGAATTACCTAGAGATATATTCAGCTACCTAATTTTCAACCGATTACAACAGCCGACTCGTGAATAATTCAAATTATAACATTTCATTAATAATATTTCACATTCGAGCAAGTTAATATGAATAATTACACGACGAATAACAGGAAATACTTGAAAAGTATTAAGGCGATGTAACGAAACAATGTGCCATTATTTGCAATTCAGATAAGATACCATTATTCATAAAAAAAAAGAAGAGTAAATACACGTTAAATTAAGAGCTTTATGGAAGTAAATTTTAACCCATCCCGTAAACCTTAAATAGCATAACAAGTTTTCAAAAAAAAACTAGAAACATTAACTAACGGAAAAAAATTTAATATAAATAAAAATTACATTTTATTATAAATAAAAATATAAATTGAATATAACATAAAATACTCATATTCGACAGACAACAAAGGAAAGCTACCGAAAACGTAAATGACACCATACTGATTAAAATTATCTCGAACATACATCGCTTAACTTCGTAAACCACAGACAGCAATATTGCCCCCCCCCCCCCCTACTAATTCTCATAATAAGTCTCACAACATCGAGTTGCTTAAAAAAGTGGGACACGAATTAAATAAACAGGAACTAGTATATTCGAATTCACTGTAGTTTTGAACTTCATGCGCAGATAAGGTTCATCGTACAAATAATTTAAAAAAATATATAAAACACTTACTTCCAACGCCTGGCATAGTCAGTTCTTCGATGTTACAACTTATTACAAATTATATTTACAGCTCATATGAAATATTCTTCCTTATCTTGAGAAAACTGAAATCAAAAGAAGATATCGACATAATGTTATTAAAACTGGAAAATAAAGTAAAATTCAAATAGTCAAATAAATTTTAAGTTAAATATAAAAAATAACGTAAACAACAAACAAGTAGTAAATATAAAACAAATTGATTTAAATATAGTATCAAATACATATAATACAGTATTCTACATATAATATCTATTGCTACAAGAGATAAATGATACAAATTAAAAACCACGACTGCCAGAAAAAAAAACATTGTTCTTTAACATAGGATATTAAAGAGCGTGCGGGTGACAATTTTATATATAGTGTAATCTTTTTTTTAATCTTTTAAATTTATTTTTTAAACATATATATCTAGCCTATGACCCCAGTAACGTAAGGATTTCAACGCGGGTTTATACATCTAAATCAATTCAGCCGTTGAGCTGATACGGTGGAACAAACATTCATATATACCCTTTCTTTTTCCTGTTTAGCCTCCGGTAATTACCGTTCAAGTATTACTTCAGAGAATGAATGATTATGATATGTATGTGTAAATGAAGTGTACAGTCTCAGTTCGACCACTCCTGCCTGAGATGGGTGGTTAATTGAAACCCAACCACCAAACAACACCGGTACCCACAACCTAGTATTCAAATCCGTATAAATCATACATACCATAAATATATTACACTTAACTTCTTTTTGGGCAGTCGTGTAGAACACTAGCAAGACAACTTCACAAGTATGTAATACGATGTTTCCGAATCGTTCAAAATGAAGCTTCAGATGCGAGTTATTCAAAAACTACTCTTTCATCCGATAGATTTTTTCAAATTTATTAAAATTAATTAATTTATTTATTTATATATATATATAGACACCCTTTGACACTCGCAGTAATGTAAGGATTTAACGCGGGGTAATATATCTAAACCGGTTCTGTCGTTGAGCTGCAACGTTGGAACAAACATACACCCTAAATACATTACACTACTTTTTGGGTAGTCGTGTAATAAAATTGGATTAATTAATTACTATTTTTTATAAAAATCTGAATTTGTAATATGAAAAAATTTTCCGGACTATTCATGTCTTTTCCTTTATCTATGAATTTTAATATCGTCAAACAGTCTAATTTTATTTTTGTTTACTATGATTTTTATTAAGTAAGTTAGATAAATTTGGTTTATTATTTGCCCAAGCATAGGAAAAAGAATCCATAAAAATTAAATATTCTGTCGGGATAAAAATTTCACGCCTAACCCATACGTTAGTAACAAATTTAAATATTCAAAACCCTACCAAATATAACATTTAATAATAAGTAATACTTATTACGTACAGATTAAAATAAGCAGTACAAATTTAATAACACAATAGGAACATTAAACCGTGATTAAGACATCGACATTAAAATAACTATTTAAATAAAATTAAATAAAAAATTGATATAAAAACGAAATATTGAAACATACGGCTACGAAATAGATTAAAAATTTTGTAAAAGCTTTATTACGTAAGAATGGAACACTGTAATTCTGACGAAATAATTTTATAAATTAACAGATCATAAATTAAATATAATTATATGCCGCCATAAATTCTTGTGTTTGCATACAATCTGATTTTTTTCAAAGAATGTATATTTAAATACTTTAAAAAGTAATAATTAGTTTTAAATAAAAAGAGGTAATCAAAAATATTTATCAATCTATACATAACACCGCTACTGAAACTCATCGTATACCATTTTTAAATTCTGAATTGTTCACCGCTCTTCTTTTGGCGAGAACAATTTTAACTGCTTTAATTTGAGGTAAATAAGAATGGAATAAAATTAAAACGGCCAGTTAAATTATAACAAATATTCTATAAGTAGCACTGCATTATAATAAACGGATAGTAAACATTAGCAAAAATAATAATAATAAAGAATAACGACGTACAAACGATAATAAAAATAAATGAACCGTGACAATAAATGAAAAGAAAACTAATATAATCCACCGATGGAGAAGTAGTCAAATTACTACCTTCATTTAATAGAACGAGCTACACGAGAACACTGATATTTGAAACGAATGAACATTATTACAGGAAGAGAATTAATTAGTTCGCATATTTTCTGTATGAAAATTAACACTGCCGCACTGTACGGATCTTCTTCGTACTTGCATTACCGACTACGATTACAGATTGAACTAAATTTGTGACTGTCAATCGTTTGATTAGAAGAACAGAATTTCAATTAAGTAACTATCATCAACAGACGTTTTTTAATCATACATGCTTACGTTGAAAAACAATCGGATTTTTAAATAATGAATTAAGCGTTACTTCAAGTTGAGTATATTTAATATATTTATATTATTAATTATACATAAGACCTTCAGAAGTTACTCCGTCTTTGATCAGGCAATGAAAGATGCAGTGGAAAGATTTCGTCGCTATTATATTATATTATTAACAGTAACTGATAACTAGATAAAAAAAATTATCACTACATACAACGCCCTGCAAGACCGTAATAGAAAAATTATTTTACAAATCTAATGTAGCGTATTCTACCTGCTGGATGTTTGGTGCGAGTCTTTTATCTCGATTCATATAATAAATGCAATTTCGTATTTTTTTTCAATTTCATATTTTTACAATTCGAAGAAACTGTTTCATGTCATATTGAAACCGTTTGAAGATGGAATAACCTTCACATTATCTCCAAAAAATAAACAATTTTGTATTAAGAGGTAAAATACGTTCATTTCCAAAATAGTCAGCGATTCATTAACGCTAACGTTTCGATGAGATCTTTAATAAAAACGATAAGACCTTCTTTAATTTTAAAAACGGCCTTCCCTTGTGGCACACGATGCCAATCGATTCCTTTGTACACCACTATTCCTTTGGTCTGTAGCTCTCCTTATAAATGTCTTGGAAGACAAAAATGTAGCGGATGATGATATGGATGGGGACATTAAAGCGAGTACTTTCTAGAATATGATAGATTACAAAGAAATATTAACTTTTAGGATACGTCGATTTTGAGTAGCCAAAATACAAATAATAATCAGAGTAAAATATTTCAAAACGATCTTTCCGAACTAATCTGAGCCGTACCCACTACTCTCAAACGATATAACTAATAAACAAATCGCTATTAACAAAAATTTTGGGATTGGTTATTAATAAAAAATTTCGAGAATCGCATCCACTTTATCAAAAATCTGAGGTGGATACCGCATGACTTCCTTGCACGCCTATTAAATTACAGACACTTTTTTTAAAATGAAAAGTACAAAAAACTTTATTTCATTAATAACTTCTGATAGTTTTTCAAAGTTTTTTTTATTGTTATCATTGAATTATTATTTATCCTAAATATTTTTTTCCTATCAGAGGTAAATTATTATTAAATCAATATATTTAAATTTAAAAAAAAAAAGTTAAAAAAAAGGAGACTAAGTCTAATTCGAACCGATGTGACTTCCCTTTTAACATCCAAATATTTCATTAATTAAAATTTAATTTGGTTATAATCCTAAAACCAATGAAAATAAGTACCACTTATGATATATCGTTGAAAAGCTTTGAATGAGGGCTTATTACTGCGGTTAAGAAAAAGTCCAAGTTCTAAATTATTTTGGATTCTAGGCTTTTTTAGATACTTTTAGTTCGTTCAGTCGATTGCAATCAAAATGGGAGGTGCACAACTAGATGTTACACCAGTCCTAAATCCAAAATTTCAACATCCTACAGCTAATCATTTTTGAGTTATGCGAGATACACACGTACGTATTTACAGACGTCACGCCGAAACTAGTCAAAATGGATTCAGGGATGATCAAAATGGATATTTCCGTTATGTTACATCGTACAAGAAAATAAAACAATAATAATAAATATAATACTAACTACATAGATCAATTTATTTAAATATGTTTTATTCAACATAATTGTGTGTTTAGATGCACTCCAGAAATATTCTATTTATTAGAAATTGTTAAGTACCGGTCAGCGAAGGGCAGCCTCAAAGTGCCCTCGATCATGTTTGTACGTATTCGAGGATCGTTCACACTGATTGTTCGTTTTAGCTCGTTTCGATCGGCTACTGTGATCGGAATTTTTACTTCGTGTTCAACGAAAATTAGAAACTGACTTGTTCATATTCGTACATGTCAGATGGTCTAAAGCAAAACTTATAAAAACCTCCTTAAAATAACGTTTATTCATTATCACCTAATATTTAAATCGATACATTTCTTGTTCGATACAAATAGATGTAGATTCATTTGAAAAGCTTCCTTTTTCTGTTTAGCCTCCGGAACCACCGTAAGGTATTACTTCAGAGGATGATATGTGTGTATGAATCTAAATTAAGTGTAGTCTTGTACAGTCTCAGGCCTACTATTCCTAAAATGTGTGGTTGAAACCCAACCACCAAAAACACCGGTATCCACGATCTAGTACATAAAATTAACGCCTTTTCTAAGATTTGAACCTTAGAACTCTCGACTTCGAAATCAGCTGATTTACGATGACGAGTTCACCAGTACACAAAGTCTTGGGTTATTTGCAAATCTACGGCAGGGCTTTTTTCGCACACTCCTAAGGAAAAAAAATAATAATAAAGGAAAATTCTTACTGTTTCGGACATTAACTGGTTTTTTTGGTTTTTTTTACTTTTAAGACCATAATGGATCACTTTAGTTCATTTTTTTGGCAAGTTCTTTCTTTTCTTGCTGATTTGTTGTTTTTCAGCTGTTCTTTTTTGCCAGTAAAATCTGTAAGGGTTTCAGATCTTCTAGCTCTTTCTTGTTCAGAGTACACCCGGCTTATTGTTTTCTTGGGTTTTGGTAGGAATCTTGTTTCTTTATTTTTTAATTTCTCATAGTTTCCAGTTTTCGTTTTTAGGTTTTCACGGGTTATGTCTAATTCCTCCATGTGTTTCTGTACTTCGTATAACCAGTTCGGTCTGCTTTTCTTGTTCCAGAAAAGTTAGATTATCCGTCTGATAAAAAATCTGGTCTCTTCCATTCTGAAAATATGTCCTAGAAAGGAAATTCTCTTCTTTCTAAATTTATTACTTATCGGGATGATCGTTTTGTAAATCTCTTCGTTTGGATAATTCTCCAAATCCCGTCTTTTTTAATGTTTTTCTCAATGCATCGTCGTAGAATCTGTCTTTCAATCTTTTCCAGTTTGTCGGTAAACCTTGTCTGGTACTGTCCAAATATGATTACGCATCCGTAAAGTATTTCTGGTCGGATAACTGAGTTATACTGTCTTATATTTGTGTTTATGGACATGCATTTTTTGTTATAGATGTTTTGTGTTTTTATTGTGGCTTTGATGAGTTTATTTATTCTTTCATTCCAGTTTGGATTTTCTTGGAGGTTGTGTGTGATGTTTTCCCCCAAATATTTGAAGTTTTCTACTAGTTCTAAGTCATTATTGTTTATTTTTACTTTGCTTATGCATAGTGGGTCTCTCACCATATTTTTACGTATGAAATTTTTAGACCAATTTTTCCTGCAATGTCTTTCAGTGTTGACAGTTGGTATCTGGCCTCTTCTATATTTTGGGATAGTACGACTAAATCGTCCGCAAAGCCTAGACAATTTACTCAGATACCTTTTCCTATTTTAACGTTGTCTTTATTTAATTTTTTCCAATCCCGTATTAAAAATTCACGGGGCACAGTTGAATAAAAGCGGTGACAGTCCATGTCTCAGTCCTGTTTTGATGTCGAATGGATCAGATATTTCTCCCCTGAATTTAACCTTGGATTTGGTACCCGTTAGTGTTAGTCCGATGATTTTGACTAGTTTTGGGTGAAGCCCTAAATTTTTTCAGGATTTTTAGCAAGGATTCTCGATGTACACAATCACATGCTTTCTTGAAATCAATAAAAGTCTGAGTATTTTTTCTGACGCGTTCTTCCATAATTCTGCAGTCAGGAAATTGTCCCCACTTGCTTTGTTGTTTTTCATTTGCTTCAGCTCGTTTTTTATAATAAACAAATAAAATGTACGCATACACCTGTACCGCGGAAACCAGTTCGAAATGACGGTGGAAAAAATAGCCTGCGCGTCATACATGGATTTTAGTTTCACAATGATTATTAAACTGATATTTATTATATAATCAAGTCAGCCTCTGTGCACAGGCTGACTGAATTCTCTGTGTAGAGAACTGTAACACAAACTGTTTTGTTTTGACTACAAACCTACATCCAAGAAATAAAATCAGATAAGCAAAATAAAAAAATTAGCAACGAGCAATTACCGGCATTAGAAAATTAAACTCTTATCTAGGACGTGTCGCCAGATTTATCCGAAGCTGTCCTTTGCCTTGTTCTCACACAAAAACTATTCTTACTTCATCCGAAAACATTTTTATCCATCATTTTGTAGTCATTTTCTCAAAAATGTTCGCGTACAGTAGTATTCCAGAATGAATGAAAAAAGAGACTGTGTTCATTCACTGTTGCAGAAAAGTCACACGTTATTGTTTACGCAAATGAACATCGATAGGTTTCAGGTAGAAAATTTGACATAGCAGTCACACATTCACGAGTGTCGAAAGAAAGAAAACTAATTTCTAGTAATCAATAATAACAATTCCGTTCAGTAGCCATAATTTTATTCGTCTCGTGGAACAAGTTGCAAATGAAAACGATACTGTCGTATTCTTATGGGTGCACCGTAATGAACACAACCCACGCATATGTCAACGCGGTCACGAAATGACTGCGTATGGGTGCGCGTGATCGCCGGACGTGCTCCCGGGATGGTTGTACAACAGATACGTCAGGAAACGTTCCTTGATGGGTCTAGATTACAGTTCCGCAAAATTGTGTTTTTCATTTACTGGTGGAAAAAGAGACTCAAACACCATCAAGTTTTGCTAGAACTCGGACGTTAACTAAACACATATGTCGACCGGTTCAATTATACGCGTGAGGTTTGTACTCATAATACTATAAACAATCCATTACTAATCGGAGGACCCGGCTTAAAGGTTGAAATCGAAGACAGCTTATTCTCACAACGGAAATATAATGTCGGCCGGGTCCTACCTCAGCAACGGCGGTTTCTGCAGTGGAGCCAATGACTGTTTTCTGGTTGCTGTGCATGACAGAAGTGCAGAACCATTGCTACCTCTCATAGCGAATTATATTTGGTCAAGATCGAAAATTATTTGAGACGTGGTGCGCGTACCGTGGTATTCAAAACCTAACGGATAATTAAAAATAATAAACAGTCAATAACTCGAAAAGTTTCGTTGACCCGTAAACAGGAGCAAATACTCAAACGATCAGGTCGGCCAAACAACGGGATAAAATTGATTCTACGGGATAGAACACTGTATGAGTCGATGAGTCTAAGCGGCGCCTGCGCTACTAAGATGGCAATTTGTTTCAACAAATCCTGAGATATTGCCACTTACTGTTCACGATAAGTGGCAGTTGGGTTTTTTTAAGTGCATGATAATTTAAAATCATATAATTAATGTTTCTGAAAAAAAAAATTTAATTTAACAGTAAAGATCCATTTTTTATTACTTTTCCCAAATTTCCCGTACAAAATTACATTAATACCGCACCTTTTCTTACAAACAGTAAAAATTTAACATTTTCTGGGGAATAACTTAAAGACCATTTTTTTTGGAACACTTTTTCGCAAAGACAACATGTTCACCCGTCCAAAGTTACATCATAACTAAATCCTATAGAATATAATGATACCGAACATACCTGTACCCTTTTGCATCGGAAAAAACTATACTTAATCTGCTGTTTCAATGACTCAACCATTACACTATAAAAAACTACTGTGGACACCACATCCCTTCCTTGTACACCTATTAAATTACATGTACATATTTTTTTTAAAACGAAAATACATAAAAATTTTTTTCATTAGTAACTTCTGATAATTTTTCATATTTTTTTTATATTGTTATTGAATTTTTATTTATTGTAATTTTTTTACAATCAGAGGTTAATATATCAATATATTTAAATTTAAAAAAAAAGCCTTTCCCTTGTAAGATCCAAATTTTTCATTAATGAAACTTTTATTTGGCTATAACTCTGGAACCAATAAAAATAAGTACCACTTATGATATATCGTTTAAAAGCTCTCAATGAGGGCTTATTATTGAAGTTAAGAAAAAGTCCAAAATCCAAACTTTTATGGATTTTGGGCGTTTTGGACACTTTTGGTTAGTCGATTGCAATCAAAAGGGGAGGTGCATAACTAGATGTTACAAGAGTCCTAAATACAAAATTTCAACATTCTACGGCTAATCATTTTTGAGTTATGCGATACATTCGCACGTATATACATACGAACATACGTCATATATGTATGTATAGGATCATATATAGGAATCATATATGTATACGAATATACGTATATATGTACATACAGACGTCACGCCGAAACTAGACAAAATGGACATTTCCGTTGAAATGTTGAAAACCGAAATTTTTCCCGATCACAATACTTCCTTGTACAGGAAGTAAAAATTTTCTTCAAATGTTGTTCTTTATTCCAAACATCAATCAAAAAAAAAATCTGCAGATATCAGTTATTCTAATTCTTATTATTATCAATATAATTACTATTTTTTAATAAATTTTCAGTTAACAATAAGCAATTGGTAAAAATTTGTTATTGCAGCAGGAGCATTGCAAATGAATATAATAAATTTAAATTAATACAATACAGATTAGTAAGTCAAATTATAACGCACTTAGTTATGAAGAAACATACATTTACAATTGAATTAGCGTGTATTTTATTAACAACACACCTATATATTCAAATATGAATGAAAATTTAAAAGGCATGGAAAGAAAACGTTACTGAAAGAATGAATGAATAAATTACATACATACGTGAGTGCGTGTGTGCGTGCGCGCGCAATAACTAAGAAAGAACTAAGTAACTATCCGTAAGATAATTTAATTACATAAGATTACAAATGTTTTTAATGGCGTATAGGAAACGAAGCACAAGATCAAATAAACAAAATGTTTAGCGTAAACAAATATATAATCAAGTGGTATATGCAAATTGCTGTCTTACGTAAACTTTGTGAAATCGTTTAATAATTGGAGCATTTGAATTAAAAACGTGCCTACTTTTCAATTTTATCCTGAAATAATTACAAGGAAAACAAGCTCAAATACTACAATTACATATTATTTACTCTGTTATGTAGGGCATTCGCATACAACAAAAAAAACTGCTAAACATCATTCAGAGTTTAATAAATATCCATACTGCACTTTTAAACTGAATTTTAAAAATATTTGCCATTGTTTTAAAATAAAAGGAAACATTTTTAAAAATGGTGAATCCAAAATAAAAAGTGAAAGTATTTACAAAATGTTGACGAGGAGGACTTCCTCACTTTCTTATTAATCCCGAGCTAGTGTTTTTCCACCAATAACTTTCAACTGAATGGGTTGCACGGTAAATGAAACTAGATGATAATTTAGAAATTACCGAGTAAGAAACCTAAAAATATTCATTATTTTCTACTATTGGATCCAATCTATATAATACGAGTGAGTATCCTTGTGTGTATTAAAGTTCATTAGGATACTGAATATATTTATTCGCTTGGCGGGTTAGTATATACTATACTATAGCGAGAATAGCGTAAGTATAAATATACTATAGCGATATTTTTAAAATTACACCAGATAATATAAAGCGCTTTTAATAGTAAAAAACCGTTTTCTTTATTTCAATAAGAAATAGATTGGCTCTGTAGATGACACCTATTTCGGGATATCTAGCTTTGAAATTTTTGTATTTTTTTATGCACGTAAAACTTGTAAACAGATTATAGTCTAAACGATATTTACTAGACACAAAAAATGTTCTTAATTATTTAATATTTTGTTCTCTAGGTATTCATTACGTAAACAAAATGCAGCTGGAAAATGGAATATATAAACAAATGGAAAATATCTCAGAAACGACTTAAATATTACATTATAATACCCAAAAACAACTGCATTTATGTGTAAGGGCGATAAGATCAGCAGTAAACAATACAATTTTGTTTTATTCACCCGAAATCTAAGAGAAGTGAAACCATTGAAATCAGTACATCGATTTCTTTCCATTTTTAAAACGTTTACGCCACAGAATGTAACAAATTTTAAGCTGAAACTTTGACCTCTCATAGGATTACTTAAATAGTTTCTTTGCACGAGAGTCCTTGTGATGACCAAAAATAATCTCTAAAATCTGCTGTTTTAATAAACCAAAGAGAACGGGATAACATATACCAAACACCATATTCAACTGACCCGTAATAATTATAGATTAAAAAATAAATTAATAATAATAACAAATAATGAATGTAACAAATAAATTAGTAAAGGTAAATTAACGATTAATAAATACGGACATTATTACGTAAATGTTCACGTAGATGTGTTTGACCTTCGATCGTGTGTTTCCAACGAATATGCTTAAACAAAGAATGTACAAACTCGCGCACCGATCACCACAATGCGAATATATGCCCACGCGTTTAATATAATACTCATTCTTATTCATCAATTTTTTTACGCAATTACACGCGTGTTTTCTTTACACAAAATAAAGCTTATAACGAAACACGATATTAACGTGTCAAAATGAAAAAATACAGGCTAACTGGAATGAACTTTTAAGAATTAATCGAATTAAAATCTAAAAGGATAATTTATATGTAGTCAAAACATTCGCTACACAAGTTACAAATTTCTAAAATAATCTTTTAAAAACATTTAACTAAAACTTGCAGTTCACGCGTCTGCAAACTAAACCGAATAAAACGGAAGATAGAAGGAAGCAGAAGCCGACGAATATAAATGTGCAGTATCACCTATCAAGTTACCGGGTAGATGCAGCTGGTGGAATGCAATTTTAGGCTAGCTAGTCGTCTCTCGCTTTGTATGCATGGAGTCGACCTTGAAAGCAGGACTAGAAGAACTGCCAGGATGTACAATAAACCAAAACGTGGCTTAACGACCTAACAAAACCAACTTAGCGCAAATAGTAACGGTCATAGTACAGTTCAACTACAGCGTACGATAATATTAATAACTTAAATAAATTCCTGGCATTATGAATCCACAACAATTATACAAACAAAAACACTAAAGTGAAAAATAATTAATTCACTCCGATAAAATGATTGTCGCTAATGAGAAGTTAATATTTTATCACTGAAATTTTATAAAATACATATATTTATTTACGGGAAGGTAATGTGGATTTAAAATGGATAAGACAACCGAAAAGATATTAAATATAATAGAAATCGATGTACTGATTTGAATGGTTTCATTTTAGGATAAATAAAATAAAAAGGTCAAATCGGTTGCCATCTAAATCACTTACATAAATCAAGTTGATTTTGGATGTTATAGTAATGTACTACACGTATTTAAGATTTATGTGAGATATCTCCCATTTATTTACAAATAAATTTTCTAGTGACATTTTGTTTACCTAATGAATTATATAAGGGGAGAATAAATATACGAAATAATGAGCAATATTTTGCTTACAGTATCTTTTAGACTGCAATCTGCAAACGAGTTTTACGAGTATACAAAATTACAAAGTTTCAAAGATGTCATTAATTTACGACAAAGGAACAATTATTCCCTAGATCAGTGATGAGAACCTTTCTCAGCGTGTTAAAATTTTGAAAACACTAACTTAACTCTGGTGTCGTATCACAGATAGTCTATGTGCTACACGGCACATATATAGACTAATGTATCTATGAAATACATATATAAAAATATATGTACAGGTTATCATAAAAGAATGGTGCGGTTTCGGTAATTCATAGGAAGATTGTAGGGAAATTTCTAGATGTTATATTAGTATCCCTGAAAGCCTCCAACCCAAAAGTTTGTTTATCTGCAGTTGTAACCACAACGTCAATTCTTGTATTGTTGTTGCGGTGAGTTTAGTGAGTTACTACGTTCTCGGATAATGACAAAGCAAAGTGTGTTTTATTGATGGCTTAATTAAAATCCGTAATTTTAGTTGAACGTGCGTTTCGACGTGAATTCGGAAGAGATCCACCACACAAAAATAACATAACACGTTGCTTCAAACAATTCGAAGAAACTGGATCGGTTAAGAAACAGAAATCAACCGGCAGACCAAGTGTACCAGACGAAACGGTTGAACTAATAAGACAATCGGCAATTAGAAGTCCTGGGAAGTCCACCCCCCGTCGAAGCGTCGAATTAGGTATTCCAAAATTGACAGTTCACAAAGTTTTACATAAAAAAAACTGAAATTACACGCTTATAAAATCCAGATTCTGCAGAAATTAATTAAACAAAGAATGTACAAACTCGCGCACCGATCGCCACAATGCGAATATATGCCCACGCGTTTAATATAATACTCATTCTTATTCATCAATTTTTTTACGCAATTACACGCGTGTTTTCTTTACACAAAATAAAGCTTATAACGAAACACGATATTAACGTGTCAAAATGAAAAAATACAGGCTAACTGGAATGAACTTTTAAGAATTAATCGAATTAAAATAAAATTTTAATTCGATTAATTCGAATGTTGAATTTCAAATGTTCAATTTCGCTGTTGAAATGTTGGACAGAATAAGTAAAAACGAATCATTTTTAGATGATATAATTTTTACAGACGAAGCTACATTCCATGTGAATGGATGCGTTAACAGACACAATTCACGAATATGGGGCTCTGAAAACCCACATGCAATTATTGAGAAACAGCGATTCGCCTAAAGTTAATGTTTGGTGTGGTGTGATGAAAAATCTTCTAATAGGGCCTTTCTTCTTTGTTGAAAAAACAATTAATGGAGTCGTGTATCTTGACATGTTAACAGATTATTGCTTTCCTCAGCCGGATGAACTCGAAAACATTCATCGACTTCATTTCCAACAAGATGGTGCTCCCCCGCACTTCAATGCATCGGTCACGGACGCTTTGAACGAAAAATTTGGAGCTCGATGGATAGGCCGGCAAGGACCCATACTTTGGCCTCCAAGGAGTCCAGACCTGACACCTTGCGATTTTTTCTTGTGGGGGTACATCAAAAGCGTTGATTACACACAAAAAATTCGCGACTTAAACCGCTTAAAAAACAGGATTAATGAAGCAATGACAACCATTAACGAAGAAATGTTTGGAGAGAAGTTGAGTATCGTTTGGACATTTGTCGAGCGACTAACGGCGCACATACTGAAATTTATTAATTATGTAAAAAAATGTTTGAGACGACAAATTTGAAAAATAAAAAACATAAACTGTAAGTAATTCTGTTTTAATTTAAACCATGTTCAAAATCGCACCATTCTTTTATGATAATCCTGTATTTCTACATATATATATATATATATATATATATATATATATATATATATATAGAAATATATGTTATTTCTATACGATATAGAAATATTCGGAATTTTCTGATATTTGCAACCATAGTATAAAAAAGATTTATACTTTTGATATTTATTTTATATATTTAAATGCCATTTAATAAAAAAAAAAATTTTAAAGTCAACCAAAAAATATGTATAAAACGAAAAAAAACCAGAAAATGAATGTACATTTAGGAAAAAATAATAACGGTAATCAAATGGTATGAAAACTAGAAATTTCTGACTTTTTTGGCAGTGAAGTTTTTCTGCTAATTCTTCGATTGCAGGTTCATACTTGGTGCATTTCAAGGCCAAGCAACCGCCACTAACTTCATCTGTTAGCCGGTTTCTTTTGTTCGTTTTAATATAATTTAATGCTGAGAAAAAAGCTCATAAAAATATGTAGATGAAAAAAAAATGTTAGCAAAGCCATCGCTAGACTTTTTATGTCGGTAAAAGTGTCAGGTAATCTGTTCCAAACACTCAAAATTTCTTGTTGAAGAAATGTAATTTTTATCCCCTGGCAATGTTAATTTTTAAAAGAAAACATATACCGAAAGGTGAAACATTTCCTCCCGATATTGTCGTACGAGCACAAGAAAAGAGATGACTGATTAATTAATTAGTACTGGACTAAATTAAATGAATCTGGAAGCGCCGACCACCAGGCGCTCGCTTTATAATGAAAACCTTCATACTCGTAACAGACAGTTTTAAGGGTCATACGACCGATGATGTAAAACAAAAACCAACTGTTAAGAAGTGTGATCAGGATACTTACTAGAAACCTGAGTGTGCCATTCTACTACAAATAAATATCTAGAGGTTGAGAATAGATGTCATTTTACTAGGATGCCATCTATTCTCAACCTATACATGTCTACGTGACCCGACCGTTTAAAAACAAACACCGTAAACACTACACGAGCCGGATGGCCAACACCGACCGCTCAAGGGACTAGATCATCTTATAAAATTAGGAAATCGTCTTCGATACAGATGCGTGATTATTGTGGCTTGGTCAGAAATACCGGATGACTTGATTTAAAAATCGTACAAAAAATTTTGTATTTCTACGCTTTCGATGGAAGTGAGGACGTTTATTTGTGATTAAGTGATTACGAAGATAATTGCAATTCTATTCAGTGCTCGAGGGAAACTCGAGCACTGATGACAGTATTTAAGATAAATAGTTACTGTTATTTATTTGCTTTTAATTAAATATTTACAATGTAGAATGATTTACTGACACTATACAAATAACATATACGTTAAACTTTGTATGCTAATTCAAAAAAGTAAAAAAAAAGTAATTCAAAAAAGTAAAAATATTTTCAATTTTTCAAATCAAGGTGCTCGTGGTACATGGTTGTACACGGTAAGTGCATACTCAGCTCCTTTGCTCCTTTTTTGTCTTGTTGAAATAGAAATTTGATAACTTTTATAGCATAACACACACGATAAAGTTCTCAATTAGGTTCTCAAATATAAGGTACTGAGATTTAAAAAATAATATTTTCATACGTGGAAATGTTTTATAATTATTTATTTAATTTTTTCTTATTTTAATATTAAAACTGATTTTTTTTCTTGTGAATAATATAAAATAAAGTACGCAATTGTTTAATGTATAATATAGGCCTATAAATAACGTACATACCCATTAACAAATCAGAAGGGTTTTCTTTAGTTGCAGAGTTGATGATTAATATAAATTTAAAAAAGCTTAGATAATGTTATTGAGATACTTGACACATTAATACAATTATTCGTAATTTTTTCCTTAAAAATACGGTTTTTGATAACATGTATTAGAACAAACTCGATAAGCTATGTAATGTAACAAGGTAATAACCACATTATGTAGACTACCTTTTTTTAATTCAGTCAATAGTTTAAGCTAGAAAAGTATTTTGTAAATATATATCAAAGCTATATATACATATATATATATATATATATATATATATATATATATATATATACATATATATATATATATATATATATATATATACACACATTCACCAAGTGAAAAAATATTACTAAAACTGATTGTACAAAAACTGTAATGAGTCTGTTTCCTGTTCTAAAAAAATGAATAACTGTGTCACTTAATAATTTGCTAACGATTATGAAAATCCTTAATGTACCTTCAAATCTCTTCCAAGTCTTATTTTTTCTTTCCTATTATACGTATGTCTTCGCAGTGTTTTGATATAGGTACGGAAATAATCGATTAATTGCTACTACTAGTTTATCCCTCCATTAAAACTAATTTTTGGATGGTATTGTTGAGTCAACCTAATTTTAATTTGTTTTCGGAGACATCAAACATCTATCAAAAATATAAATTACGATTTTCATTTCTTTAGTTTCTTGGTAAACGTTAGGCCCTTACGAAAAATCTGTTATATTTTTATGCGGAGTTAAAAACATGATATATTTTTCACTGAGGGATATCAGCTTATGTAATCTCCCATCATCATTTAACAGCCGCAATAAAATTTATAAACCCTAGAAGATCTTGTTTTATATTATTTTGGAACACAAATAAGAATTTTAAAATTATAATCACCAACGTAACGGTATAAAAAAGAACGAAATATTTTCAAGGAAAAAAAAATCATACTTATGGAAAACTAAATTAAATGTAACCGAATAAACATAATATTACAACAAGAAAAAAAAGTCACTTCAAAAATCAAATCTAAATTAGATTTATTACCTTTCCCTAAAAATGTTCCGAGTCCTCATTATTAATAATAATGCTTTGAAGTAGATTTTTTGTTTATTTTTATTAACAATAAGAAAAGCATAACCTTCCAGAAGGTTTTAGAGAGTATAATGTTTCATAAGGTATGGAATAGTTTGTTAAATTTTGTTTATAATTTTAAGATAAGTGTAATAATTAAACGCTAGTAATATAATACGATTTAAGAATATTTATTAATATTAGCTTACAAATGCATACGCTAATAACAAATTAATTGATAAATATATAGTGTAACCGTATTTTCAGAAGTACTGTAATGTAAATATAGTCAACTTAATCCTTAAATACAATTACTCGTTAACGTTGCATTAAACATAAATTCAAGAATAAAAATAATCCACTTTCTTATTAAGGATTTGGATGTACTCACCACTCACGATGAGTTCGTTTCGGAAAATCACGGGGGAGTCAGTGTCGATCGAAGTTATGTCCATGCGACCGGCTTATGGTGCGACGCAGGTGGTCATTGTGGATGTACCGCTCATCCCTGCGGATAAATTATTGGCTGATGAACGTATCCGTATTGGTTGGGTGGCTTGTAGGGTTTCAAGACGTTCATTTGACGACCTTTGTTTTCGCTGCTGGAAGCCAGGCCACAGGACCAATTCGTTTACCGGGCCAGACCTTAGTGGCCACTGTTTCACCTGTGATGAGGCCGGTCATCTATGGAAGGACTGCCGGCGAGAGGCTCGGTGTCCTTTCTGTCGGTTTCACGGACATGTACCCGCGAGTAAGGGAGGCAAGACTTCAATTGCAACAAGAAGATGAGGCGCCTGCTCAGTGCTGATAAGTGTCTGTAGGGGACAGCCCTGTCCAGGATGGGTGGAAGGCTTCGGCGTTCCACTATCAATGATAGGACGGGGACTCCTTCCAAGTATCTCTGGTGGAGGAAATGTAAGGTCGTAGTCTCGGAGCGGGAATCCCCTTGGGGGTTCACCATTAGAGACAGGGCATTAAGACCGGAGTCCCGGTGACGGGACCCCTTTGAGGTCCTCTCATTAGAGGCGTGGTATGTACTGCAAGACCGAGTCCCGGCTACCTGGGCTGGCCCTTGTGTTCTGCCGAGGTAGTTTGAAGGGAAGGCACCCCCCCCCCCAGAGCTTAGATACTGTCCCGGCTCCAGGGGGGCGGGGTAAATGAAGGCAAACAAAATAAAAAACCTATTAAAAATAACAAATAAAAAACGAACATATAAATGTGTATATATATATATATATATTCTTTTTTTATTTGTTACTTTATATATATAAAATAACAAATATATATATACATTTTATTTTATATTTGTTATTATATATATGCATAAATCATAATAATATAACACTTTATAAAATTAATTAACACTAATACATAAATAATAATGCTTTCATACAGGCCGAACGATCGGAATATTCATCTTTACTTAAGGACGGACAGAAAATAAACTACTAAACAAATATCCTTCCTATTACGAAGTGACATCCCTCACATGACTGGATATTAAAAGAGGCTGTTCAATATTCTAAAACAACCTTTCAGTCGCTTTAAATAACGAAATGCCTCACTTAACACGTCTCTGTTTAGCCTTGAATTTTATATATAAACATTATTGATCTGTTGTTAAGCTTTCATAACAAACAAAAAATTAACCGTAGTAAAATAAAACGGGAAAGAAGTACAAAAATAAAATAGTATTCATTTAATTATTTGTAGAATGTAGAATTTCTTTTAACAATGAAATGAAAAATAAATAAGATCTAGAGGTATTTTAAGCATATGACAAATTTCACTTAAATGACTAATATAATAATCTAACAATAAAGCTGGGACAGATGTACATTAATGCACATTCTTTTCAGAGGTATTATTTGTTTTTTTTTTAATCATTTTGCAGCAGGATGCCTTTCATTCCAATAATACGGACACACTTACATTCCATACTTACGGACACAAGAAGTCGTTGAAAAATACAAAGCCTATCAAAATCCAAATTGGGCTGAAAACTCGTTGAACCAGACCCACCCATCGAATCCTTTCTAATTTACTCGTAAGTACCTTCTATAAAATATGACCTGTGCATTAGTGTCAATGATAAGAGTAAAAATATTTTTTTTAGAAATTAGCTGAAACAAGAGATACAGTAAAGTGGAGATAAAATTACTTCAATTTTATGGAAGTAACATTCCTTGGTAAAACGTATGAAGCTGTGTAGCAAGTAAAATAAAATAAGTATCGTATTACGAGAAGCATGAAACTGGTAAAATAATAGTGAAAAATAATTAAATAAAAGTACAGTAATAAGAAAATAATACCGCATCTTACAAGGAGGATTCTCTAAATTACTTCTAAAACTACTTCGTGTCAAAGAAACCTAGATCTAAATATTTAAATATTAGACATTAGGATTTAAATTACGTTCAAGGACTGCTTATTTACGAGTAACATAATATTTTAAACTGAAGAATAATTGCGGTGTGTGGTAAACGATAAAACTGTTTTAATTATTCTCCACACAAAAATGTTAATTCATCAATTTCTTTATAATAATTGTAAAATTTAATACTCGACCGCACGAAGTACTGTGATAACAAAACCAAACAAAATTTAACAGAGTAAAAAAAAAGTTTTGTAAGTGGGTCAAACACATTATAAGTAAAAAAAAAAACCAATGTAAAAATGTAACGTAATCCACGTTAATTGATACCGCGTCAAAACTCAAAATTGACTTTACATCCAGCTTCATTTTCCAACGTTTTCTCAGCTCAAAATTGTACCTACGTCATAGTTTCAGTTAAATTATAACCGGTAATCGTTCAATATTATTAAACTTTAAGAGTAAACCCCCTGTAATCGAAAAGCGTAACTATCAGACGTTTCCCTCACTCGGCGGTATTTTCTATCCAGTAAGCAAATAAACTCTTTTTGAAAACTTATTAATTGGATTTTATATTTGCGTCAACCCAATATTTTTCATAAAAAAAAGAAAATATTTTTCCTTTACTTTCAAAAATAAACTTTAAGATTTAAAATCCTATAAAATTTAGTATTTATATAAAATCTAGCGAGTCCGGTTTTTGTTTACCGCTTTTAGAACTGTATTTATTGAAGTTATCTCGTTTCCTAAGAAGTATAATTCTGTTCTTTTCTTCTAACTATAGTTTTCGAAAAGTTATTTACCTTTACAAACCTTAAATATTTTCCAGTTCTTCGATAGTGTTATAATTTTTTCCTTGTTAAAAATTACCTTAATACACGGAATAAATGGCAACAACCAATCCCACTATTTTTGACAGCCGTTCTAGCATTAACTTGTACAGTTCTATTGAGGTTTTGTTTTAAATTTTCAATTAACTCATGATCACCAAATTTTAAGGATCTCACATTTTGATTACAATAGAATTCAAATTCTTCACTAGGTTAAGCACACATAAACGAACGGAAGTTAC